>NW_027071824.1:6272838-6872838 GCF_038088225.1 Cyrtonyx montezumae
AATGAGAAACAGTCTACTTCAGTTCCCAAATTAATGAAAAACCTAAACCTCCCTATGAAGTACTCCTTTGATCCTATTTTGTCTACCAAACCACTACAGTCTGCTTCCTTATGTCCCAGAGAGACAGCAGGAGGAAAGACAGCTGCCTAGCTACTACAACCTCCACCTGGCATGACTGAGTAATGCACAGTCCAGTCTGATGTTGACCATTTTGATTTCAACCATTGCAAAAAATATTCAGTACAGAGAAATAACTGGAATAAAGAGGATTTGTGCTTTGTGGTTTTCTTTTTTTTTTTGTTATTGTTGGGTTCTTTTTTGGTGGCTGGGTTTTTTTGTTTGGTTAGTTTCTGGTTTTGGTCTTTTTTTTTAGTAATTTTCTAAATGCGATTAATGGGTTTACTTCCCATCTCTTTGTTTTGAAGCATTCAATTAATTACCAAAGCTTTTATATCTGGTTTTTACAGTTTGAATGTTCCCTAAATTGTGATATTTATTATTCATCTGTCAATAAAATAAATTGCTGTGCACTAGGATAGATCCTGATAAAACTGAAAACCTGCTAAGTCAAATTTATATTTAATTAGCCAAATTCCTCACCCTGCTAAGTAGCATCTCAGGCTGGGAGAAATTGGGAAAGAACTGTCATTTTAATTTTCCCCAATTTATGACAAAAATATGTGATTTGTTTGCACTACAAACCTAATTCAAATTAAATAAAGGACAGCTTTTTGGAATTAGTGAGATATTACTCTTCTGATATTTTACAATTTTGTATCTTCTGTACATTTAATTTGCACATGAAACATTATTAAATGTACGTAGAAACAATGGATTAATATATCTCTGTCAATGCATATCTTGTGAAAAAGGTTTACTGGATTTTTGATTTTTTTTTAATTATTTACTTAATAAAATAAGCTATCACTATTTAGCACAGTCTAAAGCTTAAGCTGTTTCATCAGATCACTAGTCTCTGCATTACGGAATTATAAATCGATTAACAAAATAAAAACAAATTATAGATCTTAAATAAAATGTTGATTTCATGACTAATGGTTGAATCATAATTAAAAGCCCACGAATCTGACACAGAATCTCTGAGTTTAACAGAGTATTTCCCAATTTGTATTTCTCAAAATCTTGAGAAGAGTGCTAACAGTTTCATAAAACTGTATGACATTTCTTCTGTTTGAATTGATTCACAGTTGTGGCAGTATGATTTATTCTCAAAAAATATATCCGTTGCATTTTTTGTTACATGCTGTTAGACTATATGATTTGCTCTCACAGTTTCACACTCCTAAATCCTAATCCTAAATCCTGAATCTGAACAATACATTTCAAATGTCTCATGCTGCCCCTCAAGTCCCAGTGCTGCTTTCATTTCTGACTACTGTGTTTCTGAGTTTGCTGACATATAAAATCGTGGTATTGCAATTATTACACTGTTACATAACTAATTCAGTTTTAAATATTAAACATACTAGTATCTTATTTCTTCATTATTTATGTACTTGTTCATTTTGAGGGCCATAATTCTTAGTACAAAAGCCCTTCAGTTATCTTCTCCTTTTTTTTCATATGATTCTCTTCAAGCATGTGATGTAAGACTTTCACAATTTTTATCATATTGATACTTTATTTTACTCATCTTCACCAGAAAAAGAGCACTCGTAGAAATTCTTACAGAACACGCCAAGCAAATTATCCATCACAACTATGAAACTTGTATAACTTCATACAGAATGTTGTCCTAATTTTAATTTCTATTGTCATCAAGACTTGGTAAAGATAGAGTTCCTTCCATTTGTGAGGTTGAGAAACAGGAATGCCTCAGTATGTGCATGCAAAAAAAGAATATCTTCAGGTGGACAAGCCAAAACGTCTCTGGAAGGTATTCTGAAGGACAGCTCAAGCGACATCCAGAATTTCACAAATATTAACCTATACATTTTACAGAACTGAACATATGAATTTAACGAACAGTGTAATACCATGCTGCTATTCATAAACTGCTCCACAAAGTAGAAAGTAATCATATTAACAAGCCTGTAGTTTCAGGCCTTAGATGTTACTACATGACTTTACATCAGACAACTGAACCTATCATGATTTTCAAATTCTGTTTACAGCCAGAAATGGTGTCATCCCTACTTGAAAAATAATTTATTCAAACTGCTATAATGCCATATGCAGATGTTAGTACATTATCTTTCAAGTGACTTTTATGACACGATAACTCTTCCAAAACCAAATAAGATTCTGAACAGATTTTTGTATCAGTTTTACTAAACAGGTTTAATTAACACTGTCAGTTCAAATAATGCACTTCTGCCTATAAATCAGCCACTGGTTTTCACATTTCTAAAGTGAGAATAATAATACTTATTCACCCCTCTGATCCTTGAGTGGAACATGCTATTGAAAAACTAAAACATTCTCCATGTTAGTGTCTCGAACTAACATGCAAGTACACAGAAGGAATTTTACCCATTTTAGTTTAAACCACAGGTAAGACAAACAATCCAAAATAGGACTGTACTCATAGAGACTTTCAATCAAAATTTAACTGAAGGTAAAAGATCAAATCCTGCCTGTTATCTCAAAGCAAGTCTGGTTGTAGAATAAATCCAAAACCAAGGACTGGCATTTTATGGAATAAATCACAAGCAAAGACCTGAAAGCTTTTCACTGCCTCTGTATAGGGGCTCAGAAATTAGCTGTATGTATGCAGCAAATATACATTTTGGAAATACTTGTTTGGAATAACTTTGCAAGGGAAAAAGTTACCTTATTCTATACTAGAATAAGAGTTCTCCCATAAACGTTTAGATGTAGTTTCTCCTTAAGAATGAAGAATTTGGGTTAAAGGACAGAAAATCTCTACTACTGGAGTTCCAGCATCTACCTGCAGGCAGCGTAAGAAGAAGCCTCGGACAGGACACACTAAAATTAGTGTATTTGAGAATTAAACTTAATTGCTCTGAGGTACTACCTTACTTGCACTGGTCAGTGTATAAAAAGTCATACATCTTCCAAATCCCTTTAGAAAGTAATGAGCACCCGTCACATTCAAAAGGAGACTAGACAACCTTAAGGGAGAATTGATTCATATCTGTCTTCAAATTTCTTAGCACATACATTAGAAAGAGCTAAATCTAAAACTAGGTGTATATTTGAGACCCAAATACCAAGTGTGGCTGCATTTCATACTTGCTGCATGACCTTCAGCAAGTCACTTAATCTATCTGTGCTTCAGGTTGCTCAGCTGCAGAGTGGAAGCATCTCTTATTTTTTGTTGTAATCTATGAGGATGGAAAATGCTGCATACAAGGTAAAAGATAATCTTGTAAGTCAAAAAGAATGAACCTAAACAGAGTCCACTTGAGCCTCCTTACCTTATTTTAAGTGCTATGCACCCACTCAAGTTACCACTTTGACGTTTACAGTTTTTCCTGATTTACCACATCATAAGGAAGATAGAGTCATGCTTAGCTGAACATTTGTTGACATGATTAACATGCTGCAAGAAAAGCAAGACTTGCAAAGCTCAGGCTCACCAGTACATAAAAATATGCACATTTTAGAAAACAGAATAATGTACAAGAAAAATTAAGTTTGATGATTTAACATCAGTCTAAAATAAAATAACTCCCAAGGAATGTATTTTGGATAAAGATCAAATAAATCCCTTTAGACGGAAAGCTTGAAATGGGCCTTTGTTGAACACCATTAATGGTACTCTCTGCACTGATTAAGCTCATTGGCTGTGAGCGAGAAGTTTGCCTAGCAAGTGATCTTTCTTTTTTTTTTTTAATTTCAAACGTCTTGTTTGAAAGGGATAATTGTGCCCAGCAGATCTTGTTTCTAACGCTTCTTATATATAGTGAAATACTGTAATTTAACAGCTTGCTGGGGGAACAAGAATTTGTTCCAGTTCCTGATTTAAATGTTTATGCTAATTGCTATTTATTGGCTCAGATGCAAATGATAGGTTGGCCAAAGTGAAATTTTATGACGAGCAAACTCCCCCCTTTTGTGCAAATTGAAAAAGTGAAACAAGAAGAGGATGAAATGAGCCGAAGATGGTCTTAATGGTTGCTTTTTAATGGGGAAGATAAAATTAAGACTGATTTACGTGGCCAACTCCCCTGTTTTCTCTTATCAGCTCATTTGGCAGGAAAAATGGAAAAGTAATTGTTCCTCTTTCAATGTGGGCCTCAAACCATTATTTATTGGCTGAAATTAATCGCTGTTTATCCTTCATTCACGTGGAAACCGCTCTATCAGCATTATGAACCCCAGCAACTCAACTAGTCCCTTGCAATTTAGCCAACAGCAAGTGCAGATCCTGATGAGCCGTGCCTTAATTTTCTGGGCTGTGGGAGTTAATGAAGACTCCTTTCTTAGGTGGACATATTTGTATTTCTACAACATTAATAACAAAGGCCCACACTTTCTCTTATGCAGCATGTAAACTATTTTTTTAGTAGAGAAAAAATAGGACTATTCATAAAGCTCAACAGCGATGAAAGAGAAAACAGAGGGAAGGCCAGCATTTACTTTAACAGTGAAGATTCTTGTGAGCTGAAGAATACAATAGGCAATGCTCTGACCACAAGATGTCCTGTGCTATAGAGTGTGTAGTGCAATTGTAATGTTTTGCCATCGAATAGTGTTTACATTCTTCCTTTTCTCCTTATGTTTTATTTTCATTGCATTCACCTTCCAGCCCAGTACACTCACTACACAGGCTGCCCATGCAGTTAATGTCAAAAGGAAACTATGTGTCTGGGACAGACACAGCTGCATCTTATCTAGATCTGCCAAAGGGAACCAACTGGTGTTAACAATATGCACTTCAGGCAGAAGACTTTTACCACTTCCTTTTTTTTGAGATGGTGCTAAGCATCACCCAGCTCTCCTTTCCACATAGCCAGGAGAGGCAAATTCTTTCTTTTCCCTTTTTTTTCTTTTTTTTTCCAGTCCCATACTGCCCTTGGAAATAAGATGTTTGATTTCAGTAGTAGTAGCAGTTCCTGGCTTGAAAATATCACCAATAAGCAGATACAGTTTACATCATAATAGAGCAAAAAATGAATTGTTAAGCACAGACCATAGGAACTGTCAAGCTGGTTCAGGCCTTAGGTGCACTTGGTCCATTTCTGCACCTGTGACAGTGGCCGGTGGATAGGGTAAGTAAGAAGGTGTGAAGAAATCTTGTTTGCTTCCTTCGTCTAAGGGCCAGCTTGATTTCTAATTGGTCAAGACAGGCTTTACCCTGAAGCATGAAGTTTAAAAGGTTCAAGACCAGCAAAAGCAGCAAGAGATGAGAAATGTGCTTTCTGCAAAACGTGGGTTCTGAGCATCATTGTTCAGGGATATATATGCACTTAAATACATCCATACTCAAAAACCATCCTAATACTATAGATTTCCATGGGTCCAAAAGGACATGTTAAAACAAAGCAAGTTTTACAGAAAGCGATGTGTGCAACAAGTTAGGCTATAATGATCTGTTATATAACAATAAATATTGGTTTTGTCTTTCTTCACTAATGTTATGAGGCAGATCACTGGACCCAATTTCTCTTTTTCTTTACACGGGCCAGATCTAAAATTACACTGAAAGTCAATAGATATTTTTCTACTGATTTACATGTGTATTGGAACTCATCCAAGATTGGCACGTTACCATTTTAGAAAGGGCAGAGGTAGTGAATTTGTCTCAGATTTGTAAACCCATTAATGAATTTCCAGACCTGACTTATGTTCAGCTCACTTCTTACAGAGAGGGCAGGAATCTGTGACATACATGTGAAATTGATATTGGTATCAAAAGCAATTTGAGATGTTTTAATTAGTGAATTAATTTGCAGATAAACATTTCTGCTTTAATCAGTATACAATTAGAAACCAGAAGAGAATATAAGCATAGTGACAGTAAAAAATAGGAAATACAAATATTTTAATATTATGATTCTATGCAATACAGAAGGAAGGATTTCCCTTGCTATTGGACATGATCCAGCTAAAAATACTTGTGTGCATATATTTCAGAACCCCAGACAGACTGAGAATACTGCTCTTGCAACAGGTTACATGAAACAGCAAAGGCACAGTGTTAGGGCAAAGTCTGATGTCAAAGGGAAACAATATTTATGTGAATAAGCTGACAAGTCAACAATATTCCTCTGAAGTCTTACAGAGTCTTCATTACTTCCAGCTTGATGTTCATGGTTGCATATACCAAGAGAAGAAAATAGCAAAATGTTCTCAAGTGCAACTTCGAAAATGTTCCATTTGAGTGCTGTACTCTCACTGGAATATATAAGAAGGTTTTCCCATTTTGTTTCCTTTTTCATTTTGGTTTCCTATCTAAGTCTTGATCCTGCTTCCAGTTAATTTTGAGGGAATTTTGCCATTAAATTCAATAAAATCAAGATTAGACCCCGAAGACATTGACTGTGGCTGTGTTACAGTTCACCTCAGCTTATTTGAACATGCTTCGTTTTTTCTAATTAAAGACAAGCCTGGGTCCTGAAGCTAAATTCTGATTATATTTTGGTCCAGGTGTCTGAACTTGCTTGCCAAAATGGGACTCATAATCCTGTATATAAAAGCTTCATTGAAAGTCTGAATTTCAGAGATAATGACCATGCAGTAAAAGCCAGTACCTATACTGTGTGTGCTGTGCCCATGCTTTCAGGTGGAGGTTTACGTGGTGTATCTTGGAAAGATATTTCTATATCTAGAACCCATCTCAACTTCAATTTTGAAACTGAGAACAATTTCTAAGTCACAAGATTATGAAACTATAGTTATTTATTTCCAGAAGTAAATTCTTTCCCATCTATTGAATCCCAGTTGTCTTTCTTAAAGAAGAGTAAGTTTATAATCTCAGTTTTCAGAAACAGTGCATGTTTGTTTTGCACACTCAGGGAGTTCAGCGTGCATGGGGAGTCTCAATGAAAAAGAAAAGCTGATTTTTCACTGTCCAATAGACTAATAAGTCCAGTCATCAGTGCCAAGGTGAGTTCTTGACTACTAAGAATCACTCTTGCCACCGCAGGAACATGTTCTTCTACTTTGTCATCCAAAGTACCATGACTTTAAGATGAAAAACGCGACAAACAACAGATCTATTTAACTTTACTTTGACTTTACAGATATATCATTAAATTCAACAATGTTGAGGTTAGCTGAGGAATGAGAATTTTATCAGTGGTTAAAAGCTTCTTTAATATCATTTTTATGATTAAATTTTTAAAATCATGATTGTTCCTATCTGTTTAAGACTATTCTCATTAGTTTTCATAGTTGTTAGAGTCCACTTCAATAATTTACATGTGGACCTTCAACACAGCTGTATCAATAACTGAATTCTTTTTGGCCGTAGTCCATTCCACCTAAATTTCAAAATTGATTCTGAATACATTCTCATGCAATAGCACTTGGGTGATATAGGAGTCTTGAAGGGATCTGCAATTGTTTTTTTTTTTAATTTATATTGTACAACACCACTAGGTACTTAAACACAACAAGATAATTTCCCATGTGGAAAAGCTCCACAACAAAACATATTCTCAGTAGAAAAAATTATTTCTAGGGAAATGCAAGAAATTTGTATGGAAAACTACCTGGGGACAGTGAAGCACTATTACTGCTATTCTTCTCGTGTTTGTCTCTTATAAATGCTTTTGTCAGGAACTTTGTCTTAGACTTTTGACACTTGTATAGTAAGAGAATCTACCTGTGTGAATAACTCATAATTAGAAATGTTTATACAATTTGGGATATAGTATACTTTTTTTGAAGGAGTCTAAGACAGCACTTTCATGGAAGTGAGTCATAGTCTATCTCAAGAGCAACCAAACAGAACTTACACATGAATGAATGTAACCTCCCAACAGATGCTCCGATTTTTCTTTATCTATGACACGTGAAATTTCCTAGGTTCTGTTTTACCCTTTGCAGGTGGAACCAACTGCCAGGCAAAATTTCTGTCTCCCTCAGGAATCTGGGAACCTGTTGCCTTGCATATTGTACTGTTTCTTAACATATGCGACACAAGTGAAAAACACTATAGTCTCTATTTTAACATTTACTTTGGTCTATGTTAATCTGGTCATGTCATCAGAGACGGTGGCCCTATGTTCCACTTTGGCAGCTTTTTAATCTCACTTTCACTGGAGAAATAGGCATTCATTCCACAATAATGGGAAAGAAAAATTACTTCAGATGCATTTGATGATGAAATCATTTCAAGTTCTCTGCTCTTCAAAACAAGCGTAATACTTTCCTCACAGCAGTATAGGGAAAGCCTTGTCTTTCATCTGAACTGCTAACTCATTTGAGAACAACCTGTCTCACCTTTGCTGGGATTTTCTCAACTGTTTATCTCAAGCTAATGAACCTCAGCTGAACCCACCTTTTTCATTTAACATGTTGGGAGCTTTAGAGAGAGAGGGACTAATCAAACTTTCACAATATTTCTACCATTTGTTTCAAAGGCAAAGGCTTATAAAATAATAGACAGTAAAGTATATGTTATTTGTCTGAGACAGGGAATACTGCTACTCAAATCTGCCTGTTACAATGAGGTTTGTTGATGGGAACTCACCACATACCCTGGCACATCCTGGTCCTCTCTGCACTCTACTGGGAGCTGTGGTTAGCAACACCAGGCTGGTTTTGATGGACAACGCCTGGAGGCATCAGCCTTCTGTTTATCTTGCAGAGCAGTTCATCTTTAAGAAATACAGGAATTCTGGATTAGAAATTAAATCACAGCTTCACACATTTGCCAGCATTGAACAGAAATGTAGATCAGAAGGTTATAAGTGACACACACTTTACAGATGGATGAACCAGACTCCTGATGGAGCCATTGGTAAGTAGATTATGTCTCATTTCTAGAAAAGGAGATTCAGATGCCTATGAAACCTTAAAGATGGTGCCCATTCTGAGCTCAGCCCTCTAGACAGCAGATACTGTCTCACTGGGCTGCCACACAATGTTATATTGGGAGTTTCTGGGCACACCAATTCCAGTGATGGCTAAAAAAAAAGACAGTCTTTTTCTACACATCTGCATCTTTCATAACCAAAATTACTACAGGAGTTATAGCAGATATTTTGATCTGTTCAATGGTGTTAGACCTGATATAAATTTGTTTAAATTAAGGGGCAGTCTAGTCCCTGATTGTCAAGCATGAACACAGGCTTTTGCTTTTTTTTTTTTTTTTTTTTGGAAAGAGAACAGGAGGTAAGGCAAAAACAGAAGTGATAACATCAATGATCCTGGAGGGTAAATTATGGGTTGTTAGGTAAAAATGATGAAAACTCATCTGAAGAATTTATTCAGTCTCCTTTAATTCTTAATAACAAGATTGGATAAATCATTTGGGTGGCTATTCATTTATATCTAAAAAATTGGTAGTTAGGCTCCACAGCCTAACTTCGCTTTTGAAAAACGTAATTTTTTAAAATCTTAATTTATTTTGCACAGGACAAGTCACAAGTGTGTGTATCTCTGTCTATAGCTCCATCAGCAACATTCATTCCAGTCCAAGGTCGTCGTACTTTGCTCAGTCATTCTTACTATAAAACACATGACTTGCTTTGTCTACTCCTTCTTCCATTCTCTGTGTGTATATAGACCTCCATGAGTTAATTTTTTAAGGAAATGGGACTAGAAATTCAAATAGTGCATAGGATGAAAATAAAGTAGAATTTCAGACTACAACTTCCATTGCAAATTGATAAAGGGTGGTGAATGCTCCCACAATTCAAAGATTAGTAGTTCCCCAAAACCTAAAGTTATACTGTTATTCTTTTTCACCTTGTTATCAACTCTTTCATATCTTATGACCTTCTGGATCCAGGGAAGCTTAAATACACACTGAGTACAGATAACCTCAAAAAACATCTTTGTTTAAAAGACGCTCATATAGCTAAAGCAACACAGTGATTATAAGTTCAGAGAGTTTGTCCATAAAAGTAACACAACCATCACTGTAACATAGTGTGAAAGTAGAAGATAACCAAAGAACGAGCTACGGAGGCAAGAACTTGAGCTGACATGCTAACTTACATCAGTCTTATATAGTGAAAACAACATATTAAAAATGAGCAACAAAGGCAAATGCAGTCAGTGGATAACTAGTTTGGATTCATGGAGCCCAACAAACATTGACTTAAAAGACAAGTCATGCAAATGTTCCTGATAACTTAAGAGGTCTTCCTGTTCAGTGCATGTTTTGATGAGTGTGGTTCAAGAAGAAATATATAGATATGAAAGTTAAGTAACCAGATCATTCAAATTAATCAATATATAGCCAGCAGACCAAATCATTGAAGTCCATCTTGAATCTATTCATCAAATAGAAAAAAATTTTTGTGCCAATAAGACAAATTTGGCTAGATTCACATCAGGAAGAACCATCTCTGATCTCACCTTTCATTTATCCAAACACACCACTGCAAGTGCAGATGCTCTGAAGAAGATATGCTAAGCTTGGTTCAAGTGTTGAATACCAAGATATTGGGGCCAAAAGGTGAGTGTAATTTTGGAAACCAGAAAAATTATATGGCTTTTATTTTAACCTGATAACTATCTCAATCCAGCTTACAGTTGCCATTTTTAAATTATTATTTAAAACAAGAACAAACAAATTCTCTTAAGAGTGCAAAATCATAAAATTCAGAGGAGTCATTATTGCATTTGTACAGTTTGTAAGCAATGAGTGCCAAAATGCAGTATAACTAGGCCCCTGCAATTTCCTGTCAGGTACAAGTTTTCAGGTTATTATTAAATGTCATTGCTTTAAGTTTGCTGTGGGCAAAAGGTGCTGGGGTAAATTAAGTACAACAATCTCCTAGTTTCCTTTCCCAAGACATGTTACTAAGTAGTTTCCTTCAACTTCCATGAGACCTGTACGTACTTAGAATATGTTTCCATCTAGTAAATCAGTCTACACTGTGCATCTGCCAAATATGTGGAAGTACAAACTAGATTTTGGCTGACATCTCTATCTCAGCATGACAAATGGTAAAGATCTCTCCATCTTTCAAAAATTAAGTAGAAAAAAAGCAGTAGAAAACCCTAATATTGGTTAAAATGTCAGTTGAATTAAATGAGAGTGGTGTGATCTCTACCCATGAGGGGAGAAAAAAAGCAGAGCAGGTATGTTAGAGGTGTAAAAAAATATTGAGTTTCACACATAGCTTGTAGGAGTTGACAAGTGTGCTGGCAGCTGCCTGGTCACGGGGGGCTATGGGATCACAGAAAAATGCAGACAGTGCCTTTATACTGAGAAATGGGAGAGAAACAAACAGAGCAGGCAATGGATGTATTTCCTGACTCGTTAAACCTCAAATTGCTTTGGCCTCAATTCTGAGTTCCCAGAACTGAGAAGGATCAAAATGATATTACCAAGAGAGTTAAGGTACAATGAGACTCCTTCCTTTACACAGATGATATTTTGCAAGACAATATTGATTCCTATTGGACAGCAAACTGGGAAGCAGCAGTGAGGAAGAAGCAAAGTCAGGGCCATTAATGTGTTCATCTGGCAGACAGCACAGACAGGGTGCAGGCATCTCCTCTGGGGAGAGGTGCCCTTCTCCGGGGCTAGGAAAAATATACCCTATTCTGCTGGCCTTCTCCATAAAGTCTGCCAGCACTTCCCTTATTTTTCTAATATCTGACAGGCACTATCCATCTCTCCTTTCTGCTGACATAATTTACTACAAATAGATATAAATAAATATTTTAGGTACATGTGTGCGTATGGTTGTGGCAATTGTAAACATCTGCATGCTCAGATCAAGATCTAACTTTTAAAGTGGGTTTTATTTACCATAAAGCTTTTCCATGAAGACTGATGGAAATTTTTTTCTTTTCTGTCCATTATCTAGCCTTTTGCTAACTCTGATTGATCACCTGGCCTTTCCCTACAACCAAATAATGGCTTCATTGTAGTGATGAATCTATATGCAGCATGAAGTCTATACATACTGGGAGCTGGTCAGAAAAAAAACAACAAAATATAAATAAAAGCTTTAATGTGTAAAGCTTTTATTTTTAATGTGTAAAGGTTTTTTTCAATATTAATGTGAAGCTGGAGCAAGTGAATGAAAATATGATTCTACAAATACTGGGAAAAAATCTTTACTAATAGAGAGCTAGATCGTTGTTTGTTGTTTTTTGTTTTTGTTTTTGTTTGTTTGTTTATTTGTTTTTCTTCTTTCATAGAAAATAATCCACAATTCCAGGAAAGAAAAAGAAAAGTAAATATATTTCCAAATGTATTTCCACCAGAAGCAGACATATTATTTCATATCTTACTGCTGAAACTTTTAAGCTATATTGTCAATAATTTCCAGGTGATGACCGTGAACACACAATGGTTATTTTCAGTTTTGAATGATTCTTATCTTTCAAAATTTTTTACTGGTTTAATTGAAGTACCATTTTCTCTGCAAAATCAGCTTTAATAAAAAAAAATTCTGACAATAGTGTCCTATGCTATCTCAAGTTTTTGAACTTCTCCAAGTATTCAGTGTAATAACTCATGATCGCAGCCTTTCCAAATACAAAATGTAGGCATTTAGAGGTTTTACTGCTCAGTCATTGAACTTCAGTTCCCAGACATCCTATAAGTATCTTTTTTTTAGAAAGATATTTTATACAATTGCCGTTGATAAATTCCTGCTCTGGGGTTCAGGGCATTGTGCTGTGTTTATTTCTTTAATGTGTTGCAATGACTGAAGTTTGTGATGGGTATTTTGATGCTATTTTTATGTGAATTGAAATAAATAAACTAGTACAGTAATACTTATAATTGTTATGAACTCAAAGTTGTACTCATTGTATTATTCCTAAATGCTTTTTATAGTACTTAGTAGAAGGAGAGATTTCGTTACCATCAGCCCATCTACTTTGTGGCAGTTTGGCGGGTGAAAGACCCCACCTCAGCACATCGCTTTTGCAAGTTCTTACCTCTTTACACATATTCAAGTTTAATTGACTTGGAGGTTTAAACACAGTTTTTGCCGAGCAGGGCTGTAATGAATTGAGCATGGTTTCCTCAGCCTAGGCAAGTGGACTGATCTGGGACTGAGGCTTTATGCAGACTTTCCAGAGGCTAATAAACCAGCCCTAGGACTGTGGGGCTTTGGGAAGCCCCTTCCAAGGGCGTGCAACCTCTGCACACCCATATCTCAGCCTGACATAGGCAACAGTGTGGCTGCAGTGGGATGAAGCTACATTTTGCATCAGCCCATCTTGCTGGGTAGATGTGATTTTTGCATCAGAGAATGAATAACCTAAATTTCAGGTAAAAATTGTTAGTTGTTGATTGTGTGGGAAGTCAATCTTCTTACTTTTTTCAGTGCCTATTTTTTCATAACCTTCTTAAGAGCAATGGCTTAGAAAAGGCAATGTAAGGAGAGGTGCTCAGTGTGGGCAGCCACTCAGCCCACCTACCTTGCAAGTCAGGCTGTGCTGTTCCTATTTTGGCTAATGACTTCATACTTTAAAGCACCATGATATCACATGGCAGGTTTTAGCAGATTTGAATTGTGTTGAAATCTTTAGACTTATTCCACCTTTATGCCGAACATCGGAGAAGCTCCAGTTAATCTTCTTTAAGGCCCTATTCGCTTAATGGAAACGCTTAGCTGCATAATTGCTTTGAGCCTATTGCTATTCCAAAAGGAAAATATAATAATCTAATGGTATTGTCTCTATAAGCGAATGAGAATTTCAGGAGTGGATGTTGGTGCCACCCATGTGATCCGGAGAGGTTAATGCAGTTAAAGTTATTTCACAGTCCATTAAGGAGCTTACGGTGACCCATCGACCTTTGAGCCAACAACACGGAATCCATTATCATCACCACGGAGGAGCCGGGGCTCCGCCGGCTCGACAATGGGCCCGGGAAATCCCAAGTTAGTACTTAGTCTAAAAAAATGCACTTTTCTTTCTGCTTCTTGGGTATGGCTATTAATACACCCTCCCATAATTTGTAACATTAACATTGCTGAAGGTACAGAAAAGGACATTGAAATGAAGACGTCAAAACTGCTGACTTGGTTCTGTGTATGATAATACTGGCTACATATTGAAATGGTGGATACAGAACGGGTGAGCTCAAGATGAAGAAAGTCAAGGAACTCGAGGAAATTTGGCAATAAATTATTGAAGGAAATGAAGCTCATTTAAGCAAATAATATCTTTACTCTGCATTTCCTGTGGTTACAAGTTGGTGTTTTGTTGTTTTTTTTTTAATTTCTCTTTTATTATTATTATTTTCAAGGTTCCAATGTTCTTCATATGATTCAGAAACTCAGGGAAAAAAATAAAAAAAAATTTGGAGTTTGCTGTATGTAGCACAGGCATGTTTTAGTTACACAAATATACTTAATTTACATTCCTTTATCAAGAATGTTTACTGTTCTTTTACTGTAACAATTTTATGAAAAGACTGCTAACACTCTGCAGGTTTCTTCACAAGTATGCTTAATAATGTTAACATACATACACATCTCACAGTGTGCAAAGGAATTTTTAAAAAGATAGCATCAGTCACGCAGAAAACAGATTTGTGGTGCCAAGAAGTAAAAATTTAATTTTAAAATCTTGAACTTTAGCAGTGAAGTGTCACGAATTTCAATATTAATGCTGATGAAAATGCATTCCTTCATGTTGCTTAGCAAAATAAATAAGAATAACTGTATGATATTTACATACTCTTGTACCACTCTTTATAAAAATAATACAACATTCTAATATGGAAAAGACTGATCCTAAAGCTCCAAAACCAGTGAATAATCTGTTGCCTTTAAATTTACAAATATGAATATCAACATTGTAAGTGTATTTCTTTTGCTTAGAGATTAAAAGAAAAATATAAATCTTTGTAAAATACTTGCAGGTAATTAAGGATAACATAACTGGAAAGTTGGTGAGTGTCTTTGATATTTCAGGACCCAATTCAGCTAATTAAAAATAAGATTACCATGAGCATTAACTCTCTGTGTGTCAGAAGTAAGGCTGTAGTGATGAAGAAAAGGTATGCCTAGCCATACTATTTTCAAGAACGCAGACTTTTCATAGCTGAATGTATGCACAGGTATTTGAAGGCAGGTTTATGTCCTCCTGATTATTCTAAGAATAGTGTTATTCTGATTATATTTTTAGTCACAGCTCTTGTGTTGAAATTTGAGTCTGTATTATGGAAAGCTTTAAGAAGTTATTCTACATATCTCTGGTACAAAACAGTTAAAACTTGCACAAATCCTAATTTTCTGCATGTTTACAAATATTATGAAGGCACTATGCTAAGACAGGATCCTGTAGAAGTAGTTGAAATAAATACAACAGAATATTTTGCAAGATTCCCCAGAGCTCTGTGTTAGCAGACTACAATTCCTATTTACTCCTTTGTTGAAAAATAAAATTAGCTAAGTGAATGTCTCTCTGACTGTTCAGCAAAGATGAAAGAAGGAAACAAATCTGTGCAACAGAGTTAGTAGGCTTTGCATTACTGCAAATATTAAAATTGCTTTTTTAAAAGTATATTGTTTTCTGGCTCACCACAGAGACAGCCATCTCTTTTTAGAGATAGCTGTGGTCACCCTGTCGTTAGCTAAATAATTCAGTAAAGCAGTGAGAGAAGAATAACAATCTGAGTACTAAATGATAACTAGCCTTAAAAGATATTTTATGAGATACATATTATTTTAGAAAACTGGTGAAGTCATCAGGTTTTTACGTGAGAAGAATACCACGCTGGCAATATTCCTTCTGTTTCAAGTCCTTATTTGTAATAATGAAGGGGTCATTTTGTTAATTCCTGCTCTCCTTCTCTACAGCAGTTTGTAGCCTCACAGATCCCCAATCCTCAGTCTCTTTCTTTCACAGACACGCAGAGGCACTCTCAAATACATCTACAGAGTAGCAATTATTGAGAAAGTAATCACAGTAAATTTAGGTGGGTATAATAATATAATACAAGTAATTAATCATGAGGTGTTGGATTCATTATGTCAACAAACTAGATGAAATCTCCTTGGGAGTGTGATATTAAACAATATGTAAGAATGATTTCTTTTAAGTGACAGGCAGAGATAATCAATCACAAAACTATCTGACAAAGCAACATATCCATAAAACTGGAACATTTGGAACCAGGAAGTGTAGATAGCAGCTCTGAAAAATAAGATACCTTTCATAAAATTCTTCTGCAATTAGTATTAATATATGGTCTATCAGAACAATTGACATATTTTATTGCATAACTCAGGTGAAGCAATAACGGAAGTTTCAGATATAATTTATTTCTGAGGAGTAGATCCCTATAATCTTTACAATTGTAAGGATTAAGTCTTCAAGAAAAAAGAAAATCTGAAAGATTTTAGGGAAAGTTATAAAAAATGCAATCACTCCAAAAATCTCTACATTTTACAATATCAGCAAAAGAAAAAAATAACATAAAGGCATACATAGGAAGTCCCATCACCAGACAACGAGCAGCAAGCAGAAGCTGTTTTTCTATCTGGAAAGCATGTACAGGGTTACAAATCTCAGGCAAAAGTTAGCAATAACTCAATAATGAAATAGTAACTGAGCAGTGAAAATCTTTGGACATAAATGGAGATCCAAAACGAGTCTCAGCCTTCAGTAGCCAAAAATAAACCGGTTCTTGGCTGAAAGACATAAGTGCTATTGTGAAATTGATATCCCTCCTTGGCTTATTCCCAGACAATATGTTGCCTTTCTGGGGGCTGATCAATGTGATTGATGTGATGTGTGAAATCCAGGAGGGAGCTCCCCTTTAATCAAACCTACTGTCCTCCACTGATAGGCAGCTGTGGACTAACATATTCTTCCCCCTTGTTCCCTCCAGCTTGCCTGAGAGATCATACAGTCAAATAAAAAAAGGACGAGAAGGGAGAGGAAAACAAACTGCCAGACAGGACATGAGAGGGCAGCAACTGAGCAGTGTATTTAGTCCTTAAAAAAGAAAAGGCTGAATCTCCCCACACAACACCAGGGCTGGCTCACAAAAGACAGCCCTCCTGCAATGCTTTAGCACTGGGATCTGTCTCTCCAAGACCAGTCCCAATGCCCCCGCAATGAAGCCCCATCAGCACTGTGCACCTCTCATCCCATTGGTTTCAGTATTGATCTGATCTCATTATCACGCTTTGGGCTGGTGCAGAGGTAAAATAATTAGGGCTAAAAATACCTTAAAAGGTTCTTAGATGTTGCTTTAGTAATTTAGACATGATGTAATTGTCTCTGTAAAGAATTTTAAATACTGACCCATTCTAATTTTACACATCACTGGCTTATGATCCTATAGGTCTCTCTTTTGCTTGTAGAACAAAAGACACGCTGTACCTGTCCAGTTGCTTTTGTTATTGTAGTTCATGCAGGACATCCTTTTCAGTCAATCAGCAAAAAAGTTGTTAATATTTCTCCAGCATGTAGGATGAATTGAATAGATCTAGCTCAAAAGATTAACATTACAGGATGATATTCATTTTTAACAATCTTTCTCTAATCATTGTAAAGATTTCAGAGTTACATATCTCATCTGATTAACTTTTATACAATTTGTTGTATTATTATAACACTTGCATATGCTACCTTGATGCCAGATTGCCAGCTATTTCATAAATAATCAGCTAAGAAAGCGCAGTCAGCCCTTAGATGGAAAATGAATATGGTTTTGAAGCAAACCCAAGATAAAATAACTCTTTTCTGTTTCATAAACAAAGTATGTAAAAGATCTTTACATCTTTATCTTTATAAAATTAGTGAATCCAAAGATGCAGTAGCCAGAGAAAATGTAGTCTGAATAATACCCATAACATGTGAGTAAATATAAGTCAGTTTACAGAAGTTTCAAATGCATCCCACCTTTGAGTGTGTGGGCAAAATCATGGAGACTGTCACTAATTGTAGAATACATCTTCATGTCTTATAAAATTAATTTACAAAGATAAACTGTTATCTTTGCTGAATTCGGTTCTTTGTCACTAAAGGAGCAAAGACATTGTTTGTTCCAGCTATTCTACACTTGTGACTGCTGTTTGATGGTAGGTTTTGTTTGATTGCTATTGCAGTCAAGTGTCGAAGGCTTGGAGGAGACTCCTGGAGTGTTAAACCCAAGATACCATACTGTTCTAGAGGTAACCAAGAGCACAGATGTAGGCATTCCTGCAAGAAGACCTACCTTTCTCCTTCTGCATCTTGAGTATTGAAAATATATATTTGCATCAGCTGATTCTCTTCCATATTAAAGAGTAGATAACAATCTGTTGTACAGAAGTGAAGGCATGAAATGAGGTTTCAATCACACGGGAGACAAACATCTCCTAGCTGTCATGCCAAAATGTTTGTTGGACAAATGTTGCCATGGAAATTAACCCAAACTAGAAGTTTTTTTTATTTGTTTGTTTGTTTGTTTGTTTGTTTGTTTAATTAAAGGAAAGCTGCATAAATATGGAGGGGGTAGGCCTCTTCTCCCTGATAAGTAATGACAGGACGAGAGGGAATGGCCACAAGTTGCGCCAGGGAAGATTTAGATTAGACCTCAGGAAGCATTTCTTTTCTGAAAGAGTGGTCAGGCACTGGAATGGCCTGCCTAGGGAGGTGGTTGAGGCACCATCCCTAGCGCTGTTCAAGAAGCGTTTAGATGAGGTGCTAAAGGACTTAGTTTAGTAGTTGGGTAGAGATAGTGATAGGAGGATGGTTGGACTAGATGATCTTATAGGTCCTTTCCAACCTTATGAACTTATGAACTTATGAACTTATGAATATTATCTCCAAATCATAATGTCTGGTATGGAAGAAAATTTATTCGATATCATTGAACTACACTGTAGGAAAACTTTTAATTAAATAACTAAAAAATATCAATATAATAAAAACAAAACACACATAGTAAATATTTCAGATGTGACTCAGTTCACTAAAGCAAGATATCAGTGAATATACATTAGGTTGCTCTAAAAGTAATGCCTCCTATTTATTTCCATGTAAACTACAATAGATACAAAGAGCATAATAACACCATTTGATAAAGCAGATTCTCAGCTACAGAACACCATTTTTCATCAGTCACTGCCATTAGCTATGCATTTTCACCAGTAATGAACAAAAGACTGCATGCCTCACTCACAAAAATCTGCACCAGCAGAGGTGACCCCCTCTTTCACAGTTGTCATGACAAAGCTGTTGCTATGAAAATATTGCCTACACAGTTCAACTTTGACTGTGCTCACATCCACTGTTTGGTCTACATAAATGTTCAGTAAGTGTCAATGAATGTCAGTGGGTACAAAGTTTTCCATCTGGAGGAGTTAACTTCCACAACTTCACATCATACGCACTTCCAAGTCAGATGTCATTTTGTCAGACTGCCCCTCAGTCTGTCACGTGGTAAAAATATGTAATGGATTATTTGTGAGAACATTCAACCTCTACTGCTATATCACCAACATCCGCCTCTGACATTGTGGACCAACATTACGAAATGGTGGTCGGTCTGGATGATCTTACAAGTCTTTTCCAACCTTGGTCTTCCTGTGATTCTGTGAAATAGGAGGCAATACTTTTGGAGCAGCCCTAATATTCTGATAGTAATGCTAGCACACATTCATTGAATATAGCTTCAGAATGAATATCCTACTAAATACATTTTCATTGGAGAGCACTGAAAGATTTCACAGTGTGATCTCAATTGGGCTGCTGCAGTGAGTTCTGCAGATAACGTCTAAGCACAAATGCTGAACAATGGGTCGACTGCCAAATTCTTATTTGTCCTTCACATGAAGACCATATTGACTGTTTCAAAAACTCTTTGTATGAGCCATTATTTTCAAATTGTTTCCCAACTTATACTGCAATTGAAAATTGGACAGCTCTTCAATTGCTCCTGCATTTCAATTGATTACCAATACAGGTTTTCAGAATTAAGAATATTGCTCTATTCTTTTCCAGAGCATCATGTTGACTTTGGGTTGTGATCATTTAAATATTGCTGTACAGTTTATGTTGGGCTCTGGTGTTAAGATAACAGAAGGGAGAATCAATTAGATTTATTATCTCTAAACTGTACAGTAAGTGATAAGACAACCCTTACACATAATGTAGCATTCATTCTCAAGGACTTGTATACCTGTACAGCTTTAATAGCTTAAGTACCAGAGTGAATTATGGTGTCACATACAAAGGAAAAATATTTCAGAATGAAATTAAAATGACAACGCTGTGGAAGAAGAAAAAAACAACAAGAAGTTGGTAGATAGAAGTCCTCACTCAGGAACATGAGAGGCTTATAAACATCGTGCAATGGCTGAAATCTAAAGTGTAAGTTACAGCTTGGACACAGAGTCACAATTGGAGCAACCTTTGTCCAGACCTCTTGAGCTTTCCTGACTTTCTCTTGTCCAGAAATCTGGTTTCATTCTTTAACACTACACCAGGCTTAGAACTGCCTTAAACTTAAACTTCCTTAACTCCCACTAAACTCAGACTCCTATTGTAAGTGAAAATAACCAGACTTGTGGAAATGAAGGCTGATGATTTGCATCCTTTAAGTGAATTGTCTCATGCAGAAAGAGCACTGTGAATTGCTGCAAAGTCAGCTGAAGTCAAGTTGAGCCATTTTACGATATCAGTGAACTTTGATTGTATTGTCAAACTACAGTAACAAAAAGTAATTAAAAAAACTTAGCTTCTTAATTGAAAAGCAGAAGTAGCACCCTTTCTTTTTCTAGTCATCATTAGAGATTTTCCTCCATTCATTCAAATTCCAATCAAATTGATGGGATAACATAGTGAGGAAGGTCATATATACAAAGGATAGGGAGCTTGATCTATCCTCTACAAAATCAATGGAAAGTTTCCAGTTGGTTTCAATGAGAGTAAGACTGAGACCATAGGCCTTTTAATATTTGCATGTAATTCTTCAGAGTCAAGTAAGTGTTCTGCTTTCAGTGACTTTGAAAAAAGAGAGGACCATTCGTCTGAATAAATTATTCAAAATCAACCTTGGAAATATCTCCCCGTCTAAAGTACACTTATACCTCTGTCTTCTTTTGAAAGAAGGTAAGGAATCAGTTTCTCAGTAAATAATTTCCATGTCTATTAACTTCTCCTAGTATATTACTTTTTCAGTTTTTCCACTGTGACAATATCTTGCATGAAATGTAAGGATATTCCCTTAGATTTGTGGCTTCTGTAACGCACAGCTCATCTGGTAGTCTATTGATTTGTATGTTATTTGAACTGGATTTGCCAATTTTGCATTCTAAAACTGAGACATCTGAAGGGACAAGTATCCAACATGCTATGGAAAGTTAAGACTCTGCTCCCAGATATAATAGACATACTGATTCCTGAGTGTTAGGTTCTCCAGTGAGTGCTCACCTGCTGTCCATTCATGACACATGCTGTCTAAATGACATTTAAGAAGCATGTTACCACTGGAGTGGTGAATTGGAAGTGTGGCATCTTTCTGAAGCTGTAACACTTATTTTCAACATTTATTTTACTTAACTTGACAAGCCACAGATCTGAAAAGGTTCATGTCTAGACTGGGTAATACTGCAAAAATATCATATTACTGCAGAGAGTGGTGTCAGACACTCAGACACTGCTACATGTACTCCATAGATGACATAATACTTGGAGAGAATTACATTATGCTGCTGAGAATACCAGTTTGTGTGGGTATAGTGCGAATTCCTGGCAAGCTTTGGCTCTCGAAGTTTCTAATATTCTCTGCAATGTCACCCTTATCTGGGTAGCTATAGAGCCCTTCCTATAGTCTCTGTACAATATTATTATGTTATTAATTACATTATTATGTTATTATATTATTACTAATATTTTTATTATTCTCTTATTGTCAAATTATAGTCTCTAATTTTCAATCTCTCTGCTCAATTTCTTTCTGTGTTGTAATTGAGGATTTTAAGTAATTACCAGTTTTGTAATGCAACGCTTTCTAATCATATACAATCCCATAGAATTCCCCTTAATATCACTAGATACACTAGGCAGGCTTACTGAAATATGAACTATACATGAATAATTAGAGTAATCCAGCTGTTCAAAATCTAATCCACTTCCTGTTTAAATCAAAAGGAAATGTTCTTCAGACATTGTTTGGTTAGATGTACGAAGGTCCAAGGACCCAAACAAGACAAGAAGGCGGGTAAAAGTACATATATTTATCCCACATCTGGTCCCAAGGGCTACTTCAGGAAAGAAAATTTTACTTAAATTCATTCATCTGACACAAGGAATGGGAGTGGAAACAAGAAGGTTTTGTACCAAAGGTTAGTCCGTGGCTGTCCTAGGACCCAGATTGCTTAAACCCTTCCACCAGCACCTGGTCTACAGAGCCAGCTGCTCTTATCTAGACTTAAGAGTGGTCCGTATAACTTTGATCAAACCTTTTGTAAATTGAGAGAAAACTTAAAATTCAAAGATGATCTTCAGATGTAAGAGCTTCTAGCATCTTATTATTTGATCAGATAGTTTGGAAAGTCTGTATTTTGGATTTAGGAGCCTAACATGGCAACAAGGCAACAGACCAGACCAATATCTTTTACCATTTTAGCAATTGTGATTCTGTTGGATGTGAGGGGTTGCACGGTATTACTCTGCTGAATTCCTAGAGGTTACATCTGGTGAGAAATCAGGACTAAAAGCAGAAATATTTTACATCACTTAAAAAAGATAAAGGAAAATTCTTCAACTATTATGCTTAAAAAAGAAATCTCAACAAAGTTTTTAAACCCTCTGATTTCATCATTAAAATGTTGTATCATGATATTTTACTTCGATGTTCTTATGCCTCTAGATTATAATAATCTAAATGGTAAAAAGTCTGTTTGCAATAGTCGAAAATCAGCTGGATCAAGTCAGTTCTCTCAAGTGAATCCATGTGTACTGATTTACACCGCAGTTGATCTGATTATCTCATACAAGAGGCAGCAACTTTAATAAAACCCTCCTTTAAGAAGCATACTTGTTTATTGTTATCTTTAATATTCTGCGAAAACAAGAAATACTTGAAGGTAAGCAGCTTTAATACATGTATTGATTTCCTTTATTTAAAATATTAATGAACTGACTGAAACAAGCTATGTTTAAAAAAAATATATCAGATTTAAACAACATGCATGATGTTTTCTACATGATCCCAAGTGTTTATATATTAAAAACCAAATTAAAACTGATTAGTTGATAATGACTGCAGATGCTGACCTTTGGAAAGATTTATTAGTCCTGCAAACTGTGAACTGGGCTACCTGCTCATTCTGACCTTGATACAAGAACAGCAACAGCGAATGGTAGATTTAACCCTTGCTTATTCTAAAAGTAAATTCCAGCTAAAAGAAACAGCAGAAATTCTGGGCTATGAATACTAAGACAAGTTCTTTTTCTTTTTTCAAATGACGATATCCTTGGAAATCAAATTAATGTATTCTATCTCCTTTGTTCATTACTAATAAACATATTTTTACCTGATATAAAAGATTTGGGAAACGGTTTTATTATTCAAGCTATATAATTTCTATCCAACAGCAAAGACAGAAGAATGTGCATCATACAAAAAGACAACTGCCTTGATTCGGTCTCATGATGGGTCTCATTCATTCTCCATTGCAGGCAGCACAAATATTCCCACTGACTTCAGTATGAGCATGCACAAGTCAGATGTGGAAAAAAACTGTAACTTGAAAGCAGACATCGATCAAGGTAAAAAGTCAATAAGACTTGTAAATATCTGAGAAAATGATTTAATTGCAATTTAGGCTTAAATAATGATGATAACTGGAACTGCTTTAGCTTACTTTTTATTTATTTATTGTACCTTGTTTTCAGGAGCCTGTTAACAACTCTTTTTAAGCTCACAATTCATGCCTAATGACTTTAATACTACCCATTACAACACTGATAAAGCCTGCTTTTAGCAACTACTGTATGCCTTACTAAATTAACACCAAACACAAGTGATTATTCTTGTGCTTTTAAGGATAAAGCTCTCAAGTCTGAGCTGTCTGGTAAATGGATTCAGACTGCAGCAACTGGTTATATGAGCTAATCTTAGATAGTGGGGGGAGGAATAGGAAAAGAACTAGGAGGGAAGGGGATGGTTGCTTTTACTTTTTCTTTTTTTTCTGTTCTCCTTTTTTCCCCTACCACCCTGTGATCTACACTGCAATCTGTTTTGTCTGTTGCTTCTGACAGTATCACAGGGAACCTCGCTTGGTTAGATTGATTGGTACCTCCAACTTAGCCATTTTCTTGCAGAATGGCTGCCTGTTTTTGCCTAATGATGTTACATTTGTCCTGCAGATGATGTAGAGCATGCTGCAGAGGATGAACGGCTCTGCTCTGATCACTCCTTACTTGGCAAGTACTCACGCTTCACACCAACACTCCTCAGGACCATTAATATTATATATAGATACCCTTGTCACAGATTTACATTCGGTGATCCGAAATCAGGACAGGAAGGGTGAAGCACACGGGGGGTGTGTGGGTGAGGAGGTGAGCTGATTTATTGTGAGGACTGTTTGTGAATAAAAAGGAAGTGATCAAATTTATATTAATGTCTTGACCTATATTCTCAGTGCTGATTTCTTCACCACTCAAGCCCGAAGTGCCTTTCCTCCTTCAACAGATTTCAAGAAGACTTTATAAACGTGATGCTTCTATGTCTAGATCCAAATTTAGTTGCCATAAAATCTTTGAAATCATAATTTTGTGCATCAGTAACAGCCCTTGAGGAGACTAATCAGTCATGAAGTAGAAGCCAGACTCTCAATCCCTAAAACAGTACATGCACGATCTGGCATCCACAACTGGAGCCCCAATCACTGATGCTGTAAAACACAGAGAGCAGTTGCCGTGTTACCTCAATTTATGTACAAAATCATAGAACCTAAGTTTCTCTAATTCTATATATGTGAATAAGTATGACTATATATGTAAGTCTTACAGCTTGCTTGGAAGTTCATCTTAGAAAATCTTTGGCTTACACCTTACAAAGAGAATATCAAGCCATTCTCAAATGTGCCATGAAGATGAAGAATCAAAGAACTCAGAGCAGCAGAAATAAGTTTACTTACAATCTATCCTTAGTGTCTTTTATTTATGCCTTCTGATATCTAATAATTTAGCACAACACATTTTTCATCTGATGTTTTCTTTTGTTCAGTGCATATGGAAACCTGCTCTGGGGATGAATCAGAATTCCAGAAGAATTCTCCCTTAATTTTTCAGAAGATGTAGGCCACAGAAAGGATGAGGCAGGAGATTTTCTGTGGCTTCTTAAGAGGTATTTGCTAAGTCATCTACATTCTTTACTGATTTCTCAGTGACTCCCTTGAGGTCCAGAGGTCAGGTTGCTAAACAGGAAAAAAAAAAACATTTTGAAGATCTGTGCCTTTCCTCTGTCTCAGTGCAGTGGAGATAATAAAGCTACTTTAGGAGCAGTATGAAATACAGCAAAAGTGTTAAATGTTTCCTAAATCTCTAAAAACAAATGCTAGGACTATGTAAATATTCTGATTGGCAGAAAATTCTCCCTATGTATAACAATTGTGAAACTTGAAAATTTTCATTATGTACTGAACAGAATGCTTAATTTTTGACTTTCTTTTTGCTTTTTGTAGATAATTTTTTTTTTCTTTTTTCCTGGGTGATAAATTGTTTCAAAGTGAAAGAATGGTTTCATGTAGAAAGTGTTGAAATAAATTGATGTGCTATGAAAGATTTGCTGTTGATCCAGAGAATATTGAAATGCATGATTTTGGCCATCTGTTTTAAGGGCAGTTTTTTTATTCACCTTTATGTTTTGGCTGTAGCAGCTGCCTGAAATTGTTACAAATTGTCAAAATATTTTTGGTGCCAAAAAGCTATGTCTTCCAGTGCAGAAAAATATTCTGACTGTTGCTCTGCTCTGTCTGATATTCCCTGAACCATGGAAATATAACAAGAGAGATTAAACAAGAAGCCTGAATGGTTCTTGTTGCATGGAAAGCTGTATTGACTCCGGCACTGTAGATGAGCTTGAACCCACAGTCACTGCAATATTGCAATGAAGTGCTAAGGAGAAAAAAACACTGCACTATTATGAGTACTGTGTAGTGATCCAGTGAGCTAAGCTCTCTCTCCTACTCACCCTGGGTGGATGGTCAGCAGTCAATTAATGATCTCTTAATACTTCTCAAAAGTATATTCAAATAAGTCATTTATGGTTCATTAAATACATGCTCTTGGTACTTCAAAACCACAGCTTTGTAAGAACAGTTTGAGACACCTGATCTAAAACACAGCCTAGGATTGTTCTGCTTTCTTAATCACTTTGCTACTTATCCAAAAGAATTTAGAGTGAGCATCACTGCACTTTTCCAGTCTGGGTTAGTGAAGCAACAACACTTAGCTAATGACCTTGACCATTCTGGTACTGTAATCTCTGATTTCTAGATCAAAAGTTTGTCAGTATTCACAAAATTAAAATTTTCAGATTTGAAAAATAAGAAAATTAAAGGATAGTTAGGCCTCAAATGTTTTCTTGTCTGACCCTTTACATCTAGATTTATTCCATCAACTACCATATCAAGCATAAACTCATACTAGCTGATTACCATCAATGCAACTAGCATAAACTAATATGCCATCTTGCCTGGTTGCAATTATAAAGTTTTCTAATAAAATACTTTAAAATTACTTATGTTAATTTAGTTAACATGTTAAGGTTAACACGTACTGAGCAGGAAATTGTGTTGTATTAATTTCAGCACACACACCACTCTTATTTGCCAACCATATCACTCTTCTTCAACATTTTATAATTATCATTAATTACCAATTTATAATAAGTTTATTCAGCTAATTCAGTGCTGTTCATGCCCTGAAGCATAAACTAATACTGGTATCATTTGAACCTGTGACTAATTATAAAATTCTGATACCATTAGGTAGCCTGTTCTATAAATGATTTCATTCTCTCAGGTAACCAAAGACTTTTTTAAAAATTATGAACAGAAAAGAGAGGCATTCCTGATTAGTTCCCTTGAATTTTGCCACATCAAGGTTTTCGAGGGTTTTATATTGAAACAAAATGCTTATTCACAATTAGAAATTAGAATAGAATAAGTTAGTACAATCTAAGATAAACGAAATTAGAAAATAAGAACTAAATACATGTTAACAGAGTTTAAACTCAGAGAATGGAGAGAAAATACATAGCAGAAAAGCCTAAAGAAATTTTACCTCTTGAAGGTAAAATTTGAGTATAACTCTCCCAGGTAGCAAAGTTTTTTACTGAGTAACTTCTGTACCATTCTAAATGGCAGTAGTTAATATCTTTGATAGGTACTATAAAGAATGATTTTGTAGTGGACAGAAAAGTTTTTCTTCTGATTATAAACTCTTAAAGAAACTAAGGAATTGTGTATTAGAGAATCCTGCAAGATGATCTAGAATTTTGACTATGATGTAACAGCCCAATCTTACGAAGAAATATTAACACAGTAATGCTAACACTAGCCTATCCAGTAAGAATAGTGGATTGGCTCTAATGCATATAGGAAGCATGCATGATATAGTTGTATATTTTTCATATAGAATAACTAAACCATGCCTAGCTAGAGAAGTAGAAGTTGCAGTAGCATTTGTTTCCCACATTCCTTTTTATACAGGGTATGTAGGATTTCTTTTTCCCAGTTTAGTTGATTCCTCAGCTGTTCCTCAGCAAATCCACTTAAACATTACACTTCCCCTAACACTCAAATGCAAACAGTCCTCCTTCTTGTACTTTATTAAGGGAAAGCAAGTTTGTCTCGAACAAACCACCCCTAGTCTTGAAGTCCCATTGTAACAACTAGATTTTAGCCAAGAGATCATTGGTCATTCAATCACTTTCACTGCATATTAAAAGAATGAGCACAAGGTTTTAGACATTCCACAAAAATATTCAGATAAATGCATCAGACATACATACAGCTGACTGACTCCATCAAAATTCTGAAAAATTACCAACATTTCAACTGCTAACTAGCAGAACTAAGTGACTATCTGTCACGCAGATCAGTTAATATCCAGACATTATGACTACTGTGCTAGACATCTTGAGTGCCTCACTTCAAAACTCCCAGCCCATTTGGTTAAGAATCTGTGATTTCTGAATTTCTATTGCTATCTTTCAAGGTCTATCTGAATTTTCTTGTACACTATTGGTAGCTGTAAGAGGTCCACCTCAATTCTACTTTTGTTGTCTCCTCTTTGTTCTGGAGCTCCTATTCACAGACAGAAAGAGAGATAGAGGAGTGCAGGAGGAGGAGGAAAGAAAAACAATGATGACTTTCCAAAAAACATAATGGGACACACACACCTCTCACTTATCAAAGGAAGAGAAGTCTAGACCATGCTCAGCAGTTCAAATTATTTTCCATATTAAAGGCAAAATAATTCTTTAGGAATCTGACTCTAAGCCACTGATAGTTTCCTCTGAGGAATTTTCTTTCTGTCCTATGCAACCAGAGCTGCTAGCATTACATGCAGAGGCGGTTGTCTTTTATGTTTAGCATTTGGTGGAGGAGGAACCTGCAGGTACAATGAGGAATAGACAGGTAAGGCACTAAAGGACAATTGTTCCATTTGGATGTTGCTCTAGAGACACCCCATAGTTCATCCAATGTACAACCTATCCTTAAAAATCCTTATATACTTCTCCTTTAAGCCTCTCCAACCTTCCAATTCACTGAAAACTAAAAGATGATTCTGCATCTTAGTGAAGATGTCAAAGGTAGTTTATTATCATGTTTTTTTCCTGCATGGCTTCTACTGGCAAGATTAAGTCATGAAGACAGCTATTTTTGTGTCTTTAAATATCTGAGAGATCAAAATATAGGTCTACTTTTGGCTTCCATAAGCTTAGGTTAAGCACTCCTGTGAACACTTTGGGTTATGTATGACCATAGGCATAATGATTGCTACCCTACCAAATGTGTGATGAAATTCTTGATCTATTTTCAAAGCTGTAGCAGTGCCTCCAGGACAGCCATTGTTGTTCTACAAATAAATATGTAGGAGTACAGATACTGAGGTCTAGATTTTTCCTTCTCAGCTTGATGACATGCTTCTAGCTAGTATCTGTCAAAAACTGACCACAGAATCACTGTGATTGTAGAAGTCACCAAGTACAAGAAATGAGAGATATTACCTTGTACTGAACTAATTTCATATAATAAATAGGATGGAATAAGGATAAATATATTTTAATAGCAGCTTTGCCCTTTGCAGAACTGTATGGTGCTGGACATAAAATGCAGTGGGAGAACCTTGATGGGTTGATGTTAGAGAAGGAGACTCAAGGAGCTGCAAATGAATGAGCATGGGAGTCAAGTCCTAAATTGAATCAGAGAGCGATTCGTTCAACAGTATAAAGCATACTTGTAATGTCTGAAATCCAGACTGATCTTCTCAACATTTTTGTCATCTCTGATTCCTCCTTTCATAGCTCCAATTGTGCAAGGATGATTTCTGCCTATCTGTGCCTCGGATCATAGAAACAGCCTCTCTGATAAGCATGAGTAGTCATTTTAAGACAAGTTTCAAAGAGAGAAGAAAGAAATCTTCAAGTGTGCAATTATAGAATAAATGATATTTTAAAATGATGATAACTCTGAGTGAGGGATGGATTATATTTGATAAATATTTCTTATGAAATTCTTCAATCTTGTTCCTTATATTGCTGGAGCATATGCAGGGTGATTAAAAATTCTGATCTCACACGGTTGGTTGCAATTCACGGTTTTGATTAATCAGAAAATTGGTTTAATCATTTGTTGCTAGGAATAATAAATTAATGCAGATGAAGTCCATACTGCTGTCTGTTGAACTATGAATCTGATACAACAGACATTTCTAAGAATTCAGAGACATATTTACGTGAGAAAGAATATTCAGCAATATGTTTGATCTATACTTCTGTCTTCACTGCTCTGTTTGAAGTATTTGAGGTAGTTTGCTGTTGTATCTGTCCAACATTTAATTTCTTTTTGTATTCACAGACTGTAAGCAAATATTAGAAACTAATGTAGCGAGGCATATTAATATTATTAGCTGGCATTTTGAATAATGGAGTCATGATAAAATGCTACATTGGAGATGTACCCTGGACAAAGATAATTAACAGTCTACAGTCTTTATTCCAATATATTATGATTTCTCTACTTAGACAATAACTCTGAAATCCATGCTTTAAGAATTTATAATTATATGTTGTGTGCCATTGTGGTGTGGCTAGGTTGTATCAGTCCAGACAGGATTTCTCTGATACTATCACTTTTTAGAAATATAATTCTAGATTAACTATCAATTATATGATTTTAAATTCACTATAAATTGCAGAATTTTTATTTACGTTGTACCTGCTGGTTTTTAATGCTGGTTTTTAGCAATGTCAGAAATTTTAACTTTTTGATCTGAATAGTGTCCTATTAAGAACGATTTTTTTTCATATAAATAATAAATAATACCATTGTTTTTCTTTATTAATAAAAAAATAGTTTTTCATGCACACACAAATGCACTTTCAGACAGAAATAGACTTCTCAGTTTCACTGTGCACAGTTCTGCGTTGATGGAATTCATCTATTCAGTAAAAAGAATATTTTGAAGAAAGATGAATATAACATGGACAGCTTTTACCTAGATAAAAGTCACCTGTCAGTAAGTGAGTACTGATCTCAGGAAATTGGCACTAACTCTAGTTATATGTCAAGCACCTTTATTTGGAGAGTTATGCATTTCCTGAGATGGGTCAGTTCTGCAGGAAAAAAATCAATAAGAAGAGCAAGAAATGAAATAAAAAGTAAGCCTGTTTTTGGCAGGTTGTTTTTCCTCTTCATCACTGACATAAGCAAGCATTTTATGGCTTATATCTATCCATCTACTGCTGTATAAATTTTCAATGTGTGTGAAGACTGTTGATCCAAGGAGAGAATATAGGATACAATGCCAGGACACTCCACAGTGATAACCCTCCACAGATTTTTTTCATGTAAGATGCAACAGAATATGAAAATGATTAAAATGAAAACAGTTGCATTTCCATATTTTGGTAGAGCTCATGAATCTTCACTAGTAGTTTCGATACACATTTATTTACTCATTTGAAAAATATTTTGAATGTGCTCCGTGCAGATGTTGATATCCAGCTGAAATCTCTCCCTGCGTAGAGGGGAAATTCACCACTACACTAATCCTTACGAGGAGATTCTTCACACTTCTAGTGTGAAGAATGTGCTACTATATGAACAGAATCTGAGCACAAGTTATTGTCTGAGTTTTTATTTATCGATAAACACAATTAGTTTCTGAAGAGGATTCTGCCACAAGTTCTAAAAGTCCTTTACAATAGCAATGAGACCGAAAAGTGCAATTTGTAAAGAAAAATAGCACTCATAAAAGAGAACAGTCAAAGACGAGGTAAATTATTTTTAACTAAAACTAAAGTCCACCAAAGAATCAGGACTCAATGGTACATTTCTTCACTACAGTTATCCTTTATCCTTTCTGGATACTGATATAAGAGCCCCACAACTTCACATCAACAATTATTCTACTCTGGAAAATTTCTGGCAATTTGACATTACTCTGATGCTTCATATGAACTCCTGGAACCTTAGCTTCTTTCTGCACCTGAAGGTTGGCAACGTGACTAAGAATCGCAGGCAATTTTTACTCATCAGTTGCTTGCACCTCTAAAAAATCATCCTGGTTTTCTAAATTGAAGATCAACTGGTGATGAAAAACTGTGTATTAATGTTGAGTACCAAAAGGATGGGATTTCTCTATCCACTCGTTCATCTGAATATATAATGAACCTTCATGCTTCAGATTGTTGTAGGGAATGTAGCTAAGCTACATGTTTTGTTTCCGCTCCGTGACTTTACAGAGTACAGAAGTTCCAGGGTTTCAGAGAGACCGCTTTCGTCAGATTTGTTTGGAAATCTGTGCTGTAAAACATGGCAGACCTGAGGAAATTAATTTCAGATTCTAGAGAATGGCAAAACATTACATGTCTTAGAATAAGCACCAGGATAGTAATTTTGATTTAATATTTATGGAGGCTGATATGTGGGATCAAAAGAGAGAGGTGAGATCAAATCCTAAGCAATGCGTCAAGAACTGAAACATGTGAGATTTTGTGAAAGGACAATCAAATCCAAAACAGAAAAATATCTTGATCTTCTATATCCTTCTATTAGAGGATGTTTATTTCCATGAACTACTTAGTTTACAAGTATTGACGTGCTGCATGAGTTTTAAGAAACAGCAGAGGATTTATGGCTTTCTGATTCGTTATCTGGGTCATGAATATAAGAATTCCATTCTAATGTCCTGGAGCTATATCATGCCATTGATTTTTTTAAGCAGATTTTGCCATTGATTTAAATGGGGGTTCTGCTTAAAAATCAATGGCACAATATAGCCCTGAGACATTAACACATTCAGGATATTGACAGAAAAGGAAAATAAAACCTTTTTCCAAAAGCTCTGTCTCTAAAATTATCCTTTCACCAGAAGGCCCATACATTCAACTATAAGTTCTTGGTCTAAGAATAAACATTGTTGAAAGCAGGTTAATGATTATTTTTCTTTCCTAAAATATCCATATGACTGGCATCCAATCTTTTAATCAAATAATTGACTAATCACTCACTGTGATACAACTTCACAATCAAGTAATCCAGCAAAACCTATCTCTCCTGACCCTCTCCTTGCCACTTTCCCGCTGCACTTCACTTCAGAAAATGTTCACTACAGTCCATTAAGGAACATTTTAATCCAAGAGGGTCTGGCTGATCAAGAAAAATTAAGCTCCTAATAACAGCAAAATCGAAAGAAATTTGGACAAAATGACTCTCCGCATCACAGATTTTGTTTACTAGTGGGTAATTAATTCTCCACATATGTTGGGAACATCTGTCGCAGTGACCTGCCATCGTATCTGTGAAATGACTGCTGTGCAGCTCCTCCTCAGGTCATTAGCAACGCTCTGAAAGGAATCTTTCTCTTTCTCTCCCGGATGGGGAGTGCTCAGTGGGGTGTCCACATCCCATGAGTCACCCAGCTCCCTGCCACCCTGCTGCTCAGCTGCCTCCAGCTCCTACTGCCTCTCCTTCTGAACCAAGCAGTGCTTGAAAAAGATCTGGTGCCCGATAGAAAAATGAGCAAAAGAGTGAAAAAATATATATATAAATAAATAAAGGAAGGATTGATTTCATCTTCTGCTACATCAAACAGAATCTTGTCACACCTTTGTAGGTTAGCCTTCTGGGCTAAGAGATCATCCTAATTTAATGCTTTAGCAGCTAAACTGTCTATTCTATTTCTACTTGTCCAAAGGGCTTTGATGAGAGGAGAAGAGAATGGGAGGCTTTTTCTCATCTGTGCCAAGCTTACTTTTCTGGCCATATAGAGACATCAAGAAAAAGTAAGGATGTGCCAAAGAAAGTAAAGGGAGGCCATGTTCCTGGGCCTTTTCTTCCACGTTTTCACCAATCAGAGAAGAAGGGAAGAATGATCTATAAATAAAGATGCATGTCCAAATCTGGTTGTTTTTTTTGTTGTTTGTTTGTTTGTTTTTAATCAAAAGCAAAACAAAATCCATAATAAATAAACACAAGCAGAAAAGGAAAAGCCCCATATCTGTACTTGAAAACTACATTTAGGTCATATACTGGCCAAGTAGTACTCATGTGCCAATGTATAATCACATGCTTCAGAGATTTAGACATTATTTTCAAGGTCATGCAAAGAATATTTTTTCTGGTGAGACAAGCTCCTTTTCCCACCCCCATGCCCATAGGGACTAGAATAAGCTGAGGAGGGTGAACACCTGCAGCTCTTCCAAGACACCTGTGTTTACAACTAATGCCATAGAACCAACAAATCTTCTTTCACAGGAAAAAAAATAAAGAAAAAAAAGTGCAGACATCAAAGAAAGTTAATCTGATATATCATTATCAAAAAGGAAAGCATTTCCTGTAAGCCTCATGCGTCTCCCTAATATTTCATTACGTACAATAATCCTTGCTCCCACCATTATAAAATTTTCTTTGCTTTTAAAATACCTTTTCTTACCTTTCCTAAATATATATTATATCCTGATGTCCGGGATTCACATCTGCCTTAAAGTTATATATATATATATAACATTCCTTCTGTTCCACGTGTAGGCTGACAATAAACCATGATTCTACGATTCATGAATTAGATATACTTGGCAACTCACAATGTATATATAACACAAATCTTATCATTGAACAAAATTGCTTGTATTCATTTTTCAAGATATTTTTAGAAATCACTCAAATAAAATGGAAGCAAGAGCATAGGGCTGGAAATTGGGAGATGTGAACCTCTCCTGACTCTGCTGAAAACTACCTGTGTGACCTTGGCAAACATCTTAGGATTCACAGGACTGATGACTGCTTAATGAGATAACCCACTATGAAAAATGGGTGTGGGAGTACACGGTAAGAACACGTGCATGCATGAAAAAAAAACAGAGTTTCTGAGAGCTGCAGTTATGGAATCAAGCAAGTGTTTTAACACGTTTCTATGTCTTATATAAAAAGTCTGAAATTATCAAGACCGTAGCCAAACAACAGGATGGGTGGGATGTTACCATACCTTTTATGCAAATAGAAAACTTGGGAACCAAAACACCGAAGGCAAATATCCTAAATTTCTCATTTACATGAGTTTCTTAAGTTTCTGAGGTGATTATTTCTAAGGTATTTTTGGTGTATGTTTAAGATAAACATATTATTACTTCACATTCTGTGTTGCACACATTTCCTTTTCATAATGAAAGAGCTAACAAGTAATAGCTACCTATGACTAGGCAGCCAAGTCTACACACATAGACAACACTGACATCAGCTTAAGGTCTCTGAGGAAATCAGTATTTTAGGAGAAAATTATTTTGTGCATGCTTGCAAAACGTAGAGACATTATCTTCCAAATGCATCTTCCAATACAAAATAGAAAAACAAAAGTTAGAAACTGGTGAACTGCACTACCAGTATTGAATCCTGGTGAATGAAAGAATCAGGAGGAAGTTCTGAATGAAATAGTATTTGAGGGAGAACTTGGTCTAGTACATGAGAACTGCTCAAGCAGCTCAGCAATGCTTATCAGTGCTTTAGCAGTGGGGAAGTGAATAAGCTAAATCACCAATCCTTTGTAGCGACAAAAATATTGAACCAATTTTTAGTTTGCACATCTTCATAATTTTACCATGGAGATTTGTTAGAAGGCACGTGTATTTTGTTACACTTCTAGCAAGACTGTGTATCTGGGTTCCTCAGATGGCTCTGAGGCTCAGTGAGAGAAATGGGAGAAGTGCTGAGAAAGAGATAAGCTATTAGCTGTGCAGGGCTCCTGACAAGAGATCTCTGAACCTGCATGCCCTCCAAGAGTGAACATGGTGACATATTTATGTGCATTTGTATAGCTTCACTTGCTGAATGGTACTTCAATTGCACATGGGATCAGTCAAAGCTGTATCAAATATATGGTAGTTGTGGCAACATGGTAAGATTCAGAATCACAGAAGTTCTGAACCATTCATTATACTAGCAGTGTATTTCCAATTTGGATTGTTTAGCAAATGCCTTAATGAAGATCCATTTCATTCTAGTTCACAAAAGCAATGATGAAAGAGGATCCACACAGAAGGGGTGCTCTAGCCATGGAGGATTTCTGAGGATTGAGTAATATGGATAAAACACATACGTATCTCTGAGTCCAGTTGCAGAAATACAGAATAGGCCTTGATCCAAACCCAAATTTTTGCTGCTTTTTTTTTAATTCAGGCTGTAATCGCCAGCTCTCCCAGGGGAGTAAAACCAGACACCAAATATCTGCTGACAGCTTTGCATGTGTAAATCCATAGAAACTTCATTGAAATCAGCAGAATTAGTCTGGCTTAACACCGGTAAGAGGAAGAGCTGAATTAGACTTATTAGCACAATAAAGGAGAAATTATTTCGATTACACTAAGAATTTCTGTGATAAAAATATTTTGTTTTAATTTAACTGGTGAAAAGGTAACATTCCCTTCAGGGACATGCAGAAATAGTGGCCCACACACAAAGAAGAAAAGGCCTTAAAGAGCAGTATGCTGCCAGGGAGAGTGATATTAACCCCCAGGAGAGCTGTATATAATTAGCTGTCATCATTTACATGGTTAGTTTCTTCAACACATACAAAATATACATGATTACAGTTCACTTACAAAGAATGCATTTGCTGTCTTCTATATCTTATGAATTTTTATGGCATGTAAGCCAGTTGCCATTGAGTTGAATTCTAGGCCAAAATTTCTAGCAAACTTCCAGGTTGTGGGGTCTTGAAGATGGCAGGGAATTACATTATTACTGCACTTGTACTTAATAATCCATCTAAAACTCAATGCTTATTTATTTATGACTACATTAATTGTAACATTTGCCTTATTTGCTAGAAAAAAAGAAAGGAAATTCACCACTTCATAGATGTGTCAAGATTTCAATTCAGAAAGCTTCATTCAAGATCATTTTCGTATTTCAACTAAAATTAGTAGAGAAAAATAGTCTTTTACACCCTAGAATCCTAGAAATTATTTATTTATTTATTCATTAAATATTAATTATTATTTTAAAACTTTTTACTGGAAAGCCATATCAAAATAGGAATTTTCAGGGCTGGTTTTTTTTTTTTTTTTAATTTTTTTTGTCCAGGAATGTGAGAGAGCTATGAAGTTCTGCAATATTCCTCTGCAATCTGCAGGTAAAATTAGCAGGTAAATTTTTTGAGGACTGGACACCAGTAAATTCATCCTCAGGAATCAGATCTGGGTAAAACACAGACATTAGAATGGAGCCAAATATTTATGAGCCTACTTCCTTGCTGCTAGGAAATGAATGTGGAGTCCACTGGCTAATCAGATTGTTCACCTCCCTCTCTTACTATGGATTCAGAATTGTTAACAGCTGTTGTTGACAGGAAATCTGTAAGCAAAAGTAGCAAAAACAGCTGAATCCTATGGACAAGCACTAAATGACTTTCATAATAATCAGACCTTCCAGTTTCACTTATAATTTCAGTTTTCCTAAAATAAAATAAATATTGTAGATATGGACAAGTATTCACTGATATTTGAGATCTGGAGGGAATAGGATTGAATATGGCTGGTACCTGCATCATTTGTATATGCAACCTCATGCCACAGGATGATGATGAAAATAAAATAAGATCCCTTAATCCTATTTACTGTCTTGAAGGTTCTGGGTCTTCCTTCGGCAGTATCAGAAAGGTGAACTGAGAATCATGACAACATGAGACTTAGTCTGCCCTCTCACGACTAGCACAAGAGAGTGTGCTTTATGTCTGATAGTGTTGTACTGTCTTTTTAAAACTCCTGAGCTATAAGACTGTCTTTCTTTTCTCAAAGCTTAGAAGTCAAGGTCAAACAAACTGATGGTATCCAAACGTACAGGAGTGCTCTAAGAAGAGGGGAAGTTGAAACCTAAGAAACAAGGAATACAACCACAGAAGAAGGAGAGCACTTTTGCTATGTAAAGACTAGATATATCATTGATTTATGAAATATATACGCATACATATATCTATATCATCAGCAAAATAATGGGGCGTGATCCTAAGTACCTTCAAAATGGAAGCTTAGAAACAGCTGTCCAAGGAGGCCAGGGACAAAGTAGGCAGGAAAAAATCTCAGATGTGTTGATGACAGTGGATCATCCTAGAAAAACAGTCCTCAGACACTTCCATACAAAGGGAGAAGAAATTTGTCCAAAATACAACAATCATCACCAGAAATATTTTTCAGGCTCAGCTTATGGTGAGTGGATGCCTGCAGGAAATGATCGAAGCTTTCAACATACAGTACAAAGGAAACAGTATAGAGTATGTAACTGGAGCTCCTTTTAAAGGAATTAAAATAGAAAAACCTTTATGTGCTCATGCAGGAGAGTTGGACTCCATTCTGACCCAGAATTGGATGCCAGCCTGAGGGCAATATTTGAATTCTACTCACTGTATTTACTACCCTCAACGTCCTTCAGATTGCTCAGATCTCTTTCAGCTTTGCCCTACACCCTGAAGATTGGTGAACTTCCTGTAGATATTTATAACCGAGCTGCTTTTGGTTGTGCTAAATGTTACTGATGCATGTTGTTAGCTTTTCTTAATTGTGTTCATATCTCTGTTGAACTGATCATCAAATGCAGGTACCAGTGGTCTACAGACAGCAACTGCACAACACTGATTTAACTAAGCTGACTATCCACACTTATGCTAAACACTCTCAACTTATCTGAAGGCCTGCCTGAATAAATATAGAAAAAAGGAAGGTACTAAAATTATGATTTAATAGTTTTAAATTGCTGTTAAATAAGTGCCCTGCTTTCTTTCTGAGATTCACAACATTTTAAAAAGATTTTAACATGGCTGCCTAGATTCCCATTACATTCACATTTGTAGAAAAGATGGAAGCCTTGGCAGAGCTCCAACATCTTCAATAAATGTCAGAAACTGGTAAATGCTTAAAGAATACAATGCACATGGCACTTTAATATTGTATTTAAATTGCTGAGTGACACAGACTTGCATGTACCACACCTTCCTACACACTGCATGCAAGACTGCATTTAAAAATTTGTAAAGTCTAAGCAGATGCTGTTACCATGACAAATCACTTTTTAATCAGTCATAATGTTGCACTAAGTGCTGTATAAGTGCCCTTTGTTTCACTACTTAAACTGTCAATGGTTAACATTGGAAGTCACAGACTAGTGCCCATCATTAAAACCAATCAGAAAAAATCAATATAATTTTTAATGAAAGTTGCCTAATCGCTTGGGTTTTTAAGGAGAGGTTTCTCCTTGACAGTATATCTTGCCTTCAAGCATCATCAAGCAGTTCAGAAGTTAACACACAAGCAAACAAGCATTTGCAATGTGCATCAAGATGTGATAAGAGAAGGGGGTATTAGAATTCAGGGAAAATATTTCTTATTTCATTGATGGTATCAGAGAAGGGATAAAGTACATAAGTACTGAAGTCTGCAGAAACCCTAAAGCGTGCTTCTCATTAGACTGTTTGAAATATGGAAGAATATAAAAGAAGATAATCTTGTCAGTAAAATTTGTAATACTGGTTTGTCTTTACACACTGGTGAAGAAACAGCTTGAAGAAAACTTCATATTGCTGTCATTATTATTGGAGTACTCGTGTTATTGACTGCCTCAAGCATCTTGTCTTTCTTTGGTCTGTTTGTACCCCTGAGTACTCAGGCTTTTTTCTTGTACTGTTTTTACTGATACCTTCTGTTTCTCTATCCACAAATGCATTTGTTGAAGTAGATGTATGTTTCATCCACAGTGATAAAATCTCCACTAGTGAATCATTAAAAGCAGCATTTCAGGAACAGTTGCTGAACTCAATAGAGAAGAAATATGACAAATGTATGAACTGGAACAAAGTGAAGGTCTTTCTGGGTACTTGCTGAATACGTGTCTTCCCTAAATGAGTATATTTATTTTACAATTAGAGTACCACTTCTTGACTGGGTAAAATTGTATCTAAAGTTGTATAACATGATACAAAAAGACACTTTAATAGCAGGGTGTATGCTCATTTATGCTAACAAATTATCAAGTAATTTTGTAGCATATGTGAGCATGGCTTGATCCATAAAATCTTACGTAACTTGTATATTTTGCAAAGATTTATAATCTTGGCAAGTATAAAAATAAAGACTATAGTCTGTTTTTTTTTTTTTCTCCATGAAAATAATTACTCTAGGTTTTTATATATTTCAGCTTTTCTCCTTACATTCATAAACTGATGAACATTAAACTGTGAAAGAAAATTCTCTTTGTAGGACAAATCTGCCTGAATTTGCCTTTTGATTAAATATTGAAAACAATTATAGAGTCCAGGAGTATAGTAACACTTTCAGAAAAAGTATGAAGGTATCAGTAAACAGATTCTTTGTGGATTATATGGTTACAAGTTGTTGTCATAACCAGTGCTTAGGTTATAATGTGAAATGTATATTCCAATTCACATTTAATACTTCAGCTTTTATTTTTTGCCTTTTAATTTCCCTTTCAGAAGAATGTAATGAGCAACTTGTTTGTGATAACAATAAAATATCAGGTAATATTTATTTTCCTTGCCTAAATTGCAGGGTTTCCATTAGGAGTAGTGAAAAAGACAATAGTCACACTGCACATACAAAATGTTTGTAACACTAGAAAATGAAAAAACATCACAGTGACAATACTTTGGGGCTTGGCAACACATCCAGTGCTTTTCAACACAGGCAGCATGGCTTACTCTTGTAAGCAAAGCTCAAGGATCTTACTCTGCTTTGGCCTGAGTCAGTTCTTCTCACTTGCCCACTTAGAGAGATTCATATGTCTGGAATTTGATTTTTGTATATATCAAGTTGCATGCCCTCCTTTAACACGTTAGCATGGCTGAATTGGAGTACCCATGTGAGCTATTACTACCACATTCAAAACAGAGAGGTACCCAGAAAGATGTTCATGGGGAAGAGGCAATGCTAAGCGAGGCAGCAGAGCTCTGCAGCCTGGTGCTTGGATTATCATCTCCTTCTCTTGGGGTGCCTACTTGCACAGTCTTGGACAAGTTGCTTTGTTTCCATGCCTCTAGATCAGACTCTAGTTGGGCCTTGTAAGAACTATGATTTCATGGGGGCAAAAGTGTCATATAAGTTTAAAGAAATCAGTTGCTGCTCTTCTGTGTATCTAGTATCTACTGTGGGTCTGTGTCCTCCATCAGTGCATTTTCCCATTCCTGTCTCAGACAACGAGCAGCAGTATTTCTGGGGAGCTTTTGCCTTTTGATCTCCTTTCTGATCTAATGCAATTGTCCACTGGCAGAAGCGCTGTGAGGTGCAGAATAAAGTAATGAAGTTAATCTGATTTCCACCCCCAACCCCAGTATCTACATGCCCTTATTATATTAGATTCCTAATGAGATTCTCTGTCTGCACTCCAGAAACAAGGCTGAAAATGTATGTATATATGAGGAGGAGGGGATACTATAGAAGGTTGCCTCCATTTACATCCCATCTTTAATGGATAAAATCTGCTTGTCCTTGAGTTGCAAGATACCTACCTCCAAAAGAGTTCTTGAGGAAGAAGCTACTGAAATTGACAAGAAAAATACATACATTTAGTTCTGATGTATGTTGTTGCCATATCAAAGATAAAGACAGAGGAAAGGACAGGGAAGAAACTTCTCATGCAGTTGTCAGGCCTTCCCGCCTGATAAAGCATGAGGATATCCTGCAGTGAGTGAAGAATGTGTTGAAGGGATACACCTGAATCACACTTGCCCATAGGAAAGTCGGCTAAATAATATTGATTTATTAAGTAGTAAGCTTGTGTTTCTCGCTTTGTCAGTACAGAGCCTGCACACTTCTAAAGATCCCATGAAAGGCAGGGAGGCTTTGCTTGCTGCTACTCAGCTCTGTGAAGAGTCACGTAAACAAGAGAGGCCCGATTCCTGCTTCATGCTAGAAGGATCAAAACTTGGTCACTTCAAAACTAAGTTTGTCATTCGGTCCCAAGACAGAAAATTTTGTTGCAAATAACCCTCATGACACATAAGTGTTAATGGGTAAAATACCTCTAAAAGAAGTTTAACAGCCTCAGCTGGGTGTTTCATGGACAAAGGCCCATATCACAGAAGCACTATACATAATTCACCACAAGAGAGCCCCAGAACTAAGCAAGAAAGCTAAATTGCCTGTCACTTCCAGGAAAAGTGTTCCCTTTGGGTCAAGGTTGAAATCATTGGTAAACCAACGTGAAAAAGATCGCATTGGTCTCTCTGGATTCTCTCTCTGTGTCAAGATGGCAGAGAAAAGAGAGACAGAATGAATGCCTTACTAAAATTTCCATGTTATTCACAACTCCGATTTGCAAACCAGTGCATTACTCTCCGATCAAAGTCTGAGGGATCTGGGTGGCTGCAGAGGGGAGAGTATCAATATTTTCAGAGAGGCAATGATTCTTCTGCTGAAGCACAACAAGGCTTCTCACAGAACGTGTATTCCATTCACAGGGCTGTTCTGTCAGAGGTGCGAGGCATTACCACTTAGTCTGAATACAAAAAACACCTCATTATTACCCAGGATAGGAAATGCTGCTGGTTACAGGCAGTGAGTGTGACTTCAGGAGTACAGTTCATGAGAAGTTGATGCCATCTGGCTGTCATTAAGTGGGTGATTGTGGCTTTCTGTGATTGACTGGTGATTGATTGACAGGTGTTTGGGAGGAAAGGGATACAGCATGTCAGCGAGGCATTGTTTCAGACCTGTAAATTGTGTGGTGTGTCTAGCTACCATGGGGGCAATTTTTCTTAGTCCAATTGGCACTGCAGCCTCCATTTCAAGTAGGCCTGAAATCTGCAGAAAAGAGCAGAGCACGCAAAGCTCTTGGCCAAACAGACTCTTGCAAACTTTTGCAGTTTAATTCTGTAACAAAGAAAAATCATCATTTAAAGAAGATATTTTTTCCTTCCTCCCTTTCCATGCCCACACTTACAAAGGCTAAAGGAATAAATGCTTTTCTGCCGTATTTTGTTTGTAACAAATATAAATATTAGAAAATAAATACTAAACAAGTAGAAACTTAATTGATATTCAAAAAAAAAAAAACAACAACAACCTTACATTAATCTTGCAAGCATCAAAATTGCTGCACTTTATTTGGGACTGAAGTCTTCCTGTCACACTGAAAATCTGAGGTGACAGCCTTGAACTGTGCTGAGCAAGGTTTCTTTTCTTTAAATATGCATGGAGCAAACCGGAGCCTAGAACCACAACTGTGTGCGGCAAAGTGCTTATGCAGAGCTGGATTACAAGTGCTCTGCATCTTGTGTCTATAATATGCACATAATGGGAGTGAGGAGGATGTGTTTTCCCTCTCCAAAGGGCTTGCATGTATTTACATGACAGTGCTTAAAGTTGTCCCTCATTACAGGATCTACGTTGAATGCAGAACTTGTAGTTTCAGTGATGCAAACCCTTAGCTGCCAAACACCCAGAAAGGCCACTCTGTTGCAGTTAGCAGCTACTTCACAGTAAGTGGATGGGACAGTGACTGAAAAAGGTTCCACAGTCAAGAAACTCTTGGGCAAGAAATCCTCTTAGTGCAACTGAAGATGGTCAGTAGTATCAAGCAACTGTCTGACAGGAACTAGAAGGGTGTCTTTTTTAATGCACTGGGTTAAATTCATGAAGGCTTTGTGAGTCTGTGCACATGAAGTGACTTGCGATTGCCTGAGTTAGGCCCTACCAGGCCTGCTTAGAAATAACTTGTACACACGTTAAGCTGAAGTCTCTGCTTGGAAAGGATCTTTCATTTTAAGATTAGCACTGTTACTTCTTATTAGAGAATTAAAATAACCTGTACAACATCAATAAAAACATTTGATCAGAAAAGCTGGCAAGCAGACCCTGCTGATATTAAAGAGGTTTTCAGCTTAAAAGTTAGCAGGGTGTGGGTCCTTCACGAGGCTGGTTGGGACCTTCATACAGCCCACAGATACCTAGTTAGCTGACAATATTTAATTTATGTGTACTGCTATAACATGATGGAAAACAGCAACAATGGCAGAGGAGCAAAGTCCAAGGCCACAACAAATGAGAACGAGCCTAAATGCAACAACCACAGATACAGAAACAAGGTAAGAAAAGCTACTTGCCTTTAGAAGACCTCAGATATGCAGGGATCTCTAATGAGATATCCTCACCTTCTCTGGCAACCATCAAATGAGGTCTGGGAAGACGTGGATCCTGCCTCCCCACCAGGTGCAGTCACTCAAGTTCACTGCACACACCTGAGCTCCTCTGGGTTGGCCCTGCCTCTCCACCAGGTGCTTACAATCATGACGTCAAGCCACGACTCAGCATTTCTGTTAGACTGTGCAATATACCATTCAGTTTTGAAGAAACATTCATATAAAGCTCATTATTAGTTCGGATGCTTAGAAATCAGCATAGCCCAAAATAATAATTAAAATATAATTTTTTTCAAGTGTAAAAACTTTCAAAATTCAATAATATATTTACGAACACAGTAAAAAGCTTAGAGCATAACTAGATCTATTCAGATAAGTTTTATTACTTCCCATGGTAATTGTATATCATACAAGAATTTGCTAAGTAAATAAAAAAAATTAATTCATATTTGGACACCTGGATTCCTAAGTGCCTATTAGTTTTCTGATGATATTGAGAGGGACAAAATATTTCACAGGAAGGTAAAATGTAGGATCCTAATCTGACTAAAACCAACAAGTTTGATTATTTTTATTTATTTCGTTTTTTTATGTTAGTGCAGTGATACAGAAAGTAGCACTAACACACAGTACAATACCTTTCCTCTAAGATCCAGCATGGCAAGCCCAAATAGTGTGTTCTTAGAAGAAGTAAAAGTGAAATAGCTTGGATTGTACAAATTATCGCAGCTCAGAATTTTACTCTAGGAGTCGACAAGACTACTGCTGCTTTAAGGAAAGATGGTCTCCAAATGGTTTATGAAGTGATAGATCATATATAAATAGGTTGTTTGCTCTCAGTACAGATGCCATCATTACTAACTACTTTCAGGCTCTTTGAGAGCTAAATAATTTCGTAATGCATCATTGAACATTTAGTTGCTTCCATAGCAGATGGTTTCAGGGGTCCATCTGCTCACAGCAATGTTTTCAACAAGCTCCCTTCACCTTCACCAAAAGGTTCAGAAGCATTAGAATATTCATTCCTCACCACAGGTGCCTTTCCTGGAGCCTCCACACAGGCAGAGTGGGATGCACACTCAGATAGACAGAGATGTCTTCTGAAACGTGTGACTTAATCTATTGTTTATAGATTACTTCTGTCAGCAAGTGAAGAGAGCAGTAATGTTAGGAAATATGAAGCATCAGGTTTACTTGGGACACAGCTTTCACTTGTCAGGGACAGGTTTTTTAACAGGCTCGCATCTAAACATAAAGAGTTGAATACATTTTAACAGTATTAATAACATTAAATCTGTGTACAGTAACAGTTACATTTAACACTGTGTACGCAGCTGAAATTATTAATACTATTAAAATGTTTGTACTTAGATGCACATGCTGTTAAAAGATCAGAGCACAGTATAAATACCTAGGTAACAGCCGAAAAAGAGAGAAATCTGATGAGGTGGAATTCTAATATGTTAAGTATGTACTGCCTTGTAAATCTAACAAGCACAATAGACAGGGAATAAGTTAGAGACATCTTTTTGTGAATTGTCTGTCCTGTATTAACTCTTACAGTAGAAATGCAGTGAAGATACTCAAGAACGAGCTAATAATTTTTGTTGTGCTTTTTACCTTGAAGTGAGTAAAATGCAGACAAAAAATTACAGGAGCCACAGACTTGATTTTGCAGAAAATATAGATACATTTGACTCGTTAACTAACTACAGTTGTGTCATTGTTTTATCTGTTTCTCATGTATCCATATAATGAAAGCACTACTGCAGTTTTCTCAAATCTGGTAGGAGAAACCTCAGAAAAGAATGTAATTTCATAAAGATATATCTATTGAACATAATTGGAACACATGAGTTGGAAGAGCCTATGCATCTGAGTTACCACCTCTGTTTTACACAATCTACCTAGAGGTGTGTGAACATATTTTCTCAAAATGAACATGTTCCTGTAGAGATTTTCAGTTTCTGAGAGTATTTGGAAATAGAAATTCATGCAGAATTAATAAAAAATATTTTGGAGGATCAATGAAGCCCTTCCATCTACGAGGAGCTAATGGATGGGTTTTATCCAAGTAATATCAATTAGCAAGTAAGAATGCATCACAGCTATGGGGTGTAATTCAGACATCAAGTTGATTTACAAAAATATAAATATGCAGAATCTACTGAAATATTCCCTGTCTCAAAAACATCAAGTCTTTTACACATATCTCTGACCCTTAGCTTAACACTGAAAGAGGAGTGACAGCAGGGAGGAGAGAATTGTTCCCCTCTATTTTGCCCTTGTGAAGCCCACAAGATATAAAGCTGTTGGAGCAGGTCCAGAGCAGGGCCACAGGGATGATCAGAGGGCCGGAGCACCTCTCCCATGAAGAAAGGTTGAGGGAACTGGGCTTGTCCAGTCTGGAGAAGAGAAGGCTCTGGGGAGACCTCACTGCAGCCTTCCAGTACTTAAAGGGAGATTATAAACAGGAGGGTAGAGACTGACTTTTTCCATGGTTTGATACTGATAGGACTAGAGCGAATGTCTTTAGAATAAAAGAGGGGAGATTTAGGTTAGATGTCAGGCAGGAATTCTTTATTCAGAGAGTGGTGAGGCAATGGCACAGCTGCCCAGAGAAGCTGTGGGTACTCCATCTCTGGAGGTCTTCAAGACTAAGGTGGATGAGGTCCTGGGCAGCCTGAGCTGGTAGGGGACAGCCCTGCCAATGGCATGGGACTGGGGTTGGATGATTTTTAAGGTCCCTTCCAACACAAGCCGTTCTGTGATATCTGTCATTTAAAATCATCTTATGAAAGGAGAGGTATTATTTACACTGTACTTGGTAGCTAACATATCTAGCTTCTCCTTAGCTAAAACAAATAGACTGTACTTGCCAGAGTAGGGATAACAAACCAACAGCTTAAATCTATGGATAGATGATGATTAAAATAAGAGTATCCAAAATAAAAAAAGCAGTCAAATGGAAAAATTAGTATTTTTAAAATGTAAAAGATCCTTCTGCAATTCTTACCAGCAAAAATCTTGTATATGCTACACTTGTACATAGACATAAAATAATAAAAGCTCACATTCACATACGTTCCAAAACAGGATAAATGAGAAACTCAGTTTCACACATGGAAGTAAAGGACTGCATTTATTCTGAGGCTGTCATTCCCATCCATACTGTCTACTCTGTTTTGTTATAGCACCACATTATTGCTTGAGATGGCTGTGTAAGGTTGTGATGCTGCAATCTTTCTCTTGTGAGTAGCATCACTGACATTTTATGGTACTGCTTGTTTTATGAGAGTGCTATTTTATTTTATTATTGTTATTGTTATTTTTTGCAGCTGTAGAACCTCAGCAGATGATTATTTTTGCTCAGATATTGTGTATTCATTACAACAGAATTTCATGTTCCTGAGGACAAAAATCTGATAATTACCCAATACCTTGCTCTAACTGCTCGTACACATTAAAAATAAGAGAGCCAGGAGACATGATCTGATAAAATCTTTTCCCGTTACAACTTAAAAATATTATGTCAAAAATATGTTACAAAAATACAAGGCAAGGAAGAGTTGTAAATTGTCTCAAGTTCTGAAGTATGTGGTTCGATGCACTGTCCAAGTTAACTGAATTCTTTCTAAGATAAGCAAATCCTGCAGGTAGTCTATTGCATCTACTTCTCTTATATGTGAATGCAGCTTACTCTCCAGCTACTCTAAATGCAAATTTCAGTCTTTGTTCTCGAGTCCTCAGGGGTGGCTCTCATAAATATGGCTTGAGTCTTGTTGCTTTAAAAAACTGAATGAATATTTCCCTGTATACATATCTTTTCTGAAGATTTGTCATGTAATTATAGTTGTGGATACAAAAATAGAAAAGGGAAATACAATGGAAAAATGTTATACATATTTTTAACTACAGAGAATAAAACTGAGAATACTTCACAAGAATATATCAAATAATGAAGAGTCTTGCATCTGGTTCCAGAAACCAAACCAGCATCTGCAATCTGATAGTCATTCTTTTCTCCTAGTGCTTGGTGAACCAGTATTTCATGCCCTTACAGATCATGCCATGACATATTTCTCTTAATTAACTTTCTTACTCCAAACTGTGAGTAATTGTCTACAGGAAGTGACGTTATTCCACATTCAATGTACAGGACTGGCTAAAACCTGGGAACAAGCAGCTGCAAATAATCTGAATTAAAACTGAAGCTGATTAGCACAAGATAGGTGCCTAGCAGAAACACACTACACTTGGTCCTGAGTTTTTACATCAGAAGTCCAAAGTAGCCCTTCTCTGAACTGCAATCTTTTGACAACACCCACTGGAAAAAATCCAGCTGCATCCAGATCAGGAGAAAATAAAATCCTTTTATTTGTTTGCTTCCTTTTGGTATGTAGGTTGTTGTTTATTTTTTCATTTATTTATTTTCTCTGAAAGAACAATGTTAAAAGAATGGATGTAATTCCAGGTCCTGTTCTTTATGCATCACTGTAATAAATACGCCCAAGTCTTTATTTTATCTTACTCTGTAGAAAATTGAAGCAAGAATTACAGGGAAACTACAGTTAAAAAATAGTATATGTTCAGATTTTTCTATGTCTTGATCCAGAACCAACTTGACCTATATTTCTGATACGTTAACGTTATCGAAAATCTCTTGTGTTAATATGGTTTCATTTTTATATGGTTATGTGTCTGTAGTTAAACATTACCAGTCATTCAAAACATGGTGATGCTGGTGCTATTTTTGTTATATGCTTTTAGTTGTGTTTCTCAATACAATGTCAGAGCAAAACAATTGTGAATTAAAATATATTCATTGAAGAAAATTATTTCTGGCATTCATAAATACACTGCAGCTACTAACTAGTTGGCTCATAATTTTAAAAAGTATAAATTACAGTGATTAAGTCTAAGTCAATTTAAGTATTTCACTAAACACGAAGGATCATATTGGTATCTATATATGTTTCCTCTCACTGCTAGCTATGCTTTATTTTCCTTTCTAGCTATAGTAGCTGTTATTCCCCTATTTTAGATATTCATTAAAAACTTTTCAGTAACTCTGCAATACTACACATTCCCAAACTATATAGATAAAAATTTTATAGGATGGCTTTTAAAGTCATTTAAAATTAAACTAGAGGTTTATAATTGTGTAAGAATAAGACGAGAAAAATAAAGTGCCATGTACCATCAAATATTAGCCTATGAAAAGTGTGATGAAGAATGGAACAGAAACTCATCTCTTTATCTAAACTGTTATTAATATACACATGCATACATCATGTATATCAGTACATTTCATATTAATTAGGCCCATGGAATATATACATTTTAGGAACCTTACCACAATGCTCTCCACTATGCTTAAAACACAGAGTGAGATCTACTTAAAAGCTTCTCAGGCTTAACACCTGCTGTACTTCATTAACTGTTAGTGGATGTCCGATAAGCCTTGACTGATAGCTTTTCCCTTCTGTTGCCATCATAATATTTCCAATCTTCCAGCACAATTTCATAAGGAATTTGAGTCATTTTCTACCCAGACTGCCATCCCTCTAATGCTAGCCTTGCTTACATGTCTAACAGAATGCAGGATTCTTCCTCTCTTTCTGGCCTCTGGGTCTTTCTTTAAAACAAAAAGCTAACAAACATGCCAAGTGGTATAAAAAAGTGGGATGTCAGTGCTCTGGTGAAATACTGACATTCCATGTCTACAACCCCAATTTTTAAGGCAGCGTACAAGTTGGAAAACCACCAGTGGCAAGAGCAGTTGCCATTTTGAATTTCATTCCAGCTCTCACAATAACACCGTGGAAGAGACTATCAAGCTTTTAATTTCTATTTACAAATGCAGGTAGACAGAGGTCTAAGTTGGAATGATTCAAAGTATGCCAAATCAATTACTGTATGATTTTGGGGGCCACACACTTTTTATTCGTATAGAGGGAGCTATAGAGATATTTCAACAGATATGTTCTTTAAAATAAGTAAGTAAAAGAGGGAAAAGATAAGAAGATGAGTAAATTTTACTTTTTCAGTTTTCAGATTTATGGCTTTTAAGTGTAAAGATAATCAAGCATGTATTTTATGAAATAATTTCCTGACATTTGAGCATTTATATTCAGTCTTGAGTTAATCAGTACACAGTTAACTTTTTGCTGAAGAGTACGATTAACTAAATTATAGAAGATAAAGCCTCTCCATTATTTAAGTACAAAGAATTTTCTGATATTGTTGTGCGGATGAATACTACCCACAGCCTCAAACAGAAATATATTAAATCTGTTTCACACTATCACAATGCTGATAATATTAATCTCCTGTTTTTAACTAATTTATGTTTTTGATCGTATGTGTGGAAAACTGGGCATTTTTATCTAATTAAAGTATAAGCTCAGTACGGCACATGGATCTACTCTGACACATTTATTAATGTGAATGTAATGTATCAATCTGAAGAATCTGTCTGAATTTTCAAATGTAAGTTAAAGCAGTAAAATTAAAGATATTTTTAAATGCAGTTGCAAATGTGCATAGACTTAAAAGACAGAATACTAAAATGAAACTGAAAATATGCTGTGATGCAATTATGAGTCTGTAGACGCAGAAATAGAGAATAATCCAATTATGTCATTAGTAGATTGCTTATGATTAAAAGATACAACATTTCATAAAAATAATTAATACAAATAAGAGTAAGTTTTACTATTCTTAAAGGGAATGTGTGGTGGCAATAACTTCCAATTATGTTCTTCTCAGTCTGTTTAGATGCTGAGATTTTATTCTAATGTACCACAGTTTTATTCATGAGTATATATAAGCATACATCAACACAGTAAAAAACAAGCAATACAAAACAATAACCCACCCTAATAATTTTATCTTGATTTCTTTATGATCTTAAATTAAATTGAGTCAATCTCATCTACAATAAGTGAATCTATATCACAATTTTAATCAGAAGATTTATCCATGTTATGTAAAACTTAGTTTCTGGATAATATTGAAACGGGTGCGAGATTTATTTTCAGTGTAATTCCAAGAGGCTCCTCTGAATAATCACTAGGAAAATGTTCAGTTTATAAAATGCAAGATTACAGTGTGTGTTTGGATATTCTCTCAACATGTTATGAAAGCCAATATTTGAGGAAAGAGCTTCACTCAGTTATTTTTAATGTCTGTTCCTGTGTGATTGCATAATGTGCATTAAAAATCTTACAGGAAAGGGTGGTGCAATTAAGTATCAGATTAAGCCTGTTGGACTGACCTGTTATTCCTTCCACGTCACGTTGATTACTTATAAGAAGTATTATTTACAAAATCATATCTTCCAGAGGTACACATATTCAGTTGATATTTTGTTTCGATATAAAACTGCCTGAAGAATTCTTCAGTTCATAGACAGTATTTTAACCCAGTTCAGAGCACATGTAGTTTGCACTTTTTTTTTTTTCCCTGGGGAAAGTGGGAGTTTCTTTCTTTCTTTCTTTCTGGCTTATCTGTGAAAGTCATCTCACCATTAAGAAGCATCACGGTATCTGAAATTTTGCAGCAATCCTGTAAGCTCCATCTTTAATTCATACGGTTTTCCTTCCTTGTCTGCATGACTGATTATTTTCATCCTTCGGAGTTAAGAAAATTCCTAGAGTTGGCCTTATAAACGACTCATTAATTCTACATTTTAAGGAAGGGCATTCAATTTTATCCAGAAAAAAATAAATCAGATTGTTGTAGGGTGGAGGAGAATGGAAGATGGTGGCCATTCAACTATTTAAACAAGTGCCCTGTGCTCATTTTGGAAAAAGGCAGGGGCTCCCTGCACCCATTTCTGCTCCAATATAATGAAGTCGTTAAAGTAGCAAGACTGACAGGTTAATTATCCTTTATAAAAGGGGGACAAATTGAACTGTGTCTTTCCATCATTTTTTGATATATCAAGAAGCTCCTGAGGTGCTCAGATGCCACTCTGGTGAATAGAACAACTAATCCACTCTGCTATTCTTTGCTGACCCTGTTCCCCCCATCGGGGCCTTGAACTATATTGCAGTTCTTTTTTTGTTTCACATTCAACAGATTACACTTTATTATAAATTCAAAGGGATTTTTTTCCTCCATATGTTGGCTGACAGCTCCCCTGAAATAACTGATGGCTAAATTTAAACTCTGATGAAAATTAACCCGAGTGTTAAATGCAAACAGGAGCTGCTTGGAAAGAAAAGAGTTATCATGGTAAATGCCAAACAGTGGAAAATGTGTGTAAATTAATGGAGTCTCACTGGTGACAAGCTGTCAGACGGTTTGATGGCTCTTGCTAGTGCTTCAATCCCACTGAAGTTGGCCAGAGGGCAACATGGACAAGTCCTGCTTTTCAAAAAGACCACGGGATGCTTGACAGTAACGCTAACTAGATCATCTAAAGTTCATGGTCAAATAAGATATTTTTTTTTTCCTTTTTGCAAAGCTTTGCATTAAACAGAAATCGTGCACAGCTGGGCTATGAATGAGATATCAAATTGCAGCTTCAGTACAGCGGTCAAAACAGAATGGAGAATTTAGAGACCAAAGAATGGCAGGGAAAGGGAATTAAGTTGAAGTTAATATCAGGTGGACACTGAAATTCTAGTATTGCTGTACTTGCTGAGCATAGTGCAATGCTTGAGAGCTTGCTGGATGAAAGTTTCTTTTTTTCAGATTGTTATTTTAATTTGCTTTAAAAGACAATATTCGTTTTAGTCTTTTACAGAATTCTTCAGCTAATGTATCCTTCAGCTCTAAAGAAATCTTTGATACATATGGTAAGACAGACTTTATCCCCCCTTTTATATATATATATATATGTGCATATATATATATATATATATATGCATATTTCTATTATTTTTCAGCATTTGTATGCTGTGCATATAAAAAAATAATTTGTTCTTTGCAGCCTTCAAGAACAGAGCATTCCTGTTATCGACATCTATAGAAGTAGTACCTGATTTTGACAGCATCTAAATGCTCTCATATAGCCTGCTCTGGTAGAGTTTGATTATAAGTTAAATTAATAAGTGAAAATTAAGCTGCAACTGATATAACAGATCTTGATATACCAACCTGAGACATTCTGATTCTGACAGCTTTTACCAAAGCTCAGAAAACAGTCTTAAAGGAGCAGTTCTAACCACGAAATATTTTCTGTTAATTACATTCCCAATCAAATTAACCAAAATTATATCTAAATATTCTGTAGATTGGGCATGGAGTGAAAGACACTGTGAGCAGTCACTCTGGATAATTAATGATTGCCAATATCCACATGAAACTAGTACAGCAATATGCTTTATGGAAATGACTGTCCGTATTGGTCTGGATCATTTCTGCTAAACTCATGCTTAGAGGGACTGTTTTTAAAGCCTTTGTAAATGTCACACAGTGTAAAGAGAAACTATATTTGAATAATACCTTGGAGAGGACAAAGGATGAAGCGTGTAGCACTACCCTCCATGAGCCATCCAACTCATGTGACCCCCACTGCTCGGTGTCACTGCCTGTGACTGATGTCACCTGTCCACTGATCTGTTTCTCCGTGGCCTTTCTCCAGGATTACAAATACTTTTGCCAGTTCAAAAAAGTCACTGACTTTTTGAAGTCCTCCTTTTCCTTCTGCTCAAAGTTGATTCATTCTTGAGAATTATTTCTGCCAAAAGTTCAGGGCAGACAAGACTACATCCAAAGACTTTCTTCCATATGAAAGAACTTCAGTCTTGCCTCCTGATATACTGTGTAACAGGAGACCTGGAAGAAAAAAGTCTGTATCTCTTGATACACAGAGATTCCATCTTACATTGGGAATTCTTGATAATTTTAGGCAAAACATATCTAATATTACTCATAACAGAAGGTGCCTGACATACCCCATAAATTTTCTTTCCCTGCGACTTCCCTGCATATGGGGAAGAGTGATAGCTGACATCTTGTTACAACCAGATATTAAAGCATGGCTGATAATTTCAGCAACCTTTTTGATTGCACAGTGCTGTATCAGGGTGTGGAGACAGAGATGATTTTCTAAACAACCTGGAGAAATCCTGATTTCCTTAGAGAGAATGGGATTTTTCTTGCTACTTCATGTGGACTATGGGACTTCCTCTGCAAAGTTTGAAAGATAAAAAATTTACTGTGTACATTTTTTACAAAGGCCAGAACTCTGAACTCAATCTTTCATTAGTTGCATAGATAAGATGGAACACAATTTGCTTTCTCGATGTGCTTCCATCACTTTTTGCAAACCACCAGAAAGGTTTACTTCTGAGCACTCAGTTGCATAACAAATAGCTGAGTCACTTATAACTCATTAAATCAGTTATTGTTCAGGTGTTACGACCATCAATAATTTGTGTACTTCTTTATTATGTATTGTGAAGTGCCATCACAAATAAGGGCTATTGTTCATGTATTTCTACAACACAGAGATGCTTTGCAGGACAATCACAGCATGCTTAGCACCACATTCATCATACAGTTTCGGTTATGTGGACCTCGTGGAGAGAGGAGTGGCTGCAAGAGATGTTTTGAAATTAAATATCCACAGATCTGTAGCTCAAGAGCAGATCTGCTTTATACATCACAGCTAACCCCCTTTTCAGACACCGTGGGATATCTTGTTTCCTGAGATACTCACTGGTAGGTGAAATCAGAAGGTGATATGCTATGCAGTCCTGGCAAAGCTGGGGGAACCAACTCATGCTCAAGTGCAAACTGCAGCAAGCCAAACAGTCTGGCTGTGTATTCAAGGCAGGGTACAGGAAAGGGAGACCTTAGACAGAAAGAGCTCCACAGCAGAGATAACCTTAAAAGTGCCTAAAATATGGAGCCCACAAATCCAAAGCAGTCATGTGAAGGTGTTGGTATGAAATCAATGAACACTGTAACTGCTGAGCTTGGTAACAGGATGAAAACATGTTGAAGTTGACATGCCTTGTGCTGCTTCTTTTGTAACAGCTGATGGCTAAACAGAATGGCTCTTTGATGGAAAAACAAAACAAAACAAACAAAAAAACCTATGTATCTTAGGGAAGTTATGGTAAACCCTTCATTTATTTGTTTAATCAGTGAGTAGCTGATTGTCTATCAAGTGTGACTTTAACAATCTTCCTGAACCTGGGCATTTTCTGGAGAAAATATTTTCTAACTCAAGGGTCTTTAAAAAAAATCACCACTCCTTAGGGAGCTGTAATCTCCATTGCCCAATATTATTCTACATCTAAGAACACAGGGCTGTGCAGAGATACAGCTCGTCTGTTAAACTCTCTCCAGAACAGGAGGCAGAAGAAATCTGCCAGCATGGTCCTGTGTGAGTGTTATTTGCACAGCTGGAAACATAGAGCAGATCAGATTAAAATACTTCTAGTTCTCAGCAAGTGTCTCTTGCATAGGGCTGTGCTGTGCCATTCCTCAGCCTCACTGGGAGACGGTAGAGGAATTACTAATACATCTCATTTCTGCTTGGTGCTGACATGCTGTATATACCAGAGGGCTCTCGCAGTGTTTACCACTTCGATGATGCTCCTTCCCAAAACTACTTCCCATTTGGAGAAAAATATGTCAGTAAGGATCAGATCCTGTCACATGTACTCCATGCAGCTGCTCTTTGAAAAGTCTTCAATAGAAATTCATAGTTGATCTTTGAAAGTTGATTAAAAAATGACTGTTGTTCTGATGAATATCTTATTCCCTGAGCTGGAAAATCCCTATTCCTTCCCCAGGAAGACTGGGGATTATTTCTTTTGCAGGAGAGGTTAGTAGGATGGGTGGAAAACTACCCACCTGGAAGACTATGCTTCTTCTGATATTTCCCACATCCTTCTTCTATCAATAAGCAGATGAACAAGCACAATGCCATATTTCTCTGTACTGACATTTTGTTATTGATGAGGATTTTTTTTTTAATCTGAACAGTTATTCCACTACATGAGAACACATGGATTAAAAATGAGTCTGCTACAAACTTCTGCACAATGTCAGCATAGGAAGTAGCTGCACAATATAGATACAAACAAAGAAAAGGGAAATATAACCTAGCAAATCAAGCATCCTTAGCCTGTATGAGAGCTTACAGTATTTCTGCTGTTGATACCATTGCATATACACCAAATAAGAAATACAAAGACAGTGAAACATATATGTACAAAGAAAGATAGCAGTCCAAACTGATAGGTATAGAGATCAGCTTTCTACTTATCATGAAGTTCATAAGTTCATAAGTTCATAAGGTTGGAAAGGACCTACAAGATCATCTAGTCCAACCATCCTCCTATCACTATCCCTACCCAACTACTAAATCAAATCCCTTAGCACCTCATCTAAACGCTTCTTGAACAGCGCTAGGGGCGGTGCCTCAACCACCTCCCTAGGCAGGCCATTCCAGTGCCTGACCACTCTTTCAGAAAAGAAATGCTTCCTCAGGTCTAATCTAAATCTTCCCCGGCGCAACTTGTGGCCATTCCCTCTCGTCCTGTCGTAGTTAGGAGTTAGGAAGTTATGGATCATTTGTGGAGAGCTTTTGTAAGAGAGGGTAAATGATGCAACTCAAGAAATAAGAAAATGATATTGCTCTAATCAGGATATAAGGTGAGGAGATAATGTCTGAGAATTATTTTTATACAGTCAGACATGAAAATTGATATCATGGAAATGGCATACAGTAAATATCTCCAGTGTTTAGATACAGGCTTCTATGTAGGCTATGTTGGTAATAATGCCCAAAGTATGCACCAAGACAACTGATAGTTGAAGAAGGAGGGAAGAATGGAAGCCTGGCAGGAAGTTGTATGTCTGAAAAAATAACAAAGTTTAGAGGGTTTTTTTCGTTTTTTTTTTCTTCCATATTTACTGTTTAATTTACATTAAGCACAGTAGAACGGGAGTCATATACTCCAATATTTTATTTTTGAAATTACACGGCAGATTTATGTTTCAGTATAAAGTTTATCAGAGTATTTAGAAGGAAAAAGCATAAAGAAAAAATGCTGTGCTGACCCAGAACCAAAGCAAAACATCTATCAAAGTTAAGCAAGGATAAAGAGAACTCCTATGCAGTATGCTCAGGGAAGCAAGAGGAGGATGTGTCAAAGCTGATGGGCTGAAAGTCATGGCAAGAAGCCAGGCTGATGGACAATGCTGAAGAGGATCAAGTCAGAGAGATGGGATTCAGCAGCTAAGAGACCAGAAAGAGATATCAGTTAACTTGGAATGGGTATAATGACTCATTTTCTCTGAAAGAGTTTAGGAATGTAGAAACAGGGTTTCAAGACAAAAATGAAAGACGTCAAAATGGGCACATGCAACTGACGTTCAGCAGACTCTTTATCAAGGATGCCAAAGTATCAGAGGAAGAAAGTGAGAAGAGCAGAGGCAAAATGAGAGAGGAAGACTAAGGACTAAATAAAGCAACTAATCACTGCAGAATTAGGTGGGGAGTGAGAAGTAGAGAAACTGAGGTTTTGAATTAAAAAAGACAGCACTGAAAAGATTAGAAGGGGTAAAGAGAAGCGTTAAGCACACGTGAGATATAAGGAGCCCTCATGTTAGTCGTTGTGGGTAGCCAAAAGGAAGGAAGGATGAAAGATCTTGGACAACCTTTTTATGGAAACAAACAAAAAAACAAAACAAAACAAAAAGCAAACAAACAACCCCCCCCCAAAAAAAAAAAAAACAGGAACAGAAACCTGGAGGAGTAGAGGAGGTACACTGTCCATAAGATTAAGAAAATTCATGAGAGAGAGATGGAAAAGTAATATAAATTTGGATGGAAAACTGGCAAGATTCGTACAGGTGTCACCGAGGAGTGGGGAAGAGAGAGAGAAGAACTGACAGAGTTCCTTACCAACAATCATCTGTATGCTGTACAAAGTGAGATCTAGAAGATGTATTTGTCTGCATGTTTTTAAGCTGATGATCACCATAGATGGAGCAGTAGATTAATTGCAGATCTGTACCTGAAAAGCAGTGGAAACCAAATCTGTTAAAGGCTGTGTTGTTAGTTGTGTTGCCGGAAAGCAGTTATTAATTCTGTTATCAGACAACCAGCCATCTCCCCTCTGAACCTACTGTAGTGATAATTCTGCTTATTTGTCAAATTGTTCAGAAATTAGCTCTCATGTTCTGCCAACATATTATTACAATTATCACAATTCCTACCCAGATCATCTGAGTAACTATTACACAAGGCAGATATAGAGGTATTTTGTGTTGTTTTGTATTGTTTTGTTTGTTTGTTTAGTATAGGATAGTCGTGAAGCTCTGGTAATTAATTTGCTAAAATTTCTAAGAGGAAAAATCTATGTATCTGCAAGAAATTAGTTTTCTTCCATTTTCCAGCTCCTACTTAATTCTTCATTGCAGCTATTCACCTTAACATCTTCAAATCTATTTTTTTTACCTCGTACTTTTGCTGAAATGATCTATTTATACCACCAGTAAGGAGAGAGATCTGCTCCCTTGAAAGTGCCTCTCTCTCCAATTAATGTATTAAAAATTCTACATTTTCTGTTTGCCTGCAGGTATGTCAAATGAAAGAAGATTTCAGACTTCTTGAGAAACAAAAACTTCACAAAAAAATAATAATAATAAAATAGTAATATAAAAACTCCCATCGTCTAAGATGCCCCTGGTCTTGTTACCTTTTTAGATGTCAGAAAACATTTCCATGAAATGTGTTCTTACAAGCTAGTCTGAACTGCTCTGAAATGCTCAGTGGTTTGTGTTGAGTGACATTACTCTTGCAGACCTCTTGTAAAAGTGCTTTATCAGATGATGTTTTGACAGATTTTTACAGGTATGATTTTGTTTTCCCTTCCTTCTTGTATGAATAATTGGAGAAATTGATTTAAAATCTCTCCCTCTCTTGTGTATTGAGAGGGAAAAATATTTTTAAGTCTTTACCTACTCTTGAAAGGCAATTTAAAAAAAAAAAAACAAACAAAAAACCTCCAAAGCTGCTGGAGTTGGAATTACACTGTTATTAGGACTTAGCAGTCCATAGGCCAGCATTAATAGATAACCAAGCTCCTTGCTGGTTTAAAGCAGTATTAGCAGGCTTTCAAGCATCCTGAGTGTAAGGACGCTGTGCGACACCTAATCAGTGACCGACTTTCCGATCCCCAGCGGATTAGAAATAACAACTCTGCAAAGTGTAGGAGCCTGAAAGATGCAGAACTGTCCTGTAGCGCTGGATCAGTCTACAGGTAACTGACACTGTGACTTCCTCTGAATAACTCGAGCCGGTCTTGCTTCTCCATCTTTTTACCTTCCTTGCCATCTGTTCCTGCTGCTCCCGCAGCCTCCCCACTCTCCTCCCGCCAGGGCCTGTCTAAGCAGAAGGGTACGAGAGCCTCTGATGAGGTAGGCCTCAGGCCGCTCCATCACTCCTAGCCACGAGGAGAGCACCAGCTGTCTGGCTTCATTTGCATTTTCTCTCCAAAATAATGAAATTAGCCATGAGTATCCTGAGGTGATGCGAGACGCAAATTTAGGCTCGATGTGTCAGTGTGCGCCAGGGAGGGAGAGGGAAGGTCATGGAGGCGTTCAGAGGATGCTCACAGCATGGAAATTGAGGGCAAGGAAGCTTCTGCCTCCTGCACGAGGCACAAAAGCACCGTGACCGAGGGAGAGGATCCATGTGCAGCAAGTCTTCCCACCACCCCCACCCACATACTCATGTCCTTACGTGCAATGGATTTGTCAGCGTTGTCACAGTAAAAACTTTATCCCAAAGAGAGATAAAATACAGCTGTGGTTTATCTTTGTGCCAGCCTTACTCGGAGGTCAAAAGTATGGCTAGTATTTTAATTTGCAGGTTATGGATGTTTCTGATGAGGCTGCTCTTGCCTGCCACCACATGTTTACCACAGTGCTAACTTTTTTAATTATTTTAATTAATTTGGTCATTTAGGACTTGCCACAGCTGTTGTACAGCATCACAGCTCCTTGGCTCTGTTTCTTATTTCTGGTTGCCTGAAATAGAGAGGAAAATGTTTCTGAAGTCTTCCTAAAACGATGGCTAGCAGAGATGGATGAGGAGAGTATGCTGACATTTAAGCTCTGCAAGCTCTCTTTGTGCTACGGATGGTCACTGTTTCTCCTGGTTTTGCTTTTATTCTTTGCATATACATGAATAGGATGTTTTTATAGAGTACATGGAAGCTGACTTTTCAGTCTGCATTTTTTTTTGTGTTAATTATTCTCCAGTGATGAACTCAACGAGTTTAGTCTTTCAGACACACACAGAATATTTACAATAGAGAACTATTACTACACCTAAATGAAGACAAAAATATTTAGAAATGTGAATTTTGAAAACAAAATAATTATTTTTTTTCTGTGCATATTTGTTCACATATGTTTATGAACTAGTTTATGTATGACTGGCAACGGATTTTGAGAGTATGTTACAAATACTCTCAAAAGGCAGAAGTTTTAGCATTTAAAAATTAGTGTACTTACTCACAAGTAGACCCTACTACACACTTATCATCCCAAAGTTAATCAGTGTACTCTGATTTTACTATCAAATGCTCACATTAAACTCCTCATGGGAACAAAGAGTTCCCTATGTATCATAAACTTATCCCAAGGGGATTAGTTTAAGCAATTAATACATTTAAGAATATGATAGACTACAGGAAGTTATTATTGATTATTTCTATGCAAATTATTTTCTCTGCTGCAGCAAGCTAGATAGCTATAAGCATGTCAATATATGTGTGCATAAGGATATGAAGCTCCAGCTATAAGGATGGATTTGGCAACTCATTACAGATCCAGCCCATGCAGCTGGTAAGTGCTTCAAGAGCAGCCTCTGAGGCTGCATATCTTGCCACTGTGAAATCAGATGTTTCCCACAGTTTTTCATCTTTAGTTTTATCTACATATCAACTATATAGGTTTTCCATCGAAGGTGTTTTCACAGAGTCATGGGGTGTTGTGTTGGGCAGCTCAATTTAATCATAAATATATATCAAAATTTTTAATTTGCCTTGATTTATGCTCATTACAGACATCTGATACTTTCAACTCCAGTTCTCTTTCAAGTTCACTGGAGTTTCCAGTGCTTAAAGCCAAGCTGTTTTTGCCATTTGTTGTACAGCAGCATTTGTTGTACCCTTGTAAGTTTAAGATGTGATAGAAGACAGTAGCTGGCATCTCTGACATTCCTGCATCTTGTTAAAGAGGACATGAGTATTTTCTCTTATAGCCATGAAAAAGAGTAGATTCACATGCAAATGATGACTGCTCAAACATAGGAGGCATCTCCTTAGGAATTTCGAAGTCCTGGTTTTGTTCTATTCAGTTTCAATGGCAGATACATATCTGACAACATAGATATACTCATTATTCTTAGTTGATTAATTCATTGTATCGCCCAGATATTTCTATGCTTGCTTAAGGTTCTATATCATCTATTGTTTCCAGCAGTGAAATAACTTTTCCAACACTAAACCATGAATATATTTGACTAGTAAAACAATGTGATGCAAATGCATGGTATAAAACAGTCCCAGGGGCCCAACTGTACCTATTTTTTGCGTTAAACTTTATATTTCATGAATATCAAGAGTTTGGAAGGTACAAAGTGTGCAGGTTTTCTGAGGCAGAGCAAGTTAAGAAGTACTTTGGCATCTATGGTTATTCTCAGATCTACTCAAGATGTTTTGTTTTTTTTTTTACTTACACTCTGGACAGAGTTATTTATCTATAAGGTAAAGAGAAAAGGGGAAGTCTCTGTTACAACAATTTTTAATAGTCTTAATCTCAGTAAAATTACATTCCTTCCATTCTTGCAATCTGGTTCTCATCTCATCTCACTATCACAAGTTATTTCTTCAAACGTACCAATGACTCAGACCCCTTAGTTCTTACTCACCACTTATAATGATGCACCTTGCCTGACAGCTCTTCATGTCAATCAAAAGTCTGGGTCAGGCACTTATCAATTGACCCTGTGTTAAAGATAAACCCCTATTTCAGCACCTGTCAATAGCATCTTTTGATGCATTTAGCATAGAGGTTGTGTCAGTAGAGTGATTTGAAAGAGAGCATGCATGGAGTTAGAAGAAAAGGAAATATTTCTGAAGTTGGCTTCTGGTTTATTTATTAATTTATTTTTTAAAGATTTTTTTTTTCTTCTTTGTCTATAGGACAATTTTCATTGTGCTTGTATAACTGGGAAATATGCTGATAATGAGCAACGCAGTAAGCCCTCCAATACACATTGCTAAAATCCTTGCTAAGGATTCCCATTCCTTTTCTAATATAAAGGAACACAGATAAAATGCTGGTCTCCTGTACTGTGCTAATGTGCAAGGAGAACCTTTTGATTATTAGCTGCAGTTACCATGAGCTCCCATCCTGGGATGGTGTCTACACTTCTCCTTCTGAGGTGTTAATCACAAATCTGCCAATCCTGTCCCACTTACAAGACAAGGAAAGAAATGTGAACATGTAAAAATTCACAGAGGGGCCCGGGAAAATTTCCCTGACACACTCCTGCTGTGACACCACAGCAATTGAAGAAGGCCTGTCATTTGGTTGTCAACCTTTGACCTCAACCAGACATATTTTGAAATGATGTGAAAAGAATTGCTGCGCTGTACGGCTGGCTCCTTACAGCTTTGCATGTCTGTCCTTGATGTCAGTCAAAAGTAGTTAACTGGCACCCATGGAGTCTTAAAAAAAAAAAAGCTCCTTTAAAATATCAGTAATGACTTCTGTTAGCAAGACTAGCTCTTGTCAAGTAATGACTTTATGACATAAGGTATTGTTTATCTAGGCATCGTTCTCTTGCTTGCATTTTAATGAGTCTAATTAATAATAAGTTAGAAGTCCTCAGCTATTTCTTCACAGCTGGACCATATGCACTAATTACACTGAGTGTGCAAACTTAGGCTAATCCCTTCGTCAAAAGAAATATTTTAATTTAAAAAACCTCGATGTACTTTTTTTTCCACCTGATTACTTTAAAGATGTAATCTTTTCATTCCAGCAAATTTGCACAGAATCAAAGTAAACAGGGGAGTGGGGAAATTCCATATTTTATAATTTTTCTCCTGGTAGACTTCATTCTTAAAATAACTGAGGAAAAGAGCAGAGTGGTGTCAGGTTCATTTTTGATAATCGTTAGGTTCCATAAAGGTAAGAGATAATAATTTTTAATTTGAAGGATAATCACGAGTTTCTAGGAAAAGATCCTTCCAAAATAAAAGTATAAAGGATAACTAATTCTTGGTACAGACAAGCTGGGGTTGTTTCTATTGTCAAAACACAACAGAACGTATAACACTAATCACACAACTGCTTCTTTTTTTTTTTTCAACAAGAAAAGGGCCCTTCGATATTTTTACAGTTCTTTAATAGTATATTTAACTACATACCTCTCCATAGACAGCAGTGAGATACATTAGGGGCTACAAATAAGAACTGTAGTTAACTTCATACTGGTTCTATGTCTGTATTAGATGGTTAAGTACACTGATAGCAAAAGGAGTGGTATAACGATTTAATAACTAAGAAGAAGATGTTGAAAAAATTCTGATATCAAAACCATATTACGAAATGCAAAAATGTTTAGTCATCAGATGTCCATACAGTGCTTATTCAAACCTGCATTTGTCTATATGCCTTCACATCAGAAGCAGAAGTCAAACAAGCCCCATGATACACGGAGCTTCCCAGGTTTAGCTGACAGGATCACTGCTGCCAGTTAGATTGTTTTCAAACAACAAAATCTCGACAGAATTAAAGTTCCACTTAGATTATCATGTTAGCCAATAAAACATGTTAAATTCACACCCTACTGCAATGAAAATAGTTGGGTTTTTTTGTTGTTGTGTTGGGAGGTAGATTACAGCACTTTAAATTTGATTTTTTTTTCAATCAATTCCCCATAAACAACAACATCAACATCGGGCTGGGCTCATTCTTAGCGGATACATTGTGCCTGAGCCCAGGTCCTTCACTCTTCATGAGGTTAGGTGAAATGTCCACAAGCATCCTATTTGTTGGTGCATGATTTCAGGGGCAGGAATGAAATGAAAAAATGTTGCTGTCGGGAGGAGGAAGCAGTTAGCTTGGCCTGGGTGCAGTTACAGAACTTGTGAGGCCTTTCAACAAAGGAAAGACTGACCTGACGACATAAACCCAGGATTGCCAGACAGAGACCTGGTTTCATCCTGGAAACTCACTGATGACAAACTTGAAAACAGTTATTTGCGGAATTCCTATGCTCGCAGTCCACTCAGTGACCGCACCTCTATATTCACGTTGATCTGAGGAGTAGGAAACCTTTAATTTTATTTGTTTGTTTGTTTCTTTATTGGGAAAAGCACAAAGATTATGCAAATGTGATTTTCTTTTTTCCTTCACCAGCTATTTCTAATCTTCCTGCTTATGTTATGGCATTTCCACTGTGTAAAAGGCCAGTGGAATGAAGAGGTGAAACCAGGTGATTTTAGGTTGAGATCTTTTCCTCATCTCCCACTTATACCTCTTGAGAGGCTGTTAGGCTATCTAAAAATTTTACCAATAACTTTTTACTGATGTGCTCAGTCTAAATTTTCCATTTCTTATTCTCATTCCATTAGCCCCCGCTGCACTTCACTGTACATTTCTGTAGTTCTTCATTCCTTCTGGCTCACCCAGGCTACATATCACTGCAAACTATTAGCTCATCCTCCTCTATTTATTGTTTAGCCAAGCTTTCACTATGTATCTTCAGACTGCTCAACCACTGTTTCAATGAAATGCTATTAACCTTACAAGTACTGACTCTGGAATTATAATAGTTCTTTCATGATGAATTACTCCATGCAGAATGGTTTGCATGAAAAATGAATAATGATAGTTTACCTTCTTTAAAGAAGAACAGATGAATGAAATTAAGAAGACCTTTTGCAATGCTACCAGAAGCACAGTTGTCATTTGGAACAGAGGGAAACTTTCCAGAAATACAATTCAATGAGTTTGAGGTTTCTATTCTATTGTTGTTCTCTTGGAAATCTGAATTTATTGATTACTTGTCTAATTTGTAACATTTTCCTGGGTCTAATCAGACAAACAGAGTTATTACTCCAGACAATCTCACCTCAGTTAAGCACTTATAGTCTAATCCTCAGAGCCTCTTTCTATGCATCAAAAGCCTCTGCCTGCTTTGGACAGCAAGTACTTGTATTTACAGACTACACTACTCCAAAGGGCAATGTGATTCTGGCATAGTCTGATCTGTGACCCACACCTACAATGGCAGTCCAGCATAAGACAGTGTCCAAGAGATTATTAGCAGGGTAGAGAAGCCAAAGGAGTAGTTCTCTTGGCTCTGTGCTCTGTTTTCTGATGGCAATTGCAGATTTCATAAAAGGATTTTTCTCTTCCTTTTATACTTAGATTCAGCTTTTTTCTTAAGGATGTGAACATTTTGGATTAGGTAGCACCTGTCCACAGGTGTCCTTGGTGTCAAGGTGAACTCTGGAGTCAGAGTGGGACAGCACCACAGAACCAGATTAAATTGAGGAATAATCAGAGGGAAGGCAGCAGAAAAGACCCTGAGTCGAAATCCCTTTGGTTTCTTTTCTGAAGAACAGCCACCAACCAAAGTAATTTAGGGTTTGAACCAAAGCTCCTGGAAATCAGCCTGCTCTCATTTTTGGTGGTTATTAGCTGCAGTAGCACTGCCACTACATACTCAAGACCTCCAGTTGTGAATCATGGCATGGAAGAAAAAGAGGCCGACTGAACCTAAATTACCTCCTCTGTACTTAATTTATGCTGATGCTAAAGTTTGTTCTCTCAGGACCTTCCAAATATAGACACAAAATTCTGTCTCCATTGGAAAGCTGAGAATCTTTCCCCTCCAGAAGGTTAGAGCTCCAGTTTATAACCTTGATATACTGTCTCATCCTAACCTTGTTATTTAATTAAGTCTGGGCTCCAGAGCAGTGCATTTCTGAGGTGCTAATACCATATTCATTGAAGAAGAGGACACTGCTTCGCTTTTTTAAAGGCAGAGCAACCTGTGAAAATGTTACATTTTAAATATAATACTAATTATGAGCCTCAGGAGTTACTTCTATAAAGACTATTACTCTTTGCTTCTCATAGATAGATCTAGACAATTTAGGTACAAACACTATTCACAATTATTGTTAGCTATGATTAATGTATTAATATAACCATATGGAATTAGCATATTAGTCTCAATGTTGCATCTACTGTCAGATTACCTTTCTGGCTTAGGACTTTGAGAGCTTGTGGAACTGTTCTGAATAAATTTGGGGAATAGGAGTGTGATTAATTTCCTTTCATTTTCATCTTTTATTTTTTTTTCAGTACAACTGAAATACTGTTCACAGAATATTCTGGGAGACTGATCTCATCTTTCTGATCCACCTACAACCTCTACTAAGAGCTGTGGGAAGGCATTTACATAACATTGTTTCAAGTATTTTTTCCATTTATTGTTCTTTAATGTAACACAAAATGTGCTAGCTGAAGATTACTGACATAACCAGCATTTACTATGGTTAAATAAGGCTGCTTTATCATGCTATCATGGAATGGCTTTGGTTGCTCAAAGCCTCATTCAACTTGACCTTGAACACCTACAGGGATGGGGCATCCACAGCTTCACTGGGCAACCTGTCCCAGTGCCTCATCAACCTCATCACGAAGAATTTCTTCTTCATATCTAGTCTAAATCTATTAACTTTTGGTTTAAAGCCATTACCCTTGATATCCTTCCCTAAATTTAATTCTCTCAGGCCTTTAGCTTTTTGAACCCTATCCTTGGCTGCTCAGATAATTTCTCTGTACTCCACTCAGGCTACTTGTCCTTTCTTCCACCCCCTGTAGGCCTCTTTTTTGTATCTGAGATTGTCTAGGAGCTTCTTGTTCATCCATAAAGGACACCTGATGTTTTTGTCTGATTTGTCCAATAGTGTCGGTAATAATGTCCCATTGTTGTTGGGACACATTACTCCTGAGCTTGAAGGAGGAATATTAACCGTCTTTCTTAGGCCCCTCTTCCTGCCAGGAACTTATTCCATGGTACTTTACCAAGCAGATCCCTGAATTGGCCAATGTCTGATCTCCTGAAGTACAATGGTGCTGAGCTTGCTGGCAATCTCCTTTCTGCCCTAAAGATCTTGAACTCTACCATTTCATGGTCACTGTATCCAAGTCTGCCCTTGAGATTCACATTCCTCTCAAGCCCCCCCCCCCCCCCCCCCCCCCTTGTTGGTGAGAATATATAGAGGCAAGTTGTTTTGCGTTTTTTTAGGGGAGCTATTTGATGTTGATCAGATCTTTCAAATGATAGAAGTGGTCTCAGAGGAAATGGATTAGTAAGCAGAGGGTAGATGAGGCAGTCAAAAGCACAAACTGCAATTTACCACATGGCCCATGTAATTTATCACACAAACGTCTCTGACACATACGTGCTACGTGTGTCTCCTACAAGTTTGATTGTGTTGCTCTTATCTACTCACTTAAGATTTTACCCAGTCTTCTTCCAGTGCTGAAAAAGATGTTAAGAAGCAGTGAGAGTTTGCATCTGCTTAGTCCACAGAGCACAGTGTACTTATAAAAATATTCAAAGCAGCAATTCTTTGTCTTGAGAGGATCACCACAAAATGTTTATTAAAAGGGATGCTGAAAATTAGACCTAGACTTAGTTTAGATATGAAGGTACAAGAAAGAACAGATCCTTAAGAGCCTGATGCAGGTTAGTTTAATTAGAAAATACTTGGTGCATCTCTACAGACTCGCAGTACTGCACAGAGATGTCTGTACTAGCTAACACATGGAGGTGTATTTTTTGCAGTCCGCAGATGACTGCATGGATATTAATGAGATTCAGACATTTGTGCTGGAGGCAACATTTCTCCTAGATCATCTAATTTGTTCCATATTTTTATCTCCCGCTGCATCAAAAGGGTTCAGTTTGCTGGAGTTTCTTTAAAAGTTACATTGTGAAAACAGCGCAGGCATCATGCTGTGTTCACCTGATAAAGTTCTGCACCATCAGTAATTCCTACAAGGCTTTGTGCTCTTATGAAAACACTGAAACAGAATCAGTATTTTAATAGAAAGAGCTTATTGATTAAATAGTAACACATCTATACTATCAATTTTTTTCAGCTGTGACTATATATTCTATGCAGGTCCTTCAACAAATGAGTGTTACCAGTGAAGAGTGAATAGCCACCATTTCTTAATTACATTTTAAATTAAAAATGAAAAGCTCTTAACTTGTTAAGAAAACCATGCTAAAATAAACAGAACAAATACATGTTTAAGGCTAAATTTTTACTGTCAGTATAATTTAGAAAAGGAGTCATGACATCTTGCTATCAATATCATTAGATAGCAATACATAACATTTTCATTATCAAAGTTTTGACAAATGGGATATTCAAGACAGATCAAAATAAAATAGTTTAAAAAGGCATGGTTTAAATTTCTTCAAATCCATAGTAACTACTGTTGACAAACTCCCCAAAACAATGTTATATATCATCCAGCTTAATGGATGGTGAAAATTTAACGAAACGTTATTTTAAATGTAAGTATGTAGGGAGATATAGGCCAGCACTGACAATTGCTGATGAAGTCACTTTTCCTACTACCCCAAACTGTTACTTAAGAAACCTACTAGAGTTGCCAGAGGAAGCTTGTGACATTCTGTAAGTTTAATCATGTTCAATTCATTAACACAATTAGAGCTGTGAACAAATTTATTGACACAGCCAGAATTACTTAGAAACAGCTACTAGGTCATAGATTATCAGAACTGTTTCTCCATCTCTATATGTCGACTATGATTCCCTGGAAGAATACATCAGTCAGTCATTTGGGAATATATTTTTCATGGAAGAGGCTTGCTCTTTTCTCTGAATTCTTCGTATCCTTCAAATCCTTCAGAGAAATCCTACTCTGTGCTTTCATCACAGTGCCTCCCTTTTTGTGATCCACTTCCTACACTTGTGACTCACAAGAAATTTCTGCAAGGTTAAAATACTCTTTCTGAAAGGCTTTTCATGCCACTGTCCTTCTCAGCAAACTGACTCCACTAGAGCAGGATTGTCACCAAAGGTCTGTGGTTGTTTTCACTGGTCCACTGTGATAAGGGAACGAAGCAAATGGAAGGAAATTGCATGAAACATTTAGGGCACCCTTCCCCAGTTTGCACTGATTTCTCTACTTTCTCTCTACTTTGAGCATTAGGAGACCTAAGTAACAGAGATAAAGGGGAAATTAAATCTTTACTTCCCTCAGTGTGTACGAAATTGCACGAAGGGTCCCCTCTAATTACAGGAGATTGGGAAAAACTCACTGCAAGTCTGTGCAGAGACAAGAGGCTCCTAAGAACAGTTAAGCAGACCTAGTTTTCTAACTGATAGGTGGTGTAAGACTAAAGGCTGTGTGCATATTGGTCACTTTTCTTTCTTTAATTCAGTTTCATAAGCACAGACCTCTTCCCCTTGTTCACTGGCAACAAAAGAACCCCAGATAAAACGGGAAGTTTCACAGGAATTTACTTCTAATACAGAAATATTGGCCAACTAAGAACTTGCAAAAATTCATGGCCATTAGGAAATATACTAAAAGTGAAACTCAGAAACAGATTGATTTATTTTTCAAGGAGGTTTTGTAGTTCTAGGGGCAAAGCAACAAATAAAATCGAAACACTGGAAGAACCTACACTGTTTGTCACTAGTTTATGACAGGAAATAAACTGGATCATCGCTGTTCCTTTGTTAGGCTTTATGAACAGTTTGACAGGTCTGGATTCTCTCTAACAGAAGGCAGCAGTCCACAGCTCCCTGTCATCTGCTTCACAGATTTATTTCTTTGGAAATGAATTTGATCGGAATAGTCAGTTTCCAGTAGATCCTGACACAGATGTCTACAGAACTGCATGTGGCTCTCCAACTCTGTTGTATCCTTCATAGAGTGTGTAAAGTCTGTGTGTGACTTCTCACCACAACTGAGTAATAGTCTGTGGCACTAGCGCAATCTAATGTCACATTCCAAAATCATTAACTCTTATTATTACATTACAGAATGAGAAGAGGACTGGGTATTTTGGGTCAGGATCGGTAATGCTAGTAACCAAACACCTGTCTTAATTAGGCTAGGGTAATCTTATGAATTTTCAGGTATCTGAGCATGGATGAGAGGCATCTTGGGAAACTGATTTTTATTTCCTACCAAAATAAAATACACTTACCCTGATAGACACATTGCAGTAGTAAAATGCATATGTAGCTTTTGCAACATTTACAGTATATTAATTATAGAGATGTTTCTAATAATATGATTAAGCTATCAGATTGACCTTAATTGTACTATTAAAAACCATATATACTATATACATTGACTATTATGCAAGCAATTCACAGAGCATCTAAAAGCCTTTAATAGCTACAGTAAAAATTATTAATAAAATATGTAAAGGTAAGCTACCATGAAAACGTCAGAGGAAAATGATGACCTATATATTTTAGATGATGTAGCCTGCATGTATGCTGTGGTGCTACTTCCATTCAGTTAATATCTTATTGAAAAGATGTGTTTAGGGGTTAGATAACCTGATTGGTTAATGCAGAAGCTTTTCACATCAGAGCATCAATGTAAACTTTGATTTTGGCTGTACATCAGTTGGGTTTTGGAAGGTTCATTTTCTTAATGAATTTCTGAAACAGCAAAACTACAATAGAGTTTGGTATAATTCATTAGTAATAATCTCCTTCGTGGAAAGGATTCAGGAAAAGTATATTTGTGGCTATGAAAGAGGTTGCAATGGAGAAGCTAAAATGCAAGGCTTCAATCTGACGTATTCTATCTTTAATGATATTAAGCAAATAAAATTAATCGACTGAGTTGATGCTATAAGTATTATTCAGAAGCCAGTAATAAACTGGGAATAATAGTGACATAGTGTAATGGTACAGTGATGATGGGCTGATAGTTGGACTAGATGGTCTTAGAAGTATATCCAACCTTAAAAATTCTGCATTTCTAATAACAGGTAGTCTTCGTTATCATTAACTGACTAGGAAATGTGATTATCTGTATTGACATACACATCTGATTCTACAGCATCATGAAGAGATACCAGGTCAACTGTGGACTATAGATACAGAACTCTTGTGTGGACTTGTGTGTCCATCCTGGGAAGTAAAGCATTCAATTTGACACCGGACTGAGCTGTGTTAGGCACACCTGTGTGGTGAACACTTCTGCAGCAATTTTTAAACAAAGTTGAAATGCACCAGCATAAACCAGCATAGCCTCGAGAAGCTTAACTAATTTCTTTAAAACAAAAATGAGAAACACAGAAAACTGGAGAAGTTTTGCATTCAGAAATAAACAGCAGCTTTCAGTCTGTATGTAAGCTCTACCCTGTCCAACACTAATACTTTCTTCGCATTCGTCTTTAACATCAGTTTTTCAGTGTATTACAGCAGTAAGTCATTATGGATCTACACTTGCCAGAGCAGTGGCAGAAAACTTCTCCTTAATGCATGAGGGACACAAGTTCTGCCCCTGGCCTCCTAAAGCCTCCTCTTGCTTACAGCACAAGAAATGTATCGGTGTGGAGTATAAATCAGCAGAGTGGCTGAGACCAACTCAAACGCACAGAAGCTGATTGATGAAGCACGATGCATCCCTTAATTAAGCAGAAGCTACTAATAAAAATGAACTTACTCGATGATTTGTGTGATTCTTGCAAGGCGGCCATATGTGCTGCACACTGGTAGTGGGAAAGGGTGGTATGCAGCTGATGTTGGGAAACTATAGAAGAGGAAAGTTGTTAAGAGAGGCAGTTTGGGTGCTGTCACTATTTCAGGGCAGTCTGTAATTAATGCCCTTCTCACTTATCCTTGTCTCTGTGAGAAGTTGTCCTCTCCTCCCTCTCTGCATCCTTTCAGTATTAGTACTTGCCATCACTGCTGCTCCCACACCAGTATCTAGTTTTACTTCTTTAGCTGTGATTGCAGCATTTGGGGGAGATAAAACTCCTTGAATCTGCACATCTGTTCCCTTTTCTGTGAGCTATAAACGTGCTTGTCTCAGCAAACCTTCAAGGCAGCCAGTCCAGATAGACTCCCTGTGTTCATCTACTTGACCTCACTGCAGCATCCTGGGTGGGAACTGGAGCAGGAGCATGCTGAGTGAGTGGGATCAGGAGAGGGCTCTTGGAAGTCACTCTCTGTGCCACGGTGTCATGGTTTTATGATTTTTATTATCAGTATTCCAGATCATAGCATCATGTAAAGCCTGGGAAGTTAGTGATCCAGTTCCATGGACTGCTAAAATTCTGGGTAGATGGTTCTCAGAAGAAAAGAAGAACTACATAACCCAGAGCACTTTGCGTTCCCATTTTCCACTCAGAGGGAAAGATACAACTGCACACAAGTCCTGAGACTTTTTCTTTTTGCTGAATAATCTGCAGTAGGAGCTTCCTAACCATCTCGGCTTCAGCTTTAGAGTAAGGTTTTCTGTTTTGAATACATTCTCTCTCGCTTTATTTGATTTATTAGCTTCAATGACAATTATATTTTATTATATTGTGTTGTTTTACATTCCGATATCTTATTTAGTAAATTAGTTTTCCTCCTCAGATCGTTGCTACTGTTTTGTTTTTGGGCTCCTGGCCCTTTCCCTTTTCCCCCTTCCCCTTTCCCAGGACATGGGTCTGTGGGTCCCCCACCTCCATTAGTCACGGAACTGGGCCAAACTGACTCATAAACTGCTGACACATGGGAAGGGGACCAGCCACAGTTGCTTCACCTAAGCATTTAGTTCACCTCTTGAAAACCCAGATTAGTCTGAGTAGGAGTGTACAACCTCATTATGAGAGTAGAAGCTTTGCCAACTAAGTAATAGCCTAGAAGTTAGGATGTTAGGAAGGTGTGGGAACACTTTTTGTTTACTGTGCATAGTCGTCAAGATTTGCTGCTGGAAACTAAAGAAATAAAATGTAAAGGGAAAAGAGATGTGTGATGTTTGCATCCTCAGTGTCTCCACTGTATGTCTAAGAACTGAGACATTGCTTCCAAATGCACATTATTTTATCAGACTGTAAAAAACTGACTCATATCTTATTTGTGTGTAGGATATGATGTCTCCATGTAAATAAGCATTTTCCGGTTTGGGCTTTTGTAAAATTCAACTTTTTCAGCCAACTTCTAATAAAATCAACCTGAATATGGCTAGGCAAGAGTTCTATGGGAAAGGAGCATGAATTTAGTGTGAAACAACAAACCTGAGCCTTAGAAAATAAGTTACATAATAAGAATGCAGCCCATAATGCATGTAATATAGTCCATTTGTTTTCAGCACAGCTGAAAATACAGCTACAATGTTCATCTGCAGATGCCTTTTGAAAGAAATAAAGAGGGAAAGCAAATGATTAGAAGTCAAAATGGGAAGAAAATGACAAAATTTTGGTTGCTTGTTTGAAAAAAGAGAAGAAAGAAGGGAATCATGAACATTGTCCATATTTGTAAAAGTCACCTGGCAAAAAAAAAAGAAAGGAATAAACTTTTCTCCATACCCTTTGTCAGTAGTACAACAAAAAATTGCAAGCTTAAAAGACTAGAGTGGTTATTCAAACTTAAGCATTAGGAAAACTTTCAAAGAACAAGGATAGTTAAACACTGGAATGGATTGCCTAGGGATGTTTTGGAATCTCCATGATTGGAGTTTTATAAGAACAGGTTAGACAAACATCTGTCAGGAATGATTTAGGTATAGTTGTCTTGCCTTGGGGTAGGGAGATGAACTAGACGACCTCTAAAGGTTCCTTTCAGCCCTCTTTCTATAAAAAATACACTCAGTGATTGCATATCGAATTGAGCTTGGCACCTTTAAGTGAACCTCATTGTTTCTGCTTTTCTGTTGCTCACTTTGCAGCTCAGCCATGCCGCAGAATCCAGGTTTCAACAAGAATCTTAAAAAGCTGTCTGTTGCCAAATAGTGCCCTGGTTCTTTTACACTGTTACATTTAATTAGAGTTCCTAATTAATCTTCTCCATGTATTACACTATATCCAGCCATCAATGTTAATAAAATCTTTGCTTAGTTTAAAGACTCTCTGAAAGTTTTCATTTGGAAAGTGAGACCATCTGGCCTCTCTACCTCACTAGGATTAGATTCTGGGTAAAGTGTACTCCATCTGTTTCCAAGATTCATATACATATTACACAGGAGTGTGTGTTGAGGCAAGGCTAAGGAGGGATTTCATTGCCAAGACAGCTGAAATACAGTCAGATCTGCCTAGAGAATCTCTATGATACTCTCAAGGCAAAAAAATAAAATAAAAAAAATCCTTTTCAAAATGTTCTCAGCATCTCTCCAGAGCAAGAGTGTTTACTGTTTCTCACTGTGCGAGGCAAAGACTTTCATTGAGGATATAGTTCAGGACTTATTTATTTCAAATGTTGAAATGGAAATCTGTTTTACACTGTGTTTCTCCAAAAGGATTCTTCAGCTTGCCCTGAATATTGCTGAGATGTCTCTGACAAATGTGAAATAAAGGGACTGTGATGTAGATAGAGAGTTCATAAGTGCAGAACAGGCCCACCTATTGAAACCATCCCTGAGCTAGTACAGCTCAGTAGTCTCTGACTGCTACACCACATAGCACCCCACATATGGTGCCTGGCACCCCTCTGAAATTATTAGACAAATCAAAAGTCTTGATTTACTAAACAATGTAAAGGACATATTGCAAGTAATAATTTTGACCCTGCAATGTTGCTTCAGTTCCAATCATAGTACAAACTTCCTTTTTCCTCACCTTATTACTCACAGAAGATGTAAAGATGTTATGGGAACTTTATAGTCAAGCCCAGTCACCTAACTGGCAATGGATATTTGTTTCATCATTTTGGGTCCAGCCCCCATATTCTGTTTTTGTTTGGGTTGGATGATGTTAAAAATACTCTGTGAATTACTGTGCATATGACATTTTGGCTCAGATACAGATTTCTGGGTGAAGATCTAGTCTGAATGAACCATTGTTTTTTTCATATCATATTGATCAAAAGCAACTTGGAAAGTTTTATTGCTACTGAACTGAAATCCCAATTCCAATTTGACCTTAATCCACATATGAACCAACATTTAACCGGAATACCGTTTTTCCAGGCATTTTTAATCAAAAGTGATTGCCATAGTCAGTAGACCGTTTATGGAAAAATGCCACACCCTATTCATTTCTGATCCTTTTTGACTGAAATTCATGCAGAAAAAAAAAGTTCAAAAAAATCTTCAAACGTTAAAATTATTTCATTAAAATTCACCATGTGATTTTTATGTGGAATTTCGTGCTTTCTTATAGTGTGTCCTACATTTCTTCATGGTTTGTTTAAACAAAGACAACAGCAAAGAACAACAGTAATAAATAAAACAAAATAAAACAAAGGGGATAGTTTCAAGAGAGAAACGTGACAATCTTGTCTCTGGATGTAAAGAGCCATTATCTATGACTTAGCTTCCTCAGCTTTGCTATTTAGAACTTCGAGTAGATAACAGTGACTTTCATTGATGCTGGCAGATTTATGGGGCCATCATTAAAAAAGAGCGAAGTGGCCTTGATCAATGTTTGCAATGGATGAGGCATGTACTTGCTTTCCATCAATATCAGACATGCATCACTACTTTTCCTGACTGATTTTTTTTTTTTTTTTTGAGAAAAGATATAAATTGTGACAAAGTGCAGAGTAACTATTTACTTGAGGATCCTGCTCTACTTTTCTGTGGAATAGACCAATATCTGCACAGAAATTTGTTCAGTTTCACACCTTCCTCTTTTCTGGTACGTTTGATGTTAGATCCCCAAATGGACATTTGGATAATTTTGCATCATCGGTGCCACTTTTTGTATTTTGGAAAAGATCTGTAACAATTTTCTTCGACTTATGAAAATCTGGATTATATCTGCCATATAATCCATTGTTACATAAATAAAAATAAGTTTCATTATCTGAAAGGGCCTCATTAGAATTACAAGGGAGAATAAATTATTTTCAGCTTTTAATTCCACTTAGTGACAAAGAACTGACTTCTAATGTTTTATTACGTGGTTGTTCAGGTATATTTTTTAAAGTCATCTCTAACAAAGAATAGGAATAACTTGTTTTGCAAATACTTCGAGCAACTTATATGATGCACATAACTAGTGAGTTGTCAGCCCAACCCAGACCATCTCTTACATTTTATTTCTTGGTGGAATAATTCTTTTCCTCTATGAAAATCTATTGGACACTGCTCTAAAAGCACAGCTTTTCAAACTTATATCTATGTCTTAGCAGCAATTCTTACAAGACATTTTCAGAAAAGATGACTCAGTTGTTTCTAATCTTATTCACTTTGAACTTTTTCGTAGAAAAGTGATAAGATCCAACCCCCAATTCTTGCTTCAAACATCTAGACAGCAATAAAACATTCAGTATTTGAAATGCTTTGCCAACTCTATGTAGCAATCTGAGTAACAGATGTATCACCTAAACATGGTCATGCTGTGAAGAGCAGGTTTATCAATATATTATGAGAAACAGCAGGGTCAGATTCCTTTTATCAGTGTAAAAACTGGGACAACCTAATAGTTATCAAGTTCAACAGAAGGTTAGTAGTGCCTTGTTCAAGCTGAATCCTGGCTCACCTATCACTTCAGGCTTTCTGATGAGAGAACTATGGGATTATGAAGATGTTAACTTTTCTCTAAGCTATAAGCAATCTGGAATTCATAAATAATTTGGATTCGAATGAAAATTAGCCAGCTTAATCTATCCCCAAATATAATTACTGGGGAAAATATCTGAGTCATGTCTGTTTAAACAAACTTTTCATATTCACAATAGAATTTGTGATGCCTCAGAAAGAATTCTCAGGAATCACTGGCACAGATTTTATTTTCTTCTTCCAAATAGGCATTAAAATTAAAATCACTGTTAAAAATAAAAGTAAATAAATCATTGCTAATTCTGGCTAGATGATGGACTGGGAAAAAACAAAGGATAACAAAATCAAGAGTAAACATTAACAGCTCCTTAAAGTTTCAGTTTTTCTAAGTTCTTGAATTGTCAGAGCAATTTTTTTACCTTTGTTATGACAATCAGCTTTGAAAGAAAGAGTGCATTTTTTCCAGCTTTGAACACCTTCAGCTACAGTGGCTTTGAAAACAGTGTGCAACTGAACACCTTTACAAGTTTGCTTATATCTGCTGATATTTGGAGCAATCATTATCAAAGTCAAACCAGAAAAAAAAGGAAGGAAAAAAGAAAAAAAAAAAAGAAAAAAAAAAGGAGATACAAATAGAAATACTCTAAAGAGCCAGATTTTACACGTTTCACTACCAGAGATCCCTTACAATAATTACTGTGTGACATCTGCAAAAAAATTCTCAGGTAAATTGTTATAGGATGTTTGGACATGACAATCCTTGGTCATAGCTTTTAAAAACCTATCACAGAATGGGTAGGCTTATGCGTAACATAGTGTGTCTCACTGCCTTTTTCAGGTCAAACCTGCCAAAAACATTTCCAGACAATGGAGATCCTCTCTTAGTTCTAAGGTGTGACTCACTAGATTGCTACCAAGCATCAAATGACCTTCCACATGTGATCTCTAATAAAACTATATCTTTCTAATTACATGCATGTGGATTCCTTGTGGCACTGGGACACTCTGTACTGGCCATAGATATATACACGTATTTATGTATACCTACACATTGTGTATATATGCACAAATAATAAAGATGTAAGTGGGATAAATACTGATGGAGTAAAAGTGTCCTTTAATAAAGATGTAAGTGGGATAAATACTGATGGAGTAAAAGTGATAAATGATTATGCCTGAGGAGGAATCATGAAGTCTTCATCATAAAAATATCATATTAAAAAGGACCTGCACTTTGAAAGCTTTCAAGCATCTTAAAGATTTCCAGTGGATGCTGATTCAGTTGCTATAACAGCTGATTTCAACTCAGTGCATACCAGCTAGAAGAGTTATGTAAGTAGATAGATAAATTTTATGAGAAATGAAATAACTTGTCTCTGTTTTCGCATTATCAGAATATGCTGGTGATTAAATAGAAACAAAAACTTTAAAGGAACCAGAGCAAATATTCTTATATTTCAACAAGAAACACATTTTCTTGTCATAAATGGTCAGATCCCACCACTCGATTACGCACTTGTGAAGTATAAAGTCATCAAAAACCTTTCCTGATTCTTGGTGCTCGGCAACAGCTGTGAGATATATGACCATGAATAGAAATGAATGAGAGCTAAATCATGTGTTAATCATTCCCAGAACTAGGTCAAACATAAGCTCTCTCTTGATGTTTACAGACACAGCTGCCTGTCACGGTCATCCTCTTCAACTGTCGTTAGACTACAAATGACGGACTAACAAGTTGTAGGAGCTGCAGCCCCTAATATCTATGTGAAAAGTGGTCTCAGTCAGAATTTCTGCATTCTCAGGGGCAACAGCAACTTGTCAGTTTATTCTTTACTGCGGAGACATCACTTTGAGTCACCTCACTGTAGATTTAGAATGATTGACACAACTGTTTTGAATAACAGGGACTGATTCACACCTTTGCCCAGAATAATTCCTCCTCTTCCATTTTCCTGCTTGACATCTGGATAAAATGTTCCCACTGTGTTTATTATGTGTCACTGGATAGATTTCATAGGAAAGATTGTTTCCATGATTCTTCCAGTTACTACTTTCTTAGCTTGTTTGCCTTGGTTCTTATGGTTGCTGTGAGATCTTTTCCCTTTTCAAGTAATTTATCTAAATTTCCTTTAGATTTGTGCATAAATAGCACAGCAGGGTCTCTTTTCTGAATAGGGCACATGAACCTCCTTGTGAAATATGACCAATCTTGATACTCAAGACAGAAACCCCCAAAAATATGATGGGCAAAGGCCCTAGCAAGTCTGTAGATATCTGGAGTTCAGCACTGACCTCTTCGACATTCGGTTTCTATTACTGAAATGAATATATACATCAGTGGAGGTACATATAATTGCACCCATTATAAATGGACTGTAGAAATAGCCCAGAAATTTGGATAGTAATCATCTGCACCCAAGAGGACCTGGAGATGAAACTTGTCTTGTCAAAATACAGTTGTCTTTGAAAATTTAGATATATTCTTTGACTTAGAAATAAGCTGTCCAGTGAGCCATTGGTTGCAAAATGCTTATGTTACTGTTGTGTGTGTTCAGGGAACTGTGAAGAAACCATCAAGATCATTCTGCTTGGAAAAAAATGCTTAGATGTGATTAAAAATCCACACAGACTTTGCCTCAGAACTCTCTATTTCCTCTTCTATCAAAACTGAAATATTGATGGCAAACCAATTCCTGCTTCATCTGTAGATGGCAAAGCTTTGTGGTGGAGGAAATCTATCTACTAATATAGGTGCTTGTATCTAAGGAGGGCAAGAAACCTTATGAGACACAAATATCTTCGACATTTGAGATTTTTACTCTGAATCAATGTTTAAGAAGTCTATTTTCTTTTTCTTTTCTTCTTTTAATTTTCTTAATGCTATTATTAATATAAACTATATATATGCTATGTTACACTGCAAATGAAGCAATAAAGAGGATAAAAGTAAAGATCAAGCATGGAAAAATGCAGGAGGGTGAATGATTCCTAGCAGGAAAACAGGAATGTAATATATCTGGCACAAAGCTTTGTAAAATAGGCAAAACGAAGCCAGCAAATATCTTCTGAAGTAACAAGAGACCACATCAGTCTGTTTGGCCAGGGCCTGAAACACAGCTGGCTGCACATTTTTGTTCAAAACTAGTAGTTGTGTGAGGTGGTTATTGCCACAAAAACATAATGTATGGGCAGTCTGTTTCATACTGGTTTTGCATCCTATGCACAGTGATTCTTTTGCCTAGATTTTGGCCAAAATATCAACAATATCAGCCAGAAAAACTGAGAATGGTACTTCTCAACAGAGAGAAATTACTTTAAGCATATATAAAAAGAAAGTTTAGCACTTGTTTTGGTTATGTATAAATGATTAAAATCTACAGTTCTTTTCTTCTTTCTACACCTCTCCACCAGAGTAGCTCAGACTATAAATCTAATAAAGTAGCAATAAACTGGAAGAACAACTGTTGTTACTAGAAAATGACATGGTGAAACCAAATGAAGCATGTGGATGAGGAATCACCACCATGCCATGCCACAAATGTACGGACAAAAGGTGAAAAGGCAACTAAACCTGTTATCAACTTCCTTTCACAAGAAGCACATCTTAGAAACTGGTAAGTGCTGCCCCTCTTTAAAGACAGTTACTGAGGTATGAGAATGCATGGCCTGTAATTGCAAGTTCCCCTTATTTGTACAGTAACCAGAGATACAGAACGTAGATGGTTAGGTTTCTTTTATGTTGTTGAATAGTTTCACCCAAAACAAAAGCAATACTAAGATTCATCAGACAACATAAAGTAGTAAAGAGATAAGAGAGTTCAGTTTGGGACAGTTCTAATCTAGTCTATACACACTATTGGTTGTTATGTTAGTCTTAACTTACATGTGAAGATGCTTTCATGCCTCACATACAACAACACCAGTCAGTGGATTATTTTTTAACTAAACATTATATACCTAGAGCATCAGTGCTTTTCTCTTGAAGTACCTGAATGATTTATCTCAATAGATTTCTGCACTTAGGAATTTCTTAACCAAAAGATTCTCAAAGGAAGCAGTTTAATGCAAACTCTCAATATGTCACATTTTGTCAGTGATTGCTTAATGCAGCAGTGCACTAATGAATTGCTCCACTGCATCCTCTGATCATGAATATGAATCGGAGTACTATAAACTGAACTCAATGTACTGATAAGTGACTGCATCTGATTGTGCCAGCAGCCAGATGATTTTCTCATTAATGAGCTGAACTATTAAAAGATGGAGGAATGGGAAGCCAAGCCAGCTTTGCAGTATCTGATATTCTTTGCTGACATTTTTCCAGAATTATCAGAAACCCTTGTCAATTAGTGAAAGAAAACAAATTAAAAAATATATTAAGAAAGCAGTGAAGACAAATAGAGTTCCAAGGTCCAAATTCTGTTTCTGATGACAAGATCATGACTCCTTTATGTTTGTAGTATTTCTGTTTCAATACCCAGTTTTTACAGTTAAGGAATAACAGACTTACTCTGCTTTTGGTCTCTACTGTTCTGAATACAAGATCCTATGGCTGTCCAAAAGAGTCCAAGCTCCTTATCCTAACAGACTCCTCTATGCAGCACTTATGGATTAAATAAACTGAGAACCATTGACTGATGAAGGACATGTTGCAAACGCACACTTTGGAATATCAATAATCTGCTAGAAATATTTTCTGAAATTTGATCTTCTCAGAGCTTTACTCAGTGTCAAGCGCTGGTATGTCAAACTCTGTTGTTGTTTACAAGTGTCATTATTTTACTTTGTAGTTTAAATGTGGTCACTACTCAACTAGACATAGCCCTCACTGTACATTCAGAATGAAGGACCTAGATCACTTGCAGTGCTCCTACCATCAGGACCTATTCTATCATACAATTTGAAGTGTGTTTTACTTTAAACAACAACCAACCAACCAAAAAATGGCCTGTTGCTTGAAAGCTACAACATCAAATTTGGACCAGAAAATTGCACAGAGTAAATCAAAATGTGCTCAACACTATTATAGTAATTCTGCCTCTAGAGGGCATTACAAGCTAAAGGTTTTCTATAAGGAGCATTGAGAGCATCTTGGATCAACCCAGAAGACAGCCCTTAAATTGCTTAAATTAAGAGATTTTCTGTGTTAATGACATCAGTTATGTAGGATTCAAACAAAATTATTGGGCAGCAACACCAAAAGACCATTAATCCACAGGGTAACAGAATATAGATTTTTTTAGAAGAAGTGTTACCAGACATTTCAAGTATCCCTGAAAATTCTCATGATGTGAGATCCTGTGAGCAACTTGTAGCAGAAATATATACCATTTTAATGACTTTGCCTGAATCCTTTTTATAAGTGCAGCGATCCCCACTACAATTTAAACCCAAAGATTATTAGCATAAATGCTCTGAATCTTAAACACCCGGAATGGGGGCCAGTGTATGTGCTATAGGAATAAATAACATTATTGTTTGACTCCGTCAAGATCCATGATATATTTAAGGTGAACAGGTAGCACAGAGTGTCAAAGTATTAAGTTACAATCTTTTTATGCATTAGACAAGTGGCATAGTAACATTCTGCCAGCAAGATGTTATTACAGGTTCTTCCAGGTATCTGCCCCTTCCTGAAGGTGTTTGATAAGCCTCTTAAGCCATGAAGTATAAAAATGCCCAACAGTACTTTTTTCTTCTATGCAAGAGGGTTAAATCAGTCCAAATGACAACAAAACATTTGTGTTTCTGTGTCTGAGAAGCAAGGATTGTGCATCTCTAGCTTCATGCTGAAGATATATATTTTATTCTTGTAGGAAACAGCTACTAGGATGCTTTGGTATAATTTAGGTATGGATGCTTTACTGTTAAAATTATTTATTTATTTGTTTTACAACTAAAATTGACCTTATTTGATGAGGCAATTAAAGTAATCACTTTTTTTTTTTTTTTAAGGACTTACAACAAATAGTAATCTATTCCACTGGAATTGCAGTGATTCTTTTGATTTTTGGATACTGTTGTGAGTAGTCTGTCAATTATCACATCCCACTAGATTTCTAGGAAGCTATATATCTTTCAGATTCATGAGTTCACTTCACATTTTCAGTGTTCCTTTCCCTATACCTGTATCTATACCCATCCTGTATTTTTAAGACTGAACTGTGAGAGTAGTTTCCAACATCCCCTATAAAACAGAAAAATCTCCACTAAAATATACACTATGCAGTAACAATTTTCTTAACAAGGAAAGCCTGTATTAAATATAATACTAAAATACATTATTAAAATATATTATATTATTATTAAAATATAATTAAAAATGTAATCTGATCATCCAAGATGATACAGTAAACTATATCAGTAAGATACATAACCAAGAAGCAATGTAAAATCACACAATCACTCACTGATTGACAGTTTATGAATGATTACATGAAAATCCTTACTGTGTCAGTTTCTATATTATTGCAGTGAACAAAAATATTAAAATTTTAATTTTAAATGGTTTAGACAAAAAAAACCTATCAACCCCGTAAGCTTGCTTTCAGTGAAACATTTCATTTAAACAAGAAAGCAAAACAAGATTTTCTTTACCAGACATTTTCACTTGCTTGCTACAGAGGATTATCAAAATAGAAGTGGTAGTCTACCCAAGGGCTAAAATTTACCTTTCATCTTCTTCCCTGTATGCTGTAGAGTTGCTTGCATACACTTACGTGTTACTTCTTAATTGTTCATGATATCTGATTCCACTATAAAATAACCCACTGGTGTTCCCTGTCTGAGCTTATTTGTTCTGAGCATCTTTTCTAAATGTAGTCTATCATGTTGAAGGCATCCCAAGACTGAGATCTTAGATGTTTAGTAACTTCTCCTTTCAATAATGAGAGTTTTTTCTATCAGCCTCATCTGTACATAGCTGGCAAGGGATCTTGGGCTGTGTATCATCTGCATGGAAGTAGGAACTAAAATAAAGTCAAGATGCATCTGAAGTTCCTTAGATATATATGCTTCTACATTGAAAAATATCTTAAGGATAATCCTCTCAACTCTTAATATGTGTTTATATGCAATTTCAGAGAGTAATAATAATTTTAAAATCTCTACATGGTGGAAGAATGGTGTGTATGAATTTATCAGCAGCTGTGGAGTTCAACAAAGATTCTACAATGGCTTCCTTGTTTTTTCACTATGAATTTCATTCTTTAAATGACTAAGATTAATTACCAATTCATCTGATCATCTGCCCAATAAAATAGTGAGTGAGTGGAGGGAAAAGGGAGAAGGAAAGGGAAAGGGAAAGGGAAAGGGAAAGGGAAAGGGAAAGGGAAAGGAGGAATTTTATTTATTAGTTACAGTGAACAGTGTAAGGAGGCTTGTGTATTAGAAAAACAAAAAAATGTGTATTTTATGTTTTTGTATTTTTTGTTGTATCTTTTTTTCATTTGTTTCATTATTTGTTAAGAGGAGGCAAATGCATGTATGCATGTATATATATTTCTTGGGTTTATATATGTATATTAGTAAAAAAAATTAAATTAAAAAAGGTTTCAACCTTCATCTGTGCTGCAGACTCTTTGCTATGGAGCACTACTGCTATTGCAGTGCTGGTCTGCAAGGCAAGCTTTGTTTAGTCCTGGGGTCAGAGATACTGAAATGAAGAAAGAAAGATTAATCTGATAAAGGCATTGCCATTTCTAATCGAACTGATGGGAAACTGTGGTATGAAGTTAAAGAGGCAACACAGGGTGAATTTCTCTGAAGTGATGAACTACCTTAAAGCTGAAGCAATCAAATAGATAGCTCTCACATCTAAAAATTACTGTGGCATCTTTATTCATCAACAGTTTTGCACAAATGTATCATGTTCAATCCCCTCCACAAACAACTAAAGCACTTTGAATACACTTGATCAGATTAAATCTTAATGGAGAGACTCATCCACTGATGTGTCTCCATCTCACTTTCCAGAATTAATTTCTCATTTCCATGTAGAATAATAAAGTTTTCAAACCTTGAAAATCACAAATTTGAAGAAGTAGTAACACTACAACCAATACTTAAAACTCATAACCTACTACAATGGAACTGAAAGAACCTTTACTCTTGTGTATGATAGTTCTAGAACTTCTCCACAGTGGCAAGCAGCTGAAAACCTATGGAAGCGAAATTTGAGAATCCTAGATCAGAAAGTGCTCATATGTATTTACATAAACCTACATCCTATAGTTTTCCTGAACACTTGGAGAAGACAAGAAAATAATAAAACAAAATTCAGTAATAAAAAGCCTATCACTGAATATCTTATTCAAATGCTGTAATCAAATACTATCTGATAAAATACTGCATTAAAATGAACTGAAGAGAGAGCATTGTAGATGAAAAATTCTGCTTTGTTTTCTTTATTTTTTTTCATTCGTGTAGTTTAAAGAATTAATTTATTATTTAGTCCTGACAAAATGCTGAACTTCTTTGAGTCTTTTGAAATTAATGAGCTCTGAAGATATTCAACATTTTGCAATTGAATTGCATGCTAGAAAACAGCAGTCTGATTCCAGTTTTGTGTGATCAGATAGATATGTTCTTTGCTAAACATCACATGAGTATGTTCCTATGTAAAAAGGCTGCTTAATATGGGACCAAGACTAAATACATAGATATTGAGAAAGAAAATTAAGTAGAGATAGAAAAACTGATTTTATAACAAAGTATGTATGGAGCTGATAGAACATTCTTCAACAGTGAAGTTATATCATCCACACAGGACTTAAAAGATTTTAAAATAGCATTCTACATTTAAATAGCCTACCTAATTTCACTGTCCCTCTGAAAGATGAATTTCAAAAAGGATGTAGATTAGTAGAGAAAATGATGAAGAACAATGATGAAACAGGTATATCTGTAGTCAAGAGTAAAAAAAAATAGACTTAACTGTTAATTCTTTCTCTTTTTAAGAGCTAGCTTCACTTGCATATCTCTAATAAGTATGTTTTGGAGTCTTTTACTTGGTTTCTTTAGTTTTGTATCATAAAGAATTTCCATTTAAATTAAAGATAGCATTTTCAGAAATAATTTCTAAGTGTCATCCAATTTTCCTGAAATGATACTGGCTTCTTTTTCAAAAGCACATACAACTCCCCCCCCCACCTTTGATTAATGTTGAAAGCTGTATTGCTTAAAGATCAAGTAAAATCAATTAACAGTACTTCAGACATATATACATCACTTAACAAAAAGGTAATTTATGAGACATTCAGTCAACACACTGCTGTGCATTTGCTGTATTACATTTATTGATTACTTATCAAGCATCTTACATTGCATAGTTTACAGAATGATCACACTATTTGCCCAGCTTTTGAGTAAGTTTTTCCAAACTTCTCGAAGAGAACAATCGATGGTAACACAGTTTGAAAGTCCTAAAGAAATAAAAAGAGACAAAAAGGAGTGTTAAATTTAGCTTTCACATCTTTACCTTTTACTTCTCATAGTAAATGACAAATTTAAAAAAGTGTATACAAGTTTACAGATTTTACTGCCTTTTATGACTCAGAGTTTATAAAATTCTATCCTTATCTGTAGGAACCAGATGAGATAAAGATAGCAGGTTACTTTTTGCTATTTTTTAACTTTTCTACCTTGTTTAAACTTGGATTATAGATATAAAATCAGCAGCGTAAGACGGAATTAAAAAAAAAAGATATATATTACATAAATACTAGTATTATCAACTGACCATTAAATTGACACTTCGGAATTATGGCTGAAAAAATACAAGCAGGATGATTTCTGAGCACTTTTTTCCTTGGAAAATTTCTTCATTCTTGCTCTGAATTTTTTAAAATGCAAATGTTTACAAATCCAGATTGAATAAGTGAAATGAAAGAGAACCTTGCCTTAGAGTAAAATGGAAACACAACTGACAAACAAGAAAGTCTAATAAGCTAAGAATGCTAAATATTATTCTGATTTAGCTACTTATTAATTAACACCTATAGGAAGACAATATTTAGTATCATGGCTGTTCAGAACATTCCTAAAAAGATATTTTCATCGACTCTGCAATATTAAGAACATTATCAGCCATGGAAAATACTTGTTCATCAAAATCTTCTTTATTTTTAGGAAGTAAGATGCTACAGAGGAGTTATCAGCTTCCCAGGCTCTAATGATTAAGTTCTAAGAGAAAACTTTCCTCTGTCAAAATGATGTTTGTGAAAAGGTTTTATGGAGATGCAATGAGACTTCATAAAATGTCTGAGGACAAGCCAACATTTATAGCTTTGCAACACATTTCAGAATTTGAAAAGTTTGGTTTTCTCACAAAAACAAAATAATGTGTTTTTTTTCCTAAAGGATGATATGAAGTAGAATTATCATTTCCTGGATAATTTATATTTACCTACTCCACAGCCCACAGTTCAGTTGAATCTCCATAAGCAGGCAAAATGACTATGAGTTCTGGTAAGCTTCATGCTAACACCAACTTGGTGCACCTGTTTCACCTCCCACACTTCATACTTCCACACCGTGGCCATATCTTTTCTTACATCTGGTACTTAAATGTACTCGGTATGATTCCTTTGACACTCCAGAGCAAAAATCTTAAAACAGCAAGGTGGATATATACATTCAAAATGAAATACTTCCTCTGTGGTATCCTCTAATGAACGTACCTCCTAGTTTCTTACCCAACAGAAACAGCCTAGTTGCATATTTTCATATTATAATGAAGAATAGCACAGAATTTTAATTTTAATTATGTGTTTGGCATCATAATGCAGGAAAAGTTGTCCATTCAGGCAACTCAGAACAGAGTAGACTATCCTTTCTTTTAAAAATAGGAAATATAGTTTTATTTACATACAGGAAAGTCAAGCTTTGATTTAACAATCTGGGAAGAAAACACACACACACACACACACACAAAATCAAGCAGAGAAATTGGGGTGAGACAGGAAAACCAGTGTACACCCCCTGCATCAGGATAAAATCAGTAATGGTGACTCTGAGCACTGAAGAAGTCTTCATTTGCTGGAGCAGACGGCTTTTGCTATTAGGATGCCTGGCCAAACAAAAACAATTGGCTGCCAAAATTAGCTCCTTGGGACGATTTAGGAGCCTTTGAAGTGAACAGTTTTTCGAGCTGGAACTAAGCCCAGGTCCAGCTTCAAACTGAAATCAAGATGACAAAGAGGAAATTTTCTGTGCCACACGCCCCCTCAGTGTAAGATTACTTTGGGTTGGCAGATGCACTGTTTATCTTGTTATTTAAAGCTATCTCACTAGATACTCACAACTGAGCATTTAAACAACTGGCTCTGATTATGACGACAGCAGTTATGTTCAACCACATTTGGGAAACATCACACAGTCTGACGGATAATAGAATTATTACTGGCCTTACAGTTTGACTAATTAAAGAAGTATATAATGAATACTAGACGAACACTGCACAAAATGCACATAAAATACAGATTTATTTTCAGGGAAAGACACCCAGTCAATTCTACATTTAAAGAGACAGTTTTTAATCAATTTTTTAACAGCGTAAGAAAGAAAGAAAGAAAAAAAATTATTTTGCAAGAACAAAGGTTGTGAGAGCAGAAAAACATTCTTCCAACAATATTTTCATCCCATCATTAATGGTAGCAGGAATAAATTAGCTTACGAATGCAAATTCCCATGTACTGGTGAAATAGAGTTTTGCCATTCCAAGATCTTATGAGCATGAATTTGAGTTTTCTTCATTTATTAATTTTTTCAACAATGCATTTTTACAGTGCAATATAATTCCCAGCATCTGGGACCTGTAATTTGTATGACACGAGACCTATTTTTAAATTCTCAAACCAAGCCAAGTTAATATAACACTTCCTTTCTAAACTTGTCAAGCTTTGATTCCATTCACTCTAGTAAATTTTAAGTGATTCAGTCCAAATAGCAAAGCTTAACAAGATCCATGAACCCTTTCAATATATTTGACTACTTAACTGCCCTGTGTGCTATCAGTTCCAAACAACTGAGATAAAAAGGAGACATAAAGCCACCAAACAAAGATTTATCTCAATTAGCACACTCTGATGCCGTAGATTAGATCTGCCAAATTCTCACATAGTTTATCTTTGGAAAGTTATTATTAAAGAAAATTCTAGAGAAAATTCACATCTGTGTACACGGACATACATAAATACAAAGACAACACACAAACAATGGGCAAACAAGAAAAAGCTTGCAGAGCTGCAATTGAATGTAGGAATATCAGCTAAAAGGCCTTAAAAATGTGTTGCCTCATATTTCTAGTGATAGATTTGTACTAACAGCGTTTTGATCCAAACATTCTTGAGTGCACAGTACTATTTCCTATAATATAAAAATGCACTTTGCAATGAGCTAGAAAACACGTTCAAGCTGGGAAATCTAATGAAGTGAAAAGTCAACCACCTCAGTCCAAAGTAGGCAAACAGCAGTAGCATGTCCACTCACAGATTTAAAGGCCAGAAAGTACCACCACAACAATTTATTCTTAGCTGCTGGATATACACTTCAGGTTACTTTCTACAGCATATCTATCAAGTCCATAACAATTAAGAAGCCAATAAGCATGTGAAAAGCTTTGAGCAATTAGGTTACAAGAAACTTTGATTTCTGGTTAACAGTGTTCCATAGTTTTTCTCTGTAAAGACAACAATTCATTTTGTTGAATATTTTATCACTGATACCTATAGACACCTGTGGCTTTAGGAAACTTCAGTTACAAGTCAGTGGCAGAAGGAAATGTTGCTAGAACACTGCTTCTGTGTTCACGTGTACTATGTTACTACACAGTAAAAACAGAGAACAAATATCTTTTATCTTTTGCTTAAAATCAGTATCTACAAAAAAAAAATAACATGATTTTAGAGAAGGCAGTGATAAATTCTGCTTAAAAAATCCATGCTAATGTTCCTTGGTATGTGGTAAGCACACTGTTCAATCTTGCTTTCTCCATGAAGATGAGACACAGCTCATGTACGTACTTCATCTGAAAATCAGGCAGCATTGCCAAGAGCCACTGTACAGTCATAGTCCACAACCCTGTTTAAAACTGTGGTCTTATTTAAGTATCCCTATGATCTTAATGCTTGTAATAGTAAAATTAGAGTTTTAAATTGAACAGTTATTGTAGACCTCCTGACCTATTAATAGCCACAGAGGTCTCTAACAGGAAAGTAAACCAGAAATGGCAAGTTGTTATTCAAGTGAAACGTTGATCCAGCTAACTTTTATTCTTAGCAAATTTATCAATACTGGTTAACAATACTTCCAACTAGTATGGGGCCTTCTGACATGACAAAATGAGTGTAACAACCCATTCTGTCAATACAACACAAATGTCATTTCAAGTGCTCAAAACCCACTAAGCTACCCTAAAAAAGATTGATTTATCTGCTCTCATGCTTCTTTGGGGCAAACTTTTCTCACAACTGAAACCAATTAGTGGGCCTGGCACTTGTAGTGCAGAATGTAGGTCAGCATCAAGTAATAAAAAAGTATTGACTTTTCTCTGTCTGTAAGCAGCATGAAAGGGGTGCCATGGCCTTGTCGTATATGAAAAGAGCTCCATTAATTTCACTTATTTCAACCAGGGCTGTCAAATACTAATGCTTCTATTGCACTTTTCACACAAAGTACATTGACACCAATCCTGGCCTCGGTGAAACAAGTTTACAATATTTCAGACAGTGAAAGGGGTACTATAATTTTTAATTCCCTATTGTACATTTAGACTCTTTAAGCAGCATTGCTCAGAAGACCTATGGAGAGATATGAGCTGGGACATTAATAATGGCCACACACTTCTTCCCATGGGCCACAAAACCTATTTCTTGGGCAGAGTTTCAGCAGCTAATTAGCCATAAAGTTCAGGACACAGTTGTTTGGCAGAACTCTGGTGGTGTTTGTTTTGATTGTTTTTTGTGGCTTGTGGGCAGTGGGCACAGACTAACAATTCTGCCTTCCAAAAATGAGGAATAGGTCTTCTGTGACTTAGGGCTATAAAATTGAAAAGTTAATGTGTTAACCAATTGGGTCAACTAGACCCATCAAATAAGAGATAATAACAAAAGCCTGTATCATGCCTTAGGGACTGGATCTCATTGTGCCAGAGCAGAGGTATTGACTTGCAAGGAAAACCCTGCCTAATCAGAGTTCCCCGCACTAAACACAGACAAGTGACCACTGCTATGTTAAAGGCGGTAAAATTATGCCCTTCCTTATTCAGCTTGCCAGCACAGTACAGAGGGGAAAAGCAAGGCGCCATCATCTCGCCCTTGGACAGTGCACTACTATTACCTATTCTAAAACCTTTACATTTTTTTTTTTTTTTTTTTTGTGTAAGTGCAAGGAGAAAAGCTGCTTCTGTGAAAATTTTTTGAGCTTCTCCATATTGTGGATCAACACAGTGCTTTACAAAGTGAGCTAAGATGTTACGAATCCATTTCACTCTATTGTCTGCAATATTCCTCCTAAACTGTCTGATCTTTTTTTACCCGCAAGGGAAGTTTATGGTTCTTCTTGACAAACTTGAGGGCCCTGAGTAAGATGTCTAACTCATTTCCTAATTACCTCCTGCAAATGCAAATGACATTAACAACAATAAAACTCTTTGATTTAAAAAGACTGGGTGACTATGGAATGCAATTTTATACTTCCTTTAATGACTCTGTAAGAGCAAATCTTACCCTTTGAATCAACTTGCCATTAGATCTTAAAATAAAATGGTACTGTATAGACATCATAAAAGGCAACTTTAAAACCTTCTGGGTTACACTTACATCAGGCAAATTTTTTACTTGTTAGCTTTAATCTTTTATTGACATTATGATAATATGTTGTAAAAACAAATCAGGAAATTACGCTCACAGTAGGAAATCTAAAAACACCATTTTAATATCCTGTCTTCCAAATAGAAACAGAAAGCATTAATTGCTATTTAATTTATGTAAGATACATTTCATTATCATTACAGTTAAATTTTCATGGAGCTTTACAACTACCACTGGCTCTTACACATTTCATCTTTTGGAACTATAAATGATAAAGACAAACTAAAACAGGGCTTGCCAAAAATTATGAAATTTTATGGTTCATGAATTTGAAAAACCAGAGTTCTGACAATCACATATATTTTCGATACTTCCTGTATGATGTTTCTAGTATGAACAACAGAGCAGCACATGTTCACCTGTGACAGTCTAACATGGAAATTGTAACTCTATTCCTCTCTTGCTCCAATATTCTGAGAAGTGCTCTACTACTAACCTACAATCACCTGTGTTTGCTTTCTTAGCAGCTAAGCCGTGCTAACTGATATTTCAGAGATAACTGGATAACAAGTGAAGCTCTATAACTTTCTTGTAGGAAAGAAGTTCTGGCCTCTTTCTGCCCCTGTGCGGTTAGAAGTACCTCAGACAGAGGAACAAAAGCAGATCCCACTATAAGCATCCATAGCTGCTCCAATTAAGCTATAGCATGATAGAAGGTAGAGATCCTTTTGAGAATGCTATAGATTGAGCCACTCTTCAGGAAATTTTTGAATGAACAAGATATTATTCAACATCATAGAATTATAGAATGGCCTGGGTTGGAAGGGATCTCAAAGATCTTTTAGTTCCATCCCACTAGCTATGGGTAGAGTTGTCAACCACAAAATCAGGTACTAGATCAGGCTGCCCAGGGGCCCATCCACCTTAAGATCGAACAAATCCATGGATGGGGCATCCACAACTTCTCTGGGCAGCCTGTTCCATGGTCTCATCACCCTCTAAGGGAAAAATTCCTCTCTGATATCTAATCTAAATCTCCCTTTGTTTAGTTTAGTATCTTTTTTTTTTATTTAGCATTAAATTTATAACATACCCTACAGTGCTTTCTCACAAGAAGAGGCAAATTATCTCATCTTTGACAGAAGTTTTGTTCAAGGAAGAAAAAAGAAAAAGAGAGAGAAGAATTCGGACTAGTGAATTATTTTTCTTGTAAGCTTTGCCTATATAAAATCAATCTGCAATCTGAAAATAGCCTGTCCTTTATGTCACGTGCAATACAACCATCAATGAAGATTTGTGGTCTGAATTTGCATTTGTTAAATATATTTAGTACCCTGAGGTCACTGTAGTTGGCCAAGGGGAAGGAATTCCCAGCTGTACCCTCTAAGTTCATTTAGCCCATTTATTAATGATTTGCAAGCCAGATACTGTTCGGCTCTTCCTCTCAAACATGTAATAGCTTTGCTTTAAAAAGTGTATCCTCCTTTATAAATATCTATGCAGATAATTAATTTATGTGCATAAAGGTAATCTACTGAGAAGGAATAGATCGTCATTATGTAGACACTTTTGGTGCTTTTAGACATATTCAGAGCCAGCATCAATATTACAAGTACAATTTGTCACTCAGAGATACAGTGTGTGCAGTACCTTGTTCAGTTTTAAGAAACACCACCACCCAATCTATGTTTTGCCCAATATCTGTTTGATATTTGAACCAAAACTGACAAAGATGATAGTCTATCTTCATGTCCTAATGTATTTTTTATCAAGTAAATTAAATTAAGAAAGCAATGTGAATTTCTCCACTTACTATTTCATAGTTGGATACCCTTGAACTTTACTGAATCTGGGCTGAAAAACAAATGTGCACTTGAAATAGTTTAATTTGTACTCAGAATCCCAAGAGGTCTTTATTTGTTGTTGTCTTGCAAATCTCTACATCTTGCAGGGTGCTTAAATGTATATAGATATATTTTTAGGAGGAGAGTAAATGTTAATTTAAGATGCATAAATATTATTTTGTTGAATATGAAAACGTGCTAATGCGTAAACCTTAACGAAGTTACTAAATCTGAGGTGGAACTATGCCTAACTAGATTCCAATGAAGAAAGAACGTACAGGATCTTAAAAGTGTCTGATGAAAAGCAAAGGATACATTTTTATCATAGTGTTTGTGCTTTTAAACTGAGCCCATCAGGTACACTCTGCTAGCAACAGGATGTGCACTAGGAAATAATGCATTTAGATCAAGTATCTTGACTTATGCCATTCATAAAGCAGCTTCCTTCATTGTCTAATCTGTTAAACCAAAACATTCTCTTAACAGTAGAAAATAAGCCAGTGCCAAGTGTTGACTGCCAAGATAAACTCAGAACCACTTTTAACACGCTGGACTATAGCCAGAAAATGTTTAAACTGCTGAGATCAAGTTGCAAGTCTCTCTAACTTGCCAAAACCATGCCACCAAGAGTTAAGCAGGAAAAAATCTGAACTGAAATCCTCATATGAAAACATTTTTTTCTTATCAGTTTCAGTTGTACCTTTTTGAACAAAAGTTGTAATCATATAACATCAATTAAAAATATATTTTGATTCTACTGTACTTGGCATATGCAGCAAAAACAATACTCAGCAAGACTGTATCAACTTTGATATTGCTCTGGATAATGCCTTTCAAACCTTATTGCCTTCTGTGCAGAAATTACTAGAACTGTAGATGAGAGTAGTAGATGGTGTCTGTGTGAACTTTAACAGGGCTTTCAACATAATATTTTGACAATCCTTTTATCCAGGTTGGTAAGTTATAGTCAAGATGTGCAAACTAACGGATGCAGTAACTGTCTGGAGTATCAGCGACAAATGGTAGCAATTAATGACTGGTAGACTAACTAGAATCTGGCTACAATTGTATTTCCTCAGGCACTGTCTTGAGACCTATCTTGTTTAATATCTTCATAAGTGACCTGGAGGTCCAGCTGGAACGTACACTCATCAGGTTCACAGACAGCAACAGACTAACGGGTGCAATCGATACACTTGAGGGTAATTATTCAGAGTGATGCAGACAGGCTAGAGGAATGGTCTGTCAAATAAAATTCAGTATGGACAAATGCACCTGGCACAGACTAACCTGAGGAACAATGTTGACAGTTTGGGTAGCAGCTCTGCAGAAGAGAATCATGGAGACTGGGCAGACCATTCACTAAATATGAGCTAGAAATCTGCCATGGCAATTCTGAAAGGTAAAACCTGACTATATCACAGGAATATAGACAAGGAACTAATATTCCCCTTTATTTGATGTTTGTTGGACATCTGGAATAGAATATCTATTTTTTGGCTCTCTTATGCAAGACAAGTATTGATAAGCTTATAGTCCAGAAAAGGTTCACAAAACTAACAGTACCACTTTAACGTGATGAGGTATGACTTTTACTGCTTTCAATTGGCATTCAGAACTCATTGGGAAAAAGAAGTTAGTATTCCTCAGTCATCATATGTTTTTTATGTAGTCTTCATACGGAAGAACACATAAGCCAGTAAAGAAACAGAAAAACAAATTATAACTGCAAAAATATTGAAAACAAACTACAAGACTAAGACTTAGAAAAATATTATTTTAGTTTAGTTATAAGAAAAAGCCTGCTTCTATAAGTTTACAATGAACTTGCAAAAAAGAGAAACCTTAGATTTTAGACTTTCCCTAGATTTTATACTAGCTCTTTAAATTCTATAATCTCAAATATAGTTTGTGTTTTTTTTCCAATATCAACATGATATTTCTCAGCCACACCAGTATTATCATATTTTTTTCAGGTTTTTCAGACTCATCACATTCACATCCAGATGCAAATATTTGAGATTATAAGCATCCATCTTGGTACTGATAATTATAATAAGCAAATAACAAAAGATTAACTTAGTTATATCATGTCCAGTATCAGTGTTTTTATATGGTATGACAGTCCAGCCAAGTATGCAATACATTTCCTTGCATCTCACTCTCCATAAATTTAGAGGATAAATTGACATAAATTGAGAGGATATCACATAATATTAAAACAGGAGCTTAAAGCAACATTTCTCTATAGTAACATGGAAGGACAGACTGTCACTATATCACTGCTAATCAAGTGCTATTTCTTTAGACAATCTCTTGTTTTGTTCTTTTGATTACACTTATCTTCACCTCCTAATCTGCTGATTTTTCTTAATCTAAAAAAAACAACCAAAATAACTTGGCATCCACTGAGATCAAAGATAATTATTTCAACTTCTGGAACGCGTATTTGCAAAACTTCCAGTTCTTAGGGATTTAGGACAAATTATTTAAGTACAGACAAAATCTTGATAAAGCATGAAGTGACAGAGAAAAGCAGATGTTTTTCACACAATTCTTACAAGGATTTTGTGTAACTCCTGTGTCTCGTAATTGTGAAAAAAATTCTACTGGATGCTAAGCTGAAAACTGCTTTTTATGTTTCTGAAATTCTCTGTAGTTTAGTATAATAGTGTTTCCCAGGTTGCAGAACTGTCTTTTTGCTGAATAGTTATATTAGTCTTCTATGTTTGACAGGAAAAAACAATTTAACAGATTTTAACCACCTTTGTTTTTAAGGAAAAAACAAGTCTTTTAAAAATGTACCGTATAATGAAGTTACATTTAAGATCCTCTGTACAACATAGGAGATTACTGATTGATTATAGCCTACTAGTGTGAATAAGAATGCAGTTCTATTTATTACATTGTTTTCTTAAAGAATTTGTATATAATTTTTTAAGAAAACACTTTTTAGCTTAAACAGAAGAAATAATTGAAAACAACCTTGCCTACCATCTTTATATATGTACAGACTGTACTAATTCTCACTTTGGTGCCACTGAAATTACAGTCATAAAAGCTAAGTTCACTCTACAGCAAACCACTGCCTTTCCAGCTTGCTTTCTCATGACACTTTACACAGCATAATTTAACCCAATCAAAAGCTGCATTTGCCTAGGATGTGCTAAATACTGTGCTATTTTTCACACTTTTTTTTTTTTTTGAAAGCTAATAGAAATATATTATTAGATTATAGAGACAAGTAATGAAGCATGTACCAGTACTTCAGACATAAGGGAGTGCACACGACTTTATGGGTCTAATTCTAAGTATACATTTCCTTGCAAAGACTCTTAGCTGCTGGAGTACTTAGCCAGAATGCTTGGGCAGGTGATGTCTTCATGCCTGGTGGATGTTTGATGAAGTCCAAAGCTATAAGAAAGATGTGTTCCTTGTCATGTTCCATGCAGGGGGGACAATTTTGTGGAAGATATTTAAAGGAACTTGAGAAGTATTTATGTCATGTCAGAAAGAATGTCAAAGAGGAATACTAACAGTGAGGAAGGACTCCTGCTCCTTTTCCTCACACCCTCATTCCCAAAGTGAAAGGATATGACTAGTCAAAGGGAACTTACAGCAAAATAAACACTTTATTCTTCCAACAATTTACTTTCCCTTCATTTCTCAGCGGTGCTTACTATTCCATTCCCATTCCTTTATATATTTCAAGAAGTGCTAGTTAGCATCAATGATTATTCACTTGTACCAAAGATTTGTTTTGGCATTGACACAAAGCTAGTTCTTGTCAAATTTCAGATGATTAAGAAATTTCAGGGGGAGTAACATCTGAACTTTATAGCCAATCATTATTTCAGATTCAAGTGTTCAGAAAAATTATATGGATGACATGTATTAGCACGAATTCAATAAATAAATTGCTCACAACACTTGAACTGAGATCATGCTGTCGTGGTTCAGATATGAATACATGTTATATATAACAAATGTGACAACTTGTGCAAACATATTCTATGGTACTACATAAGAGAAAGTTTATTTCATTTTTTAGCTGGCGAACTTCCAAAGTAAATTCTACACCCCTCTGTATATGTCAAGGAAAGAATTTAGCCTTATACTTTAACATCTGTGCCTTTAATGCCTATGTAGAACTTTCAATGTATAGCTGAATACTATTATATATTATAAATGATGAACTCAGAATTGTTACAGCGTTTTATATGCTAATTTATTCATTGACAGTGTAGTAGCAATATGAGTTATACTGTAAAGTTTCTCATACTTCTTTGAGGACTTTGGATTTGACCTGAAGTGCAAAATACTTAAAATAGCAACACATTTTGGTCTTCCTGCTGCCAAAGTCTTGGGTATCTGCAAAAACTACAAATCATGCCAAACTCTTTGAGTGATATATGGAGGATCACAATCCACAAGGAAATAAGCTAAGACCAATTCATTTATTTCATTTAGGTCCTTCGGTGGGATTTCAACCATCCAGTCCACAAACCATGTCTCATGAGATTGCACTATACACCCAGACCACTGTAATAATGATTCATATACATATATGTGTATATGCTTTATTGCTACCTTTAGCTGGATTAAAAGCAATACATCAAATTTTATATTTCTGCCTCTTTTATTAGCTTTCTAGCACTTGATCAGCTGATAGAGGCAATAATGAAATGTTTTTTTATAAACCAGAGTTTGTAAGTCCTGTCCTAAGAATGTAATATTTCAAAAAATAGCCTAAGCTTTGGGGAAAAAACCAATTACAGAAACAGCATTAAAAATGCCAAGCACTGAGCAGAAGCAATTCTGGATCAGTTTAAAAAAGTGATTGATGAAACTCTAATCTGAGCTGAAGGAACAGTTTCACGACAAGCTGTGACCATTCCACACACTTCATTAGCTGCCATAATTAGCCTGGTGTTTCAATTTGTTAGAACTGGTGGGGACAATTTTACTGAGAATGCAAACATCAAAAAACAGGGTGCCTCAGACTTCAGAAGGGGCTGATGAGAAGCTTTTCTAGTCTCTGTTAACTAAAAGATTAATTACAGCTGATGGGAGGCTGTACTCTGATTGTCACTCTGTCTATGTGCATTACTTTTAGCATTAGAAGAAAGATATGGTTGACACTGCACTGCTCAATCAAGCAGCTTCACATTAGTGCACAAAGTCTGTTAATATGCAGGTTTTTTTATTGTTTCCCTTTTCTTTTGTTTTCTCATATCCAACAAGTTTTACTGTAAAAGAGCAGTGCATTCAATTGCTAATCATCAGTGTTTATCACTTACACTGCCATTCCTTCACATAAATACAAGTGAGAGATCCTAACACATAACACAGCCTTGGGATGGGAATATTGTTATTGGCTATTATCACAGCCAAACTGTAAACTCCTACTTAGAGAGACTCATTATGGAAAACAAAACCAGTAAAGTTAGAAAACAGATACAGTGTTCACCACAGTCTTCATCTTGTCCCATATACCATATCTACTATTATCCCTGTACATTAACTCATCAAAGCTTGTAAGGTTATTTAAATGAAAATGAAGATGCAATTTGAAGTGAAAAGGTTATTCTAGAGTAAATCCATAACTGTAATTCTTGAATATTAACACACAGTAACACAACTGTTCATATATAACTACTGATGGGGCATTTTGGTTTGCACATAGATTTTATGCTGAGATCAACAAAAAACAAAATGTAGGGGAGAATAGAGTTTATCACCTTGATCATGGTGAAAGATCTATTTAACTTACATTTGTAAAGGGTATTTTGAAAATAGATTTTCAGGGGAATTAAATGAATAAATGCTGAAGTGTATCACATCACTACTTGAAATGGAGCAAACAAGTTCAGAGTTGATTCATGATCTAAATTTTAAAGGAGCAGTAGTTGTTTATATAAAACCATTAGGAGAACAAGCAGTCTGCATCACTTGTTTCTCATTCACTCCAACACAAGTACACAGAACTTGTACTACAATTTTTTTTCCTGTTCAGGAAACGTAGATTACTCTAAGATTATAAACCCTAGACTAATTTCACTGCACTGAAGTCTATTGCACTGAGAATAATCTACACTTGCTCTCTGGAGTGATCATCAAAGCAGCAAACATGCAGCTTTTCACTCAGCTTGGACATACATCCAGCACAATCTTTTAGAATTCATTCAAAGCAGATATATTTGCTAATAGCATTATAAATTACACAGCTATTCAATCACAATGCATAAATTCAATAAAATCTTTCAGGCAACATTTTAAGATGTGACATTCTGAAATCCTAGTCGTATATGTTGCAAGAAGCTACCAGAAGATGCTTCTTAGACTACAGTTTGTAAATCCACCAGCAACATGCAATCAAAGGTGAGATTCAAAGTGTCTATTTTTCTGTGAAGATGGGTAAGAGCATTGTATCCAGAGTATACCTCCTAGAAGGAGATAGAATTTTTCTGCATATCACTTATAGTCATCACTGGTTATAACACATAACTATTCTAAGCATTGAGAATTAGTCTTTATATCCCAGGCATTTTTGAATGGCAGCATGGGCTGTGTTAATCTTACAGAGTTGTGAGAAGTTCTATTACTATCATTTCAACTCTATTTAATCATCACAATCACACTGAAGGTGAATTATTAAATAACAAGTAGCATGCTTTTGCTGATATGCTGCATCAAGAATTGCTATTGACTTCAAAATCTAGATTTTTTATTCAATATTTTGACAAATTGGTTTGGTTGAAATACATTGTTTGGTGAAAGTATGAACAAATCTTAATTCCAAAAACACTGAACATCCCCTGTAAAACAATCATCAGAAGGTAAGGCCAAACACTTCCCAGTTTAGAGTGAGGATTTTCAATTCCAATAAATCAAATAACAATCACAAACATCTAAAACTAACATCAATTAAATATTTTGTAAACAAACACTAGAGTTGCCAGCTTTTTTGTTTTTGGACTTAAAGCTCTGCCATAAGTTGCTATAATATCCTCTGAGTGTGTACTGACAGAATTAAGGCAGATACTCTATTAGCAAAGCTTTTTTTCTCATTAAACCAGAAGTTTTAAAATGTTTAAGCGATGTATAGAATGGGAAGTTAAAGATATATATATTTATATATGTCTCCCTCAAAAATTGATGGTTGAAATTAACTTACTAAAAATCATGATTTTCTTTTTATGCTATAAAGATGCAAGTTGTGTTATGAAATGAGGAAGGTAGGCAAAGCAAGACATTTATCATCCTACAGACAAATGACACTGAATTGCTAGTTAGGCAGTATAATAAGTACCATCTAATTTTCTCTTTCGAATCAATTTATTCTTCAAAGCCTTGAATCATCATCAAGGGACTGCATTTTCCCGTTGAGAAATCACAGGACTGAAAATCAGGTTTTATAAAATATTTAACTAGTTGCCGACAAATAACTACTGGAATGGATTTGATTAGAAGAGTGGTGACAGTATCTTTTCTTATGCAAATAACCAACTGAATGGTTTGACTCTTCCCAGTCACTACTTTGTATTACGCCTTCAAAATCAAACCCTGTAAATCATCCGTAACCTTTGCTAGAAAGCTTTTCCAGCTTTTCTTTCCAGCCTTCCAGATACCCACCCATTCTTTTCTGTATTTAGTTAAACAGTAGCCATTTTGTATCTTTCAATTTGCTTCACAATTTTAGCCTTCCTTTCACACTTAAGAAATTAATTTGAGAAATGGCTGATTCTTCATAATCATCTACATTACACAATGAGTAGTGTTTTTAAGGGCAGCAGAGTAGCAGTGACATGAAGAATTCTTCTCAAAGTGAGAAAATCGCCACACAAGAACTTTTGCAATGGGAATTCTGAAAGGTTTCTTTAGAATCAGATGCATTTCTGTAAATACAGCATCGGGTAAGGAATCTGGAAAAATCAGTGTCAACAATCACAAGTTGAAATTCTGTTTTTGTTTCCTAGAAGACTGAATGGATGCATCTTATTAAAGAGATTTCACTCTACTCCTGTAATAAGAGAGGTAATGTCTGCTGTTCTCACTGCTGCACTGCTATTTTTGACATATTCCTGGCTTTTGGCATATTTGCTTTTCTTTTTAGTACTATCTATACAAGAATGTAGCCAAATGCCTGAGCTCCAAGGAGCTCACAGTTCGGGACAGTGATCCTGTTGTGAGAATCACTTTAGGAGAAGTCAAGGACTTTCACAAGCCAATTATAACATGAGGATACAGAAGTATTCTTACTCACAAGGGTTGTTATGAGGACAGTAGAGAGAATACAAGAGATTTCATGAATTATATAGGATGCATTGCTGTAGGACCAGATTCTTGGATTTTGAATATTTAATTTGGTTTAGGACGTACAGTAATAAGTGAAGTGTAGGAAAGCAGCCTTAACTTGGAACTAGAGAGCTGATAACTCAAACCTAAGGGCTTATCTGAAGCATCTGAATAGATCCATGAAGTTACACTAGCAGTAATAATTGCACAGGAGCCATGTCATTGGCCAGAGACTGCTAGAGTGCAACACAGTTTGCCAACAATCTTTATCCCTGACATGGCTCATGAAGAAATCAGTAGTGTAAAACACAAACTCTTACAGATCACCTAATAATTCCCCTACAATAGAGCCACTTCTAGCTGCCACATTATGTCAGTTTTACATTGCCTAGGAAAACACACGGCAATTGCACTGGAGAAACAAAGAATCTGATATTCAGAATGTCCTACCTCATGTACATTAGAAAATTCTCTTAGAAAGCTTACTAATAAATACAGTTTTGACATTTTTAAAACATTTAATAAGGCTGATAGAACAGGTCCATATTCTTCAGGGATACTACACTGCATTAGAAATATTCTTGTATGCTTTTGTTTTCTCTAATAGAAAAGAAACCAAGCAAATTCCTTTAAAAACTGTTAGTCTAAGAAAACGTTTAAAAATTCACTCATACATTTTCTCAAGTATAGTTGCTGCAAGATTAAGAAAAGTCTAGTTAAAGTGAAATTTAAAAAAAAATCAGTATAGAAAGAAATGGAAAACCAAGAATACTGTAATACTTTTGCAGTAATACAAAGGAAGTTTTTCTGTGAAACTACAGGACCACAGTGGCCTCAGAAGAATGTGAAAAGAAATGGATTGATCATGTAGAAAAGTCATGTGTGTAGAAATGATCTGCTCAATTTCTAAGGAACGAGGATTTTCAGGCCATGATATATTCTCCTTATGGATCACTTCCTGCATAGGTGAAACTTCAAGTGTTACACAACTTGTTCCATAACACAAGTAACAATCAAAACAACTGAAATTATTGAAGTTTCAGAGGCAACAGACTATACAGAATGGCATGAATTTCCTGGACACGCAGAGGGTTCTCATTTTCATCACAGAAATTCCAAACAGTAAAATAACGTGAGAGGAATTTTGCAGTTGAAACTTATTCATGGAGACTCAATCGTTGTAATCTTCCTTATGGTAGAAAGCAAGTGAGACATTCTTCTGTGGTCTGTTACCTCAGTCATTCCAAATAGGACTCTTCTGCTAGTTCATGAACTAAGAGCCAAAATTTACAACTATTGTAGATCAATGAAATACCTAGCATTATACTAATGTCCTAGCATTCATTTTATAAACTTGAGCTTGAAGCACGTCTACATGTCATTATGCGACTTAACGAAATACTTTTGCAACTTCACATAATCTCAGCCGATGGCAATCACTATTCAACAAAAACTGAATGAAAGGGTTGGTTGTGGTCTGTGCTTTTATCTACACTGCCTGAATTACGCTTTTAGCTCTGCCTCTGGTGACAGAGGTGAAAGCTATACAATTTACATAACCAACAACTATGGCCTGCTCTAATGGTAACATGATACAGCATGAAAATGATATTGATGTTGACTACAGCCCAGTTTCTACTGTTCAAACATAACTAGAATTATGTTAGCGCTATTCTTCCTAGCCTAGGCAAGGCCATCACAATCAGAAATATTTCAGCTTGATATCTGATTAATGCTGGCAGTACTCTATAAGTGATTTCCACTCAACATCTAATTATTTAATTATTTCCTGTTATTAATGGAATGAAACAATTCAAAACAAACAGGCAGAACGACTGTTTTGCAGGAAGCTCATAATCATCAATTCGTACATGTAGAAGTCTTCCTAAAATTATATTACACTGGCCTGTTGAACTTGAAAGGCATATTTTATCCCAATCAATACATAAAAGTAAAATTATCCATAACTAAGGCATGTTTCTCTGCTGTACAGTTCAGCCGTAATGATCCCCACACACTGCACTTGCACATCAATTATGATAATCATAATCACGGTCGTTAAGCTGAATGTTCATTATTATCAGGATGCTGGTGACAGCAGATTCAATCATCGGGTGCAATGGGCAGGCAGTCACAGTCCCACCCAAGTTTCTGCAGACAGCGTTGTGCCACATTAAATCTATGATGTGTTCCACATCCCACTCCATTCCAAAAGCTGTAGACGGTAAAGGTCAACTTTATGTTCTGTGCAATATGCTTAGGTTCTCTAAATTAATTCCTTGCAGTACTGGATATTTTTATGCTTTGTAGATAATAAAATTCTGTTTAGGGCCAAAATGCCTCTGCAAATAATGGAACAGTGATGCAGTTGTACTGTAATTCACCTCTAATAAGGTATCAGAGGAAAGAATATTTCAGCAAAGAATATCTTCAAACATCACATGCTGAATTTTCCAAATAGGAAAATATTTAATGCTGTCATTTAAGTCAGTTTTCTAAAATGCATATGCAAACTAACTCCAATACCAATTAAAGGCTGTAAGCTATCATTTCTGCTTCAGTAAATATGAACATATGTGAGTGTTTTGACAACTGAAAGATTACAGTTAGTGAATTTGATCCCTTGACTGTCCAGCTATTTTGGGACCTATCACTGTAGATTAAACTCACAGTGACTGGTGTTTTTTTTTTTTTTTAATATTGATATTTCTCACATATAAATCAAAAGTGTTCCAAGGTACCTTGACATACATTGTTTCAACTTTAAAAGTATGCATGCATTTTTATTTTTATAGTAGTTTATATCTGGGTAAAACATTCTTTTCCCCCACTAGAAGCATATTATTTACATTTCTTAACTTCTTTAGTTTTTATTGAAGAACAATTTTCCCTTAACGTAATAACTTTTTTGAAAGCTAAGTGGAAGCATTCCAGAGGAAGTATTACTAGTCACTATTTCTCATTATTGCTTATTTTGCTTCTGAAGTAATTACATAATTTGCATACTAATTCTGTAACTTGAATTAGAATGCTTACATACATGAAAATCTAAAGGAAATACAACCAGGACATGCTTGTGGACACAAAGAAAACCTTTTCAATATATAGTTTTTAAAAAGGCAGCTAGTATCAAATAATACTTCAGCAGATCTGAGAGGTTATTGACCCACTAACCACAGAACTGCCTACCTGGAAGAAATTACACCATAGTTTTTCTTATCAACAACAATAAGAAAGACGTACCTAGTATAATACTTAAAGAAGTGAAATATACATCCTGGCACTTGTCAGTTATTCAGGCTGTAATAATGCATTAACATAAATATAATCTCATGGAAGCCCCCCAGAATAGCTGTATTAAACAGACCAAGTGTTGAGCAAAACTCCTAACTGAAGATTAATTTTGATTTACAATTGGAGATGGAAGGCTGTTTGCCATATTGAGTTAATGTATATAGCTATATATCTGCAGAGATAAAGGTTGAAATTTATCCAAGATTACAAGCCAGCTTAGTGATATCAGCTAGGTGCTATAGATAATATAATGTGCATTATATATATATATATATATATATATGATAGGATATACAATATAAGACTTTTTACATTTTTTAATACTGTCATTTCAGCCTGACCAAGAACTGCTAAGGACTGGAAGTCTTTACACTGTAAGATGAGTGTGATCAACAGATCTTTATACTAATTTACATACATATATCATGCTCATGCAGTTGGGCTCCAATCGATTACATCCCACACTAATTGCTTTTGTAAGACAAATTCATCTGTTTATTTGAATGTTTATCTTCATGTTTTTATTTGCAATGCAATTTAACTGTTCCTGTATGATAAAATATCAAAATGTTACTAAGATCTTTTTTTAAAGCTTAACACTTTGAGAAAAAATATGACTTCAAATATTACTTTTCAAACTAAATTTCCTTGGAACTTATTGTATATTTACAAGGATAAGTTAGTTTCAAGGAAGTGAGTAATCAAGTCTTAAAAAAGGGACCTCTTGTAGATCACCTATTCCATCCCCTTGCTCAAGTATAACCTGCTAGAGCTGGTGGTCCAAGACTGTGTCCTTTGGGGTTTTGAATATCTTCAGTGAAATGAAGGAAATTTCACAACCCCCTTGGGCAATGTGTTCTAGTGTTTGACCACCCTCATAACAGTGAGCCACCAGACGGTGCTAAGAATCTGGTTCCACCTTCTTCATTCCTTCCAACTAGGTATCTAAATACATCAGTGAGATGCCCCTGATCATCTACAAACTGAAGAGTACCAGCTCCCTTAGCTTCTTGTATAAGAGATGTTCCAGTTCCTTCATCATCTTTGAGGCCTTTTACTAGAACTGCTCTGCCAATTCCCTAACTTTCTCATTCTGGGAAAATATTCTGTGATTATGATATCCAAAGAAAAAAATAATAATACATACATCTGCAAACTCATGTTAGAACACTGTTTTGGCTCATTTTCATCCTTTTTCACTAATTCTACTCTATTTTAATATCCTAACAGTATATTCCTTTTTCATATACTTTCAGAGAGAGTGTTTGGTTTTGCAGGAGTTGACACATGATTTAAAAATATATATATATTCCTTTCTTTGTTTTTGTATAAACCGACTGTGAAGATTCAGAAGTTCTGAACTTTTGGTTTCCAAAAGCTGCTAAGAATCTAAAAAGCAATTAAGAAGCAATTGTTCAGTTTTCTTTTTTCTGTATCATTCCAGGTGAATGACGGAACATTATGGACATTTGAAATCTCATACTGTATTAGGTTTTAACCACTGGAAATAGTTTATATAAAGCTGAATGTTCTGAGAAATACTGTTTCTTGTAGCACTACAAAACTGGAAATGTATGAGATGTTTCTGACAAAGAAGCCAGTTTAGTGAAAACACCTTAAAAGGAAAACAAGTTTTCATTCACTTGTACTATTTTTCAAAGAATATATGCAAAATACATTCAATAATATATACAAATCAATACAAAATATTTTTCATCTATTTTTTCCATGATTTTCTGAAGGTTTTCATGTAAGAGTAAATATATGCATTATATCTTAAATGAGAAAAGACAACACTGAAACAACAAACTTTACAGAACTGATATAACTAAATTTGTACTTAAGCATTCTCTTAAATTCTTATCTAGTAGATGAGAGATGTTTTGAATTTCTCCAAATTTAACTTACCAGAGAGTTGAGGAAGCTTGATATCATCACAACAGCTCAATATGTTTTTATAATATGCGAAAAAGACTGGATTTGATTATCTCAGGATTAGGCCCTATCACATACAATAACTTTCTAAAAAAAGTTAGCCATAGTTTTGCAGTGACTTACCTTGCCTGCTAACCACTTATTAGGCTGTACTTCTCGGAAATGCTTAATTCCGTAAGTTTCTTTGACATTTTTTTCTGATGCATGAAGAGACAGTTCATACTTCTCATTTTTATGATATGAAGTAAATGGCAAAAATCTGAAATTTAAGAATATTTAAAGATTACTTACTACTACTTCGAATGCCACAGGATTTATGTAAATCAAATAACAGTGAAGCAGGAGATTGAGTGGACATGCATTCCTGATATTTCCTGTTTCACTTTCTTGATATAGTACTCTGTCCCCCCAGTAATGTGGAAAAAATTACTGAAATTTTTCATATAACTGTTAAAATAAATAAATAAATGGAGCAAAGAGCTACAGAGATTCGACAGCATTAAATGAGAGCTTATACAAAGATAGAATATGACTAGTATTACCAGATTACTACTTTGGCTGCATTTGTCCTACTAATGGATGTGGGCAAGGAAGAAATGAACAAGGCTCAATTTTTCATGATTTCCTTGTTGATATAGGCAATGCAGTCTGTGCCACAAGTCAATGGAAGGCACAAACCACGCACAAGTAGAGGGCTCATTTCTAGAGAACCATGCATTTGCCTTACAAGTTGTGTAGTCCAAAAGACACACAACACAACTTAAATCTGATCATTGCATCAGGATGGAAATATTTCAAGATGTCAGCAATTTAAGTACAAACCAAATCTAAATTGTATCAGTAGGAACTCCTTCTGTATATTAAAATTGAAAATGAATCCCTTGGCACCTGTTAACCAATGTAAAACATACTGTAGTCTAGTTTATCAGAATAAAAACATATAGATAATACTACTGACGTTCACATATTGGCAGAACACAAAACAAATCAGTAGTTTCTTCTTAATTTGCAAATTGTATGCTTTACTCTGAAGTGATCACTATTTCCTGATTAGTGATTTTTGGAGCTTGATTCTTTCATCTTTGATCACACTGAGGGTGAACTCTCTTCTTGAATACTGCCACATACAGTGAAATTCCAGGTAAATGCTTTGGACATATGAGAGGTTTTCAGATATCCCTAATCTTATGGACAAGTGTACAGGGTTGGACCCACAGTGTGAAGGAAGGTAAAGGACACTTCAAATATAAAGGATATGAAAGAGTTCCTACTCAGGTATCTTAGTTCCATGTGTCTATTTTAGTTTGCAAGAAAGATAGCAAACAGGTACATTTTCATACAAAGGAAAATCCTATGAATGAAGCTATTCATTGCCGTTATTGCAAAAAAGGCAAGGTGTGCTATTTATTCTACAAGTGCAGAATTATTATAAAGTTAGAAATACCGGTTTCAGGAGTTTAAAGCTGCCACAACATGTGTAGTTAATTAAAACCTTTTCAGTAGTTGAAAGCATTTTAGGATCTAGAATCCCTGTGAGAGCTAGATGGTCAAATTTTTTTTATAAAGAGAGGGATAATAAAAAACCTTCTTTCTATCTCTTGGCTGATATAGATTCAGAAAATTATTTATTTTCACTAAATAATCCACCAGCAACTGTTTGGGTGGGGTTTTTTTTGTTTGTTGTTGTTGTTTTAAATTCCACTTCATAAAAATAAATTATTTTGCAATTTTACTAGTTATAGCAATTTACTCTATCAAGTACCACAAAAGATATGTAAAGTTAGTATGAGAAAAACACTGAGTTAGCAGACTTTTAAATTATACAAATCTGTAGTAGCATGTGTATACTCATGGGAAAGGACACTCTCACATAAGACAGATTATGGTACTTGTAATGCTAATTTGCACATGGGATGGACATCACAAGCACACAAAAATTAATGTGGCCCCAGTGTCCCAGAGAATACATCGAAGGTGCTGTGAGCCGGCTGCTCCACTTGCAGTTTTTATCACTTCTGAATTGCATTTTAATAGTACATTTTTCTTTTGTTCAGACATGAAAGAAAATTGGCTTTCTCAGGGGATTGGATAGCTGAGAAGACAAGGCTAGCAGTTTAGGGATTTGCCTATATATGCATAGAATTTAGTTGAGCCATAACATTCATAATTCAATATGAATACTGCATCTGTAAAATTTATACACAAAACAGCAAAAAAAAAAAAAAGATCTTGAGAAGAGTAGAATAGAAGATAAGTAAAGGAAAAAAATGATGATTCTAGTTTTCCCTGTAACATTTCCTGTGTGGAGGGCTTGACTGCACTGTGGACCTTTTTTTTTTTTTTTTTGTCAGACCAGTACTCAGAGTAATCTAGTAGGGCTGCTCTAGAAGTAATGTCTCATATTTTATGATGTTTGCCCACAATGTCAGAGTCAGATATTGGTGGTATGGCAGTAGAGGTTGAACCTTCCCACCAGTATTCCATTACATTTTGTTGCTGTGTGACAGACGGCAGCAGAGGGGCAGTCTGACAAAATGGCATCTGACATTCAAGTACATATCAAGCAAAGGAGTGTGATTGAATTCCTCCACGAGGAAAAAACGGCACTCACTGACATTCATCAATGCTCACTGGATGTTTATGGCGACCAAACAGTAGATGTGAGTTCAGTGAGGTGATGGGTGGTGCATTTCAGCAGTGGAAACAGTTATGTGAAAGACAAGTCATGTTCCAGATGACCATGCACAGCTGCCACATCACAAAATGAAGGAAGTCCTGATCAGCTCATCCACATGAATCAGCAGATGATGACATAGGAACTATGTGCAGAGTTGAATATCAGCTTCAATGCATTGAAAGCCAAGCTTCAAATGGTTGGAAATGATAGGAAGATAACAAAATATAGGAGGCATTCTTTTCAGACCATTCTCCACAAGCTCTACCACGATTCCAAACAAATAACTACACATATATTTTAACATTTTAGGACTGTGAGTATACAACTAACTGTATACTCTACATGCTACTTAGCACAAATATAATCTTTCACATACTACTGCGTTTCTTCTCTAAGACCACTGACTGCAGTAGGTGCCATACAGACAAAAACATGTATCTGTGGTTGAGGAATAAGTAAAAAAACACTGAATTTTTTAAGATTGAACAATAAAAGAATGCTAAAAATTGAAATAAAAGAACACTAAAAGTATAATGGGGCATGATAGCATGAAGCAGTATGGTGTGTGTTGTTTTTTTTTTTAGCTGTATAATCAGTTCTTGATTGATAATAAGCAACATTGACAGTCTAAATGTCACATATCATTCTTTCATAAACGGCAGCCGGAATAGAGATTACCTCTGCTTCATCTTTGAATGTGGTAGAAATAAAGTTGCAATATTTGACTGAAAATTTCAGGTCAGAGCTGTGTGAGCAGATGCTGACAGGAACAAGGATCTAACTACAAGAAAAGATGTCTGTAAACTCAGTGTCGGTTTAAAGCAAACAAAAATCATCATCCATTAAAATATTTTTGTATGTGTGTGTTAAGTAGATGACCAAATTAATAAGAGTCATATGAAAATCATTATAACCCTACAACCAACAATAATAGTAAAAAAGCAATAGCACTGCAATACAATTCAGTAATGGCATTGTGATCTGTAGCTCTGTATATAAACCTAATGCAGCTTTTCCCCAGATTAATGACACTTTGTGCTCTGAATGTGACAGAAGAGAGTGATGAAAGAAGAAGAAAATTAAATCCAGATAATGGTATAATAGCATTATGAACTGCCCAAGTTTATAACACAGTAATTTCTAACAGAAAAAGTTCACTCAAATAGGGTTCTTACATCTGGATTTCAACTCTTCTTTGTCACTTAAGTTTAAATTCAGAAGTTCTTGAAGGGTTTCAGTAAAAGTGACAGACAGAAGTAAAAGGATGGAAGAAGAATTAAATTCCACTTTGATGTCGTATTATGGCATAAAGCATAGTCAGCATAAGCTAAACCTTTCTAAAACTTCACCTCAGAAGCAGGTTTTGCCTTAAGTCATTGCTCTAAGCCAACAATCTTCATCTTTACATTTGGTGAACAAAGCAAAATACAGTGGTTTTGCAGAGCACAACAATGGCAACAGAGCAGCCATTCTGAAGCTCATAATGAGTACATATTAAAAATCAAAGTTTTTTAAAGTATAAATACAGCATATTTTACTTAATGTAGCTAGACAGATCAGCACGGTATTTTTATAAGAGAAATTTATTTTTGATGCATTCTTACAAATCTTGCCTGTAGTTACATGCTACATACATACTGGCAGTTTTTTTCAATAAACTGTAAGTCATTTCTAAGTAAATCTAAGAGTCCTTTGTCTGTTTTTTTTTTTTATTTATTTAACCTATGTCTGCAGTACTATACAGTGACGAAGAAAACTACTGTTTAGTTCTTGTGGGAAGTAAAAGAGATTTTTTCTGTAGCAAATTCCAGAACTTCTTAATTATACAGACTTATTAATCTGCATCCCCAGTGTTATAAAGTACTAGAACTTCATTAGAAAAATTAAGATGGAAAAATGAAGGCGCTACTTTGTAAATTTCCAGTGGAAATTAGCTGGAAGAAGCAGAGGAATACTGGATCAAAAGAGGGTAATCATGCTTAACTGTGCCCTAGAGCACCCGCATGTATAATACGATTTGCACAGTAACTACCTCTCCTATTACTGCTTGTTTGGAGTATTCTGTGTTAATGGGGTTAGCTAATTTAGTAGTTTAACTTAAAAAGACTCTGCTGATTAATAAATGTTGCACACTGTGCTAGTAATTAAAATAAATGGAAGAGTTACAAATAGAAGTTGAATTGTTAAGAAAACATTATCTGAAAATGTATGATAATCCCTGTTTATCATAATACAATAACAGTCCGGAAAATATGCAGATTGCTGAAGTTGCAAAGCATACGAAGAACTAAGCATAGTTTGAACAAAGTTTTCAAACGTGTTATATCTGCACAACATAAAATGCAACGGCCATTTTCACTGCAGCTATGACAGAAACAGAGTAAAAGATCTTAAAAACATACAGATGAGAAGATTTTTTTAATCTTAAGATTTTAACAAACCAGAGCAACTTGTTTTCTTATATTTTACTACATTTATCGCTGTGCACATTTTGACACTGATGCCTTCAAGTGCATCTTTTGAGCACATCACTGTGTAGCACAGAAGCACCTATGCCAGTCTTAAAAGAAAGCATCTTGCTGAGAACAACTGTGAGACATGGTGTGCAAACATTGCACACTGCTGCACACAAGTGAATCTGTGTGTTCAGGACTGGCGTGGCTGCCTTCAGTACAGCTATGAGCACAGAGAGCCAGCAGTGAGGTGACTTGTCTGACGTCACACCAGAAGTCAACAATAAAACAGAAAGCCACAGCCTTAGCTATTACTGGTTTATCTTTATTCTATCACCACATTGCAACTCATTCTGATGTATGTGGACTTCATAAAGGTATTCAATAGTACATTCTGGATGATGAGGCATGTTCTGTGAGACAGCTTTCAACAAAATTAATGAAAATAATTTATGTTTTTGCTCTCTGGAAAATTGGGCCAGTACACTGCTGCAAGCGACTGAGTAAAGAACTTTGCACGTTCAGTGACCTAAATATGCTGGATCCGGCAGTTGATGTCTCAAACTAGACACTAGTTTATTAAGTGGTCATCCCAAAGGAGTCAATTGTCATTTCTATCCAAGTGGAGGGGGAAATCACTTCATTTGTATGAAAAATAGCACAATAAGGCAGTAACGGCTTCAATTACATGAGGAAAAGGAATCATTCTTATTAGGTTAGATTACCCAGTTGCTCTTTCAGTACAAAATAGGAAAATCCAGCAGTTGCTATAAGCATACACAAAATTTACTCATTTCTTTTGAATTTGTACTGCCACAGCCTCTCCCACAGCTTTCTTAATTATTTCTGCATTTATCAGAAGCAAGAAGTTTCTCAGAGCTCGAAAAATTTAGAGACAAAAGTATAAATTGATTTCAGAGGGTTTTCTAAACAAAACTCGGTGGGAATTCTGTGTTGTTTGGTATAACAGCTATAAAACACCAATATTAATTCTTGAAAAATACAGATCAAGGAGTCTGCTTCTCCTTTTCTGCAGGCACGAGCTTTCTCTACAAGTGCCACATACTTCCTGTGCTCTTTCTCTCCTTATTTTCTAAAATAGAAGGATGATGAGGATAGGAAGCACAACCAGGAAGAAATACAGTCCCAAAGTACACAATTACATAGAATGAGACAAGAAATTTGTCAATTCATAATAGACACTGCTGAGAAAAAGATTACTGTAGAATCTGAGTAACCCTTTGTTGACTCCTCCCTGGAGACCACCATACCACACAGCAGCTGCGGCATTACTAGTGAGTGTTAGTCCTGATGATGACCTGCAGCTCTGTCATCACCTTCTCAAGGTTACAGATGTGACCTGTGCATGGTTGGTTGAATCCGAAGCACAAACGGAACGATCACAGCCTGAAAATGTATAACCCACTATACATTTAGTGTGCATGAAGCTGAGAATTACTGCCTCTGTGCATTAAGGATGGCACTAAATGCTTCTTTATCCATAAGGTAAATAAAGACCCCTGATCAATTATTATCTGTCAAAGCTGGCATGTCCAGATTTGAACTGTACAAGTCTAAAACCTTAATGATTCACTTAGCAAAAAGAAAGAGAGAAATAAATATTTTGAGATAAAACTTGAAACTGGTCACATAATGACCTCTGAGGTAAATCTTATCAAATAAAGACTGGACCATACATTCATTCCCATAAATGAAGGACTTAATTCCTCCTCATTTGGAATGTGTAATCAAAATTTTTTCAGTGAAAAAAGCCTCTTAATTGAGAGAGATTTTATTACCAGTTATTACTCAGTGTTTTCTAGATATCATTGAGATAAGTTAAACACAAAAAAACCCATGTTTCAAAAAAGTTAGCTCAAATCTAATCTGAGATTTGAAAATCAAGCTGCTTTTCCTCATTCTGAATAACAAACACAGAACAGAAAACTGAGATACACTTCTCATTTTAAATTCTCCCTATTGTGTTTGTAACAAAAGGAATAAAAATAATTATTTTTGTTAACAAATATATATTAAAAAAAAAACAACAAAACAACAAAAAACAGAACAAAAGTAGCTGAACAAAGAGATTGCTTTTTAAGCTGAATCTCATTTTTAATATCACTGTTAATATCTGATTAGGGAAAATAGGGAAAAGATTTAACAAACAAATTAAAAACTGCAAATACATTTGATTCTAGCACATTAAAGTCCTCATCCTTAAGCTGACACATGCAATATGGAGCTGAAGCAAAGTATCACATCCTAGTGAATCAGTGGATCACAGGCTGCTCACAAAGAAAAGGAATTCCTTTATCTCCAGAATTCTGTTATTCAAGTATCAAACGATTCCCAAGAGCAGTGAATTCAAGGGAAAAGCTGACAAAACATCATTTGTTTCTAGTTAACTACAAAGTCAGAACAGGTGAGTTAATGGACTTCACCATGATTGGACAAAAGTGTTCCATTGCAATACGAAAGAAGATGGAAGTATTTTAGTAATAATCTTAAATCTTTATGGATAGATTACATCGTATTTGGTATTATATGGAAAACAAGCTGTTTTCTCTGATTCTATTACAGATATTATACTTCAGAAAGCCAAACAGCTTCAAAAGTTATTATAGTATGTAAGCATTGTGTTCTAACATGCACAACATATGCTCCTTACCCTTCCAAGTGAGTTTTGGTAGTCTACTAGAAGAGAAAGCATGTCTCATTGGCATGCAACAACATTTCTCTTCCCATAGTCTGTAAAATTCCTGAATTTGAGGACTGATATGTGTTACTTGGCAAGGTATGTATGGCAAAAAGGAATTTGCATTTGTTTGCTTACTCCCCATTAAGCCCATCTGTTGCATCACATAGTACTATTATGGCAAGGTCTTCAATCGACTGAAGAGTTTATAATCTAAGGACAAAGAATTTAGAAGTATGTGCAGAGAATATTTGCTAGTAAGCTGTCAGGTTTGACATTTCATTTTGTCAGGCATAAGAGGTTTCTGAAAGCAACAGAAAAATAAAACATTCTCATAACAATAGAAGAAAAAACCAAACCAAACAAAGAGCTTACTCATTGTCATGTATACCGTTTCTCCATTCCTCCCTTTTTATTTCCTCTCTGGCCTTCTCTAGTGGTGAATCGATTGATGCTGCCACTCGCAAGGTTGGTTCCAAAGGCTTGTAGCGTTGCCTCAATACTTCAGCGTTATCACGGAAAGGCCCCTGAAAGGTATAGGATAATGTAAGTGTTTTATTGTGGGGTTATAGTTCTTTTATTTCCTTCTTTTATTCATGACACATCACTGATGAAAGAGGGCATAGAGTGCCTGGGAAGTGTAGCAAGACTTTTCTTCCAAAATAATTAAAGCAGTTCATTTTGATCGAGAGTTACTGATAACACAAAGGTTGATAACGTGTTTTAAAGCCCTACAGATAGAATGAGAAATGTGCAGCCTAGATTTATTTAGCTTCTAATAAATATTTATTATTTTAAAACAATTCATTGTTAGAACTGATTAGGACAGTTTATTTTTTTCTTGGAAAAAATACTAGTGAAATAAAATCTGATATACAAGTATTAGCTTCATCTAGATTCTGCTTAAGCAGAAGCAGAAAGTCTTCCTTCTCATAGGATAAATCACATTTCACCTTAAAGAACATGCTCTTTTCAATTTTAACTATAAAGCTATGTGGAAGGGAACTTAATACGTGACTTAAAATATAATTCTTCTAATACAATTCAAACTAATGACCACCATAATGTAACTACATAGTCAATTTTTGGAAAGTCTAATTCCACATTAATCTCATTAGTCTCAAAAAAAAAAAATCCTAAAAGCTTCTACATATTTCACAAATGTGTGTGTATGCATCTATAATGTATACATATTTATACGCACACACAAGAAAAGCTTATGTAGAGAGATTTTTTTTTTAACCCAGGTTACTGTGCTTAATAAGTGATCATACCAGCATCTACCATTAAGCAGCACAGATAAACAGCAGGAAAAAGTCCTTTCCTGTACTGTCAAAGTGGTGTACATCATGTCTCCCTTTTAGTACTAACCATTGTGAACTCACCTAGAGTACAATTAGTGCCATATTATGCTCAGGACAATTTAGTGGCAACTCTGGATTTAGAAGTGTTACTAATTAATTTTTATTTTATTTTCACCATTGCTGATCCTGCAATGAACTAGCTAAACCTTTGAAAACTATAAGCAGACAAAGAATCCTAATCACAGTCTTTATTCTTAAAGATATTCTTCTTTAAATAGGTTATCACTAACAAGTCACAGCTGGAGTTACTGCAAGCGCTGAGTGAAGACTGTGGGGCTAATAAAAAGAAATGATTCACGCCTCATTTATGTTCACTTATGTTTTACATTAATAGAAACCAATAATAGGAACCAGTTACCATAAAAGTCATGGACCGTAAATAACACAAATGGCAAATAAGTATCATCTAGTACTTTTCACAGCTGGACAGGAGGATTGCTATATTTGAAAGTACTTAATGGATTTTTACTGGAACTTTACTTTTTAAAGACACAGCATCATGATTTGGAGATCTTTCTAAAGATCTGAGTAAGAAAGTAAGCATATTACCTAAATTAATTGCAGACTTTCTTTGGATTTCACTTTCTAAAAGTCTCCACGAAAAAAAAAAAAGTTCATTTAGCATGACTACAATGAATCTTTTAAAACAGAATGAAAATTGCTATTGCTTGTAAGAGAATAATCAATACTAAAAAGGTCATTACAACTGGTAAACTAGTAATGTATAAACTAATGATCAAGATATAAAATAAGTTTTGAATTGTTAATAAAATAATGAAGTCTCTATTGTAAGATGTTTGCAGAGCTGAGTATATAGAGAAAAGAAGAAAGAAACTTTGGTCAAGTAATACCAGAACAGACACATTTGCTTTTGGAAAATATTCTTTCAGAATACTCTATTTCTTCTTCATTATAAAACATGCATTCATATTTCACAAGTGCAAGAGCCAATACAGATGTCCAAGCAAGCTTTTTTTCCTCTCTTTAGTTTCTAAGAACTTTTAACTCTTTCTCAGTTCATAGTTGAAATGAAATTAATAGATCACTGCAAATACTAATGAAAGGGAGAAAAAAAAGAGTTTAACTATGCAAAAGGTCTCTCCAATAAGGCTGTGTCATCACTAATGAAAGTGAGGCATATTGCAGAATATTAAGTTAACTCTAAACTTTCCCTGTAGATCTTTCCATTTCCCTGAATTATGTATTTGAAGAAACTTATCTAGCAATAAGCACCTAATGAATATATTTAAGATGACAAGACCTCTAAAAAATCCATTTGCCTATTCCATTTTACAAGATGAACTGTACGATTTGTGTAATCTGTGGATAAAATGGTCCTTAAAAATATTTTCACATCTGAAATGCCTGCAAGTATTTCAGCCATTCTGCTCCAAAAAGGAACTAGCAGTTTTCATCCTGAAAGACACTCACACCCTATGTTAGGGTTTTGAATCTCTACAGAACAGCATAAATGTTATTGCTACAGATTTGTCTACCAAATAAAAGGGTCAGTGGATTGGCATTCTTAATACTTTATCATAAAATCAGAAACTCGTAATAAAATCTACATGAACTCTTATGTTCTTCACTGTCTCCATGCCTTGACAGTCACCAGCACAGAAAAAAGGAAAGAAATCCCCCCAAAATGGGAATGTGCTTTCTGTTATAAATGTCTTTGAATGAACACTGGACGAATTTTAGAATTGTCTGAGCTTCCATTGAGCTGTAATTCTGGTTAAATTATTAATAAAAATGTTAAGTCTGTTATAATTAAGGTACAGGCATCATTAAAACTTATAAATACACTATCTCACGTACACAGAGCTTATGTATAAAATGCCAAATGCCAGTTACCCCAAGAGAAAGCTAGCAGATATCTAGTTTTCATTCTCTTAGGCACATATAATTTACATTCCTATATAAAATATCCAACCTTATTGGCAACACAGTTTCTAGATATCTGAATGAACAGTGGAGTAACAAGTGGTTCACCCTGCATATATACAGATATATGTATCTGTATATATGTGTATGTATAAGAAAAAGAAGAATGGTGACAGAAGGTGTTATCACAGAGGACTAGGACACAAGTATAGCTAGTAATTAAATTCCTTACTGTCACAGTGGACAACTTTCAGGATGATGCATTCTGATGGGTTTTCATTTCCAGCTGTTTCATCAGCTCAAACCAGTGTCCTTTCCTTAGACAATACAACCCTAAATTGTCAAAGTGTTGTGCAGGGATTTAGCCGTGTGACTCCCATTAACATCAATAAGAGTCGCGCAGCTAAATCCATGCGCTGTGCTTTGAAAATTTGCCCCACAGTGTACATCCCAGGGTGCTGAAAGGATTACAGTATTATATAGTAAATTCCCTCTTTGAGGTGAAGAAAATAAACAGAACTCTTCTGGTTTGTTCTGGAAGGCTGTCTGTGCACTACTGCTGTGTGCACATCTGAGCTTAGAAACACATCCATAAAATATTCCACACCAACTGAAGCTTGTAAGATTCTTTATATACAGTAAAGTGGTTTTGCAAGAGCAACTTAGCAGTGTAAAAATGATCATTTCTCTCCTTACTTAAAAAGTATGACTCCTGTACCATGACCACTATGCAAAATCTTCCTCTCTGTCCTGAGAGACAACACATTTAGTCACATCCCACTTAAGGACCATCATAGCCCCTTTGGTCTCAGAAGATAAGGCTATAATGTTACATATATATATATCTGGTTTTGAATATACATTCAATTTCAAACTCCCTGATCACTACACTGTTGGGTCACACTTTGACTTGGGTCTAACACGAGTCAATGAGCTCATTATATGAAGAAGCTTAAACAGCTAAAGAGACAAATGGATGGAAGGAGAAAGGTGGAGAATTTCTTTGAAGTTGATCCTTATTATTACAAGCAGTGTGGACCTCTGTGGGACTCACCTCCATTTCTGGCAGATCTGCAGCTGTTCCTTGTGCTCTAACCCCATTACCTGTGCTTTCACATCCCATCAAGGATACTGACTCATCCTCCTATAGACTAGTCAGATGTGATACAAAGGTGAGAAAAGCCTCATGTGTGTGCTAGCTGGTGAGACCATGGCAGATTCAACCAATACACCACATATAAATTGCAGCAGATGGCATGGTTAAATGTAGCTTGAACCTAGCAGTGAGTCAAACTGAAGACTTTATTTGGAAATAGCCATATAAATTCAGAGGAGTTAAATACCAATAATGGCAAATTATGTATTGTTAACTGATTATTACTGTTGCTTAATTTCTTCAGCTAAATGGTAGCCTCAGTGAAAGTTACTGATGATTGTCTTTCTAAGAAAAACATGGAGTTCTAAAGGGCTCCATTTTAAGGCCAGTTCTCTTTAATGTTTTCATCAATGACTAGGATGCAGAACTGAGATGTATAATAGGTTTTTGGATGACACTAAATTGAGAAGAGCTGTTGATTTCCTTGAGGGTGGAGAGATTGTGCAGAAAAATCTTGGAGGGCTGGGCAACCACCAACAGAATGAAGCAAGTGCCAGATTCTGCACCTGGAAAGGGGCGTATCTACATATATGTATAGACTGGGAGATAATGGGCTGGAGGTCAGTTCACTGCTGTCAGGGGAGAGGACCGATTGTCCTGCTCTGCTCTGTACTTCATGGCTTCAGCTCCAGCAAAGGGTGCAGGTCTGAGTGCCACAATATAAGAAAGACACAAAACTGTTAGAGTGTCCAAAGGAGGGCTATGAAGATGGTGAAGGATCTAAAGGGAAAGACATGTGAAGTCCCTGCGTTTGTTCAGCCCAGTGCAGGGGAAGCCTCATGGTGGCTGCAGCTCCTCACAGGAAGCAGACAGCAGCGCTGAGCTCTGCTCTCTGTGACAGCGACAGTGCCCAAGGGGAAGTCATGGAGCTGTGTCAAGGGAGGGGCAACTGGAGGTAGGGAAAGATTTTGTCCCAGAGGGTGGTGGGCATGGCACAGACTTCCCAGGGAAGTGGGCACAGTCCCAGTGTGCGAGTTCAAGTACAGTTTAGACGCTGCTCTCAGACAGGTGCTGTCTGGAGCCACGAGCTGGACTCAGTGATCCTTGTCAGTCACTTCCAACTTGGATTCTACAATTGAAAATGTGTACAAGAAGTTCTGAAGATACTACAGCCCTTCAAAGTCAAGTTGGCAATAGAGTTTATATGTGAAGTACATAAAACAGAAAGTCAGTTGACTAGGCAAACTGAAAAATTGTACTGAACAGAAGACTGAATCTCAAAAGTAACTGTATCAGGCATGTATTGGCAAAGGCAACATGTCTGAATAAATATCCGCTTGTCATCAAGCGAAGAACATAACGGTCTCAAAGGTTTGTCTGCTGTGTATATTGAACATATTTCCAGTGGGTTTACATAAGGCAGAAAAAGCTGTTTTGCCATTCTGTGGTACATTTACTCTGATGCATTATCTTGGAGACCTCCGTTACTTCTTACGAGAGGGAAAAAAAGCTATCTGCAATACATGTTGACATCAAAAGAAAATAAAATTGAGACCATGACAGTTAAGGAAGAGAGCTGAGCAACCTGATGATTGATACAGAACAATGTGTAGAAACTTCCATAATTAAAGGTGACACGCAGCTAATGGACACAAAAAGCAGCAACTACTCTACACTGAGAGGATATATTTTAGCCTCCACATGGAAAATAATGTAAAAAAAAACCAAGCAGCTATTTCAAATGGCTAATTTGTCCTATTACCTTTAATTTTCCCTATTTTTCATTTATTTAAAATTGGAACCTAAAGATTTTAAATCTGATGAGTCAAGATGATACTCAGTTACATCAGATATCTTTGAATCTCAGAAATGACATTTTTTCCCCAAAGCAAAGACTAGAGAATCACATTTCCTTGTTTTTACATACCATATACTTTTCTTTAAGACAAATTTGTTTCAAATACTTATGTTATGAATGCAAGCATTAATTATATAAATACAAAAAATCCATAAAACATTTCATCAAAAGCAGCCGAATAGATACTGAAAATAGTTACCTGAGGTTTCTGTCTGACAATATGTGGCAGGGGCTCTCCTGTGGGGAAAGCTGGAGGTCTTTTACAAGTTGGCCAGTCATACAACTCATATGTTAAGGGACTCTTCACTTGCTGCCACCTGTGGTTCAATGGCTTTGACTTCCGGAGCAGCAGTTCCATTGGATCCGGGGATTTTCTGAATGGCGAATTGTATATGCCTGCAATCTGAATAGAAGAACTGGTTACTTTGGACTTCAACTAACAGTTCTCACTACAAAATTGTTTAAATAGGATACTGTAATGTATAATCCATGTTTCAGCCCTTTGAATGCATGTCACTTTAATTTTATGCAAGCAAGATATACACAGATGATCTTCATGTTCCTGAAATGGATCTTTTCTTTCAGTCACATTCAATCTTTCATATTCTACAGTAGTAGTAATAGAAGCATACCAGGTTTTCCTTAAAAAAAAATAGTTCAAATTGTACAAACTTGTTAAAGACAACATATTATACTTGATTTAAAATTTTCATATTTAAAGTTTAATTTAGAAGTTAATGTAAAACCCTATACACAATAGAATACTTGCAGTGTTCTTAACACTTCTAAAGTAGTTTTAAAACTCAGTTATATTGTGGTTTTCTTTTATCATATTTACCTGCTAAGCAGTATTGAATATACATAGAATACAAAAATACATCATTTTAGAGATGCAGGGGAAGGTAAGTAAAAAGTGAATGTTCCTAACTTTTATTTTCTTTTCTACACCCTCCTCCTAAAGTATAAACTTCTTGGAGTTGAAAGCACTGAACAATCCTCAATTAGCTCTATTGCATTTTTCATTAGCATATCCTACCAGGAAATCACAATTTCTTTTCTCTAAAACATTAAATAAGGCCCATTTCAACCTTACTTAGTGGACAAAAATAATAAAAGATGGTATCTTATTCAAAATATTTTTAGTAAATTGTAAGGGCTATATCCTAAAATTCTGTAAATGATCTGGATCTGACAATATATTTTGGTCCTGTATTATACATTCTCTTCTTTGTGTAAATTATCCTACTATATTATCAGCATAACTGTGTAGTGGGAAGAAGGACATATACAGAGATACGTGGCAGAAATTTATTCTTGCCAAATAGCTACTGGTTGTTCCTTCAGCTCATCAGGATACTAAAGTAAATTTCAAAGATCCATGCTTCAAATACCTGGCAAGTAGGATCAATTCAGTGACTGCAAAACAGAACACCATGTGTTATTTTGTGCAGTAAGAAATAGCATTGCTTCCGTTGTTCATATTTAGAGAAGTATTAATAGTCACATGAGAATAATGGCTTTTTGAAACGTCTTTTTGTAATCTATATTGTGATACTATGCATGTTCTTGATATTTCTTTGTTCAAATATTTGGCAGTAATGTGTATTTCATACAGTGTTCAAACAATGAAATGCAGCTGTCTCAAGGTGCACAAATAGGATTGGCTTTTAGCACTTTTAATGACACCTAAATTAGCCATAATAGGTTTGGGAAACCATGGATTCAGTGTCATTTGGATTATTATTGCTGAAAAGGCGCCTTATATGTATTTCATTATTCAACCCTATTTCATTATTCTGTTTCCACTTATTATTAGGTTAAACATATACAAAGAGTATAACAAATATGAAAACAGATTTGGATATTTAGTGAGACACATTTGTGAAGCCATCTGGACTCTTTACAAGATGTGCCTTCTTCAGTTGAAACTCTATATAAGATCTGGGTCAAAATTAATTATGATGTGCATCTTAACTAATGATTTTTCAAGCAATCGTGTTAATTACTTTACATTTTAATTATATGTGTTCAAGTATTCAAACAGACAGATAGGAGAGCAATCAGTAGAGTTCATATCTAGATAGATAAAATTAATACTAATTTATTCTAAAATCCCCATGGTTTGTGGCTAGCTTTTAAGCCTAGATTTAAAGTTAGAAAAGTTCGGTAAGGGATGAGTTTGGTTTTACATTACCAGTCTCTGGTAAAATTGCTTCCATTCATTTTAAAATGTCTCTGCAAACCAGAGTAATTTTTGCAATTTCTTGCGTATGTGCTGTGTACTGATGATTGCCCTATTCACTCTGCAGGGAGAAAATCTAAGAATGCAGAAATCTAAGAATCTGAAGGATCAAAGCTTTTGATATTAAGAGATTTTCATATCTTCTTGAGACAATTACTGTAAGTTAAAAGCTTTAACTTCATCTTTTTCCTGCTTTAATACAATTTCATCTCAACTACAAAACTACTGCAGTTAGTACTGCTTTTTTTAATAGCAGAAAAATATCTCAAGATACTACCTCATACTTTGATTTCAACATTCCCTTCACCTTTAGTCCACAAGAATATATGTTACCCTCCCGAATATTATGATAGGTTACAGAAAGTATCTCTTCTGTAGGGAATATGACACATTTTCCTATACTCATGTTCTTCACAACTCAGAAAGTCCTCTGTCAAAGCCAGATTTCTGGGACTTCATTTCCAGGAACAATTTTCTGAAGTGACAAACACTATGGGGAAATCTGTGCTACTGTTAAAAAACCTACAGCTGAGTTATTTGCAGTACTGTCATGCTAACTTCCAACTCAATAAGACCAAGGTAATCTCAGGAGGCGACTCTGCTAATAGCTTCATACTGACCTCCTTGCATCAGCCTCTTCTGCTGAATGGTGGCCCAGTGGTGAATATGGCAAATGAGGTGTGAAAGCATAGATTTATTTATTTATTTGTTTTTATAAGACTATGGTTCTCACTTGTCAGAGAAAAAAATAAAAAGAGAGGGAGAGAAATGAGTTATACAATAGATATATTTTTCCTCTAGAATTCTCTGCCTCAGACCTTCCATCATGGAAACCCAAGCATGACCTGGAATATTAATTGTGTCAGGTCAAGCATACTGGCAAATGTACCATTTGTTACCCAGTCATCCTTAGCCTTACATTAATATTTTGAATGATTTTGCATTTCTAACACTCTATCATTTAGTTTCTCCCAAATATTTTCTTACATCTATAATTAATGGTGGCATACAAAAAAAAAAAAATTTAATGTGCATGTTTTTTTAATATTCTGTATCACTTCCACCTCTAATCCTAAACTTCATGTATGCTGTAGAATGAGCACTTTTTGTGACTATCTCTTGATTGTTTTCACAAGCAGATAAAAACTGGACAAATATTTTTCTCAGATTATAACAAAGAAAATATTTAGGAGCTTGCCTTGAAAATAAAACTATGACAGAAGGGTGCAGCAAAAGAAACAGAAAGCGCAAGGAGGAAAGGGGAGAAAGAGAAAAGGCACAAGCAGAAAGGAAAAGACAGGACAGTGTTGAATACGTTAGATAGTTCCTCAGAAAAGATCAGTGATCATGAGTGGCATAATAAAATGTGAACAATTACACTGTAATTTTACTTATGAATTAAAATATATCTTATTTCTTGACTTTAAGTAACTAAATCTATATCAACTTTTCCAAACAAGACATGCTGTAGCAGATACAGTGAAGCAACTGCTTTGTGAATAATATGTGCATGCAAAACTAAAAATCAACAAAGATGAGCTGAAGAGAAACTGCAAGTACAAAGTCAATAGAAAATATATCCTCTTGTATTTAAAACACATTTTACTGTATTTCAACTCAACTATAATAAAGGTATGTTGTTCTTTCTTTTTCATATCAACTCAGAAATTCTAAAATAACATGAATATAAATGCTTCTATTAACAATCATTTAGTTGTGAAAAAAATACCTTTGATGGAGGTAGTCTTTGCAATAAATTGTCACAGTAAGACCACGAGTAAGACTCTACTTTCTCACTTTGCTCTCTTAATAATGTGTTAATTAAATCCTTCTTCAAAATGCACGTAAGGAGACAGAAAAGACTTCAGCAAAATAGGAACTAAACTAAAAAATTCTTTTTTTCTCCACTCTAATTTGTAAAAAAACTAAGCAAGCTGCGAGAAGAGGTAAGAGATCTCTAAAAGCCATAAAAGTAAAAGCATGAAGGAGAGCTGTGAATGAAATATTTGCTAGAGAAGGGATTGCTGAATCAACACTGACCAGTGCACTTCATCATAATTATCAGGACATACTACTGCCAGGGGATTTATAAAAATCCCACTCAGCAAATAATTGCCCTGCTGTTAGGAGATAGTCGGAGTGTTAACACACTGTCACAGTCCAGCGTTTAGTAAGATATTCAACATTCAATTACTCTTGCTGAGAACTAAAAGGAAACATGATCGTTTCTCAGCTACTGCAGTTATGCTTCCACATGAATTCCAGTGAACAATCTTGTTAATCCCCAGATATAGTTTCTCTAATACCTCTAGGAGGTAAAAGAAATACCTTAAAACATTAATGATTCAGAAGAAAAACCCTTGTTTAAAACAATGCTGCAGCCACATATGTAAGAAAATAAATTTTAAACTTCTAAATGCACAACTTATTACAGCCTGTAAAAATATTCCATGTATTATGAAAACAAAATATATCTAATGTGATATTTGTTGGGTAAGTATTAATGTATTAAAATTGTGTAAATAATAATGTAGCAACAAGTACAATGAAATTATGTCCACTAAATCAAATTTGAAACTTCAAAATATTTAAGCCACATTACAGTGGCATAACAGGAACAGTGTATTACTTTGAAACTAACACAAATATATTTTTATAAGAACAATTAATAAATATAGTGTTAACGTTATTGTTATGTTGGAAAAGTATCTCAGTTGGGTTCACCATTCTAATTCAAAATAAAATTTTCTTATAATGGCTGACAATAGAAAAAAAATGTCACCCAATTTTATAAATGACAGTTTAGTGCTCAACAAGCTAATACTACTCTTTGGGGCTGATCCTGGAAAGTTTATAACAGTATTCTCTCAGGAATTGCTTCCAAAACGAACTGGAGGACCTTCCTCGTTATTGTAGTTAAGGTATTTTAACTCTGAGATAGTACTTTTATTCAAAGACAGAAGAATTCATAAATAAGTGATGAGTACTGTATATTCTTTCAAGTGGTATTAATTACCTGCCTTCTGCTTAATATAAATACTCTTTAAACTGAGTAATAGAAGCATTAATTATCGTTATTCTGCCTTCAGATTTTAAAGCTTTGTTCAGTCCTTTTCATCTGTGAAATGTTTGTTTGATATCAAAATAATAATGCAACCACACTTTAAATGCACTGTTAGGAGCAAACTAGCCTGCAATTTTATAGGCTATACAAAGAGGCATCAAGGAAACATTCAAGTCTGGTACCCTGCTCACAGACCATAAAGTCAACCACTAACCCTGAAGAGACACTAAGCTCAACTACAGGAAATCAAATGTTTTTTTGAGTCTCCAAGGAGGTAATTGCTTGAATATTAAGGCAAAAATAGCTTAATGCATAGATCAGTATAGCTCAATATCCAAAACCTAGCAGCCCAGCAAATGCGGAGGAATCCAAAAATGTATCTGTCTTTCCCTCCTTTACTCTCTGACTGAGGTCTGTTGCATCAAATCTCATTCTTATACAGGCTCTTCATGGCTTGACCAGATCAGAAATAATGACTGTACAAGTGCAAGTGATGCCATGGTAAACAGTACTTATGATGAAGACGCAAAACAGTGACAGAACATTCAAATTTTTTATACTGACTTCTCATTCAACTTCTAACTGATTTCAAAACAAAAAGAACATGACTAATTTAAAAATGGGAGTGGAAAATTCCATTAGTTATCACTTGGTCTTTAAGAGCTGCTGTGAGTATGGGATCATACATGAATTCTAGGAACCTCTGAAATAAGCCTGCTTCTACAAACACTGTGAAAATGGGAATTAAAGAGGTTAGTATAAGAATAATAAGAATAATCTCTGAAGAATAATCTCTGAAGAATAATCTCTGAAGGTGGTTGCATGTTCTATGTCTCATTAACTGCATGAGAAAACACAGTATGTATTTCCTCACTGCCTAGGACTATTGAAGCTAACATTATTTACACTCGTGAGAAGTTTTCCAGAGTGCTAAAATACTTATTTAAATGTGTGATATCATTCATGCCTTTCAAATTAAAATTTCATCTACTCACATTTTTTAATGGAAAAGGTTAGCTTTATTAAAAAAAAAATCAACTTGAAAATCACTGCTTTTCTCACTGCATAAAGGAAAATCCTTGTAAGTATACCATTTAGCAACTTTGAATTTGTAAAACTAGAGGTTACTTAGGACAATATATCAGAAGTCTGGAGAACACTCTTAACAGATAAAATCCTGTGTACATTTTTTTTTTCTTAAGAAAAAAAAATGCTAGAGAATTCATTCTCTTCTCCAAAAAACACAAATATAGAACAAAATCGTGTAACATTTGTTTTTTATTGATCCCTGTGCCTGTTGCACTGCACTTCCATGTGAATGTTCTCTCACTGATATATATTTTGACAGATTTACTAAGCAATTTGTTGTAGTAAACCTGCAGGATTAGAAAATGACTGAATATTCAAAAAGTGGCAGAGTGTTTAACAAAGCATTCTTCAATGAGACCAATATAGAATTAAGTAGAGATTTAATGAATGTTTGCATAGGTAGAAAAGAGTGATGTAATAACAACAACAAAACAAAATCAAGATTTTCTTGGAAGACAATTGAAATTAAAAAAATAAAAGCAAATCATGCAAAATAAAGGCAAAAACAATATCAGAAAAGATATACAGTTCTCATTATGCCATTTGCTGGACGGATACTTCCCAGATTAACAGTATACATTAGATACTAAATAAAAGCATTGAATATTGAATAAACTGCACAAGTTAATGAGATATCTTTACTATTATACTATTCACTTGCCTAAGAGACGAAAAACAAAAGAATTGGTGTGTACATCACTCATCTTGAAGTCTCATTAAAGCAAGGATACCATCAGTGCTACTTCTTAGTCAACAAGAAGGTTTGCTGTTGAGAAATGTACAGCATTTTATCTTCATGACTTCTCCCATGCCATCCCTGACCTTCTCTCTTCTTATTCACTCATCCCTAATTTAGCATGTATTTCTGATATTACAGTTTCAAAAATTACTTTAGTAAGACCACAGATCACATCAAACTTGCATAAACACCAGATGGGATACTACATATCAGGCAAATTTAACCCAATAACTATTTCAGAAACATCAGTGGAGCTTCACTCTATACAAGTGTGTGTGAATGTGGCTCCACATGTGTGCGATTTAGTTCATATTTGTACTATGTTGTAACTTCTCTGTAATATAGATTCTTTCTTAAAAGTGTGTTGCACATCATACACAAAGCCTACATTCAATATGCAACTCCCTGAGTTTTCTGACCCTGCAGCAATCCAACCCTTTTGCCATTTCAATTGAGAATAAAACACAAAATGTGGTCATGTTTTTTCTAAGATCTCAGCATGTACACTTTTGATAGATCACACAGCTTGTCTTTTAAACTCTGCCATTAATCCTATCCACAGGAGTAGAGGAAGAATGTTGTTGTCTAGAAAATACATAGAATCACAGATTATGCAATTCAGATTCTGAAAATGGTAAGTCTATATGGATGAATCTTTAAACAACTGGCTTGCAGGACTTGGCATAGGATCAATCCCCAAAAAACTCCATCTTTACATCCTACTGTAAGCTCCTTCTAGCAACAGATGATCTGTTAGTGTAAAATCTTCATATATTTGGACAGAAAATAACAGACAAATTTTCTTGCTGGCATTAAATAGAATGTATCAAACCAAAATGATTCTATAAGAAGCATCCTCTAGAAAATTAGTGTGCAATACTGTTGCACAACATGGTTAAAATGAATTATTTTTCCCAATTTTAATTTCACCCATTCGCTCTAAAAAATAGAATAGAAATGTCTCATTTCTAGGGAGTGTGAGAAACAGAAAAATTGTTTTGAAAACATGTTCACTTGAAAAAGACATACTTCTCTCTAGTGAGATGATCACCATTTTTTGGACAAAAAGGAAGACTGATTGAAAAGGATATTAGTAAAAATGAAAAATATGCAGAAGTCAGGTTGTAAACTGTCACTAAACGGTTTTGGCAGAGTGAATACAGGGTAAGTTCTGGAGATGCATTTCAGCTTCCAGCACTTATTTTCTTCTTAGATTGCCACAACACCATGTTGAGTAGCAGAACTATGGTCCTGCGTGTTCCCAGGATGAGTAATCCAAAAGTGCAAGAGCTATGCTCAAATTCTAAGTGAATAAAACACTTTTGATTGTATGCAGAAATGATTTAAAGCTCATTTTTAGAATTCAGAAACAGCAGAATTAACCCATTAGATGAAAATATGTCTTTGTTCAGGTACAATGCCTTCCAGAACCATAAACAGTTCAATTACTGTCCACTTCTAGTTTATCCTACTTTGTCCTCCTTTTTGACAGAAACATTTAACAGCATTAACTGAGATTCCTTACAAGCAAAATGAGATAGAAGGTGACTATAGTTTCCTCTGGATTATTTTTTTTTACTATCTCTGAATAGAGAGAAACATCTGTATTCCAAGACAGAAGGAAACATGTGAAGGAGACTTTCTGATCAAACACACTTGTCACAAATGCTGTAAGAAGAGTTTAGTGTAAACTGAGAATCCTTTGGACATGTCTTACAGTACAGAACACTGTAGCATAAAGTGCTTTATATAGTAATGCTATTATAATGTAGCTGCAAGTCTGTCTGAAAGCTAGGAAAAGTCACTTTTTTCTCTTTAATTTAAATGGGATTTTATTATTATTATTATTATTTTTGGTACAAGCTTTGGAAAGCAGTAAGAAGCATCTGACTTCTTGGCAGAGAAGCCATGAGTGGGTATTAATCATAGACAGGTGATTGGGGTACCTACATTAAAAAAAATATAAACATTTTAGTTCATCTTCGGGATGTATTAGTACTTATAACTAATGGTAATTTAATTCTCTGAATCTTTTAGAGACAGGATAATAAAATTACTACAGTAAAGAGAAAAGAAATAAAACGTAGAAGGTAAGAGCTAGTTCATTCTTCATGCTAGCTCAGTCCTTGGCCTTTCCTGAACAGACACTGTCAGTGGTAACAAATTATGTATAATAATTTTTTGATGTGGGCTGTTCACTGAGTACTAAGCCAAAATGACCAAACTTTCAGCCTTGTCTCTGAAACAGTGCATCTGAAGATCAAAGGGCAGTGCTCTATCCACTGAATCCTTATCTTTATAAGAATATAACAGCCAGGTGTCCAGAGACAGTGTCAAACAGTTTCATTTTAAATAATATTTATTCCATTTTTGGTAGTGAATAAATGAAATTTCATAGATTTTTAGACTTTTTAATAATAACAGTCTATGCTCTGAAATTAGCATGCTGCAAAACAATATTGCAAAGAGAATGAGTCAACTTAGTCTTCAAAGAAGCACAATTCAAGGGCTAGTTAATGTTGTGGGCTTACACTCTTTCTGTTCAAGCTATTCCTTCTCTAAGTATTTCAGAGAGACAGGAGTTGGAGTAATACTGAGGCAAAACCTGAACTCCTTAATAATCCAAAAAATTAAAATCTCAAATTAACTACAAGTCCTATTGAAGGAAACTGGGAGAGTATTCTTGGCTTGCCATTATACTGCCCCAAGCCCAATTTTTTTACTCTTCCCTAAGCACATGCTGTTGGTCACTGTCAGAGGCAGCACTGTAGGCCATGAGAGCCTTCCGTTTGACTTAATCAGGTACTCAAATTCATCAGGGCCTAAAAGAAAGAAGATCCAAGACTAGAAGATTTTAGACTATATATTAGGAAGAAATTCTTTACTGTGAGGGTGGTGAGACACTGGAACAGGCTCCCATGAGGAGGTTGTGGATGCCTCCACCCTGGAAGTGTTCAAGACCAGGCTGGATGGGGCTGTGAGCAACATGGTCTAGTGGGAGGTATCCCTGCCTAGAGCAGTGGGGTTGGAACTTGGTGCTCTTAGAAGTCTTCCAACTCAAACCATTCTATGACTCCATGACTTTGATGTTTATAAGTCAAGAGTCTGAGTAGGCATACATACAGAACTGCAGAATTCTTCTTTTTTTTTTCAAGATCTCAGGAGTAAACACAGAGATAGAAGATCCCATTGAAAAGAAGACTAGCATTAACTCATCTAATCTCAGCAGGACTTATCAAAGAACATGAAGTTCCATTTTGGACTGAGTCAACAAGACTCATTGAGAAGATAAAAGTGATGCATGTATAACACCACATTACCAATAATATCCAAACAAGTTTTACAATCATGCGGCTAACACCCCAAGCTTTTATAGACACTGTATGACAAAGAAGTTTGGACTAGTTGCTGATCATTTTTTCTTAAAAAATTTAAGTGTAGCATAAGAATTTCTTGAAAATGTTAACTGAATAAATTTATCTTTTTAAAAGCAGAGGAAGGTTGGAGAGAAGAGAATTAAATTCTCTTTTAATTCATCCAGTACAGTTGCATCCACGGGAAAAAAATTAAAGAGTAAAGGGGTAGGCAGCTACAGTAGTGCTAGCAGCAGCTGACAGCTTTGCTCTCACTCAGGATCAGAGTCACTTCAGTATTGTTGCTTGCTGCATGAAGAGATACTTAAACAATCCATCTCAGAATTCTAGCTTGATACTGCTTATTTGGATTTAATCATCATTGTAAGGCAAGGATCAAAATTTGGAAAATTTGTTGGAAGGTTGGAAATACCAGTGATAGGAATCACTCAACCATGATTCAACATATGTGGACTTTTCATATTCACTTTTACAAAGTGCCATCAGTGTACTCAGTGATTCTATTCCATCTTTCATTGACTTTATGGTTTGTCAGTTCTTTGCAAAGGACAGCCCTCCCTACAGATGTCCACCTTACTAGTATGACAAAGAGCAGAAGTAAGAACCTATTAAATTACAGTGAGTTTAGTGAATAGATAGAAATTACATGGATAGAGATGGATGATATATATAGATAAACATATTTATAATAGATATTAAATATTGACCTTAAAGATCTTTTTCATTTATTGCTGACAACAAAATACAGATCATGACCTCTGTAATGGAAACATTACATTGTGATTACGGACCAATTAAATCTTAATTATTTCCAGTTCCCTATCTCAAAAAGAACTTGCAACTCATTCATAATATGACTGGTAAAATAAATAAAAAAAAATAGAAATAGATCTGCATTGCTATTTCTACTCTTTTACCAGTAATAAATGGCAAAAAATATTCTGAAGAATATGTACTGCAATTTTTGTTATGCTCGTTATAAAGTCAGAATTTATCTCATTAAGGTACAAAACAAAACAAAACAAAAGGATAATGTTCCTAAATATATCAAAAATGAAATTCAAGATAGAGGAAGTTATTTTTAAAATTTAATTTTATTTGGAAGCCTTACATTTGCTACCTCACAGATTATTACAGTATTTTTACACTAGAATCTCTTTCAAAAACCAACCAGTAGGTGGAGCAGACAACATAATTTATCATCTGCTAACTTGACTGCTTTTCTCATAATTATAGGAATCATGTAGGAAAAATTTTCTTCAAAGGAAGCTAATGTGTGTCAGATATTACTTGACTAGCTATTGAAACTACTGGCATATGTTAAAAGCTCAGTGTTTCATAACCATAAGTTTTAGAGCTCATACTTTATTTCTCCATATGTTACTTGGCAACAAACTTAGCTTAAATCAAATAAAATTTGCTTTGTTTTTTCAAGCCAATTTGTACACCTTTAAAGAGTGTTATATTTGTATTGTATATATACTGCTGGTACTACAGACAAAAAGAAAAAAATAATCAAAACAAGACCAAATCTGTCTATACAAGGTATATATACCCGCTCCCAACAACAAATAATGTATACTAATTCAGAGTTTAATCTCCTTTTCTTTCTTTTTTTTTCTTTATAAAGGTAAGAGTTTATGAAAGTAATAAATTTTTGAATAGGAAGTTAATACAAGCCATGCTATTTTAAACACGTATTAGACAACTCTGTACATTTACAGCACCAGCATTTGTAAGAATTACTTTTCAAAATGTGAAATAATGCTACCAATTAGGAATTGGCACAGTTATACACGTATATATTTCTAATCAGTGGAATAAGATTATATCTGTGGAATGCAAATTCTGAATTCAATACAGGATTAATAGACTTAAAGCCAAAAGGGATCACTCTATTATCTGCTACACTGTGTAGAGCTACATGCTTCATTATTTCCCTGTTTAACCTGTAACATATTTCTGAGATAGGTTTGTAGGCTTTAGCTTGTAGAAAGAGGAACTTGACATATCTTTCTTTACTGACAATGCCTTTCTGACAATAAGGGAACACAACTTCTCTCACGCTTGCAATAAAACAAAAAGATTCACAATTATAGGAAATATTTGAAATTATTATTGCAAATACAGATTTTGTAATGCTGTGCATATAACTTGCTTGAGTATCTGCAGCCTTGATCCCTGATGTAGCTCAGCTCCACCACTACAAAAACTTTAGCAGATCATCTGCACTCACTGGGCTTTTGTTAATACATGACTTCAAAATAAATCAATTTTATCAGCCTCTTCTTTTCATTTGCTATGTCCCCAGATTACAAACGATATCATTTCCATTACTCACTCAGAAGCATTGACTTTTGCTGCCTGGTTATACTGAGACAATGAACAGATCTTGCTCAGTAATCCAGTTAACTATCCTTTGAAAACAGCAAGAAGCAGCTGTAGGCAGGTCAGCAGAGCAAGTATATTGAGAGCAAAAATCCAGGCACACAGCATAAAAACAGTAAATTCTGAAACAAAATTCATTTGCTCTGTATCTTAGGAAGACAATAACTTTTATGATTAGGAGGAATTGTGAAATACACAGTTTGATGACAATAAATTGATGGTTGCTCTTTCTCAAGTTGCTTCTAAGTGTTGCGTGGATTTACATTCACTCATGTTTTAAAATGCTACCTTAGAAAGATAGTTCTTAATGCTAAGTTCTGTGACAAAGGAAAAATTCTGTAGACTGAGTTACTGTATACACAAGCCAGCAAGCAAAATCAAGTATATTTTTATTCTGAAAGATTCCTCAAATTAAATTCTATGTAATTCTGTAAAATCAAAAACTAAATTCATCAGATCATAATAATTACTGCTGCCCACTACCAGAAATCCTCGAGGTGGATGGCTGAAAGGCTCCACTTGCCATTCCTTAAATACTTGTCAGTTTGCTAGGACAGTATTATCAGAAGTGAACTAAGTTTACTAAAATCTTTTTAGACAGCAAGCCTCTTAAATAACAATCCGATTTTTTGCCCCAGCTGAATATATTAATTTCTACCTAGTTGTTTTACATAAGTTTATGCAACACAAATATAGTAGAAAGCAAAAGAAAAACAATGCACAGATTACTGTTAATATTCTAACTTTACATCTGCAGAAATTAATTACTGTGAATTAATTTTAGTTACTAACATCTCCAGAAAGTCATTCACAATTTTTTCTGTTGTTGTTCAAAGCATTTTTATTGTGCTTTTTTTTATTTATTCAGTTTACCTGAAAATTGATTTTCTGTAACTGATACCCAGTCAATGCATATATATTTTAATTAATGTTTAGATTACAAATGATTCCCAAATGGAATAAAATACTAATTTTTCTGCCACTAAGTGGCACGGTACTCTTCTTGCTTTCCTTAGGATTAGCACTTCTTCCACACAGATAATCTGTATAGCTAAATAAACAAACAGATACGTAAACTAAGAAATGAGTAAGAGTTAAGAAAAACAAGGTTTTAGTTCATGTCTACATATCTCAACTGAAGAAAAACCAATCACTAGGCACTTACAGTTTATGTGAAAGTTCACAGAAGAGCACTAAGAAAAGGCAAAAGCGCAAGCATTACCAATCATATTCATTTTGTCTAAGATATATCTATGGCTGTGTTGTCTGCAAAGCAGCATATATAAGAGCTTGAAAAAATATCACTTTTATCAATACAAAACAAATTAATCAGTAAATATTTAAAATTTATGAGGCATTTCTATGTAAAAACAATTATGCTAAATAAGCTGATTCAGGCAGTTCTAGAAAAAGCTTTTGCTGAAAAACTGCATTTACAATCTGTCTTAAAAACAGAAGAAAGAACCAGTCCCAGCATTAGCTCAATTTAAAAAAGGGGGGAAAAATGAAATCCCTCCTCAGCTTAATAACTTGTTAGTTCTTGACAAGTGCAACAACACAACAATAAGCCAGTCAAAATGAGTTTTTAAAGTGAGGTTATGCCCTTCGTGTTGTGTTATCACAGTGGCAGATCAAACTGCTGACTTGGACTCTTTCTGCCAGCAGTGCTGATGCTGCCTCTATGAAGCCGCTGTCGTGGAATAGTCATGGTACCTGCTCTTGCCTATAGAAACGCACTAAATTGAACTCGAAGTAGTGTCTTTGTGATATCTTTCCAACAAGTCATGTCCCATTCAGCCTGCTAGTTTATCTCTGTCAGGCTGGGGGCCCAAGTGGTTTGCATGAGCTGTCAGGGATAGGTATACCAACCTGCTCAGTGCTAAGGAGGTAATGCATCTTTCGGGCTTTGTATTTCCTTTCCTTTTCTTTCCTTTCTAGGTCTTTCTTCTTCTTTTCCTTTTCATTCATTTCTGCATACTCTTGGAGTTCGTTCCTGTAATAAAATATATCTGTCAATCACATGGCAATAATAAATGGCCAGCTAATGTTTTAATTTAACCCTTTTATAGTCTCATGGTGTTTTGCTATTAAATGTTAGCAGTACATTGAAGCACTAGAATGGAAAATTACTGTTCATCGAGTTACAAAGCAGCTGGACTCTACATGGAGATAACTGTGAAGAAATAGGATTAAAATGCTAAAAACATTTTAGTTATATTGTTCAGTTATTAGTTTGAAAAGTATGTCAATCTTCATTTTAAGAGTTTGATAAACTAGAATTTATAGATGTTTTCTTGTTGTTCAGAATAATTTTAGTTTGACTTTTTTTTTTTCTACCTAGAAGTTATTTTAATCTAGTAATGTTCCCTCAGTCTCAAAATAGAAGCTGTTCACTTCTGTTTTGACTAGTGCTTTGTGACACCTCCTTCTGATCTGCAAACAGGAGAGACCTTAGGACTTGAAAAAGGATAGTGAACACAGGATAAGAGTTGATATTCTCCCGTAGACTTTTGAGCAATTTGTAAGATTGAGTACTTATGCACAGAGAACTGGATACAAGCTTCTTATGCAGCAATGTCTTTAAGAGAAGTTTCCATTGCACTAAGTTTCTTGCACAAGTCACTTTATACTCCAGTATGATAGCAATGGTACAGACCACGGCAATAAAAAATGTAACTATCCCATGAGGCAGTCTAAGAAAGAAGTTTGCAAATATAGTGTCAACTAAATTGATGTATTCAATAGGACATTTTTTCACCATAGCAGTTCTGAAGAACTGTACCCAATACCAGCTGTCAAAGAATAGAGAGAACTCGTAACTCCAACTGAGCATTTAGAAAAGCAAATGGGCACTGATTCCAGCGCAGTGGCTTCTTTCGTAGAACGAGGTTTCCCATAAATTGTGCAAACAGTGGAGAGAATTAGTGTTTTCTAAGAAACAAAATTTGTTGCTAATCCACACAGTACACATGTATGGCATTTTTGACCCAGGTAAAAAAGGTTAGTTTGATTAACATTTGTTACTTTTGTTATTAAGAAACGGCTAGTTCAAATTAACTGGTGTGCCAAAGACACCAAACATATTCAGCCAAGCAATTAGATTGTTTAAAACTTAATTAGGTGAGTGAATTCTAGTCTTTTAAAAACAAACAAACAAACAAACAAACAAAAAGCATTTGAGGATATGGTAAAATTAAAAACAAAGATAAACACACTATTCATATACCTAGTTAACTCAAATATTCCAGCAAAACATATTTAGGGAGGTTTACATTAATAGTCTCACTTGTTTCAGTGGATATTAAATAAGGTACACTAGGACAAAATCCAAATTATGTCACAAAATGCATGTGAATAGGTTTGTTACTATGAATAATTCCGTTGGAACATCATAATACTTCTGAAAGTGTATTTAAGATTGTGAATGCGATTTATTCTTAATATTTGAACTATCATAATGTTAAAATATTTCATCAACATATATGAAATACTATTATTAAAAACAAATTGCAGAGTATAATTTTTATTTATTTCACGCTATCTTTCAAGTTTTTATCAACTACAGTAAGTAAAAAATTAACTATTTACACATTTTATTTCAAATGTAACAGAAAAAAATAGAACGAAAAGAAAATAAATTAAAGATCGGAAAAGATGTATAGGTCTCTTTCAAACTCTGGAAACATTTTTTGTTGCAGTTTACTGTTAAAGGCTGCTAATACAATATTTCATACAAGGTTACTTATGAAGCACACTGACGTTTAAAAATCACCATGCTATGCTTTTTCAGCAGTGTAATTTTTTTCCAACATAAGATTAAATTGCAAAATAAATGAATTACTTAGAGTGGCATGGCCCCCATTTTGCCACCCTTCTCTTGAAAATTGCTTATTAATATGAAAAAAGAAGTTGGAAAATAGCCTGTTTTACTTTATGCATAGTGTTTCGGGGCCTCAAAGCCTGCAAAGCCAGACTAGCTGCACATTTTAGATTGTGTTGGCAAGCGGGTACGATGACCTTTCTGACCTGCATCTCAAGGCTATTATTAATCGCTAAGTAACCTGGTAAAGCCAAACAAATTTGTTTCCATTGAAAGGATCTCTATCTGTGTCTGAGAATTTGTGCTGTACCAAACAAACCTCATTAACTGTGTCCATTTTTGACAAAGAACTAGGAGTTGGAGAGATTGGCGACCTTTCTTTGTCCTTAAGGTACAGATTTCAGAGTCACTGCCTGTACGTACATAAGCATTTTTACTCAGATACTCTTTGTTCTATATCAACCATAAATAAATAAATGGATAAATAGAAAATTCATATAGTATCAGCTTTTTATTTTTTTTGCCATTTTACTCTCAGTATCAGAGCATATGATCTGTTTTACCTATTTAATGCTATTCCTTGTTCTTTTTTGATTATAGTCATCCATTCAGCTTTAGTATTGCTTTAATATCAATATATTACTAGAGCTATTCATGTCCTTATGTTCCTATGCACTTACTTCAAAAGAGTGAACATGGAAGCTTTGTTATTTAGAAAGTGTGTTACATATGTAGTAATAATGGGATGTAAAATGTTTCCCATTGTCATTAAAGTGAATTTACCAAATTATTTTCAGGGGATATTTAATGGTCAGCATGTGCAGAAATTAAAAAGAAACCAAAAATAAAACAAGAAGTAATATTTAATTGGAAATCAAATAAAAAGTAAAGAATACTTGTAGAAGCTCAACACACTTTTTGATCTTTTTAGATCCTTTCAGAAAAGGAATTTTTAAGATCCTTTTCAGATTATCATGTCTTCAGTAACACTATGCCAGATACCTTTTAAAATTTTGCATTCTTTCAGCAGTTACAAATTATTTTCAATACACATTCACAGCCTACACGTCTTGTTAGTTGTGCTAAAATGTTTCTATCATGCATGATGCTGCTGGGTACACTTGTACAGAATATATAGACAATACTGGCTGGCAGATGGGAGCTTCCCAGCATGATTCTCTTCAAAGGGGCAAGAGAAAATAATACTGTATTTGCAAAGGATTTGAATAGGAGCAACAAAATCAAGAAATCCAGAAGTGTTAGGATATGAATATACTATTTCATATGTTAGCAGTTCAAGAACCACACATTCTGCACTGTTACCATACAGAAAAAATATATAAGCATAAGTGATATCAAGGACATAGATCTAGACTTTCAAGCAGAGTTAGAGTTAACTCTTTTAGGCATTTGCTTGCTCAAAGAGAATAAATCCAAACTCCATTAAAGTCAATAGAAAATTCCATGAAATTAAATGATCTTTGGATTAAATCTAGCTTTCTCTTTGTTCATGTATAACTCATGTTCAATCAGATACTAAATGACGTTTTCTTGGGACTATTTGATATTAGGAATACTAGCTACCATGCATGATCAATAACTTTATCCTTTCAGACTCTGGATGCAATTTGCTCCAAGATGAACCTTCCATGGTTCATTGTCAAGGAGGAGAACTGAATATGGAAAAATGTTTTGGTCTCCATCAAATTTTTTGGGTGAAAAATAGTTCTGTAAGTGCAAAACATGTTCTAGGTTAAATTAATAATCTTGTTCAATTTTTGCAAATAATAACATCTTTTACATGGTTCATTGGTGGAATAGTGCTACTTGCTGAACTAACTTACAACTAAAAAAACTGGTAATTTTTTAACACAACTTTTTAACTATCTCAACTCTTATCTAAGCTTTTTAACATCATCTACTGCATCTTCTTACAAACTTGGCTTCCTCAGTATGCCTAATCAGAGTTTTTATCTCACAGATTTTTATGGAATACCACTATAGAGAAAATATGTGTAAGCTTTGACAAATACAGTGCTTTATTATGATTTGACAATTGTTCAAGTCTGAAGAATATCAATACTCATTAGCACAAGTTTATCATGTATTTTTTTGTTTAAAAAGTGAATATGTGGGATACTACAAAGTGTATTTTCTTTGTAATAAGGAATACTTCAATGAATTGAAAGCAAGCATAGCATTATCAATATATGTGCTCAAAGAAAACAAATAAAAATTAACACGTGTAAGAAATCTGTAAAGTAACTACTGATTTTTTAATAATAAAATTATTTGCTTTATACAGTTTGACAATAAAACATTTTCATATGACAAGGTAACTTATTGTTATTCTGATACTTCATTATGCAGTAGGCAGCAGTGCTGGTTCTAGCTATGAGATGCAAATTTGGTTGACAGTGCTCCTGCTGTCTGTATAAAGGTTAAAAATACACACATAAAATTGTTCCTGGCACTTTTGGAAAGGTCTTGAAGTGATGATTTCAGCAATATACAGATTTTCATAATTCTGCAGAGAACTGCATCATTTTACAAATTCACACTGACCTACATTTATTAATTTCATCAAACAACTGCATTCTAATTGCACTTCCACTGGAATTTTGTGATTCTTTGATGAGATAACCATAATAAAATTCTAATATTTACTAAACAAAAGAGCATCCTGGAAAATCAATAGTTGATCAATAGTACCCAGAGGGAGAACAAAGTTATTGTGATTTTAAATAGTTTGGACTCCAAATCATAAAATTCCAGGAAAACAGCAGTAGACAATCTTAGCATAAAAGGAGAAAACCTAAATCAGTGTTACCTTCCTGACTATCTATCATCCTCCTTGATCAAACAGAGAACATGAACTGAAAATGAAGTTAGTGGGACAACACTTTTGGTATGCAATGGTTTGCCATTTGATTTCACATTACACTGGTATATTTGAGAATACAATCTGACTTGCCATGATAATATTATTTTACTTTATCTATTACACTTGGGTAAAAAACAAGGTTTATATAGAGAGAGTGGCCCAAGATGTACAAGCAGTTTATAGAGAGATATATTTTTAAGGCAGAATTTTAACAGGGCACACACACTACATTCTTGCATTAGCTGTGTCAGACGGCTTGATCATCCTCAACCTAGTTCAGAATACTTGAATGAATATGTTCAGATTTACTGAGCAGGACAGAAAGGCTGTGTAACCCACTACTCCTCTCCACCATGATGTGTACTACCATGCTACGTGTCATGTTTGCAACTGTGCAGTCTTGCCCAGTGAAATCTGGGATAAACATATTCTCGAAAGTATATTATTTGTTCTGAAATATGTACCAGATTGTTTTATTCACACAACTGAAATTTAAACCAATAGTTGGCAATGCAGTGATAAACACTCATCTTTCTGCTGTGAAACACTGAGAGGATTTCAGAGAGCATTTGCTCAAAGTATAACAAAACTTAAAGTGATAAAGGTCCAGAAAGTACTTCTGTAGTTCGTCATTACTTTGCTAGGTAGATTTTTGCTAGTATAAAATTAAAACATCTACAGCACATTGTTTGCAGATATATGCATTAGTTTACACATGGACTGTGGCATTATTTTTAAACGGAAGGGCAGGTGTTTGCTTCTTTGTAATGATGAAATCCTATTGTTTTCATTAAGAGAAAACTTCAGAGTTTCTGTTTCAGAGCCTTCAGAGTAATTCTGGCATATGATCATTTTGTTGAAAAAAGGAATCATTTTAGCTCTGTCTTACACAACATCCAATGCTGAGACACATTCTTGCAAAAATAATATATATATGTTCTGTTGGGTGTTATAAAGCAGTGATTTGCCACAACATAAAGATGTATGCTACTTTCTAAAGTTTTCAACATTTTAAATGTTTGAAATAAAAGTAAATCAAAAGCTTAAATAATAGTTTTAACAGCTCTCAAACATCAGGAAAACAATGGATTATCCAAAAGATTCAGACAACAAGTACTACTTCTAAGTATTTCAAGGTATTATATTGATACAGCGCAGAGTTCTCTGTTAAGAATGGGCACTTACATCAATGTAATGCATATTTATTGTACATTTGTTCAAGTGGCCTTTTACTCTCGAAACCATAATACTCAGCAAAATAACCTGTGTTCACACATGCATCCTGAATGTCCTCATGACCATTTTGTAAACTTAAAAGAAGCAATAGGAGCAATTGTCATTGCACTCCTTTTTGTTTATAGAGTATCAAGGAAAAGCAGAAATCTACACTAATAGTATTCCTGGAGATATAATGACAGTACATAAATGGCTGAAGGTTACTGAAGAGTGCTGATTGGAGTTATAAAGTGAAAGTCAGATCTCCATTGCATCAGTGGGCATTTTCTCTCACAAAATTATCACTATAAAGGAAATTACTGACCCTGTACAAACAGTTTACAAACAATGTGGGCTAGTGACAATCAAATTATGATACTAATAGTCAGCTATCTGGGGAGCCTTTGGGCTGAAAAACCTACTTTCCAGCCTACCTGCAATTGCTTCAAAGAGATTGGAGTAGGTTGCATTTAGGCTTGTTATATGTGATCTCCGTTGGATAAATGGTATAACGAAACTTATTTCTACCAATAGAATATGCACAAGCACACATACTCTAGATTTTTAAAGATCGGAAAGTATGTTTAGAACCATAGTAACTAACTCTAGGCCTGAGGACCTGAGAGGCAGCTTGCACCCTTGGATACTCAGTGTACATGCACATCCTGACAGGATCTCTTGATTAAAATGTTTGATCTCAAGTTGCAGTGCAACAGATGTTCCACGGGGCAGACAGTTATTAGGGCTATGAAGACTAATAAACACCTATCTCAAAACTAATTATATCAATCTGTTTGATGACTTAACAATGACATGTCTCTTTCAGATTTGGAGGACTGTTACTGGTTTGTCATTGCAGCACAAAACATACTATGGATTCAATCATTATTAATTTTAAAGAAAAAAAAAATCATAACACCTTAAAATCCCATTATCATTTGTGCAGAGTAGAACACATTCTGCCCATCTTTCTTTAATCACACAGCATACATTGCCAATGGAATTAGGCGACATACCAGTTCAACTGTCAAGGTCCACAGTGTGATCAATATGCTATGTAGGAAGTGTGATGAAAACAGCAGTGAAGGGCATACAGTGAATGAACACCTTGTGCAGATCAGGAGATCAGGACACAGCATGTATCAGCTGATACGAAAGAACAGACTGATGTACCCTTCTTATCCTTCCAATTTCCACTGCTGCACAGTTACTCAACAGAGTGCAATGGCTTTTGAAGTTACTGGAAACAGTCACTTTATAAATAAAAAAGGGAATGTTGTCCTTAATTCATCATACAGAATCTTCTAATTAAGGTTTCAACTCATAAAGGATTTTTTCCTTACACCTATTTATAACCTAACAGGTTATTTAACTTTCTGGAAATATGTAAAATTAACATACCAGTCTAAATATTTTTCCTTGTGTATACAAATCCTTAGGCTGATTCTAATTCCTACTTGCTAGCAACATAAAATGCTGTATAGTTGAAAAACATCTTTGTAAAAGGCATGATTTAAACACCGAAGTTTTGTTAGCTTAACTATTTTGATTCAAAGTTTTAAACCCACCCATTCTGGATGTGGCATAAGAATATGTACTGTACTGAATTTTCTGTTGGTTGAGGAATTGTATCCAAGTATACTGGTTCAACTTTATTTCTGCTCAGGCTTATACTAATAGAGCTAACCATAAAAGACAGAAGTAAGCTATGGACAGGCATTCATTTTTCAAATGGGTGCTTGTCATGAAAAATCAGCCTGATTACTCTAAATAGTGAAATTAGTAATTAGGGGTAACAAAGCTGATTTGGCCCTGAATGGATTACAGAGCCTTGACACACAAATTATTGTAATGGTAGTCGAGTAGCAGTGGTCATTTCTAGCACAATGTCAGGGCTAAGCTGCTAAGAGAGCTGTCATGTTCTTAATTTTTCCAGCAACACATGAATGAAGATGTCTAAAGATAGCCAGCTACCACTGAAAGTTCTCAGTGAATATAATATGAAAGTGTCTGCTACTTTTTGTCATTGCAATTCCCAGAAGACTGTGTATGCTACCATGTGCACAGTAAAACTACAGAAAAGCACACTGTTACACTATGCAGTTGCAGCTAAGTTGTTCCCAGTACAAGAACACACTCATTTAAACTGTTACCTTTCTGGTGCAGTGCAGAACAATATATACACATATATATTCTTTTTACCTTACGACATGGCAGTTGGCAACATACACAATATTCAACACTAGGTGATTTAAAAACACATTATAACTTATACAGGCCATAGCTAAGTTGATTTTCCTTCACAAAGTTTTAAGCAACAATTTGATGGAGCGGCCTACTGACTGACTCACATTTTTTACTTACTTTGATATTTAAAAGTCTGCATATGTGTGGTATACATTGTTCACATTAAATAGGTCTTACAATGACAAGACAGAGAGAGCTTTTATATACTGATTCATTACATAGAGCACATCAGTAATGCCAAATCTCACAATACTGTAATGATTTTCACTGTACCTGATGACTTTCTCAAATTCCCAAATAAATTTGTGTATAGTTTGTTTCCACCTGAGCATCTGTGATATCATTTCTTATAAATCGGAAAACATTATGAAAGATAACACAGGGAACTATATTTTTAATGTAACAAATGCATTTGGGGAGAGATCTGACATTTTAAAGTACTGTAGTTCTACTCATACGTAGCGCAATTCAAAGCAGTGCTTAATTAGCAATATGAAATTGTCAGCTAGATGCCAATTATTCAGAAGTGCTAGAATATCATATCTAATATTACCTTGAAAATGTTATGTAATCAAGATTTCAAAAATCAGTCATTTTTTAGGTGATAAGACACTCAGAATTAGTCTATTATCTGAAATTTTGTTTCTTCTATATAAAACAGAGTACAGTCAATGAGAGATTTAGGCATCCAATTACTCATGCCTAAGGAGAATTTCGGATGTTTAGGTTTTATTGTCTATACCTAAGAATATAATTATTTTACTCAGAGTACTAGATCCTTCCTTGAGTAAATAAGTCCAAAGGTGAATGGTGGTGAGGCCTCCAGCTACACAGTACAAGCAGGCTTATGAGTACTGGATCACTTCGAGTATCATGCAGATCAGATCAGTCTGTTAGATGAAGCTGTGATTTTTTTCAATTAGCTAGTAAATTGGACAATAAAAGAATAGCCTAATTGGAGAAAAAAGGTTGAAAATGTTGCTTTTGTTAAACACTCTTGTGCTGCTTTGTTTGGAAGACAGGAGGAACTGTGAAGTTCAAGGTAAGAGAACTGGGATTTAGCTTCACTGTCAAGGATAAACAGCTTAATGGATTCATGTAATTATCCCTACAAGGTGAAGAGTATGAAGAGTTTGAAAGGAGGATAACAATAGGGAAAAGGTTTGCATGGCTTAAAAAAGAGTCATGCTCACAGCATGAGGAACCATACTATGGCTTGTAGAGTGGTAGGATGAGTAGGATTCATAGAGCTGAAGCTTTTCTATGATCCTGTGATGAAAAGATATATGAATTAATACACAAACTGACAATCCATCAGAATAAAAATGTCAGTTACTTTCATTTCTTTATCAAACAGAAAACAAAAAAAGTGACCACATTAATGCATGGATTTTGGATATTAAAGGAGTTTTCAGTCTTCAAGAGGAGGAATTAAAAAAAAAGAAATGGTTCCAACAAGAAATTTGAGCAATCCAATTGAGAAATATGGGATGTAAGATAATTAACTTCTGTAGTGGAATACAAACGGTATTTTCTGTCTTTTGGAGATATCAAATCAAACTAGACTGAGTTTAACCAAAGGTTACTGGACTAAAATAAATATTGTTATAAATTTGTTGCTGATGGATATGATGTTGATGGATCTGAAGTTAGACTAGACCATCTGATTCAGAATAGAAGAGTATTCTGAGCATCACTAGAAGAAAAAAAATCAAACTTGACCATCAGTAGAGCAAAAAAGCCAAACTTCTATGATTTTATAGGAGAAAAATGTCATGCTTTTTGATTTTCTTTTGTGTCTTTAGAAAACAGAAAAACAAGCTAAATTTCAAGAGACTGCAAAAGATCTATGTGCAAATCAAGTACTCACTAACGAACCTCTACATGAAAATACATATGAGATGGGCTATTTGGATCATGCAGAGCAAGGTTTGTTACTTAGCCTTTTGCACAAAAATTGCTTTAGTGAAAAAAAAAATATCCACTTTTCTAAGGTAAAAAATATACACATTTAAATTTTATGCCTCACTATTAACCTTAAATTTGCACACCAAAAGAAACACTTTTTTATAGTGACAAATATATTGCCTTAAATAAGTTGAGTAAATGGCATACAAAACATCATTTTTCTAATGTCATAAACAGATGACATTTCTTGTTCTCCAAAATGCCCATGAAAATACATTGATACACTTTCACAAGAGTCCTTAGTTTTCAAGTGGTAGAGCTCTTCCCAGATAACTGAGTATAGCCTGTATATAGATGGCCTGTCATGTCTCTACAATTAGATAAAACCAGAACTGCTATAACTTAATCAGTTACAAACTGAAAATTGTATTTTGAAAATCAAGTTTATTAATATGTAATCTTTAGGTAATCATATTTATGCTCCTAATTTACACAATATTTATAGTATTCTACATGTCCTTGAAATAGGGAACAGGGACAATAGACTATGAAAAAGTGGCCTAGCTGCTGGAGTTCATAAATTTTGTTCAGCTTTAGATGAGTTCAAAGAATTGCCATGTAAGAAAAGCCTTACAGAGGGAATTTATCTGATTATGGCAGTAATAATTACCCAGCTGTTTATTGCAGATAGAGAAATAATTCATGTAGGCAATAGGCCGTGGTGGCAATGACACTCCGCATTTAGTAACTATGCAAACTGTTCACTTCTAATTAACCAAGCTAGAGGATGCCCTTATTAAATGTATAAACTAAAAGTGCCTTCCTGACAAGTGATGAATTGTTACATTGCACAAACTCTTGCCATAGAATTACTGGAGTGAACTTGGGGCTTAACTTCATTAAGAGATCTTGTGGGATAGTTAAATGAGGATGGACAGCATAACAAGACCTACCTGACAGTCAATGATATGTTAGAGCTTAATGAAACTGTACCTCTTCCCCTTTTCTACTTATTTTACAGCAAAGATCCTCCTTCAGTTAAAACATAAAACCGTGAAGCCTGCCCTGTAGGACAATATGAAATGCTAATATTTGTCAGTCTGTAGAAAATGTTTTATAACATCTAAGTAATTTTAACTCACCCAGTTCAAAATAAATGCAGTTCAACAACTGAATGTCAGGACTTAAAATTTCTTTTGATAAATTCAGATTAAAAATTTTGCTTTGGATACAGGTGAAATGAACCTTAATATTTAACCTGTTTATCCATATGATGAGCTTACTGCTGTACAGAAATACATGAGAAAATATAGTCTTCATATTTTTAGAGTACATTCTAACTGACCACTTACATTACCTAGGTTATACAAGTTTATCTGCAAAACTTGTTCTACATTACACAGAACTGGCTAAAATATGATAAGATCACCTTCATCACTTACTCAAGAGAGACTTCTATAGAACAAGACCTGCTTGAGGGGTGTCTAGCTGCATCTGCACTGGAAACATAGCTATTTAGCTCTCTGATAGTGGTTCCCACTTTATTCTCAGTACAATCAGAAACTGTTTTTCTATGGAGTTAAAACAAGATATTCGTTGCTTTATAGCTTTAGGCAGTTCATTTCAATTTCATGACCGAACTAAAATAGAAAAAACTTCAACTAAAATGTCTTTGTTTGCAAAATGCATTATTGAAAGCATATAGGAATATAAGCACATATGCTGTATAGTACCATTTATATATGCAACTATAACTATATATTAACTATATGCAAATGTAAGGGTAGGTAAAGGGAAGACCTGAAAATAGGTTAACTTATCATGGATTTCTCTTTATGCTCTGAATCTGTGCAGAGTGATAGATTTACTGACAACACATTTAAGAAGGATCAGCAATTACAATATACATGACTGTAGATAATCTAACTAGATGTACAATTTAAAATTATTCTCTTAAAGATTTTCTCTTCTTTAATTCTCACCTATGTTAATGCAACCATCTTGATATTATTCAATGGAAACCAGATCAAATCACAGAGAAGATCATCAGTGATTCTAGTTTCATGTTTTTTATCACATCTAGTAACTATAGCTAAAGTTCCCTCAAGATTAATATTCAAATGAAAGAAAGCACACTTGTCACTCATATCTGTTTCTATGGCTCCAAAAGAAAACTGACAGGACGTGTTTACATTCAGAAAATTCTAATTACAGGCAAATAACTTAGAAACTATAATCTATTTTCTTTAAATATCTTCGAAGTAAAGGAAAAGAAGATGGGTTGAAGATAAATTAGATAATTAAGCATAAAGTGAAATACAACATTACAAAAATGAGCTTTTTATTGTTTCAAGAACTCCAAGGAGCTGTCTGAAAGGCTTTGGCACTAATTGAAAATAGAGTAGAGAATCAATTGCTTCTGCAGTCAATGAGGAGGAACATTTTAATTGAATTATAAGATAATATATACATTCTTCAAAATACTTTGACACTTGAGAAAATAGCCAGCACCTGGACTTATCTTTATCAGAAAGAATCAGATAGATGGAGGCTGAAAAAGTTATCCTCATATTAGTATGAAAACAAATTATGTATTTCAAGCCCTCTTTGTGGAAAACAGCAATACCTCAAAAGTTTCAAGAAGCAAAGTGCTTGTCATGTTAAAAGTAAATGAACCTCTGTATTGCTCCAGTAATGAAGAATAAACTCAATACTCCCACTTTTTTCCATGCTAAAGAACACAAATATTTGCAGAAAAGCAAATATTTGTGTTCTTTAGCATGGAAAAAAGTGATTGGATTGTGATTGGATTAGATCACCAGCAACGTACAACAGTACTGTATTCCACTGTTTGATAATATTATAAAAAACCAGACCGTATGCAGAATTTGTAATATATGTATTGCCATGTAAGTGATGCTTATCATTTTGCATTATCTATTTATCTGGCATTATGTGAGGAAACTTTAATGATGACTGTGATACTAAATCTGCTGATAGAACAGCTAGTCAAACTTGGATGAAAGTCACTCATGGGGGCCACACTTGAGACTTTTTCACTACAAGAGCCAACAAGAAAAGAAAGTAAAATTTGGTGTCAATCTTCCCAGTGTGTGATATTCATGAGTTAACGGTGTTTACATACACTATAATACATGATAAAACCAGACTCATGTCTTAGTTTGCTATATGTAAGTCAGTGTTAATTCAATAGCAAAAAAAGACTAAACTACTCTCCTTTATTATAAAACCCCCTATACCAGCACTTTGCCACTGATTTGCTAGTTTTCTGATAGTGCTATCTTACTGAGTTCTATAAGTAGGAAAAAAAATAGTGCCATTCATCAGCAAAAGGAGCACTACATCCCCAAATCTTATCTCTAGCTGCACACCTGACATACAGTAAAGTTGCTTTACTGTAGTTTAAAGGCCAGGGTGTAGATAACCTTAGACAGAGAACTGTAAGTTAATCACACAGTTGGACAACTGACATTATCCATAAATTATTTTGATATAATGGCACCAGCATGCTAATCTATGTGATGTCCATTTGCTTACCATGGATTGGAAGCTGCTTCAAATAAAACAAAATTCTAACATATCATGTGGACTTATAGTCTATGCTAATTGCGTTTGGCATATTTCCCCTTGTTAGAATTTTTCCAAGTCTTAGAGATGTTAAATGTAGCTTTAAGAATGCTTCAAAATGAAGTATTTTTCCTCAACATGAAATATAGCAATTTTAATGAGAAAAAATTGAATTAATTTTAATACATTTATTTATGCAACCATCCAATTAATCTATATTCAGACAGAATACAGTATGCATTGGCACTTACTCAAATATGAATGGTTGCTACATATGAAGAATTATTGCAAAATTCTACATAGTAAAATTCTGTAAAAAACTAAAAATAAATTTATACTATATTTCCTAATTGGTTGGTTTAGAAGTTCCTAAAATCAGACACAGTGGTGTTAAGTGCCAGGACACGAGGCAGTGGACACAAAGTGGAACACAGGAAGTTTCCTCTGAATGCCAGGAAGCCCTCCTTTACCATGTGGGTGATGGAGCATTGCTACAGGTTGCACAGAGAGGTTGTGGAGCCTCCTTCTTGGATATATTCTGAAGTTCCCATGATAAAGTCATGGTCAACCTGCTTTGGGTGGCCCTGGTTGAGAAGAGGGGTGGGACCAGACAGTGTCCAGAAGTTCCTGCCAACCTCAGCTATTCTGTGACTCTGAAACCTTGTACAAATTTCAGAATTTAGGACTAAGAAAATCATTTCAAAGTTACAGTGAAGCTAAACAACACAAATGTAAAGAAAAACATGAGGATGCCCCTATGAAGGTAGAACTTTGTGTTCAAATCAATTCTTTTACCAGCTGTCAAGGGATTCTTTGAATCACTTCTTGTCTTAACAACTAAGGACTTCAGGAAGACCCTACAGATGTTAAACTTATTGCCCTTTATTATTTTATTTATTATTCAGTCAGTCTGGGAGCTAAAACTGACAGCTATCTCCAGTTCTCACAAAAACAGCGTCTTAAGATAGGATAAGCAGTCTGTTACGGTGAGCAAACTCACACATAATATGACTATTATTATTTAATTATATTTTAGGTCAATTTCTGTTAAATCAATTTCTGTTTTAACTTAATTACATCCCTCTCTGGCTTTAAACTGGGGCAGCTTCTATTAAGTTTACTTTCTCCTGGGACTTTCACAGTAAAGACATATGATAAAGGTCCAGATACTAAATGAGGGCAGCTATTAAATAAGGCCGGCTTGTATTAAAGCTACAAGGTAAAGATGTGGCTATTGGCTGAGAATACCCCCTGCTAAAAAAATGTCTTGTAGGGGGAAAAACAAAAAACAGAAAAAAAACCAACAGGGAAAGAGGAGAGAGAAAGCAGCAAACTTTGTTCAGTAATTCCTATAAGATACCGGGTTGTAAACTAACAGAATGTCCAAAATTCTACAATAACTTCCTGTGAAGTTTTTGTTAGTCAGGAAAAAGTGGGTGGTAATTCTGTATCTGTACAGGCTTCTCCCTAAAGGCAGGAGAGAAAACAAAGCACAACCACTGGTTCTAGAGACCATGACGTAAAACAGAACCTTGAAAGGATCTGCAATGTCATTCCAGGTAGTTGCTGATAAATAAAAAACCTATTAGCATTTTTATAGAAGACTAAGAAATATACTGCAGTACAGTTTAGGACTACACCATACTTTCAAAAGGAATGCAGCTTAAACAAACTTTTGAAATGACAAGCTTTTAGTATGTGTTTTTTAATTGGTTGGCTGTTTTTATATACTATGGAAGTTCTATAAATTAGTTTATTTTTTACTGTGGTTCTAGTACTATTTGTGAAGAATCTTAGTTCTTTACTTTCACAGTCACAGCACTAATTCATATAGTCTGATGAATGCAGATGTTACAAATGATAAAATAATTTCATTGCTTCATGTAAAAAGGTTCTGTTGTTTCTTGGTATTCTTGAGTTTTGAAAGACTCAAAGGCAGCTTAATCTGAGTTCCCAAGTGTAACAAGGGACTCTGCCCATTAACATGCACATTTCCATAATGCCGAAGCTGGAATAAAACTCAGCCAGTTCTTAAATGTGTACCTTTAATTTCAGACTATTCCTGCTGGTTTTTACAATGTAAATTGCCATTTGATAGGTACAGAGATACCTATTAGCAATGAAGTTATACTCTTCCTTTTGATGCACTAGGGGGATGGAAATATGCAGAGAAACCCTCCTCCATCTTGTTCAGTATTCCTAGTAGGAAACACACTGGGACACCTTGGGGCCAAAGCAGTTGGCAGCAGCTTAGCCCAGTGACAGTAAAAATCTGTTTGGCTGAGGGCCTACACCTGATCTTCACTGAGCATCTGTTAGATTTAATCAAAAGAATGTTGAAGATAATATATGTATTAGTTTTCCAATATACCTGAGCAAAAGAGTACTGCAGCAATTCTTGGTTGGACTTGAGAAGTGAAGATTTTTTTAAACTGAAAGTATATGGTCTATTTGACCAAATTTTAAAGAAAACTCATTTTTATCTGCATTTTTTAATGCAAGACAGATTATTTTTTAAAATCTGAAAATTAAAAATGATTTTCATAATTTCAGAAGGCAGAATTCAAATTATCAAAATATCAATAAACCAATAGCCAAAAAAGAGATCATACAGGCCAATTTTGACAGTTTCATGTAACTAAAATAATACCATTGACCTTACCTGTTGAAGAAAAGCAGCACATCGATTAAAAGATCTACACAACTATAAGCACAATGTTTTTTCAATGAACTGAGACAAATATTAGGGAATTTGATGAGCACATGAAAGTACAAAAACACAGCAATCTGTATACCCTACAAAGATCTATTGTGGGTATGGGAAGATAAAATATAAAGTTCCCAACAATGTGGGAAAGACGAGAAGAAACAGAGGAGGAACATGTAGCTATGACAGTTCTAGATGGAAATCTAAAGAAACGAATATATATTGCAGCTATTAGGAGAGTCACAATTAATAATGTCCAAACTAGCCTTTCTTAAGGATTGCCCACACTTCCTCTGTTGAGAGTCTTTAGGCCTAATGAGGTTCTGATGCGCTGTGAATGTTCTGGTTCTTAAACCAATGCATACAGAATCCACATGAGCCTTTGTTTTACAGACCTGCTCTTCACAACACAAGTCTTTTTGTTGCCTTAAATAGCCTTTGATCTTCCTTCTATAGTGCAAAACCACCAATGAACCAGCATGAGAAGCAGGGATACCAGCACTGTGGCGTTTTAACTTATTCCCAAATGATTGCAAGCAAGAGTATAGGTAAATAACAATTAAAGTCAATTAATATTCACATAGTGGCTCACGAACATAACTTAGATTCAAATATACACTTTAACTCTTTGTCAATAACCAATTTTCAAAACAAATAATAAAAAATCCAGTTCAACAAATCACATTTATAGCATAATCTTCTACTAGTTTTGAATATAGGTGAAGATGCAAATTCTGTTTGATTAACCTGGTACTAATCTAGAGTATTTCCACTTAATTCAAAGAAATTAGAATTCATAGCAGTCGAAATGAGGACAGAATGTGACACAACATGCGTAGGCCTAGAATTAAAGAGAGCGATGACTGAAACATACACATATATTTGATAATGGAAGGGATCCTACACTTAAAGAAATACTTTTAATTAGGAACATATTTTTTTTTCCAAGTAAAAGAAAAGGAAATTAAGGTTCTACCACATGGAGTTTTTATCTTTACCTGACCAACTCATTATTCAGAGAAATGGCTTCCAGGTATTTCTTCAGTGCATAGTAATTATGGATATATTTTCGGACGTAATATCCTCTCCATCTTTTCTGAATCTACAAGAAATAAAAACTTGTTTTGTATATTTCAAATTGAAAGATTTTATGTGTATAAAATAACTAGTGTATTTCCAGAAGAATAGGATGCCCTTAAAAGCATTATCAAGAAGATGCACCACTACCTTTAAGTGAAGAAAATGCAGGTAAGGTGTAACATATTGTAGTTAAATGGTGATATGAATTTACTATTAAATGCCGACATTAACAAATAATATCAAATTTTAAGTAACTGTTTATGTTGCATCTGTTTATGTCGTTAAGAAACATCTGCTGCTGCCAGTTGCATTACTTCATGTCAGAATGGTAAAAGAAGCTGATAAAAGAAGTGGTGCCTGTTTCCCAAGTTACAGCATACATCATCTACTCAGTCATCCACTTCACAACACTTCTGTTACACTCTTTTTTTACTCTGGATATGTAGTAAACTCAGAGGAAGCCTCCCAGTAACTCAATGAATGAGGATTTCTGAAAACATCATTTACAAACTGTCCATCTTTCCCATATAAAATGATGTGTGTCTGTTTGTTACACATTAATTAGAACATTCTCACAGAATACTATTCCTTCTGCCTAACAGACGAAGCTTAAACCAGAAGAGGAAACCTCTTTATCTGTAGTTAGTCATGATATTGCAGTAATAACAGAAATTATGTAGTGTCCTCCATGAGAAAGAATTCAGCCTGATGCATATTAAAATGCTTCAGTTTCAAAAGACAGTTCAGCATCACTCTCCACAAGTATTTAGATTAACAAAACAGCTTAAACCTTCTCTCATACCTGAAAATACTAATTATGATGATTCTGAAATAATTACAGATTTGATAGCTGTATACTCTGTAGAAAGGGAAGTATTAATTATCACTACTGCCATTTGCTAGTCATATCTATCCCACTTTACTGTATCACATGTACTGAAGCTGGTGGAAAACATCTTTTCAGTCATGCTGAGTGCTGTTTCCAGTCTTCATTTTCTGTATTGTATCAGATCAGTGTATTTTGTATCAGTACATCTCAAAAATAGATTCTTTAGTTTCTTCTTTGTATTGTTTCTTTCGCTTTGAAATGTATCTCAACATTAATTTCTCAATTTCCATGTTCAGATCTGCCTTACTATATTCCCATTCCAACTTGCATCTCACGGCCTTTGCAGCTTTGAAATCTTTAGAGACATAACAGCAGAATGGCAAAAAATACTAAATTAAAAAAGAGTCTGAGGTCTTACTATCGAAGAGCAATCCATTGATAGAAGCAATCTATCTTCACCAGGTGCATTGAAAAGAACATTCAAATTTGCCAAGAGTTCTCCTTTTCCTCTGTGTCTCTGGGTACTAAACATTTTAAGAAATGCAACTCTTAGCTATATTTACAAGGAATGTTTTTCTTGTTTTCCTTTTGCATCTACTGTTCTCTTTCTAGAACCTCAGAACCAAGCTATGACTTTGTATGTGGAGTAAATCCCCTTTTTGCTACTTTGTTTTTGATGCTGTTAATTTTCTTTCCCTAACTTTTATTCCAAAGTAGCCTAATGCAAAAGTTGCAGAAAGGGAATCATGTATTGCTGCGCTTGATTTGGGAAAGAAAGCAAGGGAAAAAAAGCTGCCATTTGCCCAAACCACAAATCAGACTTTGCTCTGAGTGACTTCATCTTCAAGTCTTGGCAGAGCTCTTAGGAAACAAGTAAAATTGTCTCTACTCCTTCCAGTTCCTTTACAGTCAAAATCCATATCACTAACTGTGATAACTGACAAAAGTTACTGCGATTTTGCAACTGCTGCCATTTTTTGTGCTGAAAAAAATAACATAATGAAACCATCTATATGAAGGTTAATTAACAACTGCATAATTTTAACTGATGATACCTAGTGGTACAGTTATGATTATCTCTCTATGTAAGATGCAGTTAAGTATCACAGGAAAGCTTTCAGTAAGTCTTTGAGTGATATGTCACAAAAAAAGGTAAAATTATTCACTAAAGGTATGAGGAACAATAGTTTATTCACTTTCAGTGTTAGTATTCCCTTTGTGCATCACCATGCTTTTCCTCTCTTAGATGAGACTCAAAACTAATATAAAAAGCTGATTTTTTCTTTTACATGTGTTGTTTCTCTGATTTTAATAAAGAAAAGAGTTAAGCTCTTGATATTGATATAAATAAATGTTATGAAATCAGCTGAACATGTGAGCAAGAAATTTTCATACCAAAGATGCTCTCTTTGCACAAAATTGTAGTGAATTTCATAGTCTTTACAAGTCCCTTTCTCATACACAAGTGCAGCGGGTTAAAAAGGGATATAGAAAGAGGAAAGAATGAGTATGTCTTCAGAGATGTGGGATTAAGCAAAATCCTTTGCATGTGAATAAGGATCTTAGCTTTGTTTCTCTGTTTGGCTTCAGTATTTCTCAACAAGAGTAACTTGGCGCCCACATAGCTCATTAATGCAGGATTATAGTCCCTTTGAAACTATTTCTGACAGTCTTCACCTTCCAGCTATAAATGCAGAACTGGGTATTTGTGGGTTAAAGGATCAAAACTCTAACTGAAAGACAAAAGAGTAAAATTGTATAAACCTATAATTATCTCCAATAGGCTCAGAGCACCAATTAGACATCACATTCTACCTTTATTTACACCACTTTCTCACTAGAATGACCTCGCTGAATGAATCACAGAAAAGAGACACTGCATTACATCACAAATTATGCTATATAAGTTGCTCCAAAAGTTATGCCTCCTACCTATTTCCATAGAAATTACAACAGCTATAAAAAGCATAATAAAATTACTTGATAGAGTAAATTTGCAGCTACAAAACACCATTTTTCAATGTGATCACTATCACTAGCTATGCATTTTCACCAGTGATGAACAAGGGCCTGCGTGCTTTGTTCGTAAATATCTGCATGGCCATCCGGTATGCAGCTTATCCTTCACATCACTGCCACCACTGCTGAGACTTATCACCCACCATCTCATTGTGCTCGCAGCCACTGTTTGGTCTCCATAAACGTGTGTCAAGCATTGGTGAATGTCAATGGATAACATTTTTATCACAGGGTGGAATTCAATTCCACCTCTTTGGTTCATATGCACTTCCATATCAGACGTCATTTTGTCAGACTACGTCCCTGCTGCCATCTGTCTCACATCAATGGAATCTAAAGAATATTGGTGGGAAGGTTCAACCACTACTGCCATATCACCAAAATCCACCTCTGCTATCATGGGCTAATATAATAAAATTACTTAAAGAGCAGCACTTTTTGATTTCTACTTCACTAGTTATATGTGTCAGAAATCGGAAGACTGAAGCAACACATTGATGCTGATGATGCTCTTGTATTGTGAACACTTATAATGTGCTTGTGTACTAAATGTTTGCTTTTATAATAAAGGACAAGCATTATTTAGATAGAAAAGCAACATCACAGTTTGATTCCTACTGTCTTTCATCTGTTTGGGCTGATGAAACATGGACAGTGTGGGCAACATTTTCCAAACAATGACATCATAGCAGCTTTGAAACAGTGTGTCAGCTCCTCCAGGGCAGATTTTTACGAGCATGGTATCCAGGCTCATCTTCATTGCTTGCAAATACACATAGATAATGGTGGTAACTATGTTGAATACTTGTAGCTAAGAATTTGTTCTAAAACTGTTAGTTTTACTGTAGTTTCCAGGGAAATAAACAGGAGGCATTACTTTCAGAGTGACTTATAATGTATTACAACTATATTTCTTTTTAATTCCAAGGTGAATGTTTTAAAATTTCTTGGAAAAAAAGAGGCAAGTGTGTATGCCCTTCAAAGTAATTAGCAAGTTTCAACAGTGATTGGTACAAAACAATTATTGTCATTGATCAGCACTGAACAGATAATTTTAAACAAAGTCATTGTGTGCTCAGCAGATTACAGCTTGTTAACGGGCAAGTTCTAAATGACCTCTTAAGCTAGTCAAATCAATGATGCATATTCCTCATTAAGTAACATCAAAATGTAAGTGGTCTTATAAATAACGTTTATTTTAAGCACTAAAACAAATGGCAAAACCTTGATATATCAAAAGCCATCTGCTCATGAAAATATTTTTTTCCCAGGGATTATTTCTGCAACTGAAAATTTATGGCATCTTAAATCTTTTAGGAGGGAGAATCATGTTGCAAAGTAGTGCTCAAAAGTAAAATTAATTAAAACAAGTTCTTTCTTTTAACTTACAAGGGTAAAACTGACAGTTCTGGTCACAAGTAAATGAAATACAGGGAGACAGGGACATAGTCTGAGTTCAAAACTATAAGTGCATGTAATAATTTTAATATCAAAAAGTGTCTTTCCAACCAGTGACTAGAAATTAGAATAAATCATTTAGTAATATCATGAGGCAAAAGTGGTCTAATACAAAAATATACACAGTTATTGTTATATTTTCAGAACACTGAGGCATATTAATTGTGAATCTAGTCCATTATGTGTGAACGCCAGTCACTGCTGGCTTAGGAAATTCAAATTCTGGCCATACATTTTCCTTGCACAAACTCAACAGGCCTCAGTTGCTGTTGTTTTGCTGTATTTCAGTTAGTTCTTCAATAACCATATAATGGCAAAAAACACATTCAGTGTTTCAGAATTGTAGCATTTTAAATCTGCTCTGCAATAGATATAGAAAGATGAGAATTGGATTCTGATAGTTGCAATGAAATAATGGTCTGTTCTCTTGTTTTCTGATTTAAATTTCCATTAAAGAAAAGGACAACTGAAAAAATGCTACTTTGAAGATTTATATCACCTAATGATTCAACATTATATTTCCATTACAAATGAATGAGAACACATTCAATTTGAAAAATGAAAGACCAAATGCAAAACACTAGTTGACTAGAATACATAATTACCTTTGAAATTTGGTCTTCAAGTGCCTTCTAAAAGTACATAGCTAACTTTCAAGAGAGGACTTGCACCATATGCTTTCCCACTGATTTCAACTGCATGAGTACATAGCATTTACCCTCTGTGGAATACTTGCAACCCAGCTAACTAAAGAATAAACTAAAGCAAAAAAGTACATTTTTGAACATTTAGATTGCTGTAAAACAACATTAGCTCTCTAAGATGCACGAAATGTAAGATTGTCTCTTGTGCTTTTGATAGAAACATTACCAAGTCAAAAACCTGACAGGAACCTAATGACACAGCTTTTGATTCTGAGTTATCTGGGAGACAAGAAATGCCACAGTTCTGGGGATCTTTCCGATTTATAAGAATCTCTCTGGGTTAATCTCCCTACATCTAGTAGAACCAAAACTGAAAGATGCCTTGCCTGAAGAGATCCAGGCCACAGATTAAAGCAGGTTATTTTTCGTTTGTTTGTTTTTGTTTTGTTGGTTTTTTACTCCACAAAATAAAAGAATTAAGGGAGATGAAAAGATTTCATCCCAAGAATTATCTCATGTCCTTGCCTTGTTTGCTTTATTTGTTCCAATATGGTTCCAAAGTTCAGGAAAAAATGCTAATTTCAATTCAATATGTTTTACAGCTTTCCCATGACAAACTGTATATTTATTAAAGTTCAAGGGCTGTTTACCCACTTCTTCATCTAGCAGAAATCACTCAAAATACCATCAGTGACATCAAAGCAGCTCAAACCAATGTTTGGCAACAAACTCATCCTGTACAAAGTAACTCATCTGAGATTCGATGCATCATTTGTAATGTATTAATGAAGGAATAAACAAAGCTACTTTAATGAACATTAAACTTCTATTGTTTGTCAGAATTTTAAATAAACGTCTACATTTGTAGGAATACTCCCAGAAAGAATGCTTGTTTAATCATCATATGTGGTAATGAACAATGAACATTTAAATGGGGCAAGACACACACAGATGCCTTCATTTCAGCTACAGTTTTCAAATACAACCCAGACTACTGAGAGTAACTTTAATTTTTAACTACGTACTATTTCCTGCTGTTGCCATCAGCATATCAATCAAGTGTGTATTATTCTGGTTTGCTCATTTTATTAAAAGCAAATTCGGAGCACAATTGACTTTTCATTTGTTTAACAAGTGAAGAAATATTTACCCTGACAGCCATTTCATTGTAGAAATTCATCTTCATAATAGAATATGCTGTCTGTGAATCAAGGAAAGAAAAAAAAGATGGCATATATTTCAGTTAACACAAAGACAGTGCTCCTATTTTTACATATAAAAGATAAGAATCTTTATACATAATACATAATAAGAGTTCTAGGCTTAGAGAGAATAAAATCAAACTTTGTATTGAAGAGATAGGCTTCCTAATACATAATGCAGGCTTAACCAGAAAAATCTATGGTAGTCAAACTAGGAGCTAATGGAGATATATGATCATAAAATGCTCTCCGCTGAGTTTGATAATCAATGGTGCTCTACTGAGAGTAGAATAACAAAGCAGAAATATTCACAAGTGCTGGTGACACATAGTATTGTATGATTTATTCACTGGGGTTCTTTTAGCCAAAACTCACAGAAACATAAAAGGAATTCATATTTCAAGACGTCTGGTTTAATGAAAAATTCAAAGAAATGCTGTCTTCAGTCGAAATCGTTCAAGGATACGGATGCAGTGATGGAGCAAAATTGTGCCTTCCAACCATCTGTACTAAATGTTATGTACTTAGCTGTCTCCCGAGTAATCCTTGGGAATTTTGTTTCATTTAATATTCATTTCAACATCATAAAATCATAAATACAATGATACCATGTTACAGTGAATCCCCTGATATAGAAAACATTTCCTGAAGTCCTGGTTTCCTTCCAATAAAGTAGAGTTCCTCTCATAGTGAATGAACCCCTATTATACTAAGCAATCACTTGGCAGCATAGGTTATTTTAATGGATACATCACTTTAAACTAAGCTTTCACATCTGTTCCGCCCTCTAATTACAAATGCAAAATGAACATAATTCACAATTGTATCATAAAAAGTAAAATATAAGTACTTGGAATGCCAGAGTATGTCCTTTGTTTAGCACAACATGCAGCTTTTATGTTTTTCTCATGTTTTAGACACAAATCAAAGGCAAAAGTGCTTTCCCCTGATATAGTGATTTTCTCCCCCATGGCAAACAGGAATTCACTATAAAAGGGTTTCACTGTAATTAGTGTTATTTGAATTGCCTAGTCTGATCCAAAGCAAATTGTCTGTGGAGAGCAGCAGGACTGGATTATTTATCAACAGTCTGGGCAATTAAGAAACAGTTGGCTGCAATATGTTATTTACAAATGAACACAATGATGCTACTTCATTTTAAATTCTCTTTCTTCATTACATTAAGCAAGGCATAATTCCTGCAGTTTAATTAAGGTGCATTTTAAATGCTTACTTTAATATCATACCAATCTACTAGTAATAGATACAGGAGTAAATATATTTCCTATATGAAAGAAAAATGCAAAACCGCAGAATCTCCAAACAAAAAAAAGTTCCACTTATATATACACATATGCAAAAATATATTTATACATATTTATCAATTTGAGGGAATCACAGTTCCAAATGTATGAATCAGAATAAATAGCAGGCACAATCTTCACTATTCCCTACATAACTGCTTTCTAAGTGATGCTAACTGTCGATATTGGAATGAAATGATGTATTCCACATCTAAATGTGCTCTTAAACTTCAATTAAATTGATATAATTTTGCTTTGCAGCTCATCTTTTCTTTGGAAGAGAACGTAAGAGTTGCAGTCCCACCAAATAGCTTAAATATGATAAGGGGTTTCTCTCCATCAGAGATTAAATTAAACACTTTTTTGTTTATTTTTCTCATATTGATGGCCTTGAGCACTTCAGTCTGAATCCACTCTAATTCACTGCAGAATCTATCATCACTGTACTCTTTATGTCATTGGTACTGAAAGAAAGCAGGACCATTTTCCCTCTGAACTTAGTGCTAAGTACTGAAGAGCTCTCCAAATGCATGGAGATGCCATTTATAGGGATCTAGACTGCTAATACACACCTTACATAGGTGTGACAAATCTGTGCCTTACACTACCACTACTCAACAATATCACTCGTAGCAGAAAGGGAATTACACATTCCTGCTTTTAGTCAGTGTCGCTCTAAATCACAAGTCAGTCAAATGGAGAATTGCTCAGATCACTTTGTTTCAGTTTGCTTCTCCTGCAAATTCTTATCTAATCTTGGTAAGAATACAACACACTAAACTCTGCTTTTAAAAGTGGCAGATAATGTGTTTATCTCTATTCACAAAAACATAAACATTATTTTGTGCTTCAATTCAAGTCTGTACTTTTTTTTATGTTCTTCCCAGTAAACAGAATACTGTCTTTGATAAGGTCCTCCTATCCACAAGACACCTGCTTATGTTCACTTTTCTCATGTTTAAGTGCAATTTTGTGTAACTCTGTGATCATTTCTTCCTATCATATCACTGGGTGCCAATTCCAAGGCTACATTTTCAGGATGACTCTCCGAGAAGAACTATCTCACTATACCATCTACATGAACAACCTCAGTCTGACTACATAGATAGTGTTTGCATCTCTCTTTGAGGTTTATGAACAGACGTCCCTATCAGTTTACTCAAAAGGCTATGACTTCAAAACTGAATCTTTTTGTGTATGAACTGCTGCACGATGCTTAATCTTTCTCACTTTTTTACTACTTAAAAACATGTTTGGGAATAATTTTTTTTACATAAACATATTCTTAGAAAGGGAGCTGAAAGCATGCCCATCATGTATACCAACTTCATGTAATAATGAAACGTTAGAATTCCATTTGCCTCAACAGGCAATTTCTTGCCTTTGGGAAGTATTATAAATTGGAACACAGAGATACAGGCTGATTCATGTTGCAGTGTTTGCCTGGTTTTAAAACTCATCCTTTCCTGCTGGCACTCCAAGACTTTCGAAACCTAGAACTACCGATGTAACAAAGGAATTAAGAAACTTATTCTAGCTCAGTTCTTAATTTTAACTTGATATTGATGTTATAAAAGAAACCTTTTTATGAAAGATTATAATCTGCTATAATCAGAATATAGAAAGCTCCATAGCTTTGGTCACATAAATACTATAAATAGATTTTATTAAGTTAATGAATGTTAAAAATCAACAGAAGAGACACTAGAGGAGTAACAAATGAAATACTAGTAGTGATGCACATATGGACAGCCAATCTGATGAGCCTCAGCCTTTGTTATTTTCCGCATCAGTACAACTCACATTTCACAATTTTGAATATAATCATTAAAATGATTTATTATCTATGAATCATGGGTATTTTGTGCATATGCTTTGCCTTGTTTGCTGGCAGCAGATACCAGTACAGTCATTATCAGCAGAGAAATTTTAAAGTGACAAAATTCTTTTGTGTTTAAGAAACAATGATTTCAAACGTATTACTGCATTTCATTGCCATGAGTCACTACAACTACTGTTAGCAAAAGTTCAACAATAAGTGAGCTTTTAACTTAGAACTTGCTTTAAACTGCTGATAAGATTTTTGTTCCATTTTATGAAACTGCTGATTGCTGTACATCGCTTGCTCATGTGACTCAGTTTCTCTAAAGTTCTGGCTAATTTTGTATAAATGCCAAAACTGGATGGATTTGTTGCACAGTTTCAAATTATGTTTTAACTGGGTGTGCTTAAGGTTTAGTTGTACATTATTCCACAGAAACCAAACTTCCCTAAATTCAAGGACAATATTCAGTGACCTTCAATTTATTTTTTTTAAGCAGAATGCAGTCCAACTACACAGCCACCTAGCCTATATTAAAAATAAATACATAAATAGGAATGTTTTAGAGGATGGACTGAGAATCACAACCAGGAAGGATGACTCATAATTAAGTTAAGTGAGTTAAGCTGGAAGAGGTAAAACTTTTAATTAAATTACTGATAAATGTGTGTGTGAGGTGGGGGGGAATAGATGAGCTTTTAGGCACACAAGTCTGTAAGTGTAAAAACAGTTTAGTAGGAAGTATGAAGATCAGCCTGTAACATGAGTTACAATGGCACAGCTTTTTCCTTCTGCTTGACTAGTCAGTTTTGAATAAATATAACTACTAAAAAAATTCATCAAGAATAAATGACTAACGAGTCAAAATTACTGTAAAAATGCTTACACAAATTGATAAATTACAGAAGTTAACTACACATTAAAAACTTTATTATTTTCAGTTAAAGATAAATCAGCTTCTTCTTAATCTCCTAAACGCGTTAAAAAGGTTTCAGCTAGTATGCTGTCATATACTTTTGCTATCTTCAGCTCTGTCAAGGGAATTAGATTGACTGTGATCTGCTGTGTGCCTTAAGGCAAAACCTCAAATACTTCAAGGTTCATTAAGTAAGAAATTTAAGCCACTAAAATATAGAACAGTGGTACATAGAGACACAGGTTTATTTTATTTTCAGAATTAGAAATTCTACCAGAAAGAAAAAACAAACAAAAAAATTCATCTTGAAAAGCTCCAGTCCTGCCATTAGCATCATGCAAGCAGGTTTCTACATGAGCAGATCTCATTGCTGGATTGGGAACTGATACCCCAGAGCTGCAAACACTTAGGACTAACTGGACTTGACTATCATGAGCAGGCTTACTGAAATTTATGGCACTTTATGTGACAGTAACAGTTAAGTACATGACTGCATGTGTCAAGAATCAAAGTTTCAGCACTTAAATTTCAAGGCAAATAAATGAATGACTCCATACTTATTCCATAAATAAGCAAACAAGATTTTTAAACTGGAAATCTACCTTAATCATTTTTCTGAAGTATCTTCTGCTTTGATAACCTCTCCACCATTTCTGTATGGAAATTGCCATTTTGTTCAGATATCTAAAATTAAATATATTAAAATATATATTATTTTGAAAGATCCCAATATAACTGCAAATGCATTATTTCCTAATATTAAAAATTAATGCGAGTGCATTATCCATACAAATTCCAACCTGAAGGCCACTGCAAACCTATTTCACACATATAACTGAATATATGCATGCGTACATATACATATGCACACACACACCTTACACACTTTTCAACTTCTATGTATACCCATTCACACATACTCTACTTTTGGAAAAATTTGGTTACTGCAATCTTCCATATATATATATTTAGTTTCTATATATATATGTATATATATATTCAGTTTCTATATATATATATATATACATATATACTACTTCCATTATCATTACAAAAGATTTATGAAGTAGCTCTAAGAATGTAATTTGAAACTTTCCATGAACTTTTTTAACCAACATATCTAGCCACTTCAGAATGTATATGGGTGAGCTCTGTACACAGAGGCAGAGAAAATCCTCCTCTCCACTTACTGATTTACTTCTTCTTACATACTCATAATTAATTACACTGTTTTTTCTTACGTTACTGAGATGTCTTAATTAATACTCTCTATCTATTAAGATCTGTTGGTGGAACTGATAATTATTTTCTAAAGGTCTGACTTATGAATTGGTATCAAAATAAATTGATGCTATTCATAGACGATGGGAAAGACTGGCAAACGTGTCCTGATGTGTAGCTATCACAAACGGTTCTCTGTAGTATGTGTATCCAAAACAATTATTACAGCCTTTTTAATATGTGAGGCTTAGAAGTGAGTACACCTTGGAGTGGAGGGGCAGGTTCCAATCTCTTCTGGTGATGGCAGCAAGACCCAAGGTAACAGCAAGGAGATGAGACCAGGGAGTGTCAGGCTGGGGATTAGGAAACAGTTCTTCCTCAGAGGGTGATGGACATGGAAAAGGTCGCCCAGGGCAGTGGTCATGACCTGCTGGAGTTCAAGGATCATTTGGACAATCCCCTCAGACATACAGTTAGAATTTTGGGTTGTGATACGTGGAGCCAGGAGTTGGACTTGGTGATCCTTGTGGATCCCTTCCAACTTGGAACATTCTATGATTCTATTTCTGAAGATAGACTGTTTGTGTGCTACTTATTAGATGCTTATTAGCATCTCAACATTTTAATCGCATGCTGTTCTGAAAATCAAAAATAAATATATATTTTTAGTAGAGCAGCATATGTTTTATTCAGTTAAAAAGCAGAATAATATATATATATTTTTTGTTTTTCAAGATGTTCTCATTTTATTAGAATCAAGAAATACCATGAGAAGTTTGGGAAAGAAATTCAGAAATGAAACAGAGATTAAAATATGTCTAACATATTACCTCAGATAGGCTCGGACTCTGCATCCTCGAAACCAGCTCTGAATTTTGATAGCAGCTTTGTATGCTATTTTTATGTATTCATCAATAGATCTGAGAGTATAATAAGGAGTAGTTAGTAATAGTAATCATAGAAAATATAAAAAGTAATAACACTTGTACCACAACAATTTAATACCAAAGCAGAAAATTCTTTCTAAATATTTCTTATTGTAGCTTGTGATCTCATTCACTGGATTTTGCACCCCCAATTAAAATTATAATTCCACATACTTCAATAATACCACAGAAAAAGATAATTTAGTTAAGCTGTATAGCATAATGATAACAGAGTTAAGCCTTTGGAAGTGAACTGGTGACTTGATAGGCTGTAACCAATTTTAAAGATTTTAAAATCAGTACAGAAAAAGACGAAATAAAATTGTCCTATAGAAAAAGTACATTTATAAACTTTATTAGGATTAGAAAATAATGGAAAAAAAGCAACAAACTGCCTTAGACAAATGCATGAACGAGCTCAAATCATACTACTATTTATTATAGAATAAAAATATTTAAAAGGATATGAAAACTAAATATCACTGTATGCTATTGGAACGTTAAAATATTATAACATCTAGATGACATGAGGTTTGCAAGAGTGTAAGTCTTATTCTCATACAGTACTGAATATTATGGGCCTATTCTGTTGTAGCTGAAAAATACAGATAATTCTTTAGCAAGAATTAGGCCTGAATTATAACAAAGCCCCCACAGCTATGTATGAAATTGGGTATCTACAGAGATATTAGATAAATTAACTACAGTCAATATCATCATTGTAAATATCAAGAGCTTATTAAGAATATGAAATCAGAATGTAGTTTAATAGGAAGAGGAAACCAGGAGTTAGAAACAAAAGGTGTAAGTAATTTGGACAGATTCTAAAGTGATGATCATGGGGATCTTTTACCCAGAATTATAGAACTTAATGCAACATCTTATTGAGTCCTGACAGGACTTGCACAGTGAGAATTCAAAGATGTGGATTTTGGATTTTAGATGTGGAGATAATCTAAAAAATGACACTGGCAGATTATTGGTGTGTGCTGCAGGCAGGCAAGGAGGGAACAAAAAGAAAGAAAGGAAGTAGACAACATTCTGAGACTGCAGGATTGATTAGTATAGATGCTAGAGGAACTGATGATGAAGCGGGGATATGCAAAAAGAATATATAGAAGAATTTGTTTTTAAGTTGCATGAGGAGAAGGGTTATCTACAGAGATACCCATCAGGCAGCTGAAGATGCAAGATAGACATAGATGGAGTACTGATGACCCCGAGGAGATCTTCAAGAACTATTATCTGCCAAAGTCGTACGTTAAATTAGATATTACAAGCAAAAAATTGTGCAGAAATGGGGCAAGAAGCACAAGCAAAATGACTTCATCAGAAAGTTAGGAAGTTATTCCAAGAGGTAGTCCATGCTTTTCTTCCTGTGACTCTGTCTATTGAGAGTTTCAGTGCTGAAGTGTAGAATCTTTTTTATTTAAGCAGATCAAGAACAGCAGCATAGTTCAACAAGTTTCCACTTCCAACTGCTCTTGACAGCAAGTAAGTGGTTCCGAGCACAAGTTGTTCTATCTGAAATCTACCCTCCTGATCAGACTGTACAGTTGCCATACAGTCTCGATTAAGCTTAAAGAGTCAAAAATATTCTCAAATGCCTTTTTTTTCAATTTTATTTATTTATTTATTTATTTTGTTAAGGTATATTCAAGGTCAAAGACAGGTCCTGCACATTCTAATGCTTACTGTGAGAAAGTGCAGGTTTAAGGCTTATTTGCACTGTGTCATAATTGCTCAAGTCCTTCCGTAGAAAGGTGTCTTCCCTAAGAAGACAGACAGTTTAGGAGATCCCATACTCTGACATGAAATGGAGTTCTGCATAAAGAATGACAGGAACATTACCAAGATCAGAAGAACAGCCAGTTTAAATCGATTGCTGGTCTAAACACAATCAACAGGTGGGACATTACAGCCATCAGCCTGCCCTGATCTTTAATGGAACAGATGTAGAGCCCCAAACAGCAAATGCATTCTGAAAGATAAAGGTTTTCTAATTTGGGATTTACTTTCAGGCACTTCAATTATTGCATTCTGCCTGCAGCAGCAATTTCTAGCAAGACTACTTAATTCTCACCAGAGTTCCTTTAAGTCAAGTTGCTCTGGATTTTCAGTATGTTCTACATATTCTACAAAGTTCTGCTTTTAGGTTTTGTCAGATAAGTGAAGAAATAAATATATACTTTTTCTTGTTGTTTTAAAATCTCCTTGGCACACATAGACCTAAACCTCTCAGGCTTTACCCTTGGAGGTACTTTTGGAAACAGCACAATCCATACAAGAAAAAAAAACAACCAACCCACCAAACCAAGTACTTTGCAGTCTACACTCTTCTGCACTTTGTGATAAAGTTTGCTTTAGATAAAATTGTCATTTGGGGAATCTGATATTTCACTGCAGAATACTGACTTGAAAGGGTGCTTTTTAAAAATACCAGTTGTTTCTGTATAAATGCCATTCAACCATGTGGATAATGAATGAACACACAGATTACCCTCACTGGTGCTCAGAGCATCCCAGATTTGTCAGTTTTAACAGATCCATTACTTTAAGTAGAATAGTTCTGCAGTGGAAATGAAGGCTGTTGTCTCACTTTGTGCAAAATACTTCAAAGACTACTGCAAAATTGACACACTTCAATGCCCAAAGTTCATTTGTTGGATTTAAAAGTTAAGCAAAAGACCTTTGCATTTATGTAGCATTTCACGTCTTTATATTCTTCATATTATTCACTGGATTCAGCTGAATGACCACTCTCAACTGAGCTTATGTATAATGAAGCAAAGTGCTGAGGGAAGCATTAAAAACCATGTCATAAATAATTTCTTTTTTTTTTTTTTACTCAGAAAATGCAAAGTCCAATGATGTAATGGGGCTGTGCTGTCTATAGAGGAATGCACCTCTGAGAGTATTTTGTCTCATCATTGCCTAAGCATTACAAGGGGTTTTACAATTTCTGCCACTTCACAAAAGCAATGAATATGGAACTGGATTGTTATTACTTTAAACAGACATGAAACCAGATGCAGTATTTTAGGGACATGGTTTGGTGGGCATGGTGGTGAATGGTTAGCAGTTCGACTACATGATCTTAGTGACCTTTTCCAAACTTAATAATCCTATGATTATATCAAAAACTCTAAACAAGTTATTCTGACTTGTTTCAAGGTTTTACTGACTGCCTTGTTGAAGAAGTTAAAGATTTGCACCCTAAAGAACATAGATCAGATCACTAGTCAGCCATTTAGCTGAATGGGCATGTTTGAAGCCTCTGTTTAAATTCTCAGCTGAAAATCTCTGAGTTTTAAGAAACTGATGGATTATAGCCTATTCTTAAAGGGGAAAAAGTTCATTTTTTGAAAGCTGTGCCAAAAACAAACTAACAACGGAAAAAAACCAAACAGACATTAAGCATGCTGCACTCCAATGGATTTCCATGTCTGGCTCAGACTACTCTTTCTAACCTGAAATAAGTGAAATTCAAGTGCAGTCTGGAGGCATTTAAGGCCAGGTCAGATGTAGTCCTTGGCAGCCTGATTTAGTGGTTGGCAACCCTGCCCATGGCAGTCTGTAAGATCCCTTCCAACCCAAGCCATTCTATGATTCTATGATATGAGAATATCATTTAGCAAACTGCTGTGTGTACAGCTGCAACAGTAAGAACAGTAAGTTCAGCAAAAGAACAAGTAACAGAACACTTAATATGCAGGCAGAACTTGAACTCTTAACTTCTAGTAATGTTAGAGCAGTGTTATTGATGCTAATGGTGTTGTCACTGGTTTCTGAAACAAAAGCTGTATTAAATAGTGAAGAATTAAAACAACTCTCCTAAATATGCATGTTTTTCTTTTCTATTTGATTTTAATGCTACACATGCATGAGCGGAGCATTTGGGTTTACAATACAAATTCAGAAAGTAATAGAATAGATCTTAAAACATCTTTTTTCCTAAAATGTGATGAGTTGTCTGTTGCTGCCTTCACTGTCAAAAAACTCCTTACAACCAAGTGTCTTCCTGGGCCAAGGGACAGCAACAGATGGCCTGGGCAGAAGAGGCTTTGACAACCAGGACTTCTCATCAGAGCAGGTGTCTCCTTCCTTTGATGGAGAAACATAAAACCTGTCCTGGGTGAGATAGAGGACTAACATCCAGAACCAAAGACCAAGGACCAGAGTCAAACTTGCGTGACCTGACATAGCAACAGGGCATAGGTTTAAACACTGTGGTTTCTTAAGCATCAGCTCTCTCAGCAACTGAAGGATTTTCTGATACTTAAAGTAGGTAAATAAATAAATAGATAAGTAAATAAATAAATAAATAAAAGCAGCTGCCTTTCAGCAGTACAAGCTAAACATCGACTAAAAGTCACACTCCGGGTCCGGGAGAGCATGGGCCGTCACAACTCCAGCCCTTCACCTGAGGCTTTCCAGCAGCTTTACCTGCTGAGGCTTTACCTGCTGCTCGCCCCCCTCAGGCCCGCAGGCAGCACGGAGTGAACGCCGCTTTGGGCGGGAGCGGCCACATTGTCTCAGCCGGGGAAGTACGGGGCTGGCAGCGGTACGTGCGGACCCCCCCCCTCCCCATCCCGCTGGGATTACCTGTCCCTACGGAAATACTCCTTCCGCAGCCACGAAAGCCTCTCCTGCAGCCGGACCAGGGCGGCCATGCTCCCCTCCCGACGCCACAGCCGCCATGGCAACGGGACCGCACCACTCTGCGCGCCCACGGGGGGAGCGCCGTGTCGCTATCCGCGTCCCTACCGGCGGGGAGCGGAGGGCGTGGGGACAGTGGAAGCGCTGCGGGGTGGGGGAGGCTGTGATCACGGCGCGCGGTGCAGGAGGACGTGTGCGGCGGCGCAGACGGAGAGGGGGAGAGGAGAGATGGTCGCGGCCGCCTTCCTGCCGGAGCCGCGGCTGCTTCCGGGCTCTCATCATGGGGGACTGAGGAGCGGCGCCGGTCGCTCGTCTCCTCCCCGTCCGGCCCTCGCCGTCAGTTCCCGGCCTCGTGGCGGCTCCGTTCGGCTCAGTGTCTGCGAAGCGGCGCCAGCCTCCCCGGGGAGCGGCCGGGGGAGGCGCCGGGTTCATGTTCCGGGTCGCCGAGCCTAACCCGACCCGAGCTCCGGCGGCGAGGAAGAGCTGGTGAGGCCGGGCCGTCGGTTCGGTGGGAGGGGAAGCACCGAGGGAGATCGGGGAGCCGTCTCCGTGCCCCAGGTGTGGGGCTCAATATCGGGAGCGAGGTGCCCCGGGCTCGGCCTGCGCTCAGCCGCTGCGGGGTGACGCCTGTCGCCGTAGTACACGTTGCCGAACGCTTAGCATCTCGGTGTAGGATGCGGAGACGTGCCGCCAGGTGCGGCTGCTGTTCTTGGGGCTGCGTTGATTCGAACCGAGAATCAACAAGTGTGGCTTTGGCCAATGGCCAACAGATGTGTGGCAGGTGCAGCTCCAGTGTGGTTCACGGGTTGATTGTTTCCAGATACTAATACAACAGAGCTGGAGGAAGGGTCTGGAGTACAGAGCTGTTGAGGAGCAGCTCAGGGAACTGGGGTTGTTCAACCTGGAGAAAAGAAGGCTCAGGGGAGAATTTATCGCTCTCTAGGACTGCCTGAATGGACGTCGTGGTGAGCTGGGGGCCTGCGTCTTCTCCTGGATAGCACCTACAGGACAAGCGGGAATGTCCTTAAGTTGTGCCAGAGGAGGTTCAGGTTGGATATTAGGAAGTGTTTCTTTCCAAAGGGTAGTGATGGAGCGCTGGCACAGGCCACCCAGGGAGGTGATGGAATTGCCGTCCCTGGAGGCGTTCAAGAAACGTATGGATGTGATGCTGAGAGATGTGATTAGTGGGCATGGTGGGGATGGTTGGACTAGATGATCTTAGTGATCTTTGCACCTTAATGATTCTTTGGATCTTTATTAGTACAGTAACTCCAAAGGTTTTATTACACCCATTATAGGCCTATGGAGAAAGATAATTCAATAGTAGAAGATGAAAGACTGAGTTTTGTTAACAGGCCAGGCCATGGGGATTAAAAGGCTGCTTGTGTGAAAGGCTGTTTGTGTGAAAGAGTCCTGATAAATGTGAGGCATCCCAGATTTGGAAACTGGGCTTCATTTCCTTTGCAACCAATTGGTTTTAATCTCCTGCACAATATTTTCAATATTTTGTGTATAACTCGTGGACAACTTATAGCTGATTCCATTTTCATTAATGGAAGTGGAGAGGTGTGTAATATGTTTTGGTTTTGTTATTTGGTTTGTTGGTTTTGTTTATTTTTCTTGAATGTTGATGATGACTCCAGGCCTGGCTTGAGGTTTTGCTATTTTTTGTAGAGAAAGTTTCTGTATACAAACATCTACAGGTAGAACTCCTGGGTCTTCAACAGATTTGCTCATATCATTGTCTTTGTTTCTTGTATGGGCAGGGGAAGAAGAGAAAGAAAGGCTTGGTGCTTAGTTTTATTTCCGTAGCAAATTCCTCCACTTCATTTGATACCACCACTTTTTTATCTGTGGTTATTTTCATGGCTTCTCTCATTTTTATAGAAGAGAAGGCTTTCTATCTAAGATTGTGTTTGCCTAGATAGCATAAAGTTCTGGAAAACTTATGTCTAGTGATATTAGCTTATGTAACACTTCATAGAACAAGGTATGCTTTTCTGGCATAGCTATACTTATTTCATTGCTAATGCTGCGTGTAGCAGAAACATGGCTTAAGAGCTTCCTAACTTGTATCTTTACTATGAGAAGGTTTTCATTCTAGAGTTAACCTGTCATTTGTCTTTAAGTTTTATTATTTTCTGTCCATGTAAAGAAATCTAGTTCCAGAGGCTTTAAAGTCAGTGTTCAGCAAAACAGGCGGTGGGATTTTGACATATTCTCCTGTAATTGTTCGCAGACAGCAGTGGCTTTGCTCGTCCAAATACACTGCCCAGAGAAATTTAGGACTGGGAGAGTTATTGATGTTTTGTAATTTATAGGATTGTTAGTTTAGTAGTTCTGAAGGGAGATCCATTAAAATTTTCAATGGTTCCTCAGTTGCACTATTCTTATCCTTTTTTCTGGAAGCTGTCATTTGAAAGACAGCAAAGTATTTCCACTTAATGTAGAAAATAAAGAACTTCATCTTAGTAAAAACATTAAGGCACTAAAAAAGCTAATGGTTTTTGAACTGCAGTAGAGTAGAATTGTTTGCTTTGGTATGTCTACTCTGAAGCCAAATGTTTTTCGTTTTTCCTACAAATACCAATGACAACTCAGGAAGAGTTTCCAATTTGGGTACTTACTGGGCTCTGTGATTCTTCCAGTAATGACTTTGATGGTACAGCATATTATCACCATTTGACAGTTCATGTGATTTTCCACCTTGACAATTAATTAATGAAGTCATACATCTGAAAAGGGCAAGCATATCAGTAAATGGCAGCAGTAGTATTGCAGGAATTGATACCTCTCATGATAAATTGCTCCAAATCTCATTTCTGGCTGACCAATTCATTTGTGTTAGAGCCTTATTACATGTCAGCATCTTTCTAATTGTATACTATTGCTTGGTACTGAATTCTTCTTCATTGTTAAATATTAGCAGAGAATGTTCTTTAAAAGGCTTTACAATATTGTTGCTCCTTCTTAGGTAAACAGCAATTGTAGAAAAGTCAGAGGAACTAGTTACAGGTTTGTCTGGCCCTAGTTTTTGAGGGGACCAGCAGCATAATCAGCTGATGAAATTCCATAATTCCTGAGATGCTAATAACTTCCTCTTGTATAAGTCAATTATAGGGGAATTCTTACTCACGTCCGAAGTATTATTTCAAATGTGAGTCAGTACTGAGAATTGATATGTAATGTATAACTCGGGGAATAAGATGTTGCTTGCACAAATCATCTAGAAGCTGTGTATTTGATATCAAACTAGTTAACTGAAAATTCCAGCAAGTGTAGAAAGCATACATCTGTACTTGTAGAACTATGACTTAAGTAAAATTTCTTTTTTTTTTTTTTTTTTTTTGAGGGCCTTTTGCACTTGGGTAGTTCATGAAACTGATTTATATGCACACACCTTCCTAGAGAAAGAGAGTTTCTGTACCTCAAAGATGAACTATAGCCTGGGACTTGGGGCTTGTTTTTCCTTTTTCAGATGTAGATGTACATTGACACAGTATCCTGATTTCTTAAGTGTCCTTGATTCTTATGTGAAGCTCAAAATATAAAAAAAAAAGTCTGAGGCATTGTAAGTTTCTTCTGACACTTTCACATCTTAAAAAATTCATTAAAATGAAAGTTACGTTTGTCTTGAGTTTCTTTGGACTGCATGTCAGTTGTACTCTGAATGTCTTGGCTCTGAGTCTTAAGAGGAAGCACTGGGACAGTGCTTAGAAGTGAAGGAATGCTGGAGTTCTCTGTTGCTTGACAACTAGCTCTATGACTGTGATGGTTGGTACAGGAGTGGAATGCATTTGGGTCATTGTGTAACTTTTGCAAACCAGTTTGTGCTGAGAACACCTAAAGATGTAGTTAGATGCAGATATGGAACTGCGTGCTCTGGGTCTTCCTGCTGTGGCTACTGCCACTCGATGGCTAGTGAGTTTAAATAATGGAGGCCCAGCTTGTGTTTCTTCTAGATACAGTGTGTATGTCGTAACTGACAATTTTTTGTTTGTTTGTTTCATAGTATTTCCCTGCCTATCAGGGAAATATATCTTATTAGCTGTTTAATATTTTAAACTTAGTTATGTTGCTCTGATATGATATTTACTTCATGTTTATCCCTGGAAGAGCAATAGTTATTTGGAATCAGTAAATTCTCTTGGTGAAGCAGTGAGATTTATCAACTGCTGCATCCCTCCACATGCTTGCATCTGTTCACTGCAAATTTCAGCTTCGTGCATCAGTGAAGTAGTGGAGGTCCTAAAGCTATTGTTTTGAGAAGATAAATTCTGAGGTAGGAAAATAAGACTTAAATGCGTACCTGTTTGCAGATAAGGGTGCACTGTGAGTACAGTCATGTTACAAGACATCGAGGAATCCGTGTGAGACAAGATTATATGTCTGGTTTTATCATCCCAGTGTGCAAGAATAGCTTGATTTTTCTTGCACATTTAGCTTGTGAACAAGCTACATTGTGAAGGCAGCAGAAACCATGGTTCTGAGGGAACTGCTTTTCTTGGAGTTACTTTTCAAAATTGATGAGACAAGATATAGCATAACTTTTACTGCAAGAGGCAGTTTGTCTATTTAACAGAAAAATCTATAGTACTAGAAAGCAAATGTAAATACAGCTGTCAGTAGAAGGTATTTCCCCTTCTTAAGAGTTGTGCAACTGTATTAGTTTTCCTGTCATTATGTTAAATGTTTGTTACATGTTTCATGAGCAGTCATAGCTCTACATTGTGTTTTATTTGGGAAGTGAACAAAAAAGTATCATGGTTGATTTGTGTTGAAATAACAAGTGCCTATTTTGTAAGTACTACTTCCATTAGTTGTTCTAACACTGAATATTAATGCTAAAGGTGAACAGTATTAACTGTTTTGGAGTAGGTAAAAGCAGTTAGATTGTTTCCTGCAACCAGAACTTTTATGGTCTGCTCTGATACATGTAGAGATGAAATGGGTCAGCCTTTAGTGAACTATGTGAAAATTGCTTCTGATAAATGTAAAGGTCAGTATAGGCGAGGTATATTTTCTTATAGTAAAATAGAATCTTCTCCTAGTGAGGACATTACAGTTTATTGCTAGCTATGGGCTGTTGCTGTAACAGCAGTTTTATAGCCTGCTGTGAGTCATGCTATACTACAGCTCGACTTAATATTTTATGTATCACAATATGTTGTGCTGTGTTCCTTATTGCAGTCTTTGAAATTTCTTGTCTTAGAGAATACAGTTGAGACTCACGGGTAATGTCTTTAATACTTTTTTTTGTCTGACTCCCATTATCACACTTGTGTTTGAAATAGGTTGAGAAACAAATATTTTTGTTACAGTGATGATTAAAGTGTACTATGTAGGGTTGGAATACAACCTTGACAGCTGGTTGTGATCAGTGCAGAGCTGCATAAGTGGGATTGTCTGAACAATAATACAGTAATAGGCGTATGCTCTTGAATTTTTGAACAGTTAAACAAAAATCTGTTTCCATCTGATTGTGGATGCCAGCAAGATCATAGCAAGATAAAGAGGAACTCCAATAAAATTAGAGAGATTTCTTGGTTGTGTTTGTTTGTTTTAAGAAGTAAAGTTTTTATGTGGACCACTGACATTGGAAGTGCAGTGAGGTTAAAAAGCTCATGTACAACATGGTAGAGTTTCCTACTACAAAAGAAAAAAAAACAAACAAAAAACAAACCCACCCCATGCAGTAAGAGAAGCTTCAGGAACAAAAAGCAAGAATTAGTTTTAAACCATTCTAATGCTGCCTAAAGTCAGTTATAGGTTGATTGACTTCCACTTCTCTCCCTGAGTTTTCAGATAATTATTGCCTCATTTGAAATGCTTTTCCTGCTATGTTGTTTCTCTTGCTTTTGAGAGTGTTTTAGCATGATTATTGAGATTTTGATTTTTGGGATCCAAATGGTTTAAGGAGAGATGTAGAGAGTTTGATTCTTGGGAGCACAAGAATTAAAGATAGTTGTATCAGTCTTCCATAGCTGTTTCATACAGGATAATGCAAAGATTCTCTTGTACTAACAGACAAAGAAAAGGTTAGGTTAAGTGGAAGTAATGGGACTAGAGATTATAGCAGGTTAGGGAAAGATACAAAGAATAAATGCAGTTGGCAGAGTAGTTTCAGGAATTCAAAGTTGTCTTGTGTTTGTAGCACTGCTTTTGGTGGGTTTGCTATTGAGATGTTTAAGTATATGAGAAAACTGTGTAAAAGGAAAATGTATAATTTCTTTAGGTAAGAGTTTTCATGACCAACTCGGGTTTGTTCTTAAGTGTACTCGTCAATCCCTCTGTTAATGTTTAACATGTGTGCTTTTTTTTTTGTTGTTCAGATGTTCAGCTATTAGTGTATAAGTGTCTTTAACTTCGGAGTTCATGGTGAATAAGGGATCTTGTGTGCTACACATACTGATTTTTTTATTATCTGCAGCTCTGTTGATGTGGATAGATAATTGCTTATTAATTCTGGTATTAAGTTGTATTACAAAACCAAGAATCTTGCTTTTAAACATCCTTTACAAAACTTACAGACAGTCCTTCATATTAATCAATTGACATAGTGGAGTGAAGGGTGTGAATGTTCCCCTTGGCTTTATGTCAACAAAAATGATCTTCCTATACTTCGATGGGAGAGCCTGTTCACTGTGTTTACAGAGGAGGGTCACTGCCTTCAGGGAAGGATTAGAGTTGAGCAGTCCACTGTTTTCTTTTTGTAATTGTGTTCATGTAAGGTATGGGTGAAGTTACTGAAGCATGCTGAGTAAGGCTTGCTAAATGCTGGAGAAACTTGAGGAGGAAGTAGTGAAACATTTGAAAGGCGATGTCAATAATCAGACGTGTGTGATTAGGGATCTTTTTTCTTAAACAAGTATGTGACTATTGATGCCAGTGCCTAGATGTGGTGGGAAACTTCACATTTAATACTCTGGAATTACTTGTAGCAGTGTATTCTCTGTACTTAATATCACTCCCCAGAATCAATATTTTAAAGAATAAATTGATAGCAGTAATTTGGAAAAATGGAATTCATCGCTATTTAAAAAAAATAAAACATATCTTATCAAAGACTGTCTTAATTTTGGCATCTAGTTAGCATCAAGACTTAATTAACCTTAAAATATTTTAACCCAATGACAACTCTTAAACAGAACTCTCTATTGTACTACTAAGGAGGTCTTCTGTATTCAGTTTTCCATTCATAAAATTAAAATATGCTCCCAGCTTGTGGTTAGAGTAACAATTCTTAGTGATAATGCCATCACCAAGTGATGAATCCTTGAAAGTCATGAGAATAATTAAAAAAATTATTAAATTAAAACCAAATAATAGTGAGGTTGAAAACAAATAGAGAGAAAAGACCCTGCTCTTGTGTCCAGAACAGAAAATTAGAATGGTAACTTTGAAAAGGAGAATATATTGATGTGCTTTAAGTTCTATAGCACTGGCTCGTGAGGATTTGGATCTCACCAGAAATAGAAGAGTGTTTGTAGAGTAGACAGTGAGAGTACTTTGCCTAAAGTGACTTAAATGATCTTTTTATGTAAAATTGTTAATATTTTTTTTAGATTCATTTGTTGTTCTTGTTTGTTTTTTTTTTTCTTGGAAAATATAGGCATTTCAGTAGGACTATGGAGGAACTGGTTCACGATCTAGTCTCAGCACTGGAAGAAAGTTCAGAGCAAGCCAGAGGAGGTTTTGCTGATACTGGGGATCATTCTCGAAGTGTCTCTTGTCTTCTGAAACGACAGGCAAGAAAAAGGAGGGGACGAAAAAGGCGTTCATTTACCACACATCATCCCTGGGAGACTGGTCACTGTTTAAGTGAAGGATCTGATTCCAGTTTAGAAGAATCAAGCAAAGATTACAGGGAAAATCATACTAACAAGAAAGACCACAGTGACTCTGATGACCAGTTGTTGATCGCTAAACGTAGGCCTTCCTCAAACCTAAATAACATTAGAGGCAAAAGATCTCTCTGGCATGAACCTGATTTGGCTGTGGACAATTTAGGAAACAGAACTTTGCGCAGGAGAAGAAAGGTGAAACGGATGGCAATAGATCTGCCATCAGAAGTTTCTAATGGACTGGCAATAACTCAACAGCAGGATAACAGAGATCAAGAAATGGACAACGACAATAAATCATACCAACATCAGGATTTTTCTAAGAGCAAAGTGAAAAAAAGAAAAGTAGCTGCAGTTCGACAAGGACCAGAAATCTTGGATGAAGGAGTAGTAATAGAAAATGAAGAAATGAACCAAGGAAATAAGGACAAAATGGAGTATGAGGAGCACAAGGGCTCAGATGAGAACATGAGCGACAGGTTATTTTTTTTCTTTTCACAGAAACTTCGTATAATATTTGTTGGCTTATACTTCCAATACTAGTAATAGAAATATATCTGTGCGTTTTTCCTCTCATTTCAGAATTTAATTGCTAGTACAAGTGGCATCTGTTTAACAAGTAACTCTTAGAGTTGGTTGATGGTTTGTTGTTTTTTTTGTTGTTGTTTTTTACGTAAGTTTTCAATTTTTAATATAAACTGAGCTAAATTAATCAGGTTAATGGAGCTCAGCATAGAGTAGCAAAGTAGCAGAGGAATAACAGTTGATAGCACGTTATAATTATTTCAAGGTTAAGAATGGCAGAATATAGAAATGATTAATTCTGTTTGTTTTTCTGGGTATCTCAACTGGAAATGGTTCTCAAGATGTTCTTGCAGGCAGAAATTAATGTTTTTCCTACTTCTAGACATTTATGCTTTGGTTGTAATCTCTTCATCAGAAAGGTTGTCAGTATTTTAGACAGTATGTTCTTTTGTATCATGGGCATAAAAAGCCTGCAGGTTGCTAAGGATATACATCATTTATGAAATGCATAAACCAATTTACAGTTCAGAAACACCTGAGCTTGCCATTAGAAAAATGGGGGAATGATGACCCTTCAGCAGTACACCTCATCCATCCATTCCCGACAGCAGGCTGACTACAATGGTAATTGTTTTGAAAGTACTATTTTGAGAACACTGTAAGGTGTAAGTTGTTTTTCCACCATACACAAGAGACTTTACCTGCAGGGCCTGGTAAGCCTGATTATTTTTATCCCCTGTGTCTGGTTCTGAATGCAAAACTGTGGACAAGAGGGACTCCTATTAGAACACACAACTTTGATCAGTTGCTTGGCTGTGCATCCTGACTTCTAAAGATTGTTCCCTATGTCTTAGTTACTAGAACAGAAGCAGTGTTGGCAGCCAGTTTAGCTTCAGACATCTCACTTCAGTGTTGAAGTCAGGGGTATGTCTCATCAGGGAGCCTTTAAGAGCACTTCTCTCTTTAATACAGGGAATTGGCCACCCCCAGGATCAGTTCAGTACTTAATAGATGATTAGAAATCTTTCTAGGTGCTAGGAACTGTGGACTGCCATGTTGCAGTTTTCTCAGATGGAGCTCCTGCTCTATTTAACTGAAGCCTGAGAATAATGATGACTGGTTGCTGTGGGATATATCAGTGTTGTATTTTTTGTAATTTATTTTTAAATGAAAGGGGGAAAAGTAACTTGGAATTTTCAAAAATATGTTGTTATAAACTTGTTAGTCCTTCGGTAAAAATAATTGCACAATTAAAATGTCTTATTTAAAAAACAAAATAAAACACTCTGTTCTCAGAATAGGGAAAAATAGAAAAAATTTTTTGGGAAAAATGAAAGAAATGCTAAGGCTGGAAGGATGTCCTGACATTCATTTTAGAAGAACAGTAATAAGTGGACAGGAAGGATCCATGTAAAGGAGATGTTTTCCCTTTAGAAAGATGTGTGATATAAAATTGTACAAAACTAAATGTAAGGATAGTAAAACTATCTGTGTTGTAATGAAATTGGTGATGAGATCATTGTTAGAAGTTAGTAGCACTCACTAGCTTAAGTCTTGGTCACCTTGGAAAAGATTGTAACAATATCAACTCTTGTAATACCTGTCATTCTTCTGCTTAGGAAAACTGTGCAAGTCAAGTTCTTGAGTCTCTGTTTTGTTTATATTATGTAAAAGATGTATGTATAAGTTCTGCTTACATAGAGTATGTGGAAGCAGAGCATGCTGCAAAAATTAAGAAAACTCATCTTCAAAGTTACATACATGAGAACAAAACAGGAAACTTCACACTACTTTTTGGTTCCTCATACAATATTATTTTATGTTGTGTTAGAATTTTTTTTAAAAGTTTCATAAGCAGAGAAATGTAGAAGGAACTTGAGGGTTGTTTACATGCTGTATGTAACACTGAGAGTAGCTGTAGCATTTGCAACTTCAGTTTGGATGTGTGGTGAATTGATTTTTTTTTTTTTTTTCCCCCAAAATTGTTCTACATTTCACTTTAAGTAAAACATAATTGACTTTTCGTGAGATTACTTCCTGCTCTATTCAATGAGAAGTAAATAAGTGATTTTAAAAAAATCCCTTGCAGGTGAAACTCACCAAATAGGATATCTTCTTTTACAGGTCACTAAGTTTTTAGAGATGCGTGGAATATTTTTTTTTTGCAATATTTATACGGAAAAGAATGAAGTACGTTGTATCTGTGGATTATATTTTTAGAGAGAGCTGCGTGCGTGTTGTATACAGGCACTTGATTTTAAGGTTCTGATGGAAACTGTGGAAGAATTATCTATGCCTTTTTTTCTTTTTTTCCTTGTTATGCTCATTTGCTGGTGTTACAACCATTGATTATACTAACTTTCTCAACATAGGTTATGTTTTTATATACTCTGCTACTAGTGCTGTAAACTTTTTCTCAGAGTAATATTTTATGAATCCTCAAGCAGTGTGTTTTTCAGATTACTTGCCAATAATAATCTTTATTTTTTTCAAATTCCCATACGTAGCATGCTGAAGAAAAGCTTAGACTGCTTTTGATTGAGTTTTTTCCTATTTTATTGAGTAGTGGTGTTCCAGAATCAAGCTGAATTGTATAGCATAAGAAAGGAGCAGTGAGCATTTGATGGAAGCAGACAATAAAATGCATCAATTGTGTCAGCACCTCATAGCAGTCACATCTGGCCTACTGTCAGGGTACCATTAGATTCCTGTGGTTTTATGTGCCAAAATAATACTCTGTAGTTAATAGAACTAGGATATTTGCAGTTTGATTAAAAAAAATAATAAAATCCTATTTTCTTTCTGATCTTTGTTGTGCTTAAGTTCCATCTGAGCACAGCCTTGTCTCCTTAACATTTTACGGCTGAAAGATCAATTGTTCTTTTGATCTGTTTGTTTCTTTCTTTCTCTTATTATAGTGAATCCAGCAGTCTGAGCAGCAGTGATGCTGGTTTGTTTACCAATGATGAGGGAAGACAAGGTATTGAAACAATCTTTTTTCACCCCTCAAACAACCTCAGTTGAAATTCCATTAAGCGTTACAAGTTATTTCATGAGTTAATTACTTTGAATTGCTGTTACTGTTATAATGAACTGAAATAGAGCTTTCTTTCAGGGATTTTGAAATGTTATGAAAGGGCATCCCAAACCCATGACTTAATTAAAAAAAAAAAAAACAACTTAAGAAATAGAAGCATCTTTGTGATATTATGAACTTATAAAAATGTTTTGAAGGTATTCTATTTATCTAAACTAATTTTTAAGTCTTTGATTGCTCTAGTTTTGTGACAAGATCATGTGATCATAATACTGCCTTGCAGACTATTTTTAATGTGTCTTTTTTGCTTTTTTCCCCCAAGTTGATGTATTTATTTTTATCTAGAGATGACATTTACTAAACAGCCACTCAATTTTCTCAGTCTGACTGACAACAGATGTACCTTTTTAAGCCCATCCTCTCTGAAAACTTGCATTTAAATTAAAATGCAGTAAAGATTTGAAATTTTCTTTACTATCCATGATCTTATCACATTTTTTAATGTGATGTAACTATTGAGGATAGAGTTCTAATATTGTTTGGTTTTTTTTTTTCCAAGTTCAGTTTTCACTGTACTATTTTAAGTGCAACTCATTTACCTGCACTGTGGTAGCATATTTGCTGAACTCACAGTTCAGGAACCTGCTGTTTTTGACAATATGAGAAGATAAAGCAAAAATAGTTTCTCTGATAATTAAAACTTGCTTTGTTGTTGATTCTAAGTTGATGGTATTGGGTCTGTTCCAAAAAGAATGCCTCCTATTTTGTTATGTTTGCCCACATTGTTGAAAGTGGATGTTGGTGGTATGACAGTAGAATTTGAAACTTCCCACCAGTATTTCATTATATGTTGTAGTTGTGAGACAGATGGCAGCAGAGGGGCATTCTCACAAAGTGTCATCCGATGTGGAAGTGCAAATGAAGCAAAGAAGTAGAATTGAATTCTTCCATGCAGAAAAAAATGGCACCCATTGACATTCATCAGTGGTTGCTGAATGTTAATGATGACCAAACAGTGAGGCGGTTGGTGGTGACAGTGACATGAAATACAAGCCATGTTCTGGATGGGCATGCAGATTTTTACAAACAGCATGCAGGCTCTTGGTGGTGACTATGTTGAAGAATACTGTTTTGTACCTGGGAATTTGCTCTATGAAGTAGTGTTACTGTGTTCTTCATATCTGCTGTAATTCCCATGGAAATAAATAGGAAACATTACTTCTGGATTTGACCTAGGTATTTTCTTTTGTGTTCTTCTACAGACTAGTGGAGTTTGTGCAAGAAAATAAAACCTGGCATATTCTGTAGTAGTGTTTTAGGTTAAAGGAATGTCTTGTCTTTCCTTTATTTATTATTATTATTATTTTATCTTCTAGCATTTTAGTAGTGAGATAATTCTCTTAGAATATGGAATAGGAGTGTGTCTGCTTAGCTCATTTGACCAAGGCAAGCAGCAACTTCTGCAGAGTGTCCTGTACCTCTCATTCTAAGTATCTCATTTTACCTGCAGTAACGTGTAGCTTTTCTGAATAATTCAGGCTGTTTTGAAAGTTTAGAGCAACCTTTAAAATTTGTAAAAATAAGAAAATCAAAATTAATATCTACAAAAGATTTACATTTGCATCCCTATATGAATTTCCTTTTGTCTTGCAGTTTTTAAAACATGTTCTCTACTTTTGCATGTAAGATGACTTAACGCGTTACATTGCTACACATTTTTGAAGTGCCCTTCTGATATGCTTATCATTTTTTTTCTGAGATAAATTTTTACTGAATTAAATTATTTGAATTTTTGAATAGAATTTTGAAAATGTCATTTATTTTCTGTTTTCCATATTTTGTGGTAGGAGTAAAGGGAAGTGGTCAGTGACAACTGTATTCTTTCAGTGATACAATATTGCTTTCAAAAAGGTGTTGGTTACTTGCTTTACAGCTGTAATTCTTTGTGCCCAAGAAAATAAATCTGATAAAAACAAAGTAGAAATCTAGGTGAAAGAAATAAAGGAAAAGGTCAAAATGAAAACATTAAACACTATCTGATTTTTGTTGTTCATTTTTAAAAGCTGTATTCCAGTTCCTGACTTCCCACTGTCCCTCCTTCAGAATGTATGTTCAGGTCATTGGCATCTTGGCCTCATTTGTAGTTCATACCTTATATTGCAGCATGTCATACAACACAACAGAGTTTGCTTGTAGGACCACCTGCAGTTTCAAGGCGTTTCCAACACATTATTCAAATTTGAATAATGTTAGTTTTAATAATAATGTTAGTTGATGATACTGCTTTTTGGAGGAATGGGGGGTCAAGAGAGGAATATCTAATTACAGTTTCTTAAAGGATATGTTTGCATTCCCAGTTCACCAACATCTATTATTGCACTTGGAGAAAATAGAAGTTTGACTTAAGGCCTCTTAAATAATGATGGGTAGCACTGAAAATGTCTTTTAAGACTGCAGAAAACTGGAAGCACAATTATATAAATATTTTTAAACAGTTGAAATCAGAGGTCAGGGAATATTGGAATTCTGCTGTGACTAAACTTCCAAATCTAGCTGTCTTGTTATTTTGTGATTAAACATATATTAATTACAGTGCCCTTGAAAATATTCCACTACTAATTTTGTACATCTTTTTTTATTTCTCTACTGATGAATTAATTTGAATCTTGCATAGCACCTCTGCTAGTTGCAGTTGTCAGTGTTGTTTTCCAATAATAAAAGAAATTGTATGTTTAACAGTTAAGTGTAGTTGTGAAAGTTTTGAACTGTTGTGTCTATCTTATAGCTTTTGTAGCTGCAGAAGAAACGTGAGGCTATTGTATGTGGACATAATTGAAATAGTAGCTGTTGACTGTGGTTCACAGCTATAGAAATCAAAGCAAAGGTCATATGGTTTTACTGGAGAATATTAGAGAAAGAGTTGGAGGAAAAGATGTTTTTTTAAAATATTAAGAACAAAGTGCTGTGATATTTTAGAATTAATTTGTCATTTTTTTTATGATTGAATCTACATTGCTTCAGAGTAATTTATTGAAGCATTAGTCCTTGTCAAAAGAAGTTTGCTTTTAGTCCTTTTGTTTCCCCCAGTTTGTATTTGTAATAGGGATTGCCTTGACCCAGGTGCAAGATCTTGCATTTGGATTTGTTGAAACTCATGAGGTTCACCTGGGCCTGCTGCTCAAGCCTGTCTAGGTCCCTCTGGATGGCATCCTGTTTCTCTGGTGGGTTGACTGCACCCCACAGCTTCATGTTTTCAAAAAGATACTCCGAATAAACTGAATTCTGCTTGAAAAGTCATCAATCAAAACTACTGTTTGGTCCTGTGAATCCTTTTCCATCTGTTTTTCCCTTCTTCCTTATAAAGTTTCTATTCTCTAGCATTTATTAGTTTTACTGCTAATAGAGATCGCTAAATATGATGACATCACAGGTTGTTGGCAAGTTATCAGTTAGAGAGTTAATTATTCTAGTCTTTTATACAAGACTGTTCAGTACTTGTCCTGACAATCATTTACATGCATTTTCTTGTGTACTTGGAGAAGTATTCTTTTCCAGCTTATTTGGAGAAAGTGTGTTGAATTTTTAATTTTCCCAGACTTTGATTCTCATTATTTGTGCTTGTATTTTCCCATTATGGAATGGCAATGAAATTTCACGTTAATGCTTTTGTTCTTAAAGTTTTCTAAAATCTTCCATTTATTTATTGTGTAATGCTATCTAATAAAAAGGAAAAAAAAAAGGAAAAAATTTATATGCAGAACATTTGATACTGTGAGGAAGTGTTAAAATATATAGCATACCCTTTGAAATCTAGCTTTTGCATATATGGCAAGTTTTCTTTCTTGTCTTTGAAGATATTTTCTGGCATTCTGTCAACTACCCAGTTTATTTAAAAGAACATGTTTTAAAAACAAACATAACAATTTATTTTAATTGCTGATTTTTAGTCATCTCACTTTTGCCTTTGACTCCATGTATTTAAATGCTACATCTGTAAATGTTAGTAAAATGACCAGCTTTGTAGTATAATGCAGTATAATTCTCAATCACATGGTACTGTCAGTTTTCATTTAAAATCAACTTTTTCAAAACTTATTTCTAAATGAACTTAATCAGATTAACTTCATTTAGTCACATCTGTTCATGATTGTTTTCCCTTCTTACTAGCCATACAAATCATGAAATTAAGCTAATTATATACCATTATCAGCTGCAGAGAACTAGTTTCACAGTTTTATACCTTTTAATTCCCTGCAGGAGATTAAAGCTTGTTTTTTGTTAATATGTAAAGTGCAGCAACTTAAATGGATTTCCCTGCAGTTATTGCCAAAGGATTAACTAGTTTATTATTGTTTTTCACTATTGTAAATTGGTTTTAAAACATTAGATTTTATTTGCTTTCATTGACGGCAGTGCTTGTCATGCTATTGAGAAACATTTTCCAAATAGAATTGCCATACGCAAGTAATTGTTGTACAGCTATAAAGCAAAAGAAAGAATTGTCTTGTCAGTGTTTATTGATGGTAACGTCTGATTTTTATGTTCTCTGCTCCTTTCTGTTTTCTGGGGGGCTTGGGTGTATGTCTCTACACAGGTGATGATGAGCAGAGTGATTGGTTTCATGAAAATGAATCTGGTGGAGCATGTGGAATTACGGGGGTCATTCCATGGTGGGAACAAGAAGACTCTGCAGAATTGGAGAGAGAATTGCCTGACCCAGTCTTTGAAAGTATCTTAACTGGTACTTTCCCCCTCATGTCTCATTCTGGGAGGAGAGGTAAGTGACAGTCATATGTAAACTGTAGAATTGCTTGGGTACAGTAGGGAGATGTCTGTAGATTAAACTGAGCATGTTAAATTTTGAGAACATTTTGGAAATACCAGTTTGTTTTTTCTTATGTCGCTTTTGAGACTTGATTACCTTTACATCTAGATCCACTCTCTTTCAGGACTGAAGTTGTCAGATCTCACCTTGCTGCCACTATTTTATTGTACCTTACCTCCTCTCACATTCAAATATAAAGCTTTTGCATGAGCAGTGGTCAAATTATTCAAACTACTTCTTTATAAAATAAGCATATTGAATTCTTCTGGGGTTTATTTTCCTGATGCAGTTTTTTTTCAGTGGTCTTGCAAGTTCACAAGATTTAATGCTTTTTAGTGACATTGTAAGCAATGCAAAATGGGTTTCCTGTAGTTGGGTGTGTTCTGCTTGTTTAACCATTTGGGCATAGAACCAGGGTGGCATCTACCAAAAGACTTCATTACAGCTTAGCCTTTCATAACCTCTGTTGTTCTTTTTTTCTATTAATATTCTGGCTAAATTAAGATATTTTTGTTTAACTCAAGTTACATTAATGCATTATCATATACTGGTAAATTTTCTTATTAATTGGTGTAGGAAATATTCTTAAATGAATTTCTATTTTTTATTTGAAGGCTTCCAGAGCAGATTTAGTCATCTTCATGGGATGCCAGCAAGAAATACAAAAAAGACTTCAGGAAACCAAAATGCATTGGTAGGTCCTGTCATTGATACTACATTGATATGAACCGTTCTTACTGCCTTCTTGCTTATAAGTGCATGTTCTTCTTATGCTTGTTTACTAATGTTACAGACAGGTAATGGAAAGGTAAGACTTTATGTCACTGCTATTTCTGTGCTTCAGACTCTTCCTACTACAGTTCTATTTTAATAGTAAATGCTAAAATGGCAAAAACAGACCAAGAATGTCCCTCAGTGCTTATTTAGCACTTTGTGTAGGAAAAGATACTTTGGTTTTCTTATAATAAACAAAATTTTCAGTATATATACTATGAGTATACAATTTTTTTTTTCTCTTAGAAAGAGAATCAAACCCAATTGATTTCAAACTTATCTAATACTGAAGACAGTCTAAGATGGGAATGTGGTTGTAGTGGAAATACTGACATGGCTGTAAGCAGTGACTGAGCATCTGGTGGGAAGGCAGGGCTAACCCAGGGAAGCTCATGTGCGTACAATGAACCTGAGTGACAGCACATGGTGGAGTCAGGTTCCACCTATTCCCATACCTCTTTTAAGGGTTGGCAGTGGGGGCTTGAGTATCTTGCTTGTGCTTTCTGTGTACCTGAAACCTTCTGAAGGTGAGCAGATTTTTTTAATTTGTTTCTGTGCACAGAGCTGTTGCATTTGAGCAAGTCCTTGCTTTCTTCAGCTTATGACTTTGCTGCTCCATTGTCATAGATGTGTTTTCCATTCTGTTACAGTGGTACAGTACTGAATTTATTTTTTTCAAAAATCTGTGTTGAAAATTTGTTCTTATTCTCATCTCTTTAATTGTCTGAGGGGAAAGGGCATAGGCAAAAAAATTAAGACAAATTATTGACACTCTTGTAGGTATCAGGTGTTACTTTGGACTAAGACTCTCTAAAGCTCTGATTACAAATGAGAATTGTTTGGTTTTTCTCAGTGTTTCTAGCTGTAGGAGTACTGTTTAGGAAATAATCCAGCTGTCTTTGCTTCTATATACAATATAAGTCATTGCATTTCACAATAGATTTTTTATAAATAATATTCTGATGAGTTTTTTAGAATTTTTTTTTTTGTTCGGAGGAAGTAATGAAGAGAGAGTTGGCCTCTTAACTTAAAATGTTAAAATATTATTTATTTTAGTGAAGTCTACTCTTTTCTTATCAGACAAGTGTTTAGAAGACAGTGAGAAATGTGTGAGACTATCACATTGAAATGTGTTATTAACTGTTAAGTAATGTAGCATTGACTTTCTTTGTTCTTTGAGAACAATAAATGATTTCAAGTTTTAATTTGCCTAAATGAAATAAGATATGCAATAGAACTTACATTTCACAGAAATATGCAGAAAATAAAAAATGAACTGTTAGAAGTGTAACTTGTATTTAACAGAGAAGGTTTTTAGCTATCCAGAATTGCCATTTGAGGCTGAATAAGTTGCCTTAAAACCTTGGCCTGTGATCTCTGCTGTTAGTGGTCGTGAATTAGATGAATGTTATCTAGTTCTTGGTTTCCTATCTACCTATTTTTATTTTTGGTTCAGTGCTTGCTTGAGCATATCTAGGATTTGTAGCCCATTTTCTAGGCTTATTGCAATTTCACTCTGGTATTTTATAGGAGCTATTATAACTGATAGGTTAGCTTCATGGTATTGATGATACATGGCTTAACTACCCTAAAAACCACCTTTTCCACTAAATTGTAAAAAGGTGATTAAGTTTCAGTTGATGAAGATATACTGTGAATGTGTATATATGATAAAAGCCTCTGTTTATTTTCTGCTATGGTTTTTAGGTTATCCTTAGGAGCCCATTTTGTCTTTCAGTCGTGATATCTGATATATAAATATAGTTATAAGGGAGACTATGATACTAATATGAAAGCTGATCTACTAAAGACTGATAATCCAGTTACAGTTATTAAATATGTCATTTACATAGTATTGTGATACAAGGTTGACATGTGAAAATACCCTCTAAACCACTGAGTTTAGACAGAAGATCATATATAGAATGGATGTGCAGTTGCCTCTTCAGATGTGGAGTTTTCTGACCTCCCTAAAGACTATTTATGTTTGTGGGCACATCTGCTGCATCTGTCTTTGCAAGAGCTCCTGTACTTCCTTTTAGGCAGTGATTGCTTCTTAAAGAAAATCTTTTTTAGGTACTTCAATGACAAAAAGTAATTTAATACTTGTGACGTGTGATAAAACAGAACAAGAAGTAATTACTGCTATTAGATGGTAACAGTGAAGACAAGCAAGAATGCTTTTAGAAAGATTAATATCCAGGGAAAAGAACACTGCATCCTCAACTCATTGAACAGAGTTGAGATGTGACTTAGCTCTTTCATTTTTCTAACAGCGAGGAATCTGATGTCTCTATCACTGCTTTTGAACAGACTTTAAGGGAGACCAAAAAAACCCAAGTGTATTTTTCTGCTAAGATATATTTCCTGAAGTACATGGAGTATATATTCAGTCTAGAGATGCATCGTCTGTATCTATGTAACATGAGCATATATTTAGTTAGTGCTTTGTAAGACATTGTGTTCAAAAATTTTTCTTCTGTGATATAGTTAAAGGTTTGTGCATGCAGCAGCTACTGTAGCCTTGAAAAAATTACTGGTTGCAAAAGTGCAAAATGCACAAGTAAGCTAATATTTTGTCAAAAATAGATGGTAGAATGAAGACTTCCAAAAGATACTGAAAACATGAACATGGTTCACCTATTGTCTCAATGGTTTCAGTGGTAGACATCTATAGAGGAATGACTTTGGTATATTCGATAGAAGTAATGTGCCTATCTGTAGCAGTCTAGGTAAAGCCCTCTAGATTTTATCAAGATGCATCACTTTTTTAAAAAAATTTTTAATTTTTTTTTTCTGTGAGTATGCTCAAACACTGAAAAAGGCTTCATAGAAAGGTGATTGATGCCCTATGTCCCTCCATGTTCAAGAGATGTTCAAAGAATGCCTTCAACAGGATGTTTTAACTCCAGGTTAGCCCTGAACTTGTCGGACAGTTGGATTAGAGGAGCTTTGGAGTTCTCTTCCAACTGAACTGTGCTGCTTGTGCAGATGCACACACTTTCATTTTTTTCTCCAGCTCTTTGCAACACATGAAAAAAAATTCTTGTCTGAAAAGTGATAAATATTTTAGCAGATCTTTCAAATCACTTCTATAAGGCAGAGACTAGGAATTAAAAATTTTATAGTCTTGCTAGATTAATAACAAAAGCAAAAATACAAACTTATTTTTTACACATTCTGAGTACATGTTACTTGTACCTTGTTTGAAAATAGTGTGTTAAACTGGATTTCTAGAATCCTCTCCAGCAATTTGTCATATCTAGTAACTTCAAAAGTACAGCCTGATAAATGAAGCAGCAAACATACAACACATTGTACCAAAATTGTATCACCCGGGAGTGTCATTTTGTTGCTTTCAGAAAGTGAGATAAAATACAAAAGTGTCTACTATTGTTCTGTTACTGTGGCTGTAGTCATTACGGAAAGTTATGCTTACAACTAACTGTTAAAAAACAAAGGAGAGGACCACAGTTCTTCTACCTCTGATTCCACTGACTTCTCTCTAGTCTTGGAGCTAGTGCAGAAGATGAATGAATTGTTGTTAGCAGTAGTACTGGTATTCTAATTTTGTGAACAAGTGCTTAATTCTAGATTTGAAAAGCCTTAAGAGAGTGTAGATTTGAAATTTTGACGTTTTGAGAATAGTCTGTGAAATGTTTGCTACCATTTTGTTTCTTGAAATAAGAAAATCAAATCAATATATCTGAGCGTGGTTTTAAGGAGGAAATCAAACTCCAAAATCATGAGACTAATGGCTGGTAGTCGCTACCTTAAGATATTTACAATAAGTGTCAGTGTTTTGTTTTTACAGCAAGTAAACGTGTATCTGAAGACAGAATGGAACCTTTTCTATATGGAGCTGTAGGATTTCTTTTGTATGTTTTTCTAAGATCCTCAGAAAGAAGTAATTGCAGAAGTGAATACTTACATGTTTATCCCACGTTAGAGACAGAAATGATGACCTGATATGAATGATTATAAGCAATCCTGAATTGGAAGGGCCATTTTGTAATCTTTAAATTAATAATGCTTCAGGTTGTGAGGTGAGCTATAGGAAAACCTGAAGCTTATGTATTTAGGGTTCTTTATTTTCCAGTGGAGAAGTCCAGATGCTGTGCTAGTACAGTCTTTCCAAAAGCATAATTATCTTTCTTTTACAGGTACTTAGACTGTTCTTTTACTAAATTAAATGTGATATATTGGACAGGACAACTTGTTTTTAATACATACATCATTCTGAATGTAATACTTTATTTCCATAAAAATTACAACAGGTACAAAGAGCACATAAAAAATTTGATAGAGCAAACTCAGGTACAAAACACTATTTTTTTTTCAATATAGTCACCACCACAGCTGTGTATTTTCACCACTGATGAAGAAGAGCCTGCATAGCATGCTCATAAAAATTTGCACCTGTGAAGGATGCCCACTGTGACAGCATTGTTGCTAAGGCAATGATAATTATTCAGTCTGTCTTTGATCAGGCTGAACAAATGTAACTTGGAAGGTGCCAGGCCATGTGATGGGTGTGGTAGTACAATCCCACCAAGACTGACAAGTATTCTCGATGATCTTCAAACTGGTATGGACCTGACATTATCGTGTTGCAAGTGAAAGGTTGTTGTCTTCTTTGGTCTGACTCTGGAAATTTGAGTCTTTGGCAGATTAGTCAGCGTCATAATGTAGCAGTTGAAGTTGATGATTTTTCCAGATTCCTGGAAAGCTGGGAGGATCCAGCCCTTTCTACTCCAGGAGACATCACTTTACTCACTGAGAGCTGTGTCTAGAATATTCTCTTCAGTGAGAAATTGAAATGTCACAACACCATGGACTGCTGTTTGATTCTGAGTAAAAGTAGTGGTGCCATGTCTTGTCACAGCAGTGTGATCCAGGAAACGGTTACGTTCAGCCTCATACTGTTTCAGTAGTTCTGGACAGGCTTGCATATGGTTTTCTTTCTTTTCCTGTGGGGGCCTTTTTGGGACCTCTCTGGTGTGAACTCTGTGATATTCCAGTGCTGCTACCGTTGTTTCCAACACATAAAAGGACATTCAGTGCTGTAAAATGGTTCCTGCAGATAAGCTGATTGAGATGCTTTCCATTTCAAGGTGTTGACAGCTGTGTGTGGCCATCTGAAAATTAGTTTGTCTTTCATGCTGCCGTCACCACTGCTGAGAAACACCACCTACCAGCTCACTGTGCTCACATCTGCTCTTTGGTCTCCATAAACATTCAGCAAGCATCAGTAAATGTCATGGGTGCCATTTCTTCTTGCATGGAAGAATTCAGTAACACGCCTTTCCGTTATGTACTTCCTTCTATGTGATACCATTCTGTTGGACTGCCCCTCTGCTGCTCTCTGTGGCATAACAATATATAATGGAATATTGGTGGGAAGGTTCAATCTTCCCACCTATGACCACGTGGACCAACATAATAAGATAAAATAGAGGGCAATGCTTTTGGAGCAGATCTCGCTGTATGAGCAGTAAACTGCATAACGTATATTATCAGGACAGTAAGAAGGGTTGCTGACGTATGCACATCCAAATGAATTGGAGTGGTTCAGTAATTATTGGTCCTTGCCTCTTAGTAACTGTCCCTTCACTTAGGGCTCAGTAGCTCTGTTGTGGTAGTGTTTGTGTTTTTTTCCAGTTTATTTTTAAGTGAATTAAGAGATCCCTGTAAACCATTGCAACTGATCACTTGATTCTTTTCAGTCTATCAGCTTTGATATCCACTGAAAATATGTTCCTGTCAGTTCCTTGCAATGTTATACAGTGAATTCCAACTTTAACTTGCTTTTTTCCTTTTTTCTGTATTAACTGTAGTCTCTAATTTGACAGATGCTTTTAAAGCCTGCATACTTACATATGAAAATAACTTTTGTATTTTGTTGTTTCTCAACTTCAATATAGGAGTCCTGCAGGTTATATTTATAAAGGTCAGGAAAGAAACTTATTCCCAGTTCTGAGAACTGAAAATTGTCTATTTAGGTGACCGTATTTACTGCCCACTGATGAGTAAACTGTTGTAACTTGTTTTAAAGGTATGTATTTTTAAACACAAAAAATTCACTTTAGTAAATATTAGAAGAAAGCAGTCCCACTTTCCTTTCTCCTTTGATGCACTCCTGTGATTTAGTATGCAAAGACCTGAAAAAATAGATACAGTACATTTACAGTAATTCTGTTTTTTTTAATCTCTAGATTAAAGTCTAGAGTCTGACTGGAGAAAGGAAATATTTTCTTGTTCAATACTGCTACTTTTTGCAAATGCATGCATGCAGTGATTGAGATTTTGTTGTCAATCTTCTTTTTAAAGCTGGGATCTGATAACTGTTGTAAATCTTAAGCAATTGAAGACAATTTAAAGTCCCTGGAATAAGAGTGTTGCTTGTTGAAAGTTACCATAAGGCAGCTTTCCTATGCATTGAAATGTAACGCATAAGCAAAAGATAAAAAAAAGACTGCATAAAAGCTAAACTTTTGGAAAAGCTAATATTTCAGTATGAAGTTGGTCATAAATATTTTAAAACTTTTTTCTCTTGCTCAGAAGAACAGTATGCCTACCTATATTTTGCCAGGTTGTGGAAAAAAGCGTGGAATAGTCACAGCATGCATAATACTTTAAAATTGTGAAGGTTTCATTAGAGCTTTCTTTGTATACAAATTGATATCTTTATTGTTAATTCCCTTATATCAGTGACATATATGCATATTTTTTTAAAGCTTTAATGTGATTTTTTTTTCTTGTAGGAGGACAAATTCAACTTAATTTGCATAGTGTTTTACTGCATCTTGTATTAAACGTTACTAGAATGTGGAAAGTGTTCTAAAAATATTTGGAGGTTGATGGATTAGTACTCTTCAAAGGGAAACAAAACACTAAATATTTCTAATCCTGCATTATTTACCGCATGGGTGGTTAAATGCTACTTTAAGCCCCATAAAATTAAAAGGGAGAAATCTGCCAACTGTAGCAGGAATTGGATTTAGGAAGAGTGGTACAGAGCCAAAATATTGCTACAGAATTAGATGTCAAAAATCTTCTTTAATAGTAGATATATAGTTCACAGTGCCTGGTTATGATTAATACATTTAATCTAAATCACTGAAAGTTGCTTTCTCCTTTTCCATAAAATACAATAGGACACAAATCAGTTTTACTGTAGGTGGATAACAATTGGAAAATAATGCATCTTCCCGCCCAATAAATTGTCAGTTATACCTTTTAACTAAAATCGATTCATCTTTCCAAAATTTATTACAATTTCTAATAATAAATCTTTTCAAATGTTTATTCATTTGCTTTTTGATACATTTGTGCCACTTTTGCTATGGTCTAATGTTTTTTCTTTTGATTCATTGTAAATTAGAAAATCTATTTTGAGTCAATTTTCTAGTTAAGAAGTTAAAATCTATAACCTAGCCATTTTTTCATAGTCTCCTTTGCACATTTTAATACCCTTGAACTTACAATCCAGTAAATTCTGATCAGAAGGTGATTAAAAGACTTTTCACTGCAACTTCTTGACTGAGGGCCAGATTCATAAAGCAAGTACTTAGGAGATTGTTCGCTGCTTTTCCCTGATTTGAAGAGGAAGATAGAAAGAATTCTATCAGATGAACAGAAACATAAGTTTTAGCCTAAGATTTTTAGTACAGATGATCAGAATTGCTATCCTTGAATTAAAGGCAGATGTAACCATGCAGAGTATGATATAAACCTCCTTTTTGTTGTATCTCTATAGCAGCAAGACAGAGATATCGGAAATAACTAAAGCACTCTGTATTGTTTCTGTAATTATCCATACTTACCTCTGAAGGTATGGTCATCTGTCTTTTCGTGTTCTTAATTAAAAAAAAACTTTTTAAGAAGAAAATATTTCAAAAGAAACTTCTCATCTCTTTCTCTAATGATTGATCTGCTAATCTGATCGGTGAAATTGTGTTCACTGTTCAGCAGTTTCCAGCTCTTTACATGATGAAATGTGTCAGAGAGAGATAGTCTTAATTTTTTTCCTAGATCCACTAATAAGCATGTTTCCTTTTCTCATTCAGTGAAGTAGTGTAATCTTTTACTTACTTTTCTGTCAATAATTTGGGATGAGAAGGTTGATCTAGTCTGTAGGAACATCAAATTACTTAATGTACGAGTTTGTTTTGTAATGTAAATGTCAGTGCTGGCAGAATGGAGGGAGAGCAGCTAGGAAATGTTTCAAACATACATGTGGGAAGATGACATTGATAATTTGAAAATGATCTATGGCATCGTTTGTTGGTAAATTTGTTTAGGTGAAAGCATCTTGGATTTTGAAGTGATTGATTCCAGAGTTGCTTAAAAAAAAATAAAAATCGTTTTTGTGGATGAATTGGAATTCATTAATTTTACAAATTACACAGTGAATAAAACAGATGTTTTCTTAGGTAAAGATCAGGTTTTAATTACAGGTCTTAGCTACTCATCTAAAAATAGTGTCAATATGTTAATGCCACTCAGAGTTATTTTTTTATTTTTTTCTGTGGAAATGCCCTTCTGTTACACATTTGTTAGACCTTAATTCATTAAAGTTTAGTCATATGCAAACAATCTAATACACAGAGTATTTATGACAGTGTATATATATGTCATAAGGCATCTATTTAGAGAACTCCTTAAGAACAAGATGGGTAGATATTACTTCTTTCAAATGTCAAAATTGATACTAGCTAGTTAGTCTTTTTCTTGTTATAAAATACACAATACAAAAATACTCGAAACAATTGAAATTTTCAATTTATGATTCTGGAAAGGATGAGTTTCTAGCAATTATGAATTTATATGAATACAGAGTCTCCTTAGGACTCTTATTTTAAGATATGTACTCTATAGAGACTACCATAGAATCGAATTTTGTTTTTGCACTTTCACAGACTGTTTTAAATATGTTGTTGGTTCTAAATGTTTAAAATATGTATTTTTTTTCACTGCCATGGGGTGATGAAGATCACCTAACTGGTACCAATAATTAAAGCAATTGAATGAGAAACTACCTTTGGAAGCAGCATTGGTGAGCAACAGCCTTGTAATGTGTATGCAGAAAGAGTAACTGTTCGTGTCACATGCTTGAAAAAAGCACTTAATGGAAGAAAACTAAGTGTCACTAAACATAGTTGCTAAAAGAAATATTCAATGGAGTACATTGATGCAGAGCTACAGATGAACTGTGAGATCTAGTAACTGTGATACTAGAAAAACATTACTATAATTTAAATATCTTCAGATTCAAGACATTATGTTCTCAACAAATTCTTTTTTGTTCAGCTATTACTGTTCAGCAGCTTTCATTGTTTTTATTTCAATAAATGAATATCTTGTATGGAAGAAAGTTCCTGTAATGTCTCAGTGTGTATGCATTTTCCTCAAATTAAGGAGCTTGTCTTATAGTGATCATGATTTCTCTGAAATAAAATATTACAGTATGTGTACGTAATGCCAACATGAAATGATTTTAAAAAAAAAAACCTTTAGTAGCAAATTCCAGTAGTAGTTCAGATGTTTGATTATATTTTTCTCTTCTTTTTGATGTTCTGAGCTGGAGATATGCTTTCTAAAATGTAATCTGTTTAGGTGAGGTTTTTTTGTTGTTTGGAGGCTTTGTTCATGCAAATGATTTAGCTTTTTCTGGAAAGTGAGATTTGTACGTAGAAGCATTGAATGGCTAAGGATGGGACAGTTAACCCAGGTAAACAGGCACCAAGCCTCTGTATTGGGTTAGATTGCATCGTTTGTATGTGAAGTCTGCCAGCTTATCATGTAGTGATGGTAAAAGTAAAAAAATGTTTTGTGTTTTTTTTATTTCATAGCTTTTACTAAAATAGTAGCAAAATAATCTAAGGTCACAAGGAACTGATGTGCAGCTTGTTACTGATTCTTTGAGAGAGGATGGTGGTCTTCCAGTTTTTGTTGTTTGTTTTGTTATTAACATGTTGAAAAATTCTAGATTTCTTTTGGCCATGTTTAATGGAAGGACTGAATAAGAAACTAGTAAGGCAAAGAAATTAAGTCTCAAAATAGTTAAAATGGTGGTTAATCTGTGAAGAGCGTTTGAATCAAATAGCCACAATAACCACTGAGAGCTATTTCACTAGGATAGTAAATACTATTTTCATTCAATTTTCAGTTAGGTCTTTGTTGCTGTGTATTATTCTTGAAAGAAGGCTAACATTGCCTCCTCTGCATAGGAGTGGTTAGGAATAGGTTGATGTGTAAATAGTTTGCTTTGGAAGGAAAATGCTATCCTCGAAGCATTGTCTGCTATGCTGTCTGTGGCTTTCAGAGTGTGTTCCTAAGTGCAGTTATTTCTTATGCCTTCAGAAGAAGATAAACAGGCTCTCTTGTCTACCTTAACCTAAAGAGAGAAATAAAACTGCCTGGAGATTCAGGTACATCTGACGTTCCCTTTATTTTACTCTGTCTTGCTGGAGGAGCTGCAAGTGGCCAGCCGTGCTGTCAGCGTACACATAGCCCAGAGGTCTCAAATGGCCTTGACTTGCACGAAATAGATTCATCCAGTAGGATGACAGAGCTGGCTGGCTGTTAAGAGAGCTAATCAAAGCAGACACAAGCCTAAGTATAATACCAGTTATTAGAAACTCTGCTGGCATTGGACTAATTAAACATAAACATCTAAAGCATTCATTTATTTCTTTATCAAAATTATCAAACTGATGAAGTGCCCACAGCTGGGGAGAGGTGGGACTTTTTGACCTCACTTAACCTTTCTAGTATAGCTAAGAGGATTTGTCTTGGCAGCCCCCTCTCCAAGGGGAGATCATTGAAACCATTAATGATCTATTCCTTGGCAAAATGCCTGACACAAATTCTTTCAGAGCAGACTTTTTCAAAGCTTTGCATACATTCCTTAACTCACATCTTTTAAGTCTGAACACTGAGGAAACTGGTTCTCCTGTATGTTTGTAGGTAATTCTACAACTTTAAAAGGCTGTGTGCTTTGTATAGATAACTCCTCTGGATCCACGTGTGCAGGGTCACTTAGTATCAACCAGGTTTTGTTTGGCCTAACAAAACAGAATTGCTTACTGTTGTTTCTTTGAGCTGCAGCACCTATATGATTAAGAACTCTTCTCTGAATAACAATTTGGGGAAGGCAGGAAAATTCCAAGCACAAAAGCAGTAATCCAGAACTGGATTGCTCTTGTATGGGTTCTTCCACCAGCCCTTTGGGGTTGTACCTTCTTCTCAGTCTCCTTTCCAGTCCTTCCTCAGGTGGCTTATTTGCTTCAACAGTTCCGCTCTGCTGTGTCTCCTGCCCTGCTTTATCTTGTTGCTCACTTGTTCTTTCTCATGTATTATTCTTGTCCTGATACCATCTTGTCTCCTCTGTCCTAAGGAACCTTTCTACTCTTGCATCTCCCTTGTGTCCCTTCACGTGTCTCTCCAAGAATTTTGCAGTGCTAATGTGAACTTCTCTAACACCGTCTTGGTGCATGATGTGTCTGTTGTTGAGCAGACTGATACCAACTGCCAGAGAGCAGTCCCTGACCATGTCCTACACAGGTCACCCCTACATCTTCTTTTGCTGTTAAAACCCTGCCACCTATGCTGAATGCAAGCCAGATAGCTTTGTCTTAGATTGGATATGTAGATGTTTACAGCAGTACAGTGAGAAACTTGAGGAGATTAGAGTGCAGGGAAAAGTTATTTTCAGAAGTGTTATTTTTCATTTGTCTATTGCTAAGGTTATTTATGCAAGCAATTTGCTTTAGTAAGGACTTAAGGACTTATTTTTATTAAGGACTTAATTTAGTAGTTGGGTAGAGATAGTGATAGGAGGATGGTTGGACTAGATGATCTTATAGGTCCTTTCCAACCTTATGAACTTATGAACTTATGAACTAGTAAAAGGAAATTTAGGACTGAAAACTCAAGTACATAGCCATGGCAAGATGTACTCCTATGTGCCTGCATAACCATGTGTATATAGCTTATTAATGCCAATCATTTTTTTATTTTTTAAGAAACTAGTCCAAATTATTTCTATAGAACCAGCTTGCTTCATAGTCAAGAGAAATAAATACACTTAATGCAGTGGTTAACTTCTCAGGATGCCAATATTTCACTGTAATGTAGAAAACGATGATTTTAGTAACTGTGTTCACTACACCTGATATGAACATATTTAATACAATCCCTGCTTTGAAAATGGTGTAAGATATAATCTCATGCTCTACAGAGGAAGGAGTAACTCTTTGATGCTGTAATCTCAATTCATAGATACTAAATTCTATCCTTTTCCTCTAGTCCTAGCCTTGATATCTTCAATTAGTTTAGTATTTCTGAGCATTTAGAGCTAACAAATTCTGAGGAAGAGGGTCTTGGGTGAAGGGTTTCCATTTATGTGGGTTTTCATTTCTCTCTAATAGTTAGTAATACCTTCACTTCCATTTAATAGGACTGGAAGAGCACATTAAGTCACAGGGCAGAGGGTTATGAATTATGAACATACAACTATTTGTATTTGTTATTTCTAATCATATTATGGGACTAACTTCTCAGTACTGATTGAATATATAACAATAAGGCCTAATTTAGCCTTTTTATTAAATGCATCCCCTTTTAAGCTATTGGTTTGTAGTACTGTGTGAATATACTTATTGAAAAGGATTCAGGTTGCATCTTGGAGGAGGAAAAAAAAAAGAGCAGTAATTCTGGAGTACTGTCAGAAGAACCTTGAAATTGAATTACAGCTTTAATATTCAAACTGGGGCATGTATTGTTATTTGTGATATATGTAAAATGACTTTTATAGATGAAATTTAAAATCGGTGACGCAGAGTAGGTTTTATAGTGCATGGGCTTTAAGAAGAGCAAGGAAAGATGTTTGATGTAAAGCGTGTGGCAGAAAGATGCATATTTATTAAATTAATTTTAAAATGGGGGTATGATAAAAAAAGATTGTTCTTGCTGATAAATTATTCTGATGATATTCTGTTGCAAAAAACAGATTCAAACTGTTTCTTGCAGTTAATAATAATTTTATTAAATATTCTTCATATTTACTAGAAACAATTAAAATAATGAAATACTTACCTTATGAAACAGTATAAATTAGCCATGTCAAATCCTAGTGTTTGAGGCTTTCATTTTCAGAATAGCTTTAACTATTGCTTAGCTGTTAGAAATGAAAGCATTTATGCTCACTGTACTTTTTATCCATTTCCAGTATACAAAGAGGAAAGCCTTATCACTTTTCCTAAAAATCGAATTGCTGAATTCCATTTTCAGTTATTTAATCCAATCTCTCAGTTCTAATGGTCTATTGTAGTACTTACAGGTAAAATAATAATCAGTTTCTACCATTCACTGCAAATTTAGCGTAGCATCATGGTGAATGAATGGTTGGCCTTATTAACACTAATTTGTTATGATCAAAGTTGTAGTCTGATTTCAAATCACTATGAAGTTGCTGTTTCTGCAAATAAATTCATCAACAACTTTGATTATGTGCTAGGGTGTAGCAAGAAGAAAAGTGGCGTTGCCAAGTAAAATATTTCTATATATAAAAGTGGTATGTAACAAAGGTAACAATTGTTTCTAAGGTAAGCAATTATAACTTCATATATTTAGGAGTAATAATTTCATTGGTGAAGTATATTCTAAGTAACTTGAAATATATACAAAACTTCTTTAACTTGAGATCCTTTTGAGCAGCTTGCCTGTTGCTACTTCTCAAATAATTACTGTTTAGGTACATAGAAAGAATCTCCCACTCCCACAGTGCCTTGTACTAACAGAAAAAAGAAACGTGTTTCAACCATAATTTGTTTTAAAATGTATATTTATATATATTTTGTGTGGCCTCTACATTTTTGTCTGTATTTCTATGGGCAATTGAGTTTTAAGTTTGTTCGCTTTTACTGGAAGTTTATTAAAAATAATATACCTAAGACTGCAAAACTAGGAAAGCTAACAGTGGTTTTGAAGTAACAAAGAAAGAATATGTGGAGTAGTAGAAGCAAGTGGGAAATTTTTATTTACCCTTGGGACTTTTAGTGTTATGCTCTTTTCATAGGTTCATAAGGTTGGAAAGGACCTATAAGATCATCTAGTCCAACTATCCTCCTATCACTATCTCTACTCAACTACTAAATCAAATCCCTTAGCACCTCATCTAAACGCTTCTTGAACAGCGCTAGGGATGGTGCCTCAACCACCTCCCTAGGCAGGCCATTCCAGTGCCTGACCACTCTTTCAGAAAAGAAATGCTTCCTCAGGTCTAATCTAAATCTTCCCTGGCACAACTTGTGGCCATTCCCTCTCGTCCTGTCGTTATTTATCAGGGAGAAGAGGCCCACCCCCTCCTCACCACAACCCCCCTTCAGGAAGTGGTAGAGTGCAATAAGGTCTCCTCTGAGCCTCCTCTTCTCTAGACTAAACAATCCCAGCTCCCTCAGCCACTCCTCATAAGACTTGTGCTCCAGACCCCTCACCAGTTTTGTTGCCCTTCTCTGAACACACTCCAGGGCCTCAATGTCCTTCTTGTAGTGAGGGGCCCAAAACTGAACACAGTACTCGAGGTGCGGCCGTACCAGAGCTGAGTACAGGGGGATGATCACCTCCCTGCTCCTGCTGGTTACACTATTTCTAATACAGGCCAGGATGCTGTTGGCCTTCTTGGCCACGTGGGCACACTGCCGGCTCATGTTAAGCCGAGCATCAACCAACACCCCCAGGTCCTTTTCCTCTCTACATTCTTTAAGCCATTCTGCCCCAAGCCTATAGCATTGCATGGGGTTATTGTGGCCAAAGTGCAGGACCCGGCACTTGGTCTTATTGAACCTCATCCCATTTTGCTCAGCCCAGCTATTCAGCCTATCCAAATCCCTCTGAAGGGCCTCCCTACCCTCAGGCAATTTGACGCATCCTCCCAACTTGGTGTCATCTGCAAACTTACTGAGGGTACACTCAATTCCCTCATCTAGGTCATCAATAAAGATATTAAACAAGATGGGCCCCAAAACTGACCCTTGGGGGACACCACTTGTAACAGGACACCAGCTGGGTTTAACTCCATTAACCACTACCCTCTGGGCACGGCCCTCCAGCCAGTTCTCCACCCAGAGAAGAGTGAACCTGTCCACACCACAGGCTGCCAGTTTCCTCAGGAGAATACTGTGGGAGACCGTGTCGAAGTCCTTGCTGAAGTCCAGGTAGACTACATCAACAGCCTTTCCCTCATCTACCTGTCTGGTCACCCAGTCATAGAAGGAGATGAGGTTGGACAAGCATGACCTGCCCTTGGTGAACCCGTGCTGGCTGGGTCTGATCCCCTTGTTGCCATGCACGTGTCGTGTGATTTCCCTCAAGATCATCTGCTCCATAACTTTCCCTGATACCGAGGTCAGGCTGACAGGCCAATAGTTCCCTGGGTCTTCCTTACAGCCTTTCTTGTAGATGGGAGTCACATCGGCAAGCCTCCAATCTTGTGGGACTTCTCCAGATAACCAGGAATTCTGATAGATGGCAGAAAGTGGCTCGGCAATCACCTCTGCTAGCTCCCTCAGCACCCTTGGGTGGATCCCATCTGGCCCCATGGACTTGTGGCAGTTCAGATGGAGGAGATCTCTGACCATCTCTGCTTGGATCACAGGGGGTACATTATGCGCCCTGTCCTGGACTTCCAGGTCAGGGCAAGTACCCTGTGGACAACTGCTCTGTCTATTAAAGACAGATGTGAAGAAGGCATTGAGAACCTCAGCCTTTTCCTTATCATCTGTGGTTACATTCCCTGCCTCGTCGAGTAAAGGAGAGAAATTTTCCTCTCTTGCTGTTAATATATTTGTAAAAGGGTTTCCTGTTCTCCTTTACAGCAGTAGCCAGTCTAAGTTCAAGCTGGGCTTTAGCATTTCTAACTTTCTGCCTGCAAATCTTGGCCAGTTCTCTGTAGTCACCTCAGGTAGCTTGTCCCATCTTCCAGAGGACATAGACTCTCTTTTTCTCTCGGAGTCTCAACAAAAGTTCCTGGTTCATCCACACTGGTCAAAAAGACCAGTTTTTCTCCTCCGGCTTGACTTATGGGACTCTGGGACAGCCTGCTCCTGTGCCTTTAAAATTTCCATCTTGAGGAGCATCCAGGCTACCTGGACCCCTTTACCCCTCAGGAGCAAGTCCCAAGGGACCCTTGCAACAAGCACCCTGAACAGGTCAAAGTCTGCCCTCCGGAAGTCCAAGGTAGTAGTTTTGCTAGTCACCCTCTTGACATCACCCAGAATAGCAAACTCCACTATTTCATGGTCACTCTGGCCAAGACAATCTCCAACCTTCACATCCCCTACTAGTCCTTCCCTGTTAGTGAAAAGTAGGTCTAGCAAGGCATCTCCCCTGGTAGGCTCTTGCACCAACTGTGTCAGGAAGCAATCATCCACACATTCTAGAAATCTCATGGACTGCTTCCTCTGCGCAGTATTATATTTCCAGCATATGTCAGGGAAGTTGAAGTCCCCCATGAGAACGAGTGCTGGCCATCGTGCAACATCTACGAGTTGTTTATAGAACACCTCGTCTATTTCTTCATCCTGACTAGGTGGTCTATAACAGACCCCCACCACAATGTCACTCCTAAAGACCATCCCCCTGATCCTTATCCACAGGGACTCTACTTTATCTTTTCCAACCTCAAGCTCTTCAACATCAAAACACTCTTTGATATAGAGAGCTATGCCACCACCCTTTCTTCCCTGTCTATCCCTTCTAAAGAGCTTGTAGCCATCAATCCCAGTATTCCAGTCATGGGAGAGGTCCCACCATGTTTCTGTAATAGCCACAAGGTCATAGTTAGCCTGCCTCACAATGGCTTCAAGCTCTTCTTGTTTATTGCCCATGCTGTGTGCATTGGTATAGATGCACTTCAGCTGAGATATCTGCCTCACCCCTTTCTCCAGCACAGCCTCCTTAGGCTCTTTACTGGTGAGCCCTGTTTTATCCCCTTCCCCCATCACAGCTAGTTTAAAGCTCTCTCAATGAGTCCAGCTAGCTCCTGTGCTAGGATTCGTTTCCCCCTTTGGGATAGGTGCGTCCCATCAACAGATAACAGGCCAGGAGCCGAGTAAACTGCCCCGTGGTCAAAAAACCCAAAGTGTCTGTCTCTACACCAACCTCTCAGCCAATTATTCATCACCTGTGTTTTCCTAGCCCATTCTTTGTCCTTCACTGCCCCAGAAGGTATGGAAGCAAACACCACTTGTGCTCCCACCCCTTGAACTAATTGCCCTAATCCCCTGAAATCTCTTTTCATAGTTCGCAGACTTCTCTGAGATATTTCATTGCAGTCTGCCTGAACTATGAGTAACGGGTAGTAGTCGGTGGGGCGTATCAAATCTGGGAGTCTTCTAGCAATGTCCCTGATCCGGGCCCCAGGGAGACAGCACACTTCCCTGCGGTTTGGGTCTGGTCTGCAAATGGGGCCCTCAGTTCCCTTTAGAAGGGAGCCACCCACTACGATCACCTTCCTTTCTTTCTTAGTAGCAGCAGTCTCAATGCACGGAGGTGACTGCCTTGCCATTGGTGACCTCCTGCGGGAATCTTCCTGCACTTCACCCCATATCACCTCTTCAACATCCAATGCTGCAAATCTATTGCTTAGGGGTATCTGGGGACACTGGGGAGGCAGAGGGGTTGCCCACAGTACCGAGCAGGGTACCGAGCAGGGACACTCTGCCAGCCCTCTCTGTCCCTCAGATATCCCCCTTCTGCCCTACGGGGACAGGTCAGGGAGTCCGTCACCAACTGCGGGGGATCTCCCCGGTGCCTTTCTCTCTGGTGCTCTAGGGAGCTACTCCACCAGTCAATCTCCCGCTCACAGTCCCTGATGGCCCTCAGTCCTCTCAACCTCCTCTTTCAGTTCAACCACCATGTTAAGCGGATCTTCCACCTGCTCACACCTTGCACAGGAGAACTGCTTAGCACCCTCATCTAGTAGTAGCAGGCTCTGGCACTCCTTGCAACCAGAGACCTGTGTAGCTACGCTTCTAGGCAGACCTTCTGTCTGGGTCGCCACAGCCTTTTTAAGGCAAGCCCTCTGTCTAGTAGAGACCATCGCACAATAAAGAATAAAAACAAATAAATGAAAAACTGAAAGTAAATAAATAATAGTTTATAATAATACATATATTGATATGAATTGTAATAACTTAAAAATAAATAAATAATAATAATTAAATATATATAAAATAAACACAAACAAACAGTGGGTAGTGACACTTCGCTGCCCTCCCTGAGCCCTATTCAGCTGAGGGGTGTGGGCAAGGGCGCTGAAACCCTGGCAACGCCTATGCCTCGTTAGCCTCTCCCGAGATCAGCCGTAGGGTCTGGCCGCTCTCACTGGGTTCCCGAGAGACAGGAACCCCCTGAAAACCCGCCCTGTACCTCAATCAGCCACTGCAGCTCCGGCTGTGCCGATTTCAAAGCAGTTGATCACGAGGACTCAACCTCTTCTGATATCCATTTTACTGATAGTCACCTGAGTTAGAAATTCATGATGTTATCACATAGTTGGACCTGATTACAAAACAGACAAACTTTGAGCGTTCTGATCTTTTTCTTTTTTCATACACTGGATGTTTGTTTTTTTAAAATTCACATGATAAATAAGTTAATACTAAGTAGAGTTGATTTTAATGTTTTTATTTTTAGTTAGTACTTTTTTGTTTCAAAAGGTTTATTTATGTTATTCATTGCTTACACCTACGTGTCTCAAACCATTTTATCTTGTCAAAAAGTCCCAAGAAGAAAATACTGATTTGTATGTGCTAAGTGCACCTGTAGTTTGAGCACTTTTAAATTAAAATATATCACTTGTTCCAAATGTATTGATTTATACATCTCTCTGTCAATATTAAGTAGAGCATCTTTTCCAATAAGTTAAAAAAGATGTGGCGAGGCAGATTACATTTAGTGAGTTGGTTTAAGTTTATATTTCTGCATGTTACCTGTTTGTGTATTTTTTGCTCTTTTGCCCTTTATTCTCAATCACTGTTACACATACTTGAAATGTCTGCTGACAGTGTGGACAGTTATACACTCATACAAAATTGCAGCAATTCAGATATGACCCAACTTGAGCTTTCTGAGCTTTGGATTCTGAACAAATGGTTAAAAAGGCAATTCTTCCTGAGTCAGATTGTGTTTTCATTTATGGACTTCTCAAATCTTAAGCTTAAAGGTGATAAAAATAATTATGAATTCTCAAAATGACCAATTGAACTGTAAATGTTCTTGAGTAATATTTTACTTCTATTCCTTTTTTTTATTGGAAGTGATAATCAAGTTATCTCTTATATCTACTTGTTTTCATCAGCTAGCTGCTTGCTCTTTACAAGATTTATCATTGCATACATTTTCTCCTTATCTTTTCCTTCTGTTCTTTAGTGCTTTGAAGGTTAAACTGTTTTATTTATTCTAAGTAATTATATGACCAATTACGTAGTACTTGATGAACTGTAGGTGCATCCTTGAACTTGCTTTGTTAAAACATCTTTGTCTGTATCTCTGTCTGTTCTACCTGCTCTGCTGATTGCTGACCTGGAGTATAGGTGAGTTGTAAAACTGGACATAACATTTACAAGTTGAACTTAGCAAATATTTCATATTTGACTCACACCAGAATGCAAGACTTTCTGTTTGTAAACATAGTCTTAGAAGATCATGCCTGGTAAGCTCACGTGAATATTTAGAAACTCCAGGTAAATCCACTCTGGGGCAGACAAGTTCCATAAGAACTATGTTGTTAGAGGTTTTTTGTTTGTTTGTTTTCAAACACTGTCATCCCAACTGCTTAAAATCTAGCAAGTGACAGGTGGTTCTGCAAACTGGATATGTAGTTTCCATGTGCAGTGGTATCTCATTGCTGTTGCTTACAAGAGTCTTGTAACATTGAAACATCCATGAATGCTGTTGAATCTATGATATTTATTCTGTACACATGCAAGAAAAATTGCTTATTCCCAGAATTTATTCATACCTGTATACACTGTGACTGAAGAAAAAAAAATCTGCAGCTTCATCTCCCCAACCTACACTGAAATTCAGGGTATCTTAACTTAGACTTCCTAATGATAATTAATTGCAATACTTAACTAGAATTGTATAGCCTCTTTTGTGAAAGTATATTTCAGTGATGTCAGTAGCTCTTTCCTCCAGCATACTAAGTCTGTTTTGTTAGGATGCGAGGGAGGACAGGTTGTTTTATCTATTTTCATTCTGTGGATGGGAAGTCAGTTTTTAACTTGATGTTTTTTTTAAATGGGAATTAGGTAAGCTATCATCAGTTCTCCTATGTTTCCTGCCCCATTCTAATAATTTCAGAAACTCCTTGTTAAAATTGACAAGTTGTTCAGAAAGAAAGCATTATTAGATTCCTTAAGTTTCTTGAGGAAAAAGTTGCCAGAATGAGGTGACGACCCTAGATTTAATGATTTCCCCATATGAAAGGCTGTGCCATAAACTCAGTTATTAGCATGAGAGAAACCCGTGTGGGAATGACCTTATAAATGCTTCAACATTAGATCAGTGTTTGTTCTTTTGTTAGACCTCAAAGTCAGTTAGATGTCGTATGTAAAGCCATAAGGAGCTAGGTGAAGTTGCTTGTTTTCTTTCCAGTTAAGTGTCCATGTCTAAAATACATCATGAATAAGAAGAGATAACTAGAGTAAACCCTTAAGAAACAATGAAGTTAACTTACTTCTATTAAATGCTATCTTCTGTTACCCTTAATTATTTTTGATTTATTTATAATTTAGTTTATTGTACATGAAGTTGTTTTTACTTACAGAAGTTGTACTGAATTCTTTGTGATGTGGCAGATCTATGTTTGTAGTGACCTCTAATTCTTACTATAACTATTGTCTGAGTATTCTGAAAGTGTAGTGTTTTTCCTGTTTTGTTAGTGTGTATGGTTAAATTTCCCTAAGGTGCTGATAAAGAAGATTCTTGGCGAGTTTTCAAGAAGGTTGAGTCCATTGAGTTTCAGGAATGATGGGTCAAGGAGGAAACAAACGTGCTTCCTGGTAGCACAGAATAAGAATTGGGTCTTTGCTTGTTGTAGTCAGGTGAAGCGTATAGCAGGAAAGATAATACTAGAATTTACAAGAATTATTTGAATTTGGACCATATATGAATCATGTTTATTTTGATCAGCACTGTTAAGTATCAAGTAAAATGAGGTAACCACTATACATGTATCCTCATGCTGTTTTTTTAGCCATCACTTGGAATTCTAAATTACCAGTAATACAACAGTTTCATTCCTTCTAATTTCTCATTGCATTTTATTATATCACCTGCAACATGGGATATTCATTAGGACCAAATAAGCAAACTGAATATTATATTGATTGTAAATTCCTTGAATATGACTAATTCTTCTTTGATTTATATAGGAACAGAATTTGTTGCTCAGTATTGCTGATCATGGATGAAAACTTATGTCATAGCTGTGTAATTCTGTAGGAATTCAATACTTTTGCTGTAAATAATTGTTTTGTATTATTGCAAAATGGCACTATTCAGGAGATAATTTTACACAATCTCTCTGGTGATTTTGACATGTTTATCAGCAGTATTGGTATCTTTGTTAGGTAATACAAGCAAAATGTATATACTTCATCACAACTTCTTATTAGCTTTCTTACGATGCTGATTTTTGTCCCTTATCTTATACTAACGGAAGCTGTATAACTAGATCTAGACCAGAGGAGAAAATTGTTTGCAAATTTTTTTCTGTATAGTTGTTCCATGCAGCAACACAACTTTCACAGATGTAGTTAATTTTTAGAAAGGAATTAAAGAATTATGATAGCATTTTGTGATAATGCCTGGTTGCAGTTTGATAATTGTCTCAATAAATGATTGGTAAGAATTCCAGCTGTACCTTTTTTCATCATATTCTGGAATATTTAAAAAGATGTACAAACACAAATTAAATCCTAAATGTCTGGAGTCTGCTGACTTGGTGGGGATTGCTGCTTTTAACTGAGGTGTTGGTTTTTTTTTAATGTTTTATTCATTTAATTACAATAATTCTGAAGATCTAAGAAAAATACCTCCAATGTAAGTTATATTACTTCATGCCATACAGGTAATTGAGGTTGAAGTAAGTTCTCAGTTTAATGTCATGTCATATAGTTTTGTCTTAGTGTACTCCAATACTCTAGGTTTTCACCTTGTTTTGTGATTGGCTTGAACAGTAGTGTATATAATATAACTGCTACTTCTGGGATATTATCAGAGTTTAAATACTTTATTCTGTATGAAAATATTTCTTAGTATTTTTCAGGATTTTTTAGAAAAAGAAAATAAAATAAACAGAACATCAGTGCTAGCTGTACACTCAGACATCTGCTTAATCCTTATCCCCTTTGCATTGTCAATACCCATCTAATTCCACTTTAACAACAGTAATTGGCTGATGGAGTAGCAGATATAGATTTGTTTTCCTGATGACTCCTTGACTTTTTTCCTCTGGTAATACTAATAGAATTCCAAATCCTTACTGGTGTGATCATGTCATGAGTAGGTCAACAGTCATGTCAAGGTCCTATTGGAAACTTCATAGCCAACATCTTAATTTAGACTTAGCTATCTTTTTTCTTGTATGTGCGATTGTAAGCAATTCTTTCAAGTATCACACTCATTCCATTATAACACAATTCATTTGATGGAAAGGGAGGCAGTTCTGCATGTGAATTATTTACTGAATGCTGTCCAAATACAAATCTAGTAAGTTTTTTTCCAGATGTGTTGTCTGAATTTTCAGGAGCTTGAAGAAATGAAAATACTGCTTATTTAAGTTTTTCAGTTATTTCAGTCTTTCAGTTAGTGAGAATTAAAGCAGGTACTTTTGTGTTTCTAATCTTTAAGAAAAGCATGTATGAGATATGGACGTGTAAGGTTTCTTGTGTGTCTGAGTTGGTACGGTGGTTTCCTGCCACCAGAAGGAAAAGCTGTCTTTTTTCAAGATCGTTTGTTTTAACTCTATTTTAGTTTTTACACTCTTCTCGTACTTGCTTCATACTGTGTTGTTTCTTCCTGTTGCAACATTTCTGGGTTGTAAGGCCCGTTTCTGAGCTATGTCAATTTACCAGAATGAGGGGAAGAGGAAAATAAGGCTTTTCTCTCTAGATTAGATTTCTGTGATAAGAAAATGAAGTTGACAGCAGGATGGAAGGGGGAATGTAGGGCAGACCCTTTCAGCAGTAGTGAGTCATTTAGGACAGGCTGGGTTTCCTGGTGGGATTTTGCCTTTAGGTTTTATTTATGTAACTTAAAATTGAGAAGTAAAACTCCATGAGCTTGTGTTGTGGTATTAAAATCTGAGCTTGGTGACCTAATTACAGTCTTTCTCATGCCCATACGTTTTTGTCTTTCTGTTACTTGAAGCTTTGTAGTTGTTTTGAGGACTAATATGTATCCACTGTGGGAATAGGAAGTATGTCTGTGGTTGACTTGAAGTAGCATTGCAGAAGTTCTGTTACTGACTTCAATAAGGACAGAGTAGGCTGTATATACTCACATTGTCAAAAAAAAAAAAAAAAAAGACAAGCCTGTAGCAACTGATTAAGTGCACTTGTCTCTTAAAGCATGTCAGATCTAATTGACTGGTTAAGAGCCAATTTTGGCAGAGACTTGATCTCACTTCGTCTTTTGGCTAACTCAATAGTATTCAACATTGAAAGAGTGCATGCAGTCTCTTGATAGAGATTTATGCTCTTGACCAGGTGCTTAAATTTTACAGGGAAACATTTAAATTCAAGTGCTTTGGTAGTCCTATATCAGAAGCAATGCCTGTCTTGGGAATTACCACTGTTAAATCAGCAAGGAATGTTAACCAGCCAGTCTACAGCCTAGCTTACTGCATTATCCAAGTTCTCTTTTTATCATCTGCTTAAAACCATTCACTTTGTGAAGTCACCATTCACGTAGTGAAGTGAGCCATTGGTGACAGTTCTTGTCTAATGTGTTAGCTCATTGTCTTAATGTTTCAGTGCCAGCGATAGTTTTAAAGCAGAAAAGAGAGGGGATCAAAAGCCCTTCAAAATAGAGAATTTGGTGTTTGGCAGGGATGGTGTTTTCTCCTTCGGGTTTCTTAGGCAATGGTGTCCAGTTCTTTGACTTCCACTTTAAAGTATGGGTAGGTAGGTCTCAAAATGATTCTGTGTTCTGAGAATCTGACCAAATATCTTAAATGTGCCTATGGAGATGTTATTTGCATTTAAAAACACAGAACCTGCTTGCCATAAAAATTCATACTGTTTTTTTCTGCTTTGATTGGTAGCAGTTCATTCATTATTTCTAACATGATTTCAGCTTGGGATTTTTGTTAAAAGCAAACATAGGTTTTGCATGTTTGTGTTTGCTTTCTGTTGTTCTCACAAATATGTAGTTTCAGATGTAAAAATCATTGTCCCTTCCACGAGGAGGTAAATACAAACGTGCAGAGGAGGTTGAGGGAAGTAGTATATTGGGGTATTTGACTGTTAGCTGGTAAATAAGAATAAGCTGATTTTTTTCTTTTAATTAACTTGTCAGTATAAATCAGCTGGCTTTCCCATGGGCAGCATTGCAGATGAGGATCTTCCAAAGGGAATTAACTGAAAGAAGGGTGAAAGCTATACAGATGAGTTCATGAAAAATGTTCTGTGATCAAGAGACTGGAAGAAATCAAATAACTGCTAATGCTGGAGGAATTAGAAAAACACCCACAAATAATAATAATAATAATAATTGCTGAACTTGGTCTGTGAAACAAGGAAAAAGGAGGTGACATAAAACAAAACGAGAAAATGTGTGCAGGGCGTGAAAAATGTGACAGAGATTGAATTAGATTTTGTGCTATTGGTGGTAGAATTCAAATAATCCTGTAATCTGTGAGTCTGAAACCTAAACCTTTGCTTCAGTTGGGTATAAAAGAAATGGAGGAAGCCTGAGACGTTAGCATTGTTGCTAGTCACAGTTCTGTAGGATAGTTAAAAGATTTTGGAAATAGTACTAAGTTTTACAGTTCCTTCCGTTGGAGGTATGGATTTTTTTTATTTTTATTTTGTTGGTTTTTTTAGGACTACATAAGTACTAAACTTCTCTTGAAACGCGTCATTTTCAGGAAAGGAGTTGAGCTAACAAATGGGTGATAGAAGATAAACACATTTGAGAGCCTGTTCTGTGCTGCAGAATCTCAGCTGCCTCCTGTTTTTCTCGGGGTGCAGAGCTAAGTGTGTGAGGAGCTGGCAGATGCTCTGAGTAATTTGAAACTCTTCACTTGAAATTAGCTGAAATTCTGAATGTATTGCTGGAAGTACTTGCCTATTGCAGTCAAGCAGACCCCAGCTCCAGTACATTGAGCACAGTGGAAAACTTAACATTTGTCCAAGGATATCTACAGAGAAGATTCAGGGAGAATGGGTGTTAAGAGCTCTCTTTCACGGTTAAGTCCAGAGTCTCACAGCCGTGCTTAGTTAATTGCATTGGAGGTGATCAACAGCAGTTAAAGAGCTGGTTTCATGGATGCATTATCTTAGGTTTATCTCAGAGTTTACTTTTGGAGCTTTGGCTTTTAACTTAAGCACTTAAGTAGGCAACAGGACTTGTAAAGAATGGTGCAGAACACTAATGTTAGCTGGATGCTTCAGCAGTTTCCTTTCTTTTGTCACTGTTCTACTCCTAGCAGGCATTTCTATCAGTATAGTTTCTGTGCAGTGTATAGAAATACTTTCGGTAACAGTGCAAAACAGAACCTTGGCTAATTTAAAATGGTATAACTTGTTCTATATACTATGTTACCAGTTATCAGTAGTTGTGTTTCTTTTCTAATACAACCAAAAACCTGAAAGTCTTTTATTGGGTGACTTAAGGAGTTCACTTATTTGCTTGCTCGAGCCTGAATATTTCCTTCAGAAATATTTCTGTGCTTTCATACTGTCACAGTGTTGTTCTGTTTCCAAGCTTAATTTTTCTGGTGGTATAATTAGCAGACAGAGGAGAGGTTGATTAAAAAAAAAAAAAAAAAGACATCTACTGGTTTTGACACTGAGAATTAATTATGAAATAAAAGACAGATTTGTGCTCAGGCTAGAATTAGCCTAGCAGTTCAAAATACAAGCAGTCACCTTGGAATTGTGTAACAAAAAGTGACACCCTTTCTTTTATTATAGGCTAAATATATCTTGTGAACTTTAGTTGGATAAAATATCATCTGTGTGTCACTTCTATCTGTTATTCTTTTTAATTAATTTGGAAAATAGTTGTTGCTTTCCTTTGACAACCAGAGTTCATGTTTGTTAAATACTTCAAAAAACTTAACCATTTCTTTTAAGTGGTTTAGATTATTATCAGAGAGGTTGTTCATTCTTACTACAAAAAGGTGACATTCAGCACATCATTGGTAGTTGATTTTAAATGAAGTAAAGTTTCAAAAGAGTATCTATAATACTGTTTTTCAAGCTCTTTAATTAGCTTTTGCATGGAATACCTTACACAAAATGCTGGCATGGTGTTTTGCTCTTGTTCCTTGCAAGTGAACACAATTTGAATGCCATTAATGCATCTTTCCTTATTTTATGGCAACAAAGACTCCTCCAAATATCTTGTGCTGGATAATACGGGGAGAAAAAAAAATACAACATTGCGATAGCGTGTTAATCTTGAGCACACAAAGAACCAGTGGAGGGTAAGAGGAGGACATCTGTTGGATAAGCTTTCAATATGATGAGAATGATAAGAGACCTACTCTTGGTGCAGAAAATAGCTAATCTTTTACAGCATGTGATTAAAACCAATATATATCTTTACAATTTTTTTTTATTTGTGTGGATAGTAATAGCAGTGTATTTCATAAATAGACAAAGAGAGAGCTTGCATTTGAGATAACTGGTCAGTCAACCTGACAGTTTGTACTAGCAACGATGGTCATTTAAAATTTTCAGGCCTACATGTTCTTAGTGGGTTATTTTGTGTGATGGATTGTCACTGTGATGGACAATTATCTATTACCTCTTTTGTGTTTTTTGTCAGGACAATAGTAGTTGTCCTACTTCTATAGTAGGATTTTGTAGGAAAAATTGTTGTATTCTGTAGAAATAATTCTTGAGAAGATCAAAAAAATTTGAATCATCTTAGGATTTTGCATAACATTTTAAAAAGTGTTATTGCAATTAACAGGTGGTTATGAAGAATAGAATGAAGATGCTGAGATATTGGCTTTTGATAACTGATAATTCCTTCATCTGTACCTTGCAAGTAACAGGACAGAATAATTGTGAGTTTTCTGGTTAAGTGCAATTGAAATTTCAGTGAAGATTGGACATTCCTTTAGAAGAGAGAGATTTTTAAAGTTTTCAGAGGCTTCAAACTATCGACCCCTTCAGAAAAGGGTTTAACAATTGTGTACATTGTGAAGATGACTATCAGTTATATACAAAACAGTATGTAACAGAATGCAGGCATTTCCTAGGTCACAAAACAGTAATTTTTGATCATTTGTGGTCATTTCTGGTGGTTTTATTGCAGTTAAGTAAGCAGAATGTGAATATTGATTCTTCAAACTTGAAAAAATGAAGTTAAGCTAGCTAATTTCAGCCAAGGAGGATATTCCAAAGTTTTGTATGTAATGTTTAATGCTTGCTCTAAGTGTCTGCTCAGTGCTTTATTCAAATTCTATTGCTGTGAGATGGGCAAGCTTTAAGATAAGACTGGGGCTTTTAAGCTAGCATGTATCCAGATTTGAGAGAAGGCTGTTCTAGCCCATGGTATTTTTTTATTTATTTTAAGAAGTTGCATGCTTTAAAAAATTGTCTGTATCTTTTCTAAATGTAAATCCCATTGCTATATTTGCCTTTTTGTAAAGTCTTTTGGTATTATCACTGTGCACAAACTTGTTCATTTGAGAAATGTGTATCATGTCACTTACTAACACTGGTGAAGCTTTGCTTGGACTCATAGTTGACAGAAACATATCCATATGTTTTTCTTAAAGTTAAGGATGTAGGGGCATTTGATGTCAACTACAGAAATGAAATAAATGTGGAATGGAATCAGTTCTTTGCGTATTAAATCAAATCCAGAAGTACCTGCTGTATTATTATTTGGCTGTAAACCAAAAAAAAAAATGGTTTAGTTAAAACTAGGGGAGAAGGGGGGGAACGATTTAATCAAATTTATACAGATTTCTGAAAGTTACTGGAACTAAAGTCGTTGGTGATGTAATGTATGAAGTTGAAGAGTATTTTGCTGTGATGGAGAAAACTAATGGAAACATTCACTTGGGGTAAGACAAATGGTATTAAATGAGAAAACACACCATGAATTGCAAATGGAGCTGAGTTAATTTGTTGCTACAGTAGTGTTGCCCTACTGTTAAATGAAGGCTGTGTAATTATCTTGCTGGCAGAGATAATGTCAAAACCTCATTTCTCCTTACATGCCTCATTTTTACATGAGGGCTAATTGAGCTGCAAGGTGACAACTGATTATATATGGCTATCATCAGGTCCTCTTGCTCAATTTGCAAATAATGTTATCTTTTTTAAGTGATGATTTCTATCACGTCAGATTAAGGTGTTAAAAACTTTTTAAGGCAATTTTGGTAATTTCTCTCACTATTTTATTTATATTTTTCAGTATTAATTCTTCCTCTAAGATCCTCAACATACATTTTCTTTCCATTCTTTTATTTGAAGGATATAGAGACACGTATTAGTCAGTTTGCTTCATGTCTCTTGATCATCGTAAATTAAAAGACCATATGTAGTCCAAAATATATTAAGTTTTCTTTAACTTTTCTGTTGGCGTTCTTGTTAGTATTACCCTTTGCTGCTTTCCCTTCAACTAGAAAAAAATCACCTGAGAGGAGATCAAGAAACTTTTCTCTAGCTTAAGTCATGCAAAGGTTGTTAAGTCTTCTCTTGAGCTGTGGTGTTGCACACAGTGGTATGTGTAACTGGTGTGAAGGCACAAGTACAGTGAATGTGTGAGGCTCTAGCATGCTTGAAGATGGTGAAAGTGCTGAGTACAAGGATGCTACTTTAAATAGAACCCCATTCCATCTCTTCGCCAAATGGTTCTTGAATGCCAGCTTTCGTTGATAGTGTAGAACAAGAGGCCTGGGACCTAGCACCATTTGGTGGGACACTTTCTTGGTCTCCTCATCAGTCTCTTCTTTCCCCTTAAGTACTATACAGACACTTTTAAAAATCACTAGGTTTTGTTTTAAATCCAGGTGTAATCACAGAACTTTTTAGTTTTATTCCAATACTGGAATGTGGCAATCTAAATTTACTTGTTTCTACCCCAAAGCAACGAGCTAGAGAATCAGCACCCGAGAATAGCCTTAAAAGCATGCTGGGAGAAAAGGAAACCTCATTTTCAAAACCCATCACTAATCCTGAAGCGGAGAGGAAAATTTTCATACATACTCTAAATAATCTTGCTTTATTTAGGAAAACTGTTTATAAAATATGTACAAAATAGTTGCTAAAATTACTAAAAAAAAAAAAGGTTCTGAAATCATCTGATGATCTTAGTTTCCTAACTACTTTATGTTCTTGCAAGTGCTACTTGTATTTAAGTGGAACCTGGAAAGCTTAGTGCCTTTGTAATGATTGTCTTTGTTTTAAATAACTCAGAGTCTTTCCAAACTTATTAATCGGGAGGGATTTTTTGCTAGTCTAAATGGTATTTTATTACATTTAAAGTAAGAAAGTAATTTTAATTGAGAAGTTCCAGACTAGACTGAGCTAGTTTCTGTTGTTAAACTCTAGTCAGCTAAGAATTATGATTTTTTTATTTGTAATACGTGTTAAATACAACATTTTTACTACACTCCTACGCTTATTCAGGATTCAAAGTAAATACACGCTTCAATCTCAGATGTTTTAGTAAACTTCAATATGTATTTTTAAAATCAGTACATAGATTTTCTTGATTGGGTATGATAAATTTCTACCCTTAATTACACTTCCGAACAGGTGGTATAATGATGAGACTTCATTTAGTCTTCTGTTTTACTTTAAACTAGGGAAAAATAGGTTGAAGCTTTGCTTTGATGTGAAATACCTAGAAAAATACTTCAGTATCTTCAGACTTCTTGTAACTTGTAGTGTAAGAAACATGTTCACCTGTATTGGAAATGCCATGACTGAAACTTTAAAGGTTTTTTGCTTAATTAAATAGTTCTGTAATTGGAAATTAAATTATATTATTTAAGAAAAAAATTTAAAAAGCACATGAAATGATGCCATTTGCTTTTGTGACATTGGGAAAAGAAAAAAAAATTACAGGGCTGCTGGATGAGAGGAGTTACTTGAAAGTGAAATGTGTAAATCCATCGGTGATATTTTAATAATGTTAGGTCATGTTGAGTTCTGAATAATTTAATCATTTCATGTATGTTTGCACTTCTGTATGAGACTTTGTTGGAAAATACCTTTTTAATGACCGACTTAAAGCCTGAGCTTCTTTTTTTCTCTTTAATAACACCATTCTTCATGTGATGGTTCTGTCTGTTTATAGAATATAAAGGAGCTAGGAGCATACTGGTGGTCTAACAATACCAGGAAACTGAAAAGCTTTGTGAAGGGACTTAAGCAGCATGTGTAACTATTACCCAGAACAGACTTTTATTTTATTTTTCTAAAATTGCATCTTTGGAATAACTTTCACCTTAAGTAAACATAGTAGAAATGCTTTAACTGTGTACTGTGGGGTTCTAGTTAACCCTCCTCATTGGCCTGACCAGAATTTTAGTTTTTTTCCTTCATGAATCCCTTTGATTAAAAGGTTGGCTTGCTCCATCCTTCCTTAGATAGCTACCTTTAAAGAAGAGCAGCAGCATCACTTACGGATTCCATATATCATGTTCTAGTGTCTTTAGAATATTGTGGGCAACTGAGAAATCAACAGGTTTTCTGAATAACACAAGGGCTACTCCAAAAGTAATGCTTCCTATGTTATTATGTTGGTCCTTGATATCGGAGTTGGATGTTAGTCAGAAGGTTCAACCTCTACTACCATACCACCAAAATCTTACAAAATAATGTCTGATGTGGAAGTGTGTATGAAGCAAAGATGTGGAATTTAACTCCTATAGGAGGAAATGTTTGTATTTGTTGACATTCATCAAAGCTTGCTGAATGTTTAAGGAGACCAGACATGGATTGTGTGCACAGTGAGGTGGTGGGTGGGGTGTCTCAGCAGTGGCGACAGTGACTGGCTCACCTCTGCCGGTTCTGATTTTTACTAGCACTGCAGGCAGGCTCTTCTTCGTTGCTGATGAAAATGCAGAGATAATGCGGTGACTGTGTTGAAGAGTAGTGTTTTATACCTGAGAATTTGCTCTATCAAATAGTGTTGTTGTGCATTACTTTCAGAGCAACCTCATAATGCGTGGTAGAAGATAAATCTATACTTAACAGTATTTTTTTAGATAATGTTAATTGTTTTAATAATGAAAAAAATGATGTGAAAATTAAGTATTACATTAGAAGCAAGTATTTTGTTGTAGGAATGGAAGATTTGATGAGGATCCAGTTTTCTGTCAAGACAGCATTTCTTTTTTTTTTTTTTTTTTTTTTGCAAGGATACTAGCATTCATACAATTCAATGTGTACCACTACTGGCAAAAAATCTAAGTATTGGGTAACCAATTTTGGCTTTTGAAATAACTGTGCAGTAAGAAGCTCATAATAGTGATAGATGATTCTTCCAGTGAAATATTTTCTCAAGTGGATTATTTTTGATTTAAGCTATGCAGATAGTGTCGTATTTTGTACTCTTAAGAAAACTTGTTTGGAAAAGTGCACAGCCATTAATTAGCCTTAATAATAATAATAATTAGCCTTAATAAGCCTTAATTCTTTTTAGTTACATAAAGTAGGGTGGGGTTTTTTTGTTTGTTTTGTTTTGTTTTTTACAAATATAGGATTGTTATAAGACCAACTAGCTGGATTGTGGAGCAGGTGTAAAATTTTATTATGTTGCTAAAGAATTAGAAGGTCAGAGACATTCTGAAGCATGTGTATACCATAATTCTAGGTCAAGCCTGGCACTCTGGAGTGTCTAGGATGTTCCAAATGTATGAGAGTAACTTCAGTGGTATTATCTGTGGGTGCCCCTCAGGCCATGCTGAGCTCTATGGATGTTGGGCTGCCCTAGCAAGTGACCTCATAATTTCCAGAAGCAGGTGGAGGTGGCAATTATAGCTATGGCCACTATCTTGAACCTTCTGTAGAAAGTGATGAATTGTAAATGGCTAGATCCAGTGCACAACAATAAAATCAAATAAATCTTCAGCATGTAATAATGACAAGACTGAAAGACTGGCAGTTATAACAAGGCTGCTGTTGTCACCCACTTTACTGTAGCCTTGATATCCATCATTATCAGCTGGAGCTAGCTCAAAAGTCGGACAAGAAGGTCTGAAGAAGGATGAGTTGTTTGCACTGAAGCGTCCAGTAGGTCCCATCTGGCTGAGAGTAAATGGGATTTTTTTGCCTGTTCACTGGACCAGAGCTGTCCATCATTTCGGGCAGATATCTGATCACTTCATGCTGTGGGACAATATGGCTTTGTGCTGTTTGGCACAGCAATGGCAATTAAAATAACTAAACTTTTCATTTACTTAGAGCTTCTGTTTTACCTTAGCCAAAGGTGATCCTAAGAAGGGATCTTTACATTAATGGAGCTTTTTATTTCTCTTGAGCCAGGCAATCATGTTAGACAGATCAGTGGCAAGTTGCTGAAAACATTAAGGTGCTAATGGAAAAAGATTCTGAAATACAAGGGATTCTTCTGTTTTCACCATAGCATGCTTTAAGTTATCTGAAAATATCTAAGCATAACAGAAATTGGCAAAAATTTGGTAACATAATTGCTGCTACAAAGATGGTATTGTTTCTAGCCCCCAGCAAGTTTATTGTAATTACTATTAATCCTAATTGCCTTAATGCATCTTAACTCAGTGCTTTTTTTCTGCTAAGTACAACTCTTCTGGGTTTATGTTGGATCTGTAACTTTCAAATGTATTTATCAGACAAGGATGAAAGATTATTCAAATAATTGCTGTGCACTAGAAATAAAAATGTGAAAACTGAATACTACTTAGTTTAACATGGCAGCTTATCTAATATTCGTTTGATCTTTAGACTTTTCAATAAGATCATAGGATTAATCAACATAACATGTTAATCAGTGAATCCCAGATTGATTCCCCTTCCTCCCCCCCTTAGGTGTAGCGGTTCTTGAACAGATAACAATTGAGTTTATTGAATATTAATTTATGAAGTCAATATAATTGCTCTCTGTAAATTTGTTTTGTTCTTGTGTTTTAAGAAACTTAGTGGTGTGAAAAAAGAATCCTGTCAGATGTCATCATTTTAAAGTGAAGGTGATTTTATTAGAGGCTAGAATTTTATAGTATCTGGATTGCAAGCGGCTTAACAGCAGTTTCTTCTCTAAAGCTGTCTTGTTTTACATTCATGGTAGGTTCTTACATGGCTTAATCCCAGCTTTATAAGATTCAAAGTTGTGAATTGATGCATTACAGATACGTAGAGTCAGGTGTTCTTTTAATTTTTAGAGCATTAAGTGCAATGGGAGAATAATATTATGGTTTGTATGTTATTTTGTATTTCAAGTGTTACATCTTATTAGTGCCTTAGCTGTCTGACAACAGTTGTTGAACAAACAATTTAACGTGTATGATGGTTAAAAGAGAAGTCTTCTGAGATTTCAGTCTTTCCATAATAGCAGGTGCAGTAGCTGATGTCCAGGCAAACTGGCATACAATCATTCTTTTTTTCCATATTTCTTAATAAATTCTTAATAAATCTTTGAGCCTAGAGTAACCAGATGCATATGATTTCTCTGCATTTTAGAATCTTGATGGAATAACAACTTCCAAATTTTAAAGTACTGGCACATTGTATTCCATCTCACTAGGCTTATCTCAAAACAGCAGTAGCCATGTGAAAATATATGTCAAGAACACTGTTTTCTCATATTTGAATTTAGGCAATTTGTTTTCAGTCAGAGAGCTGTTTCTAACCTATTTTTGGAGCCCCTTTGTGGCCTGACCATACGTTCTAACATAATTTATGGTGGCATTGTAACATACGGACTTTTCATCATTGTCCAGCTGAAATCCTCTGTTGGATGTGGATGTTACCTATATACACAAGTTCCCAAAGCAGGTATTTTAGAGTGCAATTTAGTTTTGTGTAATCTGAATTCATCGCTGTGTCTAGCATGGAGCTGGGGTTGTTCCATGTTTTTCTTTTTAGCAATAGTAAGATCTTTTGTACATTGTGTGCAAATTAAACTTGGAATTTTTAAGGAGCTGTGCCAAATAAGTATCAATTCATCATGAAACCGCCTAGCAAACCGCAAAGCTCCAAGTTCTCATTAGAGTGAGCAATACAAAAGTAGAAGTTAAATGCTTTTGCTTTTCTTGTAACAGAAGATGCAAGAAATGATATGTAGGTGATATAAAGTATTTTGTAACAGTATCTGGCAGCGTGAAAGTCATAAGTTCATGATAGTAGACAACTAATAGCGATATCTTTTAAAGTAAAATGTGTATAAAAATATTTATCTGTATATCTTCAGTTCTTAAAAATCTTATGTCCAATCAAACTGATGCATAGTATTAAAGCTAATAGTTATTGAAGGAAGACAATTCTCTTCATTCCTCAATTTGTGCATTTTTCTCTTTGTTGTCTTCATTTTCTATACCTGCCAGATGTTAATTGCTCTATATAGAAGATAAAGGAATTGTTAGTGGAAATTTTTCTGGAAGATGACTGTATCTTTTCTGTTGATTAATGTCTTTCCTGTTTACTACTAAGAGGATAAACAAGTCCCAAATATGTCAATAACTACAGACTGTGCTTCAATGAATATTTTGTTGACTTCTGATTGTTAGAGTAAAATAAAAATTAAAAGCTTTTGTTGTTTATTTTCTTAGCGCTGTGTTCACTGTAGATCATTAGGCGTTTCCCCATGGCAGGTTTAAAAAATCAAGAATGAAGAGAAATTGGTAAATGTCAAGTTAAATCTGAAACTGAAACCCAGTCTTCCTTGCAGAGCTTAGACAGTTGAGGCAGGGTTGTAGACAAGTTCCTTTCTTGAAACAGTTCAAATTTCTGAGCCTTCTCATGTGAAGTCTGCCTAAAAGTATAGTGTCCTTTTCTACTATGGCCATTGTTTCCATTTTTATTTTTTTTAAGAATGAAAATCCTCTCTGCTTCTTTTGAATATCTCTGCCAGTTGTGCTAGTAAGACTCATTCTCAAAAGAGATCAAACTGCTGATAAACTAGTAAACTAGTCCTGCTTTAAACAGCATCCTGAGACAAATTAGAACACATTGCATCCCCCTTGTGTGCTGATACTCAAGACAAGCATTCTATAACTCTAATGAAATCTCCATGATTAATTCAGAATCACTAATCTAAGCTGTAGGACATAGTATTTATTGGATCAGAGGATTATTGAATGTGCTTGGTTTGTGATAGTTTTCTCAATAATATGATGGGATTGACAGTGGTGTATTTTTAAAACCTTTATGTCAAGCACCGGTCTCACAGTTAGACCCCAGTATCACAATCAACTGTTATAATAGGGTGTTTATCACCTATTATATGTTCCTATTTTTCTCTTCTACAGCACCATAGCTCTCTTAATTTATTTGCTTTTACACAACAGCTCCTTTAGTATGTAAACAATTAGCATACAAATATGTGTAAATTCAAACTTCTATTTGAACAAATCTGTTGTTCAACTAAAATTATGGTGCAAACAGTTTCTGACAGGAGTCCTTTTAGTCTTTTCTCAGCAGTACTAGATATTATAATTCAGTACAATCAGTACAGTTCAGAACAATTTCCAACTTTTACATGCAGTGATCATTTCAATTTTCACAACTTTTCTGGTTAAATTTATACTGTAAAAAAAAAGCTCGCAATTTCAAAATGTGAAACCAATGCAAGAATGTTAAACAGATTTACTCTTCTTTTTTTTTTTTTGGTTTTTGTTTTGTTCAGTAGTGCTTATATTTAAAAAAACTATAAAAATGGTTATGGTTGTGTTCTTTCATTAGACACATTTTGTACATGTATATTGCATTTCAATTTATTTTTTCTTTATTTTGGTGAGCAAACACACCTCTACAATACAAGTATCTGATATCAGGCAGTACCTATGAAGTGGTGACTTTTCATGAAGAAGTTCACAACCTTTAAACTAGATATATATTTTCTGATATTTTGAATTACCTGACTACTCTATCAGTTCTGTTTGCATTTGAAAGCAATTGTATTGCACGGTAAAGCATTCCAGCATTTAAACCTGCAATATGGTTTAGTTATTTGTATATAGTCCACAAGATAAATTCACTGTGAAAGTCTGTGGGATCTCTTAAAATGGTCTTCTGTCGTGTCAAGCTAAATTTTCGGAAATTAAACATGATAGTTGTGTAATTGTGCATCTTAATTATTATATTTCTTACTTAGAAAGTAGTATGTATTTGCACTAATTATACCACCAAAATGTTTAATTACTAAATTAGTTGCATATTGAGGGAGGATGAGCGCTTTAATGTGCCTGCTGAAAGCAAATTTGTAGCTAGCATTCTATAATATGTTTTGTTTAAAGTAAATATTTAGTATTAAAATAATAGTATAATATTGTCTTGGTTTCAGTTTGGACAGAAATTCAGTTCTGAGCAAAGAGTTGGGAAGTATTCATGGTGATGTAGCTGAAAACAGGATAGGAATATATTAAAAGATGAAACAGTAGAAAGAATTCATGATGCTATACTGTATTGCTTTGCAGTTTTTATTGCAAAGCACAAATAAGATCGTTTTTTGTAACAGCAAATTGCTCCTAAATGGTCTTCATCCTTGCCTCACCCAGTCCTTCACCTTCACCTGTAATACTCCAAATGGACTATTTTTTTCTTCTTTTTTGTATCATTTGGTTGGTTGGTTGGTTTACAAGAAACAAGAGAAAAAGTCTGTATCTCACTTTATCTCCTTGGACAGTGTTTTAGGATATTAGTATCTTATGAGATGGGCAGATGAGAGTTTTAATCCATAATCATCAAAAAATAATTCCCATTTTTTTCTACTCACATGACAGTCTCAAAGCTCTGAAAACTGATTCGTGTATTCTTGCCCCAGTATCAGCTATTGCATTGTGCAGTTTTCACAGTTTTGCACTTTCTCCTTTCTATTATCTTTATCAAACTCCTTGAGAAATGCTACAAGGAATGTCTATTGAATGAAGTTTCCCTATACACAATTATTTCTGAAGATGATCAGCTTTGATCTTAATCTGTTGTGTGTATATTACATAGTTTTACATTACATGTTTTTGGAATCACTCTTCTGTGATGCCATGTTTACCTAGCTGGTGTAATTAACACAGAAAGCGAATCAGGAGTGAGATAGAGCAATTTTGCCCAAGAGATGCTTGTATGTTCTATGAAAATAGGAGATTTTTGAGTAAGGGAATTAAACAAATGATCATTTTCTTTATCTCTCAGCTTCACTGAATAGAAACTTAACTGATATGCCCTGCTGATGGGATCCTGGATTGTGATTTCCATGGATGTACTTTTGGTCCTTCCTGTGCAGTCATTGCTGACAGTTGTTTCAGTTTAGTTTTTTCTGGAAAAGTATGCTTTCATGAGTTCCTAAATTATAGCCTTTCTTCTCTCTGCTGCATAATTGAGCATTTGTGGAAGGTGTTCTCTCTCAATTAGTTCTTAAATGTCTAATTTCCTTGGTGAATAGTGGGAAAGGAAGAATGTTTTTAGAGATTTATAGACCAATTGCCTAGTTACACAATTACCTGTAAAATCAAGGGTTTTATTTAAGAAAATATATATTTTTTCCAACTTCTCTCCTCTTTATCTTAAAATTATTGTTCCTCATGTAATTCTTGATGTCCAGTGTGCTCCTAGGATTGAACATTCTAATTTTCAATCGGAATACATTTTATTTAATCATCAGCTTTGCTTGCATAGGAGATATATACTGTACTTCTAACTTTCAGTAAAAGGAATCCTATTAGATTATTTAGAACGGCAAAAAGATAAGCATAAAAAACATTTTCATTTCTTGTTTTCTTTAAAATTTGCCAAAGTAACATGTAGTATGTGAACGAGTAAAATTCTCAGTATCTGAGATCCTTTTTAAATTCAAAAGGTTTTATCAAGATCGTGTTTTCAGAGGGTACAAATCGTAAGTAGAATGTTATAAAAACATCGAGAGACTCTTCAGAAACATTGCACTTTAATTTATAAAGTATAATCTATACATACTGTATAAACTATATAAACAATCAAGCAATCATGTCTTTCAGTGTTATCTATTGCCATCATTCCCCATGCATTGAGGCTCTCACTATAGCTACTACTATAAAATGTTCCCTAAGTACATAAAGGCTCTAATCGTTAAGATTTTTATTACCAGCCACACATACAGAGCTGCAAATTGCCTTGTTTCAGATTTATTATGTATTACTCCAGAAATTCTATAAAGATCAAAAGAACTGATTACAATGTTGACCTTTGCATTAACTCATCTGAATTTAAATTCAAGTGTTTGATTTGGGAAAATAAGTCCATTTATCATAGGTCTGCTACTGAGGGGATTGTGAAGCCCTGATTGGGAGTGCTGAGACCGAATTTATTTATTGAGCGTGGGCTTGAAAATTGTTTGTAGGACAAGAGGAACAAAAGTTTGACCTGCCATTGTGTTGCACCCAGGGAACAATGTGGCAGCTGCCCTTTTCAAAAAGCTAGCAGTCTGTTCTTGCTGAAGAGCTGAAGGATATTTATAGTTTAAATGTATAGAACTATTTTGAAAATGCAAACCAGTGAGCTTTTTCTCACTGTGAGATAATTTGCTTCTAAATATAAATGTTACTGTCTAGCATTACGGAGGAAGATGTGATACTTGGATCTTAACATTTCTGCTTTCAAATCTATTTAAAATTTATTGTCCTAGAGACATAAACATTTGAGTTAAAACTGGCTTCTCAGCTAACACAGGGATTTTACTTTTATCAATTGATCAATTAAATGTAGCTCATCTAATGTGAATATTTGTACCAATTGAAAGCCTACTGCCTTTAAAAAAATAGAGTAAGAAAAATCAGAATTTAGAGAGCTGGAAATAATATGCAGAGCAGTATCTTTGTAGAACTGTTTGTTTTCTTGTGCAGTGCTAGAAGGGAGAGCTTTGTCAAGAGCAACTTAGGCAATTCTGACATTTTATATTGTTTCATTTGCTTAGGCTGAGGCATAATTTACTATTTAAGTATGATGTTTTCACTCTGCTTTGAAATAAACATGTTTGATATTGTGTAAACTTAAGGCAATTAAATTCCATCAGAATGAAACTCCTAATCTGTTCATAATGCAGTTTTTTAATTAGTACGCCATGATGTTCATAGCCATGTGTAAAACAATAAATTTGTCATTTACATGCATGTACTATCATACTTCTAGGTTGGCAAACGCAAACAACCTAAAATCATGATTGACACCTGTTAGGGATTTTAATGTTTTCACTTAGTTCTCTGTTTGGGAAAATTTATACTGAGGTATTTTACCAGTGAATTCTTTTTGTTTGTTTGTTTGTTTTTTGTTTTCTTATATTATGTCTATGTTGATATCTGATATCTGTATACCTGAGCAAATAATGAAAAGAGGCAAGTGGAGATGAAATACCATTTCTAGTATACAAAAGGGCTTGTCTTGACACGTAGATTACAACATTTTGGTCTGTTAAGTCCTTTCAGACAGACATGTGAAAGAGCAGGTTTCAGAAAATGAACATTCACTTCACCCTTAACGATGTATGTACAGATACACCTAACAAATGGGTATTGACTTTACAGTGTAGATGGTTTTATTTATGTATCTATATGAGTCATAACATTGAGGAAGTAATTACACTATGAGTAAAAAGGCTTTTTTTTTTTTGTCTATAAGAAGAAATCCAGCTTTTAAAATGTATATGTTATGCATTAAGTAAAAATAACATTGCTGGTAAAGGTTTTAAGGGCTTCCATTTTCTAATGTCTTAAAGATGGCCAATACCATTCTAGTTCTTTTGAATTTCATTCAAGTGATAATTCAACACAATATAAAATGTACTCCAGTTGTGTAAGGATGACCTGGAAGCGTGTCAGGCCTCAGTTTTCACATATCGAGGATTTTTCCCCTACTTTTCCCTTGAAGAAAGTATTCTCCTTAAATACTTTTTCAAATAATGGCAGAATCACAGACTGAATGAGGTGGACAGAGACCTCTGGGCCCATCTGGCTCAACTGCAGCTCATATACAGTGCCTCCCAGAGCAGGCTACTCAAAGCTGTGTCCAGGTGCCTTCTGGCGTTCTCTAAGGAGAAGACCCCACAGCCTCTCAAGGCAGACTGTGCCAATACTCACACAGTGCCAGGGAGCTTCTCGTTGTTCAAAGAGAACCTCCTGTGCTCCAGTTTGTGCCCAGTCCTTTCTCCTGGCATTGGGAACTATATCTGATCCTGCATACTCAAGTTTAGCAAAATACAGTGTTATTTTATTCTTGAATCAATCCATAGCGCCAAATGGTGGTATTTGCTTATGTTGCCTTCCACTAGAAATGCATTTGTGTGTGGGTAAGAGTTTATCTAAAGATGAATGGAGTTAATTCAAAGAATTCAGAGTGTAGAAAAGTCCCAGAGTAGCGACGAGGAATCTTTCATCAGGATTCAAGGATGTTATCACAGTGGATCATGAAATATTTTTAGGAAGTAACTTCAGAAACTTTAAGCTGAAGTACAAAAGGAAAATAAATTGTCCTCTGTTACTTTAAAATCTAGCTATATAATTTCATATGGGAACTTTTGGAACTAATACAGATTCACCTTGAATAACAGCTACAGTTGTATCCTCTATCTCTTTCACCCCTACAGTTCTTTCCTCCTCTAAACCTAGTTTAGTCAAAGATCAGGATAAGTTAGGGAAAGCTGTAGTAGGGCAAGTGAGTCTGTATCATTTAGTTCGTTCAGAAGTGCAAAGACTTTTGTTAAGATTAAGACTTGAATCATACTTCTTGGAGCTATCTTGATTGGTGCAATTAGTACTGTTTTATGATTGGACAGACAACCTCTGGTTTAATAGCAAGCTGAATCATTCTTTTTGAATATGTAATGTTTTGCCAGCTTCCCAGAATTAAATGCAAGTTTTCTTTTGATTTGATTACTTTCCATAGCGTAGAGTTAGGAGCAGGAAGAACTTAATGTTCCCAAATGTTTGATGACACTTACGTCACCCTTTTATTGAACATCTATTTCTTGCCAATGGCATCTCTTTATATATATAGTTACAATTTTAAAAATACAAAGATAAGTTCAAAATTTATTTTGTTTAGAGTTGGTTAAATACCTCAGGTTGCTAATAGAAGTTACTGATGTGTTCAAGTTATTTCCTGGAGAAAAGCTTCAAAACTGTTTGCCAAGATGGGATATTTCATTTGATTTAGCAAAAAAAAAAAAAAGTAGGGATAATAAAATCTAAAGTTTGGTTTTGAGTAAATCATTTCATTAAAACTACGGGCTATAAAAAAAAAAAAAAGCAAACATAAATTGGTGCAATTGTTGCCAATACTTTATTTGAAAAATAAGTTGCACTACTTGTTTTGGTCCTCTTTTAGCCTCATTTATAACTCTTTTTACACTGTTCTTTCTACATACATATTCAATTCCCTTTAGTCTCTGCAGTTTCATTCACTGCTCCTATTATTACACATAAATATATACATATCCTTGCCGCACTTTACATATAACATAGGTCTCTAAATAGATCAATGGCAGTGTAGGATCTTAAATTCTTTTTTGTAATATCTTTTTAAACCTATTTCTAATATGTCACAATTTAAACCTATGAGGATGTGTATGTACAGCACTGCTATTCCTGAAACTTTAGTAAGCAAATACTACAGATTGAAATTGGCAGCAAATTAAATGTAGGTAAAATAACTCACTTAATAAGTTGTGCCTGGAATCATACCATGATTGACTTGAAGGACAAGAACTCTGTTGAGCAAGTTGTATTATTTTCACAACCATTAGGCTGCCTTTGAGCCAAGGCAGAGAACATCAAATATTCACTGTTCTAACAATACACCCTGGAACTACCAAGCAGATACATACTGTGTGCTGTGAAAACCATGAGATTTTTATTTTAATAATCAGAAAACTCCAAACAAAACGTAGCAGTGATATGTCATCTTGCTAGAGTAATGGGTAGCAGACACAAGCAACATACTATTCCTGGAAGATAGATTTTGCCTTTTTTTTTTTTTTTTGTATTAGCTCTTTTGTATTGCAAGTTCAAATTGATGTCACAGAATTGTAGGGGTTGGAAGAGACCTCTAGAGATCACTGAGTGCAGTTCCCCAAGCTAAAGGTCTGCAGGACCTCTTAGGAGTCTACTGTGGTTTTCCATTATGTAGGGCTTGGTAATTATACAAGGAGAACCTTGAAATGTTCTTACTGATAAAGAGAGATTTGACAGTAAAGCAAGTAAGTTTATTGTTTAAATCTAAGTTAGGTTAGTGGTTGATGGCTTAGCACTGTCCATTCATGAGTGTTTGGTCGAATGCATCTTTGGTATCTGCATGATGTTCAAAATTTTGAAGTGTAGCACTACTGTATCTTAGTGTTGATATCCTGATGTGGGACCACTATTAACTCTGACATGCTTGACAGTCTCTTTTAAAATGTATGAGTAGAATTCCCACTTTTGATTTATCACATGTACCTATTAGAACCTACTTGTTTTCATTTCATTTATAATGGAACTCGTGAATTATTTGTTTGATATTTGAACACAAGGTGATGGAAAAGCATTGAGAGTATCTTACTAAGAAAAAATATATTTATTGTGAAATGAAATAAATGTAAAATATGCTTATAGAAAAATATAGGAAAGGTATCTTAAGCCTGAATTTTGCTTGACCTTAAAAGTGCCCAATGAAACGTTGATTTCTGAGCTTCCTGCTTGCCTCTCCTGTTACCTTTGCTGGTACTTATTGGAGACAGCAGTTACAGTTGCATGTTATGAGTTCAGATGGCAGAGAAAGTGCCTAGTCCAGAGAGATTTCTATAACTGGCTGATTATACAAGCTTGCAGGGTAAAACAGTTACGGGCAAGCTAAAAAAAAGACAAAAAAACAACTTTTCATCTATGTAGAATAGTCAACAATGAAACTAATGAAGTTCATGTCTAAAGCTCCTCAAAAACCTTTTTCCTGCTGTCTTATTACTTGCATGGGCCCTTCTTGTGGGAGCAAACTTCACCTGAAATACAATTAATTTGTGGACGCTTAATTCTTCTATTACTGTATGATCTAAAAGGTGAACGATCAAATGTGTAAGTTTCTTAACTGTTGTTATTTATGTGTCTGTATGTGTTTTGGAAGTTATTTTATTCCAGTCTTGCAAAAATATAAAGCAAAATTTTCTGATACCTGAATTACTTCTTTCACGTAGAAAATAAGTATGCTGCAATCAACATTTTTTATTACCCAATATTCCTATTAGCTTGCTCTCCTGGAAATTGATTAGTTTGATTGGCTTTTGTAATCTGTAATATAACTCACTGAACACGTATTTAAAAATAAAAATCTGCAAATGAAACTTGACTGGACCATGACTTGCAGACTGTACAGAACAGAGGTACTAAAATAGGAAACCCTTTTGCAGCAGGAAGAGGAAGGTGAGTTATCCCTGCATATCAGTTTGATCTACCACTGTGACTGCTAGTCCTAACCACTTTCTTAGCTATTGGAAGTATAGCGATGTAGAAAGTATACAATAGGAAGAAAGAGACTGCAAATTATTTTACTGTCAAATAACACTGTGGGCTATGGGTTGTGGTGTTTTCTGTTCAGTGCCATTGGTAAGCTGTTTGTTTTTCATTTAGTTGCAATTAATTTCATTGAAATCTGTTTCTCTTCTGAACACAAGATGCACTTGCAATTTGTGTACTAGTCAGAGAATTTAATCTACTTTTTGATAATATCCAAAATCTAAGAATAGCATGTCTAAATATATTAATTGCTGTGTTGGTTAATGGAACTGACGAAAGAATGGAGTTTTAGCATATGAGTTAAAGTGAAATGACTTTAAAACAAATTATTTATCTAAAAGTTCCATTTGTATGGTTTGTGTTTCAGTCTAATCATTAGGGCTTACTGTAGGTCAGCATGTCATATCCCAGTGGTGTCTGGTGAGATGGAGGGTTATCTCACATGTCAGCCAGATATCCCTGTGAACCGTTTTGAGCAGTCAAGATAATAAGACTGAATTCTGAAACAGAGTACAATTCAGAATGAGAGCTGGAAATACACAATGCCATGTGTGAGCACAGTGCTGCTGCTTATAAAGGTAGTCACCTTTTGGTATAAATAGTGACTTATGTTTGACAATATTCCCTCCAGGCTGGTTGCAGTGAAAATTGCAAAAGATGGCAAATCAGGTACAAATTCCTGTAGAGAAAAAAAAATGAAAGAAAACAAAAAGATTTCATTACTAGTAGTGGTTTTCTTTTTTGTTTATATTTTAAATCTAATCATAGATTGGATTTTCATTTTAATAGTGATATTGCATGATAACCTAGTATTTTTTACCATTTTTTTAACTGCTTTTACTCTTCCCTGTTCAATTGTGTTGGCCAAAATTATTTTTTTTATCAAAACAGCAGCCAGAAAAAATCTATTTTATTTTTATTAATCAAAGTATGGTTTTATGTATGCTGACGAAATTTTCTGACAATTCTGTATAGGTGTACTTTCATACTTCTGGGTTTGCTGGGTTTTTTGTTTGGTGTATTTTAACTTTATAAATAAGGAAAAGGCAAAATATGTTGCATATTTCTGAAAGGAAGAATTCTGTAGTCTCTGCTTTTCTGTCTTCTTGGATGATACAACCTGATTTCTAATTGCATATCTGAATCAAATTATTAATTTCATAATTGGAGTAGTTCTGTCATCTGTTATATAAGGAAAATGAACTGTAAACTACTTCAGTCTAGTGTTTATTTCCAACTTTAGAGCTATGACAGCATATCCTGCTGAATTCCATTATTAATGTTTAGAAAACAAACTTTTGGGTGCCTATATTTACAGTACTTAATTTGAAAAATCCTAAAAGCACCAAGGCTGCATGTATTTTTTTCCTGCTGCCTATCTATATATGGCTTGCATTGTGCTTGCCTTTTATTTTCAGTCATGTACTTGAGTTATCTTGCAATGATGAGAAAATTCCACTAGCATTTCTTCTCATGCTTGATACCATGGCTGTAACTCAGAGCAAAAGCTTATTGACTTCTGTAGCATTTGGTCAGCCAGTAGAGGCCACTCATAGCTTGCTCCTGAAGCTGGACGGTGATTTGAAAATAGGGTTTTGTTGTGTGCATGAGTTTTCTAATTCACTCTGAGTAAGCTTACACTGTCCTAATATGACTTGTACCTGAAAACAGTTCTGCTTATGAGCAGTTCTGCTTGTATGTGTTTAGTATTGGCATTTTCTGTTTCCTCTAATAAGTCTCATCATGTTAAGGATAAAAATCACCTTCAGTGGTATACATCAAGCAGGCTTAAAGCAAATGCTTTAATGGCATTTTTTTTTATATGCTTTGTTGGTAGAATATTTCCTCTTACTGTATTACATTATTCTCATGGAGTAAAGAGAAACTACTATAGTTTAGATTTCTGGGGAGGAGGAAGGTCTTTCTTATATGTTTTTGTTGTTTCTCCCAAATGAGGAATTGAGCTGAAGTAAAAACTAACCAAAGGTCAAAACAGCAAGCCTGTAGCAGATGAAAGAATTGAACCTGATCTCACGGGCTGAGGCTAGTATCTTAATCACTCTGCTCTTTCCTTCTGCCTGTATAACCATAAGGGTGACTTCACTTACTGATAGTAGTTTTACATAAAACATATTGTTTCAGCATTTTAGGTCATTCTTAATAAGTCCTTGCACTACTGAAGTCAAAATCCTGTTAGCTTAGTGAAGCTAATACTTCACCCTAGAATAAGTTTTATCTATGCAGATAGCTAAAAAGAAATAAAGATTTTTTTCATATGCAATATGAACCTCAGCATTTTAGTGATAACTTTTTGTAGTAAGGGAAGTTTGCTTCAATTTAAATATAATTAGTTGAATTCTAGAAGTTTGCAGTGTAATGAATTAAAAAAAAAAATAGCAGTCTTTTGTTGTCATACTTAATACTTTGGAGATGGCTACCCTGAAAATTTTCATTTTCCCAGTGTATAAAATTGCTAGGGCAGTGAAATATAGAAAACAGATTTTTTTATAACAAAAAATTTATATTTTGTTGATGGAATGGAATGAAAAATTTTTCTCCATTTTTTTTTAAATATATATTAGTCTGTATTTTATCGCAGCAGTTTACTTAATGCTGAAGGGGGGAAAACAGTCTGCAATTTAATTTAGAAAAGTTATCTGTATAAATTATGTTCAGCAAAGTTTTGCTGAGATTTTACTGTTTTTGACAAAGAATATGTGGGTGTAGCAGTAGCTCCTTTCTTGAAGTCTAACTGTTATTACATAAGCTGAAGCATAGTTGGGACACATGACACAGTGTTACGCTATCTGATTATCTGTTCTTTTCTGGGGAAATCATTCCCCAACATTCATTTTTGTGTTCTGTTTTTATTTATAAACTCAAGCAGAGATATATAAAAATCCATTCAGTAGGATCATAATATAATTCAGGTTGGAAAAGACTTCTGAAGGTCATCTCCCCTGGCCTCCTGTTCAGAGTAAGGTCAGCAATCAGGTCAGACCAGGTTGCTGAGGGCTTTTTCCAAGTGAGTCTTGAAAACACCCAAGACTGGAGGCACCCTTTCCAGGCAAACAGTTCTATTGTTTGAAAATAGTTTTATAGGTAAGTGTATATTCTCCTGTCAGTAGAATAAACTCCCTCTATCCTCACTGACTGATTTAATTAAATGTTCTGTAATACTCAAAAACTTGCTTGACAAAAGTACCTACTTTGAAAATGCAAAATTTCAGTAGTTGCAGCTTTTATGATTTTTTTAATTACTTAAATTAATTCTGCCAGGAATGAGATTTTTTAATCACAGTTCTGAAAATACTTAATATATGGCAAATAAACTCTTCCTTATTTAGAAAGAATAAAATTCAACTGGGAGAGGATAGTTTGACTTAATTACCTAACTGTCCTTTGCTGTAATCTTGTTCATTCTTGAAGTAGGTAAAAGCAGTTGCATCGTCTATTCTGTACCCGATCTTCCATATTTTTAGCATTTAAAAATAACAGTTGCTGTAGTTAATATTATTTTGTTGAGTGAATTCCTTTCTTTATCCAATTATTTGACCATCCTTCTTGCATTTATTGCTTCTGAAGTTTGTTATACGTAGTAGCTCATGCTTGAGGATATGATGTTTGAAGCAAATACACCTGCTCGTTAGTTTTTTTCAATTTCATTATGTCTATCCACATGGACCTTAATTTATTTGGAAGAACATTCTTTGCAAGGAACTCAGAAGGGGGTACCTTGGCTCTGATTTGAATTGCCAGGATTTCAAGGACTCCGTAAACGAGCAAGCCACTAACTGGTCTTATTATAAAGTACTAGTAAAGACTTGAAACTCAGTTTCTTCTGGCTCTGAGGAAGAACATTAACTTCATTCATGTTATATCATTAATAGGTTATAATATCTCATGCAATTTGTAGCTGGAAAGGCTTTGCACATAAGGAACATGAGAAGCAAGGAGGCTCAAAGGTCAGCTCTGGTTTCTCTTTACACATCATATTTTGCTGCTTTATGCATCTGAGCCTCAATACAAATTGCAGCATGATTGAGCTGTGTAAAGTTCCATGATATTTCTTTTATATTTTTATATATCAGTTTTGTTCTTCATCCTTTAAGTCATCCTTCCTGGTCTTTCGTTACATCTAGTAACATTTTTAAAAGTTGCTATTCGTATTTGGGGCTGGGGAATAGTTAGAAATACTTCCACTTTTTATTCTTGTTATAGCTACCTAATTTCCACTATGAGTGTGATTGTGCTCAGTTATAAGATAATGGAGCTAGGAGAAACACATGCTATTAAATACACTGCTGAAAAGCTTGAAAGATATTACTGTGTAGCATCAGCTCTGTGATACTCTCTACTTAATGTTAATTTAACTTAATACTCATAAGTTAAATGAGTGTAAATGAGAGCTAACGGTCTTGTGTATGGAACAAAGACATTTAATATTGTATAAGGATTATCCAGAAGTACACTGTTAGTGAATGAACTTCATTTTAAGTTTAAAATGACCCCCTGGTCAGTCTTCTTCATACTCCCATCACATAAATATGATTCCTCAATGTATGGGGAATGGGACACTTAAACCCATCCCCACTTGCATACATTCTATAGCAAAAAATAAAAAATAAAAATAAAAGAAATTGTAGAATCATAGAATGGTTTGGAGTGAAAGGGACCTTAATAATCCATTCTGTTCTAATCCCCTGCTGTGGGCAGGCTGACCAGGGAATTTGGGGGGGGAAGAAACACTTTGTCAACCTTCAGTTCTGTTTATCCTTCATTTACCAATAGAAGCCTGGTACTTCCTTGAGCTCATTTTTGTGCTCTGGGACTTATAAACCAACTCTAGAAAAATGCATTTTTCTATATGAATAAAGAATCTGAACAGTTGAGTGACTATTTGTTTCCAATTGCATAAACATTCCAATTGATTTTGCAAATAGTGATTTAGGAAATTGCGATTAACCATAGTTTTTTGGTTTTTTTTTTTGCTCCCCCCCTCCCCCATAGATGGCAGTTTTGCAAAGATTAATTCATTTGCATTGCCCCTTATGAATCTTACAATCATCAACATTCAGTTTTGTAGAAAGATCTGTAATTATGCATTATTATTTTGATATTGTAAATATTGTGTGGCTGCTTGGTAAAACTGAAGCTTCCCAGGATATGTGAGAAAAACCTGAGTGGTGTATTCTGTGATCAATTGTATATGTTCATATAATTCCTATTCTCATATAAATTAATAGAAAGATGTATTTATCTTTCGTATATTATTTTAAAACTGAAAAATCTGTCAAGTACTTTTTCTTGGATTTTCAGTGCTTATTAAATTTCAGATTATGTATTTTGAGTAAGCTGGAAACTTAAACTTGTTTCCATAAGTACGGCTGTGGGTAAACAACCAATTTTAGTCCAGAAAATAGCTTTTGCTTCTGTCAACATGTTGTTTATTTTCTCCCTGAGATAAAAAGTTCAGTTTTCTGATATTTGTACCAAGATAAAGTCTATAAACAAGATTAATATAGTGTGGAAAAGGTTGTCAGCAGCCCTGGCAAAGGAAATAAGTTGCCTGTACACAGAACATACTGTAAACTGAATAAAAGTGTCAGGTCCACCATGAGATAATGTGATCATGAACCTCTAACAAAGCATGACATAGGCACAGTCGGCTTTTCTTATAGCCATAGTGTAGAAAATGGATTACTATATTCCAGGGGTACCCACTGGAATAGCATGAAAACTTCATTTTGAGATTAATGCAGGATGTAACTCTTGAGAGCCAAGCAACATGTTTACCTATGTTGTGAAAAGTAGTAGTTTATAATTTCTAAATGTTAAGATTAATAACTGTTTTTAAATATTTGATCTAATTTTTAAGGCTTTTTTTGTGAACTGGTGTTTCTTGCTCTTAATTAATGGATGAATGACAGTGTAAAAATTGTCTGAACTTTGGCCGCTGATTTATTGTTGTCATGTGGTTATGTGCAGTCTCAGTAAGTCTAGGAAAACAGTAAACTGCAAAAGCTGATAAAACAGTAGGTGTTCCATGGATGTTCTATGCTGAAGGGAATCTTTGAGATAGAAAAACTATGTAGTCACTCTCTAGTATGTAGTGTCTTCTCTTCTGGGCTTCCTAATGCACGCAAAGGTTTTTCTGCAATACATGCTTTTCAAGCACCGTCAGCCAGAAAAAGGACAACATTTTAGAATTCCTTTATTTGACCCCTTGTTACTTCTAAGGTTACAGAAACAGAATAGAGTCAAATACTTCAAATCTTGGGGCTTTCAAATTACTTCAAAAGTGCGCTTCCAGTTTTCTAGATTTGGAGCTCCAACTGCTATGGTTTTTCCTCTGTTATAAGAGGAGATTATTTTTCTTTAAAGGTTGAACACATTGTTCTTTAAACAAATTATAGGTTGTTTTTATTTGTGAATCTTAAGCCTATTTACTTGTGGCAAGTTTGAGCCAGATAAGCATATTATTGGTGAATTTTGTCACTTCCTTTCAAAACTGGCAGAATGTCTGACTTCTTTCCCACTTCTACTGACTGCAGAGCTAATTCCAAGGAACTACAAGTCACTTTCTGTATTCTCCAGCAGGAATTGTTTGCCTTTTGCTTTGTTTGTTCAAGCATGAGTTTCATTGGGTGGTCCCTAATTCTTCTTTTGCCTGTCTACATGTGCAGACAAATTAGTTCTATTAAGGAGATTATAAAAATAAAGCTGGTTGCATATTTGACTACTACAGGAATATTATCATCTGCACGTTACAGGAAAATTCTACGTGTGCTGTCATGAATTCTTGATTGCTCTTAATTTAAGTCTATTAAGTCATTTTTATTTCAGTGTTTATAAAGGGCTAGACAAAAACTCTACCACATAGTATGGTAACAATCATGTCTTTGCTTATTTTTTTTAAATCAACTTGAGTTTCAAGTGCTTTGTGTTGTGTTTTCAAAGGCTGAGTGAGAGCAGGGGTTTTTTTGTATGTCAAATGTGATTTTCAAACCATCTAACTTTCAGTTTTTCAAAGTAAGCACTTCATGGACTTTCAGAAAGAAACTTTGGCCCCAGATATCTGTAAATTTCTAACATCCAATCAGAATTAGCCCAAAGGGTTTTCGTAAATCCTGTACAATGCCTTTCTGTACTCAGTTTTTAATTCAAAAATACAGATATTTTATTTTACAAAATAGAGACAGTACACTACATACAGCATTTGGAACTTGCACTGTTTCCTCAATAAACAGTCTCTGTGTTCATGTGCCGCTCCATAATTCAAAGAATTTTTTTTCCTACTTTTCTCCCTTAGATAACTCCAGGAACAGGTGGTAGCAGAAAGACAATTCACTTGTCCCAGGATTCTCTTCACCACGAGTAAGTATCAGTACTGGGACTTAGAAGTCATCTTATTTTTGTTTGCGTTACAGTAGTACTTCTTCCCCAAAGCCACATCTTACAACTGTACAAATGTGATAAGAGAACCTCATCTTAGCTACATAATGTTCTTTATTAAACAGTAACATCTATAATCCTTTGTAGTTCATTTTATGTTTCTTAATGAAACATGCAGTTCAGTACTTTGTAAATGTATTTTTATTAACCTGCTTAAGTGTATGCTCTTCTAAAAAGCAACATTCGTTAGCGCCCTAAAATAGGATAGATATCAAATGTAACAGGTTGTTTAAAAAGATGTGCTTCCTATTTTTCAAAAGTAAACAATTTCATAAATGCCTCATTTGAATACTTGAAAATAAAAAAGCATCACAGTCTTGAATCTTAAACAATATATATCATATGAGAAAAAAGATTGTAATTTTCACAAAAATGTATTAATTGTTTGGACACACACAAATAGAGAACACCATTCAGTTCATTTAGGTACTGCAGTTGTGCAATTAATGTGAACTGCTGTTCTGTCCAGCTGATAACATTAGTTGTATTCTTTCTTAATCTCTTTTGAATAATTACAACAATAAGGTAAGTTTCCTATAATTTCCGAATCATACATCTGAAACACAGGCAGAGATGATTAAAAAATAATATCTGCTAGGATATGCACAGTATGTAGTTTACTGATGTTCAGCTAAAGAGGTTGTGATTTCATAAGTTATTTCTGCCCAAAAGTAATCCAGCTGATACTTTATAGCTTTCATCTTTTGTCAATTTTATTACAACAAAGAAGCACACAAATAACATTTATTAAGTGAACAGCCAAAATGATAAACCAATGTGTCATAAACATTGATTTCTTGTTATAAGGGGTATTATTCTTTATGTAGGGCTTTTTTTAATATCTAAATGTGGAACACAGTGAAATCGCTTTGATGTATTTTTTCAGTTGAAATAAGTTGCACTAATCATTTAGTTTGTAATCCAATGACTCGCCACAGACTAGAGTTTGTGTGGAGAAGGATCATTCTACCCATATCGCAGTCTGCTGCTCCCCTTTTTAGCATTTTCTGTTGACAGTCAGCTATGTGGATTTTAGATGTAACTCAGTGTATTTCCTACCTTCATCAGCTTCCTTCACGTTGCTGACCTTTTTTTTTTTTGTTGTTGTTGGATCACTCACAACTGTTGCATGTTTTTTGTTTCATCTACTGCCACACTGTAATTGTGCTTGCATGACATTTCCCTGTTTTATTCAGCTCTTATTTTGCAATGCAAGTTGAACTGTTCAGTGCAGTTGATGAACACCTTTCATGTCTATCTTATATTAATGCCTACTAATTTATATCTCAAAGTATACTTGTAACTTTCTTACTGTCGTTTCATTTTTAATTTCACGCTTTTCTTTAATTATCTCCAGAGTAGCAAAAGGATTTAGCAGTAGGTAGGTTTCAGTGACAACTGGTATTGTATGATGATTTCCTTACAATACCAGAATGAGACTGATTATCAGCAAAGAGCTTTCAGATTTGGGGCTTAATTAAAAATAAAAATATGTTGCTCTGAAACTAATACCTCGTATTAATTTTTTAATGAAGTTGGAAACTACAACAAAGAGCACAATCATGCAATTTGGTAGTACAACCTCATAGTTACAATACACTGTTTTTTCAACATTTTCACCGCCATTAGCTATTCATTTACACTAGCAATAAACAAAACCCTGCATGCTGCACTCATCAATACCTGTACCAACGGAGATGACACGCTGTCACTGTCACCACTGCTGAAACATACCACCAACTGCCTCATTGTGCTCACATCCACTCTTTGGTCTCCATCAATGTTCAGCAAGCATTTATGAATGTCAGTGGGTGCCTTTTTTACCCTGTGGAGAAACTGTGACATACCTTTGCTTCATATGCGCTTCCATGTCAGTTGCCATTGTCGGACTGCCACTCTGCTGCCATCTGTCACATGGCAATAAAAGGTAACAGGATACTGAAAGGGAAGGTTCAACTTCTTGCCATACCACCAACCATGTATATCTGACATTGTAATGCAACATAATGAAATCGGGGACATTACTTTTGGAGTAGTCTTAATTTCTCAGACAATACCATAGATTTTGATTCCTCTTAAAATATATTAGTTACACTTAATATTTTCATGTCATTATATAGGTGTTCTGTTTATGCTGTGCAGAAAAAGTTAAATAAACTATTAAATTTAATAACCTCAGAAAAAGTGTAGCAGTCATAATTGCAAGTAATTGCAATAACTCTTTGGAATAAGGCTGCCAATATTCAAGATTGTATAATTTTGTGTAGATATGAATCCACTAATTCTACTGCCTTTTAATTTCACTTTAGATTCAAATTCATGCCTCAGTTTGTAAGGTAGTACAGTAATGATTACCACATAGTCCAGAGTACTTAAAAATCTTTCTGGCTATAATCATTAAAAAATAACACTTCAAGATTAAATATCAGATTGCTTTTATTTATATCACACACATTATAGTAAATTAAAATATCATTTTTATTTTATTTTACCTTCTTTGTCAAAATATAATTACCTATAAATCCAGTGGCTACTGAGAAGTGAAATTTGTAGTGTATTCTTTCAGTACTGTAGCAGACCGAGAGTTCAATAAAAATATCCCATTAAAATAAAGCGTAGCCAACGGCTGTATTTTCCTGGCAGACAATAAAATACCTAAAAGCACGCACAGGCTGGTCATATGACAGCATGTGCTTTGTTAGTTATATTGTTAAACCTGTCTTTTCTTCTTCTCCCACAGCCATTGGTTTAGCCCTGGGGCAAGGAAGGAACATAGCCAGGTAAGGACTGTTTTAATCAGAAACAGTTTACTTGAGATGTATTAAGGAGTTTAACTACCTCTATACCAGAGGCAACAAACTAATACTTAAAGAAACGATCGACAGAGCAGGTATAATTTTATATTTCCTTGCACGAAAATTTATGGACAGTTCAATGCCTTTCAAAAAATCCTTCCATTATTTAGAAATTATGAGTTAATAACTTAATTTCAGTTGTTTACTTGAGTTTTCACAGTTTAAATGAAAATGTCTCCTGTTTTGTTTTGTTTTTTAAAGAAAGACTTTGTTAATTGTAAAATCTCTAATTATTGTGGGTTTTTTCTCAAAATGCAGTAATTACGTAAATTTTTGATTTCCTGATTTTGTGAATGAAGTGTACAGCGACAAGAGTGGGCAGGTTTCTGCAGGATGGATTTCATTTCAATTTTTCTAAATGTCATTATTTAAAAAGACCACAGTAGTGGCAGAAAAAGCTATTCAATTTCCATTGTAACCAGACAAGCATAGAGTGTCATGGTACAGCTATTGGTTAGGATAAACTGTAGGCTTATCTACTGAGCCTCTATGGTACAGTTCCTAAGATGGTCAAGTCTAGAAATGTGTGAAGAGAATGTTGAAAGCATGTTTATATTTGGTTAGAGACATGGAGGAATACTTTTCCTTATGAACAGCTATAAGATCCAAAGAGAATATACTGTCCAAGAGCAGTGAACTATGAAAATATATCTGGTTTTGTATAGTTAAGATCAAATATTAAGTAACTGAATAAGTCAATGATGCATTGGAGTTTAAGACTACAGTTCACTCTTCAGATGGTAAAAATTGCTACAATAACAGTAGATGTAATTAGATCCCTTCCAGTTCACTTGTATGCTCACAAATATAAATAGATTTAAGACATCAGAAGGAAATAAGGTGCATAGAATTATTTGAAGGGTTTGTCATAGAGGGTGATCCCCCATGAGTACTTGTAGCTCTAGAAAGTCAGAGTTTAATTCAACATGCTCCTCTGCTTCTTTTGGACTCTGTAGCACAGCTGAATTTCTCTATTTTATCTGCTCGGAATTGTTGGAGTGGAAAAAAATGTGTAGCACAGTTTTAACTATCAGTTGAGAATTTCTGACATCATACAGTAAGCTGACTGACACTTAATATCTGAACAGACAACTTTATACAATTCATGTTTAACTCTCGTCATTTTGAAATGTGTTTCTTAGTAGAAGAATCACAGTAGAGAAGCATTTTTAAAATTGTCTTAATCATGATAAGCAATTCCTTTGGGGTATCTTAATCCTATTTCTGAAATTTTGATGCTATAAGTAGGAAAATTTACTAGATTAAAATGAATTTGAGTGATTATTTTTGAGTGTTTTTTTAATATATTGGTTGTCTCGGAGTATAATCTTTTCTCGGGTAACAGTAGATTTGAATTACTTTCAAATTGTACATGTTTATTTTGCATTTCCTCAAGGCTGCAGTTTCAGAAAATCATTTTAAAATACTCCATTCTTAACTTAGGCTATTAGTAAATTCTGAAATAAAGCTAATGTCAAATAATGTGTGTGCTTCTAGGGTATTGTGTTTGGTTTTGTTGGCGTTTTGTTTTGTTTTGGGTTTTTTAGACCAATATAAGGAATGAGACAGTCTGTAGCATTCTCCCTGAAGCTGCTGAAGATCCATACTGTAAATTTGTAGGTTATGTGGGCTAAATACTTTCTCTTTTAATTGATTTCTGAAATTAAAATTATTACATTAGAAAGGAGTAATTAAAATCTGGCTGGTGATCTATATTTTTAAAGACATAATTCACTTTTTAACCAGAGAGTATTGATAATAAAAGAAATGTCATCTTCATCTTATCATGAGGTAAATATACATTATATATAATTCTGGTAAGGATTGTCACTATATTTAAATGCAATTTGCAGGTGCTATGATTTGCTGACCATAAGAAAATGGAAGAAAAGTAACTTGCAGTAATGTAACAGAATAAGATATCTTTACACGTGCTTTGATTGCCCTTTAAAAATGCACTTCTTCACTGCATCTAAAAATTTGACAACTGAAATGACAAGGAGCAGTCTGTATGCAAGAAGCAAACTATAAAAAGTTAGGGAAAATTTAAGAAAGATTTTTAGATAGGTGTAATTTTCTTGGAGTTGATGTTCGTACACAGGGTGAAGGTGTAGTTGACCAAGTCATTACATTCATGGATTTCCAGTAGGCTTTTAAGTTTTTCTGTACTTTGTGTTCAGTATATGAATAGCTCTAAAAAATATTTTGTTATTGTTTTTATTTTTATTATTTGTTGTTGTTCTGGTTTTTTTTAGTACTGTCAAGTTTTGGTTTCACTACTGCAACTTTTTAACAGCATTTCTTTGCTATTAACTGCCACTTGACCCATCTTGACAAATATCAGAATGCTGGAAGTATAATTATGAATTTTGGAGATGATCCTAATGAAAAGTCTTCTCTTATTTGTTTAAAAATGAGTTAACCAAAGCTTGTTCCAGAACCTGGGACATTACTACAGTTAAGCAGCTCTTTCATTATCCCTGCTTCACCACTATCGTGGGAAGCTTTAATAATGTGTTTTTGTTATTTCTGCAGCTTTCAAATTATAAAAACTCCCGGGGCTTAGAGAAATTTATAGCTGCTTCATACTGGATTAACTACAAGCACCAACCTGAATATATTTTTTTCATAATTTAAGTCTTCCCCAACACTTTTGATTTTAAAATCTTAAAAATTTGAGTATGAAAATTTTGAAGTTTTACAGATAAGTAAAATGTGGCATTGTGTACATCTTTGTAATGTGCTTTTAGAATGCTTATTTTTTCATTTTCATTTATTTGGGAATTTATAATAAAGCACGTATTTATGAACATGCAATCTTAGTTATTACCATAAAATGTTATTAGGCATCCATCAGTTTTAGACTCCAGGGTGAAAACATTATTGAAGAATTACCCAAAAGACAGGAAACAATACCATTTCTGAAAAACAAATACAGGCACTGCATGTGAAACTATTGAGCATATTTTTTTAACATCTTCAGCTCTTACGAGACAATCGATCGGACAGAGGACACAAGAAGAACAGCTCTGTAAAAACAGCTAGCAGGTAAGCTTGGGTTATTAGCAGCTCTTGTTACAACTGTTAACGTATTTGTTGATTTATTCATTCTCAAATTATTTCTTAATTTTTATATATATTTTGGGATATTTTCAGTGTTTTTCTGTTCTTGTGATTTAAAGCCTCTTTTGTATAATCTAATCTTTGCTGGCACAGACTTTATCAGTATCTGTATCCAAATAAACTTAATAAACTCAATCTCTTTAATAAACATGAGAATTAAATGGATACTGAAGCAAGGTTTGTGCTTCTGGCATCTAAGTTAATTGTTGAAAATGTATGAAATTACCATTATTCATGCTTTTGAAATCAAGAAGTCAACGCAAATACTATAACACTTCAATTGTTCTTAAGTCGTGTTTCAACAACAAAAATTTGAATATGAAGACTAATCAAACAAATCTATCCTGCAGCATGTTTCCTGCCCCTCAGAGTAACAAGTTAAACACTGAACTGATAAGAGTCTGTTCCTAGAGGGGTTTTTGTATACATTACCTGTTGAATTATCTAGTCTGACAAAATTATTTTAAATATAGTATTTTTTCAAAAGTGAGAAACTTGTGTTTCACTTTTTATACACAATGCTTTTCATGTGATGTCATGAAATTATTTTAAGTTATCATAGATTTGTATCATTGTAAAATACTATGGGTTTGTGTGAGACAATACACCTGTCTTTCAAGCATTTACCTTGTATTATATATGTCCTGAAATAAGTTTTTCACATAATTGCTTTGATGAATAGCTGGAAAGTGAAATGAATACTTCCTTCAAAAATATGCATACTAAAGATGAATCTGTCATATTCAAATTTTGCTTACTTAGTTTTTAAAATGCTGGTTGGGCAAATGCTGGTCATTCATCTTCAGAAATGGTGGCTTTACCTATTTAGCCTTTTATTTATTAAGCAAAAATATTTTAAAAGTTTTGCATATGTTTTTAGCAAATATTTTTGTTACATTGCATTATTGCTCAGAATATTAGTTTGAGTGCACGTTAAATAAGAATTTTCACCGTAAGTATGCACTTTCAGGCTGTTTACTTGAAACTGAGAGAGTAAGTGGACATTTAGAAGCCAATTATATTTGAAGTACCATAGCACTTGAAACTGTGTTAGAGGAATTCAGAATCGTAAGTTCCGTATTTATTTTTCTGGTCAATGAAGTTCTTTCAAAGTGACTGGTACCTATGCAAGTAGTTAGAAGGGGTTTTTTTTGTTGTTGTTTTTGATGACTGAACACAGTTCTTGTCTCAGCAAGTAGACATCGTGTAAGTACCTGCATTATGTTAGATTGGCGACTTGTGGAATAATTTATTGGGTGAATATATCAGGAAGATGTGGAGTTCTAAGCACTGCAGTGGTCCGAAACTTTCAGTCCAGAGTGGATTACTGCTTATACTTATGGAGTAAGATTTACCATACCAGATTTCTTGGATTAGGTTTTTTCTGTCAAAATAAATAATTACAAGCTAATCTTATGCAAATTAATAGCAAGCTTTGTAGAGATCTTTTTGTGGAGAGATCTTTTGAATGATGAGAGCTGTTAATAACGATGCTGCTTAGGAACAAAATGTTAGGAAGGCTAGTCTTGCACCACAAAGCAGGGAAACTGGATAAATTAAATGATGCTGATACAATTCAGTGAGTGATCTGTATTTTACACATTATAATATGTGTATCTATTTATATCACCTTGACAAGTATCCACAAATAAACACTTTTGTCACTGATTACTGAAATTAAGTAAACATTGTTATGTATTTCTGGTTTAAAGCTGTCTGTTTATTCCTCCTACATAGCCTTGAAAAGTTCTGTTTGTATTATCTCTTTGCATTAGGACAGGAACTGTTTCCTCCCAAAACATGCAACACTGCTTGAAGGTGTTAATTCTCCCAGCTGCTTGTTTTCATGCCATAGCCTTTTGCCAGTAAAGAGGTCTGCATTTTTTTAGTATGCTTTGGGCAAAACCAGCCTGGTTAGTTCAACTCACCTATTTAAATTAAATTGGCTAGGTTTGTGCAAAATATTTTGGGGAGTGCTCACGTGATTTCTTCCCCCAGCAGAGCTGTGGAGATGATAATCTCTAGCAGATGTGTGATAACAAATAGCTTGGGATAGTAATGTCTTCATCTGGTGCAGTTGTTAGCAGACCAAATGTCTGTCTGTAGCCTGAGGCTGTGGGCAAACAATTGAACATGATTGAGTTATGGCAAGTTAACAAGTTGTTGCTTGGCAGCTGAGCTGCCATAGCTGAGCATGTTCTGTGTGGGAGCACAACTGTTCGTGTGCTCCCAGCTTGAGGTGAAACACATTTTCTTAAATAACCTTTGTAAAATTTTAGAAAAAGGAGTTCTACCTAAGGAGGGTACCCCCAGTGAGAAGAACATTTGTTTGGTCAGCTGTAGAAACAGAGCTGAACTACATTTTGCTGAGCTACTATAATGTGATTATTTTCAACAAGTGATATATTGCTAAGTATTTAAGTGACCTCTGTCACGTAACTATCTGCATGTCTTAATTTTTTTGTGTTTATCTTCACAATATCCTATAAAGCTAGGAGGTGCTTTTATTCTCATTTGTCAGAATAACCAGAATGCTTAAGTAAGTTAATGTTTTACTTTTGGTTATACAGTCAATGCTGTAATTATTTTATGGTGTAATCTAGAAACAACATTTCAGATTGGAAAACACAGAAACACAGAATTGTGGGGGTTGGAAGGGACCTCTAGAGATCATTGAGTCCAAGCCCTCTGCCAAAGCAGCTCTTAGTCATCCATTACTGTAATGTGGAAGGAAGATCATTCTTCCAATGACCACCTGTTGCTGTTCTCTTCTGAGTTATCAAGAAGGCTTTGAAGCATGCTCTTGCAGTGGTAAATAACATAAACTGAAATACAGGTTTCTCCACGTGAGAGACAGTAATGGAAGAAGACTATGGAACTAGTTCAAGTTACGTGAAGGCAATGTCAGATGATACTAAATAATATTGAGTGTCAGTTAAATAGAATGTTAATCATAACTTCCCTGGATTTTCTGCAACTACCTCCCTTTTTTCCTTAGTTGTTCACAATCCAGTTTAAATTTATGTCCTGCTTTTGTAAAAAGAGATGTCTCTCAAGTACATATGTTTGTGATTTGTTTATTTATTGTGACTAACAGTATTCTCTTAAAGTTTCCGGTGGAAAATTAGCACCAAAGCTGATGAGATTTTTTCAGAAGTGTGTTTTTCCTCTGGTTAGCAATATGAATTTCAGCCTTTCCCATTCTGAAAAGGGTGTGTGTATAGCACTTGTTCAGTTCATCTGATGATACAGATCGAGTATGGTTTTTTCCACAGATGTGACAAATAGAATTACAGCTCCTCTTTATTTGATCTTCTAAAGGAACCAAGATGTGTAAGTGTTCTGTCTGCTCCTTCTTTCCCACCGTGTCATCTGTTGTTTGGGAAAGAGTCCTAATTTGCAGCAGATACAAAACTATTTGTCGTCTTGCAGGTTTGCCAAAAATGAATGAAACCATTAATTACTACATTTTTTTGAGCAGCTGTTAATAGATTGGGATAAGAAAACTGTACATTAGACTACTGGTTAATTACAAGTACTGTAATTGTTTAATGTGGCTTTTGTGGAATGAAATTATAATAGCAGAGGAGGTAAATTCTGCCAGTAAATTGAAAATTATACATGAAAATATGTGTATAGTTGCATTGCAGTAAAACTAAGGAATGCATAACTGGTTTACTGCATAGTTCACTTTTGCCATCACATGGACAAATACTCCCAACAAAAATATTTTATAAAGTAATATTTAAACATTTTAATTTAAGTGTACAACTATTAAAGGTATTAAGTTAATATGTTATAACCCCAGAGCTAATCAATCATGCAGGAGTTCAGATAAAACATTAAAATCCAAATGTGTTTACATCATTAGAAATTAACAACTAAGCAGTTTTATCTTGTCTTTGGAGTGCCATGAAGCACTAACTCTATACTTATGATTGGTGCTTAATAATATTTGCAGTTCCAGATTAAATTATGTGAATGTTTGAGGACACATTGCTTTCTTCCCTTGTCATCACCCTCAGGGACAATGTTACTTCATCAGTTTGCAAGTTTTCCTATTTGAGAGGAGATGGTGCCATTTTGAAAAGGAGCAAATCTTGATCTAGTTTTCTGCACAATGACCTTATTTTTAAGGTCATAAAAAGACTTTATTTGTGGGTAGAGGTAAGAGCAGTTTGGCTGTTATTTCAAAGGGTAGCTACTATGTTGTGCTTTGGAAAAAATATATTTTAAGGAAATATTTTTCTGTTCTTGTAAATTCAAGTGTTTAAGTTTTGCATTAGGTTCTTGCTAATATTAGAGGAATCCCTGGATCTCATATACTTAAAACAGCACCCATGGGTGCACGTGTAACTAAAAATCTTAGCAACAGACATAGGCATTGTGCCTTCTCTTTGAACTGTGGTTTTGTGTAAGGAGAGAAATATTAGAAAATGTGAGTAGCTTGTTTCATATTATGTAGAATATTTTTTTATATATATTTTAAAATTGTGCCCATTTATTATAATAATAGTACATTTCAGCTTGTGTGAAAAATGACATTGCGGAACTGTCCTAGCCAAAAGAAGGAAGAGGACAGTAATTTGTGTGCTGCTTTTGGATTTAGGATTTCATGTTATCAAGGCTTTTTGAAGTGTTAATATCACCAGTTAATAGAGAACAGAGGACATCAGTCAGTGTTTCTTTAGCTTCTTCCTACCTACTCTTCTTTGTTATCAGAAATTCAAATTTTGCATTAACTGCTACGTGTGCAGGCACCTTGTATTTGGTGAGGTTTCATGGCAGTTGTTATGGTGAATGGGTGCAGAAAGTTAGGAAGCATAATGAGCTTAATGTTCAGTCTCAGCTTTAGTGATTTTTTTTTCCCCCTCTCCATACACATGGTTATATCTCTTTTTTTTTTTAGATTATTGTTGGTGTTCTAGCTGTACTATCTTGACCAGAAAATGAGATTATTTGAAGAGCTGTTCATCAAGCAGACTATTAAAAATTTGGAAGTGAAAAAACTAAGGAGGAGAATGATGTTGGAGTCCAGCTGTAGAGTTATTTTCTTGGAGCCAGTTGAAAGACAGTAGGCTAAAGACTGATGTAAAGCTTCTCAATCACTGATCTAGATCTAAACTTGAATGAACAGTTGAAAATCGTTATGTTGTGCTGGCTGTTTACTTACATGAATTGAACTTTTAGTCTTTTACAGTGGAGCTAATGCATTCAATTTGGCTATGCTTTCTCATTTTCTCACAAAAGAAGCAAATTAGGAAACTGATATTGAAGTTAAGCATTTCTAAGCTTATAAACATTTCCCTTGTACTGTTTTTAACTTATGTTAGTTATTTGTGATAGATTTTTACAGCTGTTACTTCTCGCTCTCTCACTAATTTTTGCAATGATTTTAACCTATCCCTATATGAGTGTAATCTAAATCTAAAACTATGAAAGTATAATACAGAACTGTATTTGCAAGGCTTTTCAAGAAATTGCATTTGTCCTATATGTACTATATTTAGTGAATGTCATGCTCAGTAAACAACTATGTATTCAGAAATGTCTGTAATGAACAGTGTAGCTGAGTAAGCTTACCCAGTCCTTACGTAGAAGTAACTGTTCAAGGCCATGGTTATTGCTCGAGTCAAAAAGATGCTTTTGAAATCATTTCAGAGTTGATATACCCATATATTTTGGATATTAATGATGTTTTCACAAGATGAAAAAGGAACCAAAGAGTGTTTGCTTTAGAATTTGTGAAATAATATTGTCCTAAAACTGAATGGTATTATTTCTGGAACCTCTTTTCTGTCTATATTACATAATCGCACAAAGATGAGCACTATTTATTTTTAACAGGTGTTCTGTGATTAAAAATCATAATGGAAAATATATATCCAAAACTATTTTGGAATATTCTGATATAAATATTCCTTTTTAAAAATGTGAAATCATGCCATTAGTTGAAAAAAGTTGTAGTTTTGGCTATTTAGTTTCTAACAGAAGTAGATTTTTTTAGTTCTATTCCATCAGTATTCCTTGGTGACTTGTTTGTACACTAAGATACTGGTTTAGATTTGCCTTTGTGCAATTCATATACTTTTGATCAATTCCAACTCATGCCCAATTATATTACACTAAATTAACATAATTCAACAGATGTTGATATTTAAATGTTTTCTGGCATTCACATCTTGGACAGCTGTCTTAGAGCTTGGGGAAAAGGCAAACATTTAGAGTTAAATGCTGAACATATGCTTAAATTACTAATTAGAAACAAGAAAAAACAATGCATTATCCTTTCTGAGGGCAGTAGGCCTGTAATACAGAAAAAAATTTGGAGACTCTGTATTTGCAAATAAAGTATGAGTGACTTGAGATTAGGTGACATAATGTTGTAGCAGTGTAAAATTTTATTTCACGTGGTACTTGTTGTACCTGTATGGACTTTTGGACTTTGCATTACTTCTGTATTTGAATAACCGTTAAAAATGCTGAAAAGGTAACACAAAGGAAGGTAGTAGGATACAGTATTTGCTGATGAGTGAAGCTGATATGGGCAGGAAGAAAATTGTATTTTTCTTATTATTAATAGTATTGCCATAGGATTTCCAGCAAAACAGGTACGTCATCCTTATGTTGAAAGTTATTAAGCCAATCTGTTCACAACATATGAAAGGAATTTGACGTGTGCTGTTTTATAACAGCTGTTTGAAATTTTGTGAAAGAACAGTAAAATGCATAGCTTTTGTGGTTAATATAATATCTTTGCACACTTGTGGAGTCAGGTGCTGCAATCTGTTGTATGGATGATGTCATTCTTTAAACAAGTTTGAAGAAAAGCTTAAATGTTTGTAAAGGAAGTAGAGGAATCAAATGTGGAACTGATTTCATATGAATGGTGTCTGAGAAAAATGATACCAAGAAGAAATTTATATTCATCTTCACAACCATTAAAAATTAATGTTCATGCTATATATGAGTTGTATTTCAGTATTATTTTGCCAGTTCTTTAGCACTGGGTAAAAATTTTTAGTGTATTTTGTAGACAAGATTAATTTGCAGCAGTCTTCATTTACCACTCATAGCCAAGAAGGAAATCCCTTCAATACTGTCACCACTCTCTAGTGTTCAGAAGGTATGAGGGGGGGCAGTGTTCTTTCTACATTCTCCAGAAAGTTAACGTGAGGTAATATGTATAAATTTGTGAACAATTTTGCATATTAAGAACAAAATCGGGCATACTTCAGGCATACTAGAGATTTTTCAGTTTTTAATTTCCAGGAATCTGTCTGCTTGTGCTAAATATTGTCAGTGTTGCTTTTGCAGTTTCCATAAAGGGCATGAAATCTTTTTAATTCACTGGGAGATTATGATAGAAGTAGAAGTAGACCTCGTGTATACCGTAAGTGTATGATCTCAGCATCACATTATCGAAGGTGGTTTTTTTTTCTGCAAGGAAGATTTAAGTGAAGAATTGTTCACCAAAACTGTAGCTATCTTAGTAGCTTTGGTGTAGACAGTGGAGACTGTCTAATAATGCTCACACTGCCCAGATTACCACCAGGCACACACACGTGATGTTTCTGTGACAAATTACAAAATAGATTATAGACATTGATTTGACTTGAAGTAAGGTAAATCTGTTCTGAGTGACATTTATCTCAGATACTCTTACCAAAATGTTACTGGGATGTTTTTTAAGATCAGTATGTTTTGTTATACTGAGATCTGTAAATCTTAATTGTTCAGTCCATTATTCTGTAATCTAATCCACAGAAATAACCTCAGAGCAGTGTCCTGCACATCTGCTTGAACTACACATTCACTGTGCTTATATAGAGAGTGAGAAGATGTAGATACCTTCTTGAGAATGGGCCAGGAGCCATCCATCTGTGTAATTATTAATAAGGCAACCACAGGGTTACTGTTCTCTGGCCATTTGCATGGAGGCCAGAGGCTGTGCCCACATTTGGACACTCAGTCATAAGAAAATGTAGACGTTTATTTTGATCCTGATGTGATTAGATGTTTAGTAAAACATACGTAGTAGTTTTTAATTATATTTAAATTGAAAGTGATCGTAAACTGTTTTGTGGACACAGGTGGTCTCAGCTAGTCACTTTTGGAGAGTTAGAAGGGTACAGTAGGAGTTAAGTGAACATTATGACATTTTTAGTTAAATGAACCTGGTGACATTTTTAAGCAGTGTTAATGAATGTGCTTCCATGGCCACAGCATACAGTAGTGTCCGCATTTTGAGCTGTGTGATAAACAAGGATCTTTACTACATGTCCAGTATGCGTGTAAGAACTTGAGAACCTTTTTTTTTTTTTTGCAATATTTGCATGTTAAGGATATCTGAGTAATGGGAAGTTCACTCAGATTATGCTTTGATTTTGAAAAGTTGAGTTACACAATGCACTTTATTTTTTTAATCATTTCATTGCCTTTCTTCTGTTACACAATTTTGAATTCTGTTGCTTTTTTTAATCTTTATGCTAATGTGAGTGTTTTTTCACATACTGTCTACCTAATTTTGGTTTATAAGGAATTGTCAAACCATTTAAAGCTTAATGTGAATAATGGTTCTGACAGCATTCTGTCTTCAATTATATCTATATTCATATCTATTGCTTATCTATATTATAAGACTTAAAAATAACAGTGGCAATTACATTTCCACTTGAAAATAATCCCCTCAAGTCCCTTCTAGAATGCAAACCTGTCAACTCTTGCCTTATTTTAATCTCTTCTTAAAGAATTTTGCTTATAAACTTTTGTCAAGCTTCTACAGTACCTAAAACATTCTGATGATAAAATTGAAGAGTTCTACAGCCATCTGCAGGAACGCATTGATACTGTGGCAGAATGATGTGGCACTGTTTACAGTGAATGTTTCTCAGGTGAGAGAGATGTTGGTTGGAATATAATGGATAAACAAATATTGATTATTCACCTAATTATAGTACAGAAATCAGGCTTCTTGAAAACATTGTTATAATAGTCTGCAGTATAGGATTTTCCAATTCAAGAGTACGGATGTTTAGTAAATGTTGTTAAACAAAAAATGCACACTCTTCGTTAGTCATCAGTACTTTTATACATTTTTAACATGGAACATCAAACTATCATCTCCATTACTTACAAGTTATCTTCTCAATGTTGTAGCATAGTAAGGAAAATGCTTTGTTACTCAATGTACTGAAAGACAAAATTAAGTTTCGTCTTTTAAGTGATGTTACTGGCAACACAATTGCAATACATTAACAAAATAAGCAACTGTGCTGACATCAAACCGTTGCTACTTAGAAGAAAAGTGACAGATGTAAAAGCAGAAAGAGTACAACGAGTTTCAGGTTACAATGAAACAGATAAAATAAACATCCGTATACTTTGGTTTTAATCCATTAATACCTAGAATTCCTCTGAGCAGGGTGACAGTCCTTACTAGTTTAGGCTGTTGTACTAGTGAATATGAAGTTAACTGTTTCTTTCTGAAGAGACTACGAAGTAATTATTGGATTTGATTAGTTGTTTTTTATTTTTATTTTTTTATATAATTTGGGGGAAGCATTGAGTTTGGGGTTGTTGTAGTTGTTTGTTTTGGGGGTTGTGGGTTTTTATATTTTTAATTTTTTTTATTATTTTTTTTACTCTTGGAATGGTAGTGATTACAGAAGCATGTAATAAATCCGTGATCTCTAAGTCGTTTGGGAGTATCAGCTAATCAGATATATTACACTTCTCAGTGATTGGGATGGTGAATTTTTAACTCCAGTAGCAGCAGAGGTCTGTGTTCAGTTGCTCACAAGGTGGAACACCATGTAAAGTGTGCAGCTGTAGATTCCATCACACAATGGTTTGTTTGGGGTTGTTACCATTGTCTACACAAGGATTTTACAAATATAAATCTGATATAACCTGTAACAAATGTCTTGGAGTGGTGAAGATCTTGAAGAGGTTTAAGGCTGTACTATACATAGCCTTGGGCAATCTGGTGGGTGGAAACGCTGCCTGTGGAATGGGGGTTGACACTAGATAATCATTATGGTCCCTTCCAACACCAAGCATTGTTATTTTATGATTGTATGAATACATGAGTAACAGAAAAGACAGTCAGGAAAATTACTTACTTATTGCACTTTGTAATTGGATCTGTTATGAAGATATGGATAGAATTGTTTGGAGAGTCTGAAGATGCCAAAAATTCTATCTCATGATAACAAAGGCAAGTCTTTCCAGAAAAAAAAATAAAATAGGAAGACTGCAGCTATCAAGAAGAAGATAACAGAATTTGTCTGAGTAAATGTCACAATGTTAAGATGCTTCTGAATTGTTTTGCAGGAAGTTCCTTCTATAAAGAGGATGAACATATTTGCTGTATCAAAACTGCTTTTTGCTGTTATTATTTCCATAGAAATATTGTATTGATTTTTTTGTTTTGCTCTTCCTACCTTCTATAGTATATCTTCAGTTTTGAGGCTTTTATTTACCATGTATAATGAAGAATCTAAATACAGCACCTAAGATTTTTTTAATAAATAAATAAAAGTTGACAGTAGTTTATCCAATGTTTCTGTTTAATATGTTGAGGCATGCCACAACAACAACAATTCCTGGCATGCTAGTGTAAGTTCACACCAGCCTGGCTTTTGCAGCCCTCGGATTTCCCCCTGCCACAACTTTGCTGCGGCTGTGACACTCGCAGGCCTGCTCTGCCGTGGTGCAGCTGATGCCCTGTCCATGCTCATATTTTTCTTATTGACAGTGAGTGTTCTTGCCAAACGCCAGGGACCATAGTCACATCTGTTTGTCTCCCAAGCTTGTCTGAGGCTGCTTGGGAACACTTTTTATCCAGAGGGCAGCTTTAACTAGGCCTAATACTCTGGAAAGCCTCTATTTGTAAATGCATACAATGAGGCGACAAGTTCCTGTTGTCTTTCCTTAAAAATTATTCTATTTGACACTGCTTGCTCTAGTCCCTGTCACCAGCACGTCAAAAGCCAAGTTTTCAGGCAAGGTGGTCTTAACAAGTTTTATTTTTTCCCTAATAAAATGCCTAGCTTCCCTGTAGAGCACTATTTATAAATGATAGCTAGAAGCAAGCTAGGGATAAGTAGAGAGTAGTCAGGCAAATAGCTATCTTCCTTTCTGTAATCCTTGCTCTTCTGATTTAATGCTAAGGAACATAATGCTGAACTTAGCCTGATTGAGGGTCAGAGTTCTCCCTACTTTCTAATACCCCCATTACGAGCATTTCAAAATGTAGCGTTCTGCTGAAGTATGATGCTTCATTTCATCTAGCTGCTGGTTCAAGAACTGTGATGGTTCTTGTCCATTCCTCTTAAAACCCTTAGCTTTATGTTTTGCTGCGATCTGAATTGGCAGTGCATATCAGATGGTTAGACCTGGTGAAAGTGAACTCCACTTCTGCACTGAGAGCCAGTCTGAGATTTGATGCTAGTTGCCATAAAACCAGATTTGACAAAGCTTAATTGGGACTCTGGTGTATTGCTATTTATTTGTGGCACATGGAATTTTCAACAACAGAGAAATACCCACTCTCACCTTGGCTGGTGATCAGATTGTTGTGCCTTGCAAAGACAAATGATTCATTTATGCTGAAGGAACAAGGCTGCCTTTCAGATGTTCATTGATTTTAAATTAAAAAGTAACTGCTATGTTCTACATGAAGGGTGACAACAATAACAAAGTAGTCCTTACTTAGTGTTATTTGTTGCAACTCCATTCCCTGTGCCTGGAGGGAAGGTGGGGAGACCCAAGTACTATAATCTTGCAGATCAATAATCCGGATATCTCAATGTAGTGTAACAGATAATCAATTCTGGGTAAAATAACTCAAATACTGCTAGCTGTTACTGCTCTAGCTTGTGTCTTCAGGTTCAATTGCTTGACTTTATTAATTTTTATGTTTCATCCTGCGTGTATTCCTGGAGACTTTCTCCATTTTTCATTCTGAAAGCACAGAGTAGCACACTGGTTGGCATATAAATTACCACACAACTTATTCTACGTGTTTAATATCAGTGTTATATGCATCTCTTAAATATTTATTTTCCCACATTGTATTTAAGCATTCATTTTCTGTATTGTACAATCAGTTATGAGTTACATTCCTTGATTTCTGTCTGAATTTAGAACTGAAATATAGCACTGTGTTAGTATGGTGTTTCTATTGCAGTTTCTGGATGTTTAATAGAGTGGAATAGCAACTTAGGATTTCAAGGAAGAAAAAAACTGAAAATAAGAGAAATAAGTGTTGAAATAAGGACCCATTAAGTGAAGCTAGAGTATATTTCTTCATGAAACTTATTTATGGGAATATTTTACTAAGTAAATAAAACCACTGAAGCATTACTTGTTAGTTTACTGTATCTTTTTTTTTTTTTTAAGTATATAGAAGATTTTACATTGCCATTTTTTTAAATCAAGATATCCTTTTCACTCTTCACGTTATTGAAAAGATCTGAAGTTTCTCAACATAAATGATCATTTGTAATTCATTTAGGAGCATCACAGCTTAAAAAAAGAAATTATACATACAGTAAAGGCTGGGTCGTATATCCATGCTAAAACCAGATTCCCTGAGTAACAGAGTATTTATTTGCTACAGTAGACTATCAGTTGAAGTTCTCAGCTTGTAGTTTTATCAAAATTCACCACAATATTGTACTAAGAAGTTCACAGTTCTGAATATCATATCTGAAGACATGAAAATTGCAGCATTTTTAAATTATTCTATTTATCCCCTGTTCTGTTTTAGTTCTTTACAAGAAATGCCAACTACATAGATTCCTTTCTACAAGGATTGCACATTACTTGATGAAAAATAATGTCTCCTTTAAGATTGTATTGCAAAATTCATTATTTGGAAGTTCCAGTTTGCCCTTTTCTGTGTTATGTCACTGCTAGGTAGCTGGCTTTAGTGCAGTAAGATTGGCTTGTCTACCATCCTAGGGAGCTCCAGCAGTTTCCAAGTCCCAAGCTTGTAGATGTTTACTGAGAGACTGGACATTGTGCTCCACTACATCGTTCTCATACCGTATATTTGAATTAGTAAAGGACAAATTGATGTGCTGCAAGATGATTTCGAGTTCACTGTTTCATGTTTTCTCATTTGTTCATCTTACTTTAAAAAGAAATGGATAACAGTTTTCCTGTAATAAATGTTGTTCTGACAGTTAGGCATTACTAGCCAATTGATATTGTACCAACAATATTGTGATTTCTTTAGATAATTAATCTTAGCTATTTTCCTGTCAGAGGCAACAGTTTTTCTGTTTTTTGTTTTATGTTGCACTAGAAAGATCACCAGTTTTGAAAATTAAAAAGCATCCCTTTTATATTATTCATTCCAAGAACAATTTATGGTCTACATTTAGATACTGAGCACTTGTCAACAAACATAATTATGCTTCGATATAAACAAGATTGGTGGCTTCACAGTGCAGCTTCATCTCAGCTGAATGTTTTGATATAGGTTCGGATTATACAAGCTTTGTGTTTATGTGGCATTTTTCTTCCTTTGTGTTAATAGTTTTCTCCTATAATTACTTGCAGGCAGACCAGTGTGCATTTAGGATCATTGTGCATGGGAGACATCAAACGGAGAAGGAAAGCTGCTCCCCTGCCAGGACCCACAGGTAACCAATTTCAGTGGGACAGAACACAAAACACAAGATGTTAAATCTGTAAATACAAAGCAGTAGGTCAGTGACCCAGGGAAATGCTGGGTAAATTCAATAACATGTATTGTAACTTCAGATTTTTTCTATTCTTATTTGTTAATAGAATTAAAGAGTATATCCATTTTTTAACCTCTCTCTCAAACATTCCCAATTTCTAGATCTTTATAACAGCCCTTCTTTAAAGAGACTATATCTTTTTTCATATACTGAGAATCACAGACAGTAGCAGTTATGGCTCATGTCTGCTCAGGCATTACAAGGTAGAAGACTTAAGGTGTCTTTTTATTTTTCTGTGAGTGTGCATGTGAGTATAGTAAATATCCTCCAAATGACTGAAAAGGTGGTGATAAGCTTTAAAATTAGTGCAGTGGATTAAATAGGAAGCAACTTGCAAGCACATTTCTGAAAGATTTTTACAGATGCGAGGTCATAACCACTGCATGCATTTCGCTGATGTCACTGCTGTGAAATGACTTTTTCAATACCTAGCAGTGATTTATAAGACACTTGTCAGTTTGTTTGTGTTAATTATGTATGTGCATACTGGAAAGAATAGATTGTGTGCGTGTCACTGTGAGACGTTTTATGTATTGGTAATATGTAAATCAGGGTTGTGCACAGTAATCATATAAAAATTATATCAACACGCATAACACAGTTTTTCATGTATATTCTAGGTAGCTGTCTTTGGAGAAGCCTAATATTTGTATTCCAGCTGAATTCCCTCTTCTGAATTTTCATTGTTTTAAACCTCAGTGGCAGAATAATATTAAAAATGTTATTAAAGCACCTTGGTGGCAATAGTATGGAAGAAGAGAATGTATGGGTCATGTTCTAAGACTCTGAACATATGCGAAGTGAGAAAGAAAAATACTTAATGGTTGAAGAGAGAATAATATAATTATTTCTACAAGGTGATTTTCTCTTGATAACTTTCAAGTACTAAAGGATGTCATTCTGTACGAAGAGGGTATGAAATATCATGAAATTCATTTTATAGTTCATTTTACCTTAGGCTTTCAGTGTTCAGTATTTTATTTTACAAGCTGGTTCCTCTGCACAACTTTGCAAAGCCAATATTTTGACACTAAAGTGAATGCATTATATTCAACATTGTGTATCTGTGTATTTATAATTTTAAAGATTCTGCATTCCCAGGACTTTCTTTTATTTGATGGATAACTGAATAATGATAGGTAAATGTATCATATGAGGCACCTTCTATTTAATTTGAGGAGTTATTTTCTTTTAAGTTCAAGGTAATCTTCTCGATTTTGTTCTTTATAGAATGAGGATTTTTTTTTCTGTTTCATCATTATAAATGTCAGGTTAATGTAAACTTGTAATTATGTGTAGATAAAATATAACGTTTTATAAATTATTGCAATTTTATTCACTGCATATTTTTTACACCTAAGTTATAGTTTATCTGTTATGAAACTTGGTTATATATGTCAATATTTTATAACATTTTACAAAAGGAGCACGGTGTCCTTTGAGAACAGAGATACCTCTAGAAACCTGAACAGAAGTGGTCATTTTTATTATTGGATTATTCTCCTTTCAATTGTTTCAGATAAGATATAGGAACAGAAGGACTAAATTGTATACAGAAGAGTTTGTGAGTAAATATTTTCTTGAAAGAAAAAGAAATGTATATACTTACTTGAACAGAAGTTGGAAAATAGAAGAAGCATTCTGCTAGTATTCTTCTTTATTTACCATTGTAGTGAAACCTGAAAAGTTGTCTACAAATGAGTGATTAACTGCAAATATTTTCTTGAGCCACATGTGCTGCAGTGTTTTGCCTAATACAAGTTGGACATCTGAAAAACAAAGATACCTAGGTTGCTCTGGAAGTAATGCCTCCTATTTATTTTCCTGGAAATTACAACATATATGAAACACTATTTAAGAACGTTTTGTAGCTGAAAATTTGCTCTAATTTTCTGTGTAGTCACCACTTTCTACCTTGCATGCTCACATTCACTGTTTGGTCTCCATAAACGTTCAGGAAGCATCAATGAATGACAGTGGTTGCCATTTTTCCATGTGGAAATATTCACTGACACCCTTTTGCTTGATATGCAATTCCATGCCAGATGGCATTCTGTCAGACTGCCTCTCTGCTGCCGTCTGGCACATGGCAACAAACTTCATTGGAATATTAGCAGGAAGGTTCTGCTTCTGCTGCTGTACCACCAACATCCAACTCTAATGTTGTGGGCCAGCATAATAAACCAGGAGGCATTACTTTTGGAGCAGCCCTTGTAGATCAGACGCATCAAGTTTGCTTCTCTGAGTACACTGCTTAAACTGAACATTGTAGTGTCATTATGGAACTTTTCTAGTATGCTAAGGAGAAAATGTGTAAATAACATCAGAGAAAGTATGACCTGCTTAAGCTTACAGTTTTTGGTTACATGTTTTCAGAATCACTGGTGTTTTTCAAAAAGTTAAAAGTGCTAAAGTAATTCCTGTAGTACTATGCACAGCCTTGAAAATGATCTTTTTAAATGTTTAGATTCAGTAGTACTAGAGAGAAGGGCTGGTGATACCAGTCATATGCCAGAACATATTGAAATATGTTCTCTGTTTTGAGTCTCACAAGAGTAGCACCTGCTATTTTCAGTCATCTTAAAAGCTATAGACTTCTGTGGCAAGCAGTGTTATTGGTTAAACATTTATTAATTGTGACAAGAACACCCAATTTATTTCAGTACTCCAGCTTATTTACTGCTCTTTCACCTTTGTATTTTGTATTGAAAAAATAAAATGAATATTGATAGAGTTAGATATTGATTTCTAAATTTATAACCTATTCTCAGCCAGGAGTCAAAGTCACATACCAATACGTTTGTGTATATTAGTAACAAAAGGATGTAGATCTACTTGTACAGCAATGAGAAACTGTTGAAGCAAGAAAGTTTGAGCAGTGCAGTGCATTTTGTAGTTTGAAAAATGTCATGTATAAAGGTGAAGAAGAGCTGTGTTGAAAAGCAATGAAGAGAGAGGGAGATAATACTAGGTATGAATTTTTAGGACCTTACAGTACTGAGGTGGTAAAGTCTTAGTCTGTCCTTTTATTTTTACTAAAGTAAATTTAATGGATTTTGGATGTTTGATATAGCCCCATCTGTCTATTACCTGTGCTTAAGCAGTTAATTGTTTTGTCAACTGGAAAAAGATGGAAAGAAAATTTGTTTACCTTCTACAATTTCTAGTAAAAATTAAGTGTTATACAGTAGAAATATCTACATTTTTGCACAAATTCTTCCGTGAAATCAATATTATTTCAGCGATTCAGCAGTAAAATGTGGGGTCAGGTCAGTTCTCAGTGACTTTATGCTCTCTTTGACTACTTGAGCATTAGAGTTGTTTCAGATGACACCCTGATGTATTTCACTGCAGCATACAACGTCCTCTAGTTTGTTTAAGAGAAACTCTTAGGCAAGCCAATACATTATCATGGAAATAACCCTATCAAAACTGGGTTCTGGTGCCAATGAAAATAATAAGATATAGCAACAACAATTGTGTGGAACAAGAAAGATGTTCTCAAAACAGTTGAAATGTGTGCATTGGATATGTTTACAGTATTTTCAGTAAACAACTTTGATATGAGACTTCAAATAGGTAATCTGGTGGATGCTACAGAATTTCTGGTACCTTGATGTATTTACGCCAGTTTCTGTCTTAGTGACTCTGTCGCATTCTGTACAGATTTTATTTTTCAATTGGCTATTTTTTAATTTGTTTGTTTGTTTTTATATCAGATGCTTCTAAACCTTGCTTGTTGTGCAAATTCTGCTTGATATTTGAAGGATGTTAATCACTTATTTTAAAATAAGTATAAAAAATTGGATCCAGAATAACAAAAATGTTAAGTTTTCCTTGTATACATTATAAATAACCTTTTATTTATATTTGAAAACATTATTTTATGTCGGAGTTTATTAGCTTGTTTTATAGTGTGAATTTGCAAAATCTAATTTTAAGAAGAAAACTATCGTGTAGTTGAGATTCAGAGAATTTACGTATTAAGTATATGTTATTGTCCATTTTATAGACAGATAGTATTGATAATTTTTATGAAAAGCCAACTTCAGACGTTACGTCTTTATTTGGTGTGTTGCATGCTATGTTACAGGCTGATGCAGAGTGAAATGATTAAGTCAAGGCTCTGATTTAAAAAAAAAAAATTAATGAAAAATATGACATATTCCTAATTACAGCAGAAATACTGAGCACTCCTGTAATGCCATCATGACTCACTTTAACAAGGTAATCAAAAGGGTACATGTTTTCATTCCTTTTTAAAAATTGCCAACAGAACAGCTAAGCAAACTATTTTGCTGATGCTTAATATGTCAGTGATTAAAAATCAGACCTGAATATCTGCAGCACCAAAATGATGATTTGAAAAGGATTGTGATTACACTGTGATAACAGAGGTTTCTGAGGGTACATTTGTGGTGAAGGTCAACTTACTGGAATAGTTGCAAAGAAAGGGAAGACTTTTGCTGACTTCAATGAACTGTCAGTAAATTTCCAAAACTCTAGGCAAACTATTTTATGCCTACTTTATTCTTAGCTTGATTTGTGGCTTTTCCACCTACTAAATGTACAACTCTTATCGACAGAAATCTCTTTTCATAGAGCAGTTACAACACTGGCATGTAGTGAATACTTCCCGTTATCACACTACACCAATTCTTAGCATCTTTTATGGGTTGCAAAGCCTATCTGCCTGAGCATCCAGTCTATGGATATATATATATATATGTATATATATATATGTATGCAATTTATTTCTGCAAGAGATTGAGTTCTAGAGGCTTTGTTTCATTTTTTCTTCTTGTACCATACTTTTTTGCTAAATCAGTTAAAAAGTAAAAGATCGGGGTGTACCGTATGATATGAGAAACAACACTAGGTACTGTAAAGAAATGGTTCCCCACAGGGGAGCCATCTCCATTTTAAATGCTTTATTGGGGGGCTTTTTGCTTTTTTAAGAAGTTGTTCTGGTTTTTGCTTGTTTTGTCAACCATTGATAGTTTGAGTTTCTGATCTTGGAGAATATGGGCCTGGCAAACAGCAAAGTCAGGATTCTGAGCTTCACAAAAGCAAATATCCATCTAAGGAATTACTGGATGGGATCCCGTGGGATACTGGCCGAAGGGGTATAGGAATGGAACAGAGCTGGCAGCTCTTACTGGATGTTTTTCTGAGAGCAAGAGCTTGCAGAAAAGGCTGGAATCCAGCATGGCTGAGCAAGGACCTGATGGTCAATCTGAGAGAAAATAAGAGCATGTACAAGCAGTGGAAACAGGAAAACATGGCCTGGAAAGAATACAGAGGGTGGCCATTTGGTCATGCAGAGATGGAATAAGGAAAGCCAAAGCACAGATGGAATTGAACTTGCATCATAAATTGCTCTTGGAATGAATAACTTAAGGGATGTGAAAAATAACAAGAGGGTTCTGCAGGTCAGAAGAGACAAGCAAAGGAGAGCATATCCTCTCCAATAAATGGAAAAGGGAGAACTGGCATCAAAAGGCATGGAGAAGGCTGAGATCTTCAATGAATTCTTTGCCTTCACTGACAGTTGGGCTTCCTATACCTCTCATAACCCCTAACCTGTAGATGAGGCTGGGGGAACAATATCCCTCCCAGTGTAAGAGTGGAGTAAGTCAGAGTCTGCCTCATGAGGCTGTATTTGTATGGTTTTGCGGGGCAAGACTACACTCGTCCCAGGGTGCTGAAGGAACTGGCTGATGTGTTTGCCAAGCCATGCTTCGTTGTATTTGAAAAGTTGTAACTGTCAGGCGAAGGCCCTAGTGACTGAAAAAGGGGACCAAAAGGATCTGGACAGACTTGGAAAGTGGACCCATGTGAACTTAATGAGGTTCAGCTAGGCTGAGTGCAAGGTGTTGCACTTGGCTTGAGGCAATCCCAGACATGTGCCCAGACTTGAAGAAAAACTCACTGAGGGCAGCCCTGTGAAGGACTTAGGGGTCCTGGTGGGCTGCAACAAAAGAGAGGTGGAAGCAGGGAAAAGGGAGGTGACTGTCCTCTATTCTGCTCACATGAGGCCCCATCTGGAGTACTGCAACCAGGCCTGGGGCTCCCAACAAAAAAACAGCACAGAGCTGTTGGAGTGGGTCCAGAGGAGGGCCATGAAGATAATAGGAGAGCTGAGGAATTTTATTTATTTTTTTATTGTTAACCTACAGCTTGACATTGCCACTGCTAAGGTCACATCTAATATTTGCATTCTGATGTTTTCATTACCAACACAAAGATTGTAGTTGGCTTGTGTAAGTGACACAACTGCATTTTAAAGAGAAAGAGTGAGAACTGTAGCAGATCAATCTGCTGGATGTGGTTTTTATTTTTATATCATTCAAATGGAAAGGGATAATTCATTGTCTTCCCAGATCTTCATCTTATTGGAAAGTTCTCCAAAACCAGAATCATCTCTTTATTCTAGGCAGAAGACTTAGTAATAATGTTCCAGGTTTTGTTTTTGCTCTTTCTGTTTACTAGCAATAGTGTAGATACAGGCCCTGATAAACAGGCAAATGTTTATTTAGCCTGTAGTAAATATATATGTGGATGTATTTGACTAGTTTCAATAAATTAATCTTCATCTTTAAATTTAGTGTGACAAGATAATTCTCTAACCACATAGACACAGAATTGGTGATATAGATACTTATTATCCATTACCAATGGTATCCTGGTAGTCCATCCAAATTTAGTTTAAGATAATTTAGAGCTGCCATAAGAGGCATAGTCCTAATATCCATTTAATCCTCAATCTTACTGCTGAAATTAATAGTAGAGCTGTCCCCAGGAGAATGTTTTTGTGGTTTAAGTTATTTCTCTGCAGGACTCAGTGCAAGGTTACGGTTATTTTCATAAAAGTCAGAAAATGCTTATCAGAAGAGGGCTATTTTGGCAAGTGTTAAGTTCATAACTTTGGAATTCTCCCTGTTGGATATGCTTTTGAAATGCAGTTCAGTCACTGTCTTTCTGACAGCATAGATGGGGAATAAAGCTGGCCTCGTTTGGACACTAATGAAACTACAAATATGAAAACACAAATATCAATAGATTCCCCCCTGTGAAGGAATAAACTTAATTCTACTAATTCCGTCTTTTTCCAACCAAAGATAGTAGAGATTGAATGGGAAAAAGAATGCACTTCATCCACAGTGTGGTCCAATAGATCAAGAAAGGGGAAGAGTACTTGGAAGTCCAAATCTAAGTGATCTGCAATGACGGAAGACCAGTTAAACCAGTTCAGTGTCCAAATTTTCATCAGTGTGTGGATTTATGACTGGGGGGGTTGGAAATGAATGTAAAATTTAGCATTTGTACTACAAGATGTATTTACCCCTGCTACAATTATTCAACAAATTACTTTAATATATCTAGTAGTGGGACAGTAGGAGTTAAACCGTAGCAGTGCAGACACTGAATCCTACAGAGGATGCTGGGTGGGTATGAAGGCTTCTGGCGTCTGCTGAGGTTCTGACTGCCTTCTTTGCTCGTTTTATCACTCTGTAGTGGCTAGAGTAGAATGCAGTGCAAGCAGACTTATCTAGATCATAATTCTTCTAAGGCTGTTATTGAGACACAGTCCTTAATACCTTGTTGTGGAGCATATATGAAAGTTTGATCTAGCAGTTCAATCCCAAATGCTTATCTAAATAATGCAGTATTTTCGTATCTGATTTTGTTTGTTTGCTTGCTTTTGTTATATAGCCACAGCATTGTGAATTGTGAAAACCACTAGAGGTACTGATTTTAAAAATCACAGTATGACTGTTAGCCATGCTAGCATTACTGACTCTGTACAATGATCCAAAACAGTTTTTAAGAATATAAACCTCTGGGCAGTCTGATTCCCATTTTGTTAGTTAGAGAGAATGGACATAGAAAAGATACACTGCAGCAGCCTGTTATTTCGATTACATTCCTTCTAAAATGTATTGTGTATCGAGATCAGTCCCTACTGTTCTGAGCTCATCTGTCTAGTGAGAAATCAGAAAAGAAAAAGAGATGGAATATTAAATGCTTTCAGAAAACAAGGGGGAAAGTGCACTAGCTTTTAAAGTGAAGCAGCATGTATCGCTTTGCCTTCCATTGGCTGTTTATCCAACATCAATACAACACTTTAGGAGCCAAATTACTAAACAAGCTGCCAATTAGGCTTGCAGTCAGCTGGATAGATTAGTGGCTAAGAGAGGCAGATACAAGATTTTCATCTCTTGAGCCAATTACGCAAGTGAATTACCATCCACAATGCTCCTTGGAAGACTTGAGGTAGAAAGACTGACTCTGCTGTGATAGACATAAGTGAGATCCAGGGTAGGGGGTAAGGGTTAGCAGGCCATGTATTGCAAAAATTACCCAAGCAAAAAGAAATCCTTCTAGGAAAGGATTTAAAGGATTTAAGGCTGCTGGGAGCGATAGAAAAGGAAATAATAGTTGTGGAATGCTCTGCAAAGGCATTGCTGTTCTACTCACAGGTCTTAATCATATAAAAGAAAGATGAAAGGCCAAGACTATATGTCTGTACAGTCTCATGTTATCAGAAGTGTTTAAAAAAAAAACAGAACAAAACATTTTCTTAACATCACAAAAGGACAGTGACCAGAGATGAAATTACTTCAGTATGCCTTAATTTGCTTCGTAGAGCTTAAAAATAAAAATAGTAGTGCTTTTTTAAATAGGAGTTATCTAAGAGATTGAATCTAGCTGTATTCTGACTTTATTCACACTATTTAAACCAAACATGCTTGATATTAGTCTTACCCAGAAATTGGACCATACAAATAAATGTTGTCACAGTTATGGTTGATAGGGTCACAGTTCCTTTATTATTCTATAATACATGATAACTTAATTGGTGAGCTTTTAAGTATTCTAGCAAAAGCTTTTAGCAAATAAAGTGGATCTGTCAGATCAAAACTGTGCATAGGCTCATTTGTTTCCTGCAGAGGAGCATTGTTTCTTAAATACGAAGCAAATTTAAAGCCTGAACTTTTGCAAGCTGTTGTATCCAAAAATGATTAAACAGATGTGGAGCCTGCAGCAGCATTAGACCTCTGATCTGATTTTAGCTTACAGATGGAATTAAATTAATTCATGGCAATCACTGTAAAATCAAGGGTATGGCACTGAATGCTAGTGTACTGTTTAACCAGGACATACCTGTCTCAACAGCTGTTAAGAAAAAATTGCATACCTTTATTTTTCATTGAAACTTGCCTTTAGTAACATCATAAATATATTGAAAATTACATACATGTGATGAGATTTATGTTTTTTTTCCTAGTTTTGTTTCTTCCTTCACATATTTCTTACCAGATTTCATGTATGTAAGATCATATGCGCAATAAAGTGTGTGTATTCATATTCACAAGTATTTGAGGGTAAGAGAAGGGATGCAAGTAACAAAACAAAAAAAAACCTACGTAGAGGATTCCAACAAATTATTAATACATAAATTTCCTCATAACTCACACAACCCCACAAAGCCTCATACAGCAATAAACTTTGAAAAATGCATCCCTGTTGGTTTTTTTTTTTTTTTTTTTGCTTAATCTGATTTTGCATAGTTACGTTTTGTGGGATAGCACTGTGTGTTGATTTTGTTCTTGCTCCTGGGTGGGTCAAGTCTGAACACATCCCAGAGGTACCACAGCCCTTTCCAAGGCCAATGTGCGTGGGCCATTCTCTCTAAAAGGCCCTACTGGCTAGTCCAAGAAGTGCCCCAGGCTTGAATTAAAAACTGTACTTGAAGATGAATATTACAAGGACAATTACTGATTTTAATTAGAAAATTAATGCCCAAAGCATATGAAATGGGGGTCAGGGAAATAACGAACAGTTTAGTGTGATTTTTAAGAGTAGTTCTTGGTTATGCAGTGGGTCGAAGATGCAGGGTTGGTTTTGTTTTGTTTTTGTTCTTGATTGACCATGGATGGAGGAAAAAGGCCATTGTGAATCCAACTATTCATATTCTTCTTATTCAGAAAAAAAGATCATAAATTAACATCCCTGCAATTCTCATCCATCATTTGAAGAATTTGAGACAAACATAGATATGTTTATATAAAAACTGACTATACTGCAAATGATTTGCGTATATTAAACCTATTCAAAATTGAAATAAAAGCTCTTCATATTTACATTATTTACATGAAAGAGTAATTAGTCAACATACATGCCCATAATATAGGCAAGTTGTGTGGCTTTTTGGATTTGCTTTATTATTGCTGTTGTACAAAGCCTCCAAGCACATTATCCTTTGGACAGTGCATGCTGCTTGATTGTTTGCCCAAATGGGAGTGTGGAAGCCAAGTTTATGGTGGTTTCTGCTCTCTCTTTTTGTTATATCTTGGCAAAGTGTAAGAATAAAACAGAAGGCTTCAGGGCAGGCTTTGGTGTTCTAATAGGAGATAGACGTTTATACAGTGGAGAGAAAAAATATATATTTTTGTATGCATTTCTGATGTATGTATGTCTGTTGAAACAAAAAGTATTCTGGTTTTCCTCTCAGTTACGGAAAGGAAAAAACAATGAGCAACATTAAGGAAAAAAAAATAGAAAATAGAAACATCCAATTAATTATGTCATGGTACATATTATTTCTTCGTGCATTTTTTTTTTTTTTGTGAAGTTCCTCTGGATTTCTTGAGAATTAATGTTCATGTATGAAGGTATGTATTTTACAGGAAAAATTCTGTGGGTTTTCTGCCCAAATAAACTAACAAAAAGCTGTTTATTTTGACTCAAGCTGTGCCTTGCATGCCGACCCAGCAGCATTTGTCTTTGTCTAAGCAGCATTATGAATGGTTTAGTATTTCCAAAGCTTGTATGTCATGAAATATACTCTTATCTTTGTTCTTTCTTGCTTGACGGATCTCTTGGATCTTTGTTTCCTTTGAAGTTCACTTAATTGTTCCATGGCTACTGAAACCACATGCCATTTCTTACCATGAGTTGCTGTAAAGAGTGGACCAAAACAGGATTCCAGGATTTTACCTATGAGGTTTACCTTTGCTTTTGTTGAACTGTTGCCTTTCTTCTTTCTGTTTTTTTTGACCTAGAAAGTATAACTAAGAAGGTTGCGAAGTCTGTGTTGTGTATGCCAGGCAATGTCAGGGACTTGACTGTATGAAAATTGGCTCTGCCTGTGGGGGCCTGAAAAGAAAGGAAGTCTTGGTCATTGAATTCTGTGCTGGTCAGTTCAAGGGAAACCCTCTCGGGGATGAGAGTCTGCTGACTTAAAAGCTTTTTTTTAAGTCTAGCATTAGGCATAGCTTCAAACTAGTATTAAAGAATGCTTTCTCTCAGTGCATTTCCCTTTTTCTTTGACTCGAAGACTGAGGTACTTGGAAGCAGTCTACCTTTTATGTAGCCACTGTTTTGCTGAATCTAAACAGATCTGTAGTGGGATGTGCTTGAGTACCATAAATTCATCATCTCAGTCATCATAATGCACCTTTTCTTTTGAACTTCTCTGTCTCTATGGGGTTTTCACTATGTGGCTTTGCTTTTGTTTTGTGGGTGTTAAATTAGGCTTTTCAGAAGTTCTTGTTCAACTTTTATTTTGTTCGTGGTAAGTCAGCTTCTTGTCGATGGTAAATCCTGGATTGAAGACATCATAGTCTTCAAAAACCAAACACTATGGACTCCTCCTATTTTTCAAAAAGTAACAGGCCTGAATAATTAGGTAGGAAGTTAGACAGTTAATGTCTGAAGTTGGGCATGTGGTGAGTTTTGTCATTCTGTTGTCAGGGGGAAAAAGCATGCTGTACAAAGATTTAAAAAAAAAAACAAAACCTGCCTACACACAGTAGCTTGTGGTAGCTCAAAAGTTCCTTCTTAAAATTTTGCCTTTTGCAACTTGAAAAAGATTATTGCAAGTTCTTGGAACAAATATATTTTGTTTTCCTGATGCAACCTTCCAGATACATACTGGAAGGTTCCCGTGTAGCATCTCAGAAGTCTAGCTTGAGGAGCATGGAAGCTTGGAGAAAAAAACACTTTGTTATTTGATAAACACATTACTTTTTGCAATCCTGATGATCTTCTCTGTAGAGTATGTGAAACTTCCTACAGTTGTGTAGGAAGAAGCCTGTAAGTGGCATTAAATGTTATTGAAAATACCAAGAAGTAAACTTGACAATATTAAACCTCTTGCAATTGTAGTAAAAAAGAAGCTGAGTAAAGATATAGCTGAATTCCAGAATATTAGACCACTTGTCTGTACTATAGTCTCTGTAGCAGCAACAGTTGTTTAATCTGAAAACATTTGTAGTTTTTTATTGAAGGTGATCTTCTTAAGCATTGATAATGTTGCTGAGAATGGAAAGGTGACCATGATAGTGCTGTGTGTCTCGGCTTAATAATTGTATAGGACAAGTCATTTGTGTTATCTCACCCCTTTATTGGTAGATTTGAGCATGTGATGCATCTTCTTCAAAACTGACTTAAAATCCACTGTACTGGAGTAAAAAAAGATCCAGAACAGTATTTGTCAAACTTAAATACTGAGCGAGTCTTTAGAAATACTGAAAATAAAGCAAAGCCTTAGGTTGTATTATTTGGTCTCATATGCAGTCAGGAGGTCAACATATGCAAAGACAGCCTGTTCTAGCAACCTATTAGATGAATTAGGAGAAAAGAAAGATTTAAAGCTTTGAAGGAGATTATCCTGCTTTTCTCCACATGGCAGGCAGTGCTGATTAATGCTGTGTGTTTCTTTAATCTCAGGGTTTGTAGGTGAAAACACCCAACCAATCCCAGAAAACAACATTGGAAACCGAATGCTTCAGAACATGGGCTGGACTCCTGGCACCGGCCTTGGACCAGACGGTAAAGGGATAGCAGAGCCAATACGAGCCATGCAGAGACCAAAAGGACTCGGACTTGGATTTAGCTGACAGAAATGCTCTCTGGCTGACAAGTAAAAGTAAAGATTGAAAATAATTTAAAAAGACAAGAAATGCAAACTTGTATTATTTGTTATGATCAGCAAATCCAGTTGTTCTTCTCTCAAAGATCGCTGAAGCCTGTGTGCTTCACATCAGCTACACCAGCTGCAAGGTACAGCCACAGTGACAGAACCAGCGTTTGAGTCTGATTTTACAACGGTGCTAAAATGTACAAACACTGTAGTTTTTTATTTTATCTGGTCTTAAAGTTTGTATTAAACATAAAATTCAGTATATTTGCTTCTTTTCATAGAACCTTCTGACACAGCCAATTTTAGTGTATAAGCAATTTTTTTTTTTTGTAAGTATAATTTCATCTCAAGAACCTTGATAAGGTTTGTCAAGGAAAATTGAACTTTATATAGTAATTGTGTTTTCCCCCTTTTCAGGCAAAATTTCCAAACCGGGTATTTCTAGTGCTTAACAGTATTTGAGGATAAGCTGTCATTTTGCCTGTAAGATATACATGTTTTCCACTGGAAGGTGATATGTTATACAATTTTGTATAAGAGCATGAAAAATGGTTTTGTCATCATAGGAATGCCATTTCAACATCATTATCTGGCAATGTATCACTGTCTTCCACATTCAAGCTCAAAAGTAAAGCTTTTATACTTGTTTTTACATTTGCAGGGTTATCTTTTTTCAGCAGATATTTTAAAATTTTAGAGTTTATTCTGAGTGTGGATATCTCTTTATATGAATAATCTTTAATGTGTCTACACTTAAGAATATATTTCAGCTTTGAACCAGAGAGTTGTATTTTAAAGATCCCTCTGTCTGTCAGTGTTTATATGCTGGGATTTGGTATTTTAAACAATGCAGTGTTCAACATTTGTTTTGTGATTGTGCTGGTGCTAGTGAGCAACATTTAAAGAACATAAAGTAAGTGAAAAAGGACAAGAAGTGAGATTAGGGTGAAGGAAAGGAAGGAAAAAGATATTTTGATAGCATCTTACATATCCAAGCTAGCAATTTAAAATCAAGAAAGATCATTAAGTATTTTAATCAGTACCCTAATGTATCTAATATCAGCAGAAGTAATTTAATTAAACAGCAACCAATCAAGCTCCCAGAGCACTATTGGTCTGTAGTATAAAACAAATTCCACTTTAAAATTAAATGATAGAGCTAAAGAAAATGGTTACGCAGATGGACTTGGGAGAAAATCTTGCACCTGCTGTAGTAGCTAGCAATATTTAATTTGATTGCAGGGGGAACAGGATTTGATTCTTAAGTTTCTTTTTCTTCCCTGTCCTTGCTACCAAACTGCTTAGAAAAATACTTACCTGCAGATTATTGCAAAGATAATTCCTGAGAATAAGGGGAGTGCAGCTTCTTTCATGTTACTGTGAAGTATAGTGATGAATTTTAAGAAGTGTTTTTTTCACTGATCTTTTTCTCTCAACTTCACCCAATTTTTTTCTAGAAAAGCAATGGTAGGAAATGTAGCAGCATTATAACATTGAATTTTCTTAAAAGTTATGTTCATTCTTTCCAGTGTGAGAACTGTCAATTTGGGAATATATTTTTTCGCAGCTTATATAGTGGAGAGGAAAAGATTAGTACCTAATGTTGTTTTAAATGATAGCTGAGTGCAGATGTTCTCTGAGTTTCAGAGGACCCATTTATTGCTCTTTGAATCCTTGATATCATTGTGTGGTTTTGCCTTTTAACATAATAAGAATTTTTAAACAGACTTGGCATTTATAATCAGTGCAAACTTTTTATGAGCATGAGTTTTGGAGCGCAACATAATGATAGACACTTCTATTATCTCTTATACAACTAAACCAAGTTAAATACATTCCATACCCAAAGAATTCCAGGGCCACATAATTCCAAAGAACCTGGAATTCTACAGATGCCAGAGGTAGTCACTTCAGTATTTGTTATTTACTGTAATAGATTGGTATGGCAAGCTCCCATTCTTTCAATGCAATATGCTACTAAGGGCAGCTGAATTCTCAAAACCTCTTTGATTTGTACACCACAATCAGAAATTCCTTGAAATCTTTTGCAGCATGTAAATTAAGGATAGAAAGTGAATTTATTAGTTCTGATTGTTCTGACTCTATTTGGAAATCTGTAATGGAATGTTCATGCTTCTTAAAATGTCATTCTTCTTCTCTGATTACAACTCTGATATATATTGGGTTGGAAATTTTAAGTATTACATATGTAATGCTGTTTAAAGTATTTCTGTGCATTTTACCATAGCAGTATTTCCTCAAGAAATCTGTCTTCCCATTTCATAAAGATAAGAGGAAAATAATGGATACTTGTTGAGGGAAAACTTGTTTTGCCCTTTTCGGCTCTTTGTTCATTCATACAGGTGCACTGAAGTATAAAAGTAGTCTTAATGGAAGAACTATTTAGTCTGATGACAAATCTTTTAACTTTTTATAAAATTATAGAATGGCTTGAGTTGGAAGGGGCCTTTAAGATTATCTAGCTCCAACCCCCCTGCTATAGGCAGAGACACCTCCCTCTGGACGAGGTTGCTCACAGCCCTATCCATCTTGGCTTTGAATCCCTCCAAGCTTTGGTTATCTATAACCTTTCTGAGCAACCTGTTTCAGAGTCTCAGCACCTTCACAGTAAAGATTTTCTTCCTGATTTCTAGTCTAAATCTGCCCTCTTCCAATTTAAAAATGTTTCTCCTTGTCCTGTCTCTGTGTGCCCGTATAAAATGTTGTTCCCCAGTTTTCCTGTAGGCCCACTTTGGGTACTGAAATGTTAGGATAACAGCCTCCATGCAGCTTTCTCTTCTCTAGGCTGAAAAGCCCCAACTCTCTGAGGCGCACCCAGCCCACTGATCATCTTTTGGGGCCTGCTGCAACAGCTTAATGTCCTTCTTGTGTTGGGAGGACACAACTGGGTGCAGTACGCCAGTTGGGGGTCTCATGAGAGCAGAGTAGAGAGAGCCATCTCCGTTGACCTTCTGGTCGTGCTCCTCTTGAGGCAGACAATGATATGATTGGCCTTCTGGGCTGCAAGCACTCATTGCCAGCACATATCGAATCTTTTATCAACTGATACCTCCAAATCCTTTTCCTCAGATTGATTTTGATATGGAGATAAGTATACCTTGTCTGTTTTCCAGCAGGTATTTTTAGGTGCCAACGCTAATGGTCAACTGTAGAAGAAATTGATTTATTAGAATATTTTAATCTCGTATTTTGAGGTAATTTAATGCAGTAAAATTCCCATGCAGAATCACACTATCATTTTTCCACTTCTCATATGTGTGATTTCTGATATTCCAGTCGTGAAATCTTGCACAATTAAGGCTAGCATTAGGAAGAAAAGAAAAAAATATATAATTGTGGTTGTTTTGTTTTGTCTTTTAAAGCTGCTGCAATGTTCGTTGGTTTTTAAACAAGTTGAAGTACTTTTTTTTTTCTTCAGGTTTTTCATATGCCTAACTTAAAATCATCGCTATGTAACTTACAGTCACACCTGCTATAAAAACTGGTTCACATTGTTTTATAGTAGATGTAGAAGTATTTCCAGTAAGAATTCTTACTATGATACTGAAGATTTTTATGCCTAAATAAATATGGGTTCATCTTGTATCTAAAAGTTACTATCACTCACCAAATTGTTTCCATGTAGGTGTTTCATTAATTGGTAGTTAAGCTGTTAACATAATATTCTGCCTATGCAGAATGTTTAGTAAAAAGAAGACACATCCAGTAATATCATCACTGCATTTTGCTACATTCCATTGTGTCAGAGTTCTGTGAATTAAGCCATTAACTGTTAATAAAAGAAACACATGAGCAGTTGCTGGCAGAATCCTGTTTTTAAGTAAATATTTGTTGAAGTCAGAGAAGCGTTATCAATATGCTTATTTTAACAAGTTTATCCCTGCATTTGTCTTTCTTCAATTAGGTCAATAATGGGTGTAGAATGGCAGTAAATAGCTAAATAATATGTATTGAACGCTTTGCTTTAACAGCACAAATGCAAGATGAAATAAAGTAATTAGACTCTGTGGGTTTTGTATGTTCTTTTCTTTAAATTGCACTTTTCAGTGGCGGTGTTATTGCTCAGGTGAGTGCAAAAAAGATTGCTTCTGAAAGCGTAATTAGCATTGCTAATATCTTGTAGCAAGCTCGTGTATATTGTGTTAACACTATTTTGTTAAGAGTATTGTACCTCCTTACCAGTACTTCTTTCTAGGTGGTTATTAACTAGAAGATATGAACCACAGCATCATAAAATGCCTCATATAAAATATTTGCAGCACTTTTGTTAGCATATTCTTTTGGGATGTTTAAATACAAGTCCTCTTAACTCCTGAAGTATGTGTTTGCTTTGACAGCTGTGATGTGACTGTGTGCTTTCTCTTCAAGCAGGTCTCCAAAACTGTCTCTCCAAAGAGAACTTGTGACACTTTTGATTCATCTTTCTGCTCCCTGTGCTGAGCATATTAACAATGGAGACCCTCTTCCCTCTCCTGTCTCATTAATTAAACTCTCATTGATAGGAAAGTTTTGGAGAGCAGTGGCATAGCTAGGACTCAGCATCTGCCAAGGTGTCCACAACAGAATCCCGTACCTAAAGGCACTGTGGGTTCAACTTGCACTGTACAGCGTAGTGAAAAGCAGAATTATTTCATAGGTTCATAGGTTCATAAGGTTGGAAAGGACCTACAAGATCATCTAGTCCAACCATCCTCCTATCACTATCCCTACCCAACTACTAAATCAAATCCCTTAGCACCTCATCTAAATGCTTCTTGAACAGCGCTAGGGACAATCTATCTACCTGTAGTTCACTATCTACCTGTAGTTCAATTGTAAAGCCAATCTGACATGTTAAAAGAACACCATGTTTTTGCTCTGAGTTCTTGGGAAAGTTTTTGTTTGTTTATTTACAGATACAGTAATTAAGATTGTTTTTGTGTGTGTGTGTGTGTGTGTGTATGTTTGCTTGCATAATGATATTTTTGTACTGGAAAAAGTTTTGGAAAATGTGCAGCAGTTTCAGTATGGGTATTCTTAAGTGGTGGGTTTTTTTTTGCTATAGAAACTGTATGAGCTTTAGCAGCATGGATTGTTTATCAGTGCTATAGCTTATATACGGAGTTTGATAAGACTATCAACAAACTTTTTAATATGTCTGCTTTTGACTTACTGCGGAAAACTTTACTAAAGCAATGAAAGTTTTGATTAACTGCCAGTAAGGTAACTAGTGGAAGTGCTTAGCCTTCCTGTGGGTCTCTGTGTCCTGCAACAAAACAGATACTGGAGGTATTTTGACCATAGCAACAGATTGCTTGTTTTGAATAGTCAGTCTTTAAGTAAAAAGCTGAAAATTAAGATTAGATTATCTTTCAGAATATTTGATTTGTAGGTATCTTCAGTTCAGTGTGCCTTAAGTCTTCAGTGTTGTTCTTCCTTCCCTTTTTTCTGAAGAAGTATAACTACATTATGTGTGAAGTGATAATTCCCCATGTTTTTTGTCTCAGAATGTTATCTCATGTATGTGCTAAGTGGTAAGGCTCTAGATTTTCTGTAATTTGTACCAGACTGGCGAAGCTGTTTTACATACCTCATCTAGACAATTATTGACTGTTACTGTCAGTTATTTTTTGACACTTTGACACTTCAAACTTTAATTTTCTTCAGACCCATTGGCCTGCTATTTCCCCAGCCCCAAACTGATGAAGACTGGAAGATATGTAACAGTTTCTGCACCTGAGTATCTCCATAACTTCAAGATGTGATGTTCTTCATATGTATAAAAAGTAAGCATGCATAAAAATGTTTGCCAGCTGAGGCCTTAACTTCCTTCCCTGCTACAGATATGGGCCCTCTATTATTATTATTATTATCAATAATATAAGAAAAATCATAAAACCGTTACACCATGGCATCAGAGTTCTCACAAAACTGTAGAGTCAGCTGAATTGTGCTGGCCTATCTTCAGCATCAGGTTTCTTCAGAGCACCTGTTTGGCTGCTATACCTAATATTGGGTACAATAACTAATTGATTCTGTATGTGTTATATAGTCTTTCATTTCAGCCAAGTAACAAGAATAGGGGAAGAAAAAAAAAGTTTTTGATTCAATAAGGAAATAGCAGAAAGTTAAAAACTGTAGAAATTTGAAATCACTCCAATTTCACTGTAAATAAGCAAGGGGGAAACATATATTAGATGGAGTATGTCCCAAATATTTTCTCAAATGTACAAAAAAAGAAAGCCAGCAAGAGATATGTCATTTTAAGGTATATTAATTTACACTTAAGAGTATTATTGTTAGTGATTAAAAAACAAATAATACAGGAAACAGTTCCATGAGATATACTGTCTCATTTTTGAGGTAAGTTCTCATGGATCTACCACCATTCTTCAGTCTTTCTCAGTGAGTCAGCCTAGTTTGTTCTGCACTTGTCCACTGTCAAAATCCCAGCACCTTCTCAAGCATCTTTTATTGATGGTGCTGGACCTCAGGTTGCTCCCTAGTTGTCCATGTCAGTGCGTTCGGTTACCTGCTTACCGGAACTGATTGGTTTTTGTTTTTTTTTCATTTAACTTCCTTGAAAATTTCAATATATTTTCATATAATCTAGATTCCAGTGAGGACTAATGGTCTTCAATTTTTTCTTCCATAAAATGCTTCTCCATTTAAATCCTTGATTTCACTTAATATCCTCAGTGCTGTTCACCATCCTCCCATTGCTTTCTCTTTTGCAGAAATTTGGCTGTTTTTTTTTTTTTAAAGATTGTTGTGATGAAAGACACAGGGATTTCTCCTGTTGCGTTTGCAAGTAGCAAGTTGCAAAATTTCTTCTCTGTAGTTTTGATTTCAAGTGTTAAGTATTAAACTTGAATCCTAAGCTTGAAGTGTTGCTTTATTTTTTTCAAATGTTCTAGCTTACTACAAGCATCTGAATGTTGTACAATTTGTGAAATAATGTTTAGTAATTATCTAAATCTAAATCTAATTAACAAAATAATAAAGACCTAAAATTTTCTGTATGCCAAACTTTCAGTGTATATGGTGGTGGGCTTCACATTTCTCATAGTAATAGGTATTATCTACAACGTAAAGCATACATAAGTATAACTAATGGTAAATGTACAAATCTCTTGACAATGGATAGCAATAATAGAATGTTAACCTGGATTAAAAGCTTCCTTAGTTCTGATGTAGTTCAATGATGACAGTTGACCCGGCAGCATTTTCCACATTTCCAGGTGGTGAGGGCTCTTGCTGATTGTCCGCACGACAGGTGCTCCAGGATTTCTTTAGAAATTGTTGAAATTACATATGAAGGACAATGTTTAAGTGGTCTTCATTTAGACCCAGTGGTAATTGTGTTACTTGCTACTGCACGTGAGAAATGTGAGTGGTCTTTGCCATGTTTCTGGTTCTTGATCACCCTAGCTGCTGTGCTGCCCTACAGTGTGAAGACTCAGAAGGCTCACCCAGAAGCCCAAAGACACATTCACTCTTAATGGATTATCTGCTTCAGGTGCAAAGGTGAGCATGTGGAGCACCAGCTGCTGAGATGTATTATCAATAATGTCTTGGTTAAGTGCAGATTTGGACTTCCAGTATGGGTAAGAAGCCACGATGTGCTGATCATAGTGTTTGATAGCCATTAACTTGGATTATATTTTTTTCTTCTCGGCACAGGCTGCCAGGAGATGGAGAAAGAGCATCTGGATGATGTGTGAGGTTCATATATTTGGCAGGATCAGTTCATTACAAATGCTCGTTTTTCGGCAAAGCTTTGAGAGGGATTGTTCTCAGTGATCTACTACATGACTGATTGTATGGACCATCATAAAAAGGTTACAATGCCATGGCAAGGGAAGCTTGGGATTTTGCCACAGTCTAGAATTGTGGCCACCTGAAGAATTTTGGCCAGAACCACATTCCTATGCATTCTTTGGACCTAGCAAATCAAAACATACAAAATTAATTAAAAATAATAGTAATTTGAAAAAGCATTGTTTTATGTGTTATGAAGCCTGGGAAGTTATTTAGCTGTTTGTCTAACGAGTAAATGCATTAAATAGATGTAGATCCCTTTAGAGAATTATACATGAAGTAAGGAAAGGAAAGGTTAAATATTGGAACATTTTTAATCTTATCAGCCATGTACTTCACCAAACTGTGACAAAACCTTTGGTTCTGGTAACCCACAGTACCTAGAAGGGGTGGGGTGTTTCTACACAAGCCAATAAATCTGCAATATATTGTTTAATATTCTGTCTTTATGTAAACGTAGACAGGTTTTTTTGTTGTCGTCTTCTCAATCAGTGGTAAAGTGCATTTAATAGCTCACTTAAGGTGTCATCCATTACTATGAGTTACTGTTAGATCTAATTAATAGAGCTGAAATTATTTTGTAATGAGAAATTGAAGTATTGCAGTGTTTTAAAAAAAAAAATTACCATTCACAGCTAATTAATGTTTAACAATGCAAATAAGCTGATAATTATATTTCAAGCCATAGAAAAATTCTGTGACACTATATATACTACCTTTGTGATCCCATTGGTTTGAAATAATGTTTTTACAGAGAAATATTTGGAAGAGGTTTCTAAGCACACAAGGAATTGAGAGAGCTGTCCTTTTGTTCATTGGGAGCCAGAATCAGCAGCTATTTCTTACAGTAAACACTAGTGAAGAGAAGAAAAAAGGTGAGGGTATGAATGTAGTTGGAAGTTAGGAAATCATGTGAGTTCTTGGCCAAAATTTCCTGTCTGCTCCAACTCAGCTGCTTTTCAGTCTGTGCAGGTATTACTAATGCAGCCCAGGTGGCATGGGATCTCTTGGATCCTTTGTGATAAAGGTGCTGTCATTGTCATTATACTGAAGCAAAACATGTTTCTGACACATATGTGGTAAATCAAATAGGAGGAATGCTGGCAGTCTGGCTATGTGAGTTTGGAGTAACCATTTCTCATCACTGTTAACTTTGGCAAATGCAGTACGCTATTAGTCTTTTGATTTTTAACCCAATTTAATAATATTTATTGCCTATTCAGATGTCAATTTAACATCACAGAAGTTTTTTATATCAAAATTTATCCTCAAAGTGGTATTATCTTTTTTTTTTTTTTTTTGAGTCAACCAGTAATAAATACTATTTTATTTAGCAAGATTATGTAATATATAACCAACTGACAAGTAAATCACGCAGTCTTGCTGCTGGCGTACCGCTCAACACAAGCACATCACTTTGTACCCCTGACATTTTAAGTAGGCCCGGTTTTCTCTCCAGCAAGACGATGCCATTAACTGCCAAGGGTGTGATCTACTATTACCACTTTTGGTTTTATCTATACATTAGAGTTGTCTTCTGACTTTGAGTTGTCGGACAGCATAAATCATCCTCCAATTTGCAGATGCCACTTTCTGTGCTGCAGAAGTGTCCTTTAATGATACTTTACTTTTCCTGCAGGTGTGTTGTTCCTTGTGGCCACACTGCCAGTAGCCCACATTCCCCCACCTCAGGCCTTTCCTAAAGGACTGATGACTGCTGAAATAATGTTCCACAAACTGGGATCAGCCCATCTTCCTTAAAAATTGATTTCTGATTTTGATTGGTTTACAGTTTATATGAAGCTTTCTGATCGTGGCCCAGATGTTCATTTGAGAGTCTCCTATAATAATTAATACTTGTTCTGCTGAAAGCCACCACCTCTGTTTGTGCACTATCTTGCAAGTTTCTCACTGGAAATCAATTCCTTTCTGTCTTATGTTCATTTCCATTGGGAAGGAAAAAGAACTGTGGAGGAAATTTTTTTTTACTTAAGAGTTTTAAATTGATATCATTAATTTGTGGAAGAAGGGATCTGATTGAAGACTTCTGAAAGTTTGAGGTTGGGCAGCACAGATCTGGAACGTAGAGCATGCTTGGGTGGGCACAAGCACACTGTAACCTGTACAAGAGGGAAGAAGGCCTGCAGAAAGCTGTGCTCAAATTTTTATGCCTTCAGGAAGGGTTGGTTGAACATTTGCTGATATTATCCTCACTCTGTAAGCTGACTTAATGAAAATATTGAAATCTGTTCCCTACAGACTTAGTATTTCATACAGCTTTACTCTGAAGGTGTAATGACTAGTTTCCCAATCATGGTCCAAGATTGGGATTTGTATGGATTCCTTTGCTGTCCTTGATGATAGCTGTTACGAGGCCCTACCTGGTTGTTTTTTCCATGCTTTGACAAGTTCCACGTCCTGCTCCGTATGTTTTTTGCCCCACATAGGTCAGAACAATTAGTCACGATAGCTGCTGCAGCTCTCCGGTTAAATTTGTAATTACTATTAAACATGTTTTAATTTAAATAGATCTTTAAGAAATGTCATGAAATGTAACACCGTATCACTAATCAGATGGTCTAGTACACGGTTTTAATTGTAGCAGGTGATGCACTCTGGACGCTATGTAGAGCATCGATGTTTTAATTTCTAAACAGAACTTCACAAGCCAAGGAGGAGCATGGAGTTGCCTTCCTGCAGCCTCTCTCACGCTCTTGTGTTCTTCCATCACGCCCGTTAACAACTACGCTAGAAACAAGCAGCAGATTTTTTTCCACTCGGTGAGTAATTGTCTGCACAGCAGTGACAGATGTGCAATATAGCAGCTTCTTCAGGAAAAAATTAACAGTTTGTCCAGCATGTCAGCTCGCTCTTTTTAGTGCTTCGGAGGTCTTGGCCCCATTATGGATGATTTAGAAATTGAAGCAAGCTAAGACCAGCTGCCTGGGTTGAAAGCCTTAGTTAGTAGCCCTCATCTGCATTCCAGTATTCACTTACATCTAGAAATTGGTAGGGCCCCTCTGGCCACAAGATGAGTATGGGCTGACAATGCCTTGATTTGTTGAGAGAGAGAATAAATGGGTTTTTCAGAAGATGAGGAAATATCACCATTACTGGCCAATTTACAGCATTTTATCTGTTCTTCAAACATGTCACTTTTGTTATTGTTGCATGGTAATTACATAGTGAAACGGAAAGAAAACAAATTCTGGTTACATATTCAGATGGATTGCAAAATCATATAATCCTGATAAATGCCCATTTATGATACACACGGATGAAAGGTTCATTTTAATTTTGAATAGCTAGCACAGCCATAAATAGGATATAGGATTAGATCCCACAGAATCCGATTACCTAAAAGCAAATAGTATTTTTCTTCACTTTTTTCATAACCAGTAAATTCAGTGTGCGCAGGGTATTTAAATAAGCAGGCTTTTCATAAAAGAATATGAAGTAAATATAGTACAATAGTTTCTATATTTTAAATATAGTCATTTAGGACTATTCAGCTAAGTCTTTTCTAAAGCACTCATTTGTAAATAGACATCAGCCCATCAATATTGCTGAAAAAAAATACCATACAGATATGGCCTATAAAAGATATACATTCATGGCAAATAGAAGAAGCTCTTCTAGTTGGAAATGTAGTCTAACAATAACAGCAGATAGCATTGCTTATATGAATTGCAACTATTAACACTTCTTAACACCCTTCAAGAATGTTTTAAGGCAAATATTGCATTAGTTGAGAAGCAAATATCATCCCAGGTAACTGCAATTCTGGCAGCAGTTTTCATGCCAGAGTCATTCTGTGAAATATGAGGAGCTCATTTCTTTTAGTGAAAGACACTGGAAGAGATCTGTGTGACAACATGGGTGTGTATCAGCAGAAAGCAGATGATTCCTGATTTCTTACATAGGTGAAAAAAAGAAAAAAAGAAAAAAAAATAAACCTGCTCTGTGCATAAAGCCATCTACTTCACAATTCTTGGCATCTAAATTATCTTCCCAAGACTGCAAGGGAGAGTTACCATCACGTGAAGAAGAGTGGGGATGGTAGAGAGGTAAGCACCCATGATCAGCTCCCTCATCCCCCTCTCCAGGAGGGGACGTGACGCTTCTGTCTCAGGAGGAAGCCAAGCACGGGACTTGTGATATGTCCAAGGCAGTGGGCAAGCACGGTGGCAGAGATGGCCACCTACATGAGCTGTCAAGCTTCTGTGTAAACTTCCATGGGAAAATACATTTAGTACATCCATTGCATAGCACCAAGCTGGTGCTATACTGTGCTCAGGAAGACTTTGTGCTGGACGCTGTTCTAGAACAGAGAATTAAAATGTCTAATTAAAGTTCTCTCACCAAGAAATGAAATTAGGCTCTTACTAAACATTCACATGCAGTATAGTCTCACCTGAGTTTCTTGAGCTGTTTTTATTCAATTGCATCAAAACCATGAGTAAACCATGAGGCAGAGTGAACAACGAGCCTTGGTTGGTGCTGCTCTCAGGTGACTGAACTGTATCTGCCTACATTTGTTCACCATGTAATCTTTTAAAGATTTGCAGCTTTGGGTCACTTATTGCAGTTCAGGTTATGGCCACAATAAGCCTGATGGTATTGCAGGAAAATATAACATAAAAGCTTGGCATCATCCTCTTCCTCATTCCTATGCTGAGTTTTAATAATTTAACCTTTGTCTTTCCTTTGGCAAGTCCTGAACATATATATATAGCTATTGGCAAGATCAATGGAAAACTGCACAATGCAACTTTATAGCAGATTAAACTTCCTGGTGACAGAGAGGGAATAGATGAGAACAGCAATCTGAGAGATCCTAACAGGAACTCTCCTGCCTGGGACTTATGAGAATGGACTGTCTGCAGCAGCTCCCTAGGGATGGTGACCAGCAGACTGCGTGGTGACTGCAGGCATGGCTTGGGGTGGAGGAGCCATGGTTCAGGGTTTCAGAAGAAATCAGGTGATCTGACCTGAATTACGTTCTGTTGTATTTCTTTAGAGGGTGTACTGGGGAAGAATCTGAAATGCACTTTCCATGGAATTGTCTCTTCCATAGTTCTCTTCCCTTAACTAAGTTGTGTTATCAGCTTAGGAACGATTAACATTATTCCAGAAAAGGTTTTTCATGTGCTGCAGAGTATAATAATGGAAAATATGCAGAATGGACACAAGAACTGTACATATCCCAGGAGACATATCTGTTAGAGAAATTGCTGGCCAAAAATATTCACATACAGTAAGTGTATCTACCACAGTTTTGTACGCTCTGTTTTATCTTGGAGCATTAACAGCGTTCTGTATTTTGTTAATTTACCTCTCAAATCTCTTCTGAGGATTGTGATGTAGCATCCCTTCTCAGCAGGCTTCTCAGTGTGACTCAGCAACAAAACTGTTGTTCCAGGTGTAGTCTTGAAATGATCTGGGAGAAATTCCAGTATTGGACTTGCAGTGTTTTCTGATGGTGTGTGTGTCTGCATGCCAAGAAAGCAGTATTTTAACTTGAATAACATTTGGAAGGGATTTTGACTTCTCAGTATGGTGATACATGGACACTTGGAATAAGACTAGTATGTAACAGGGATGATTTCAGCTTTGGTGAATCATTGCCTTGCTTTTCCTCTCCCCTTCAGACTGAAGATTTCCTACTGCTTCACGTAAAGCAGTGTTGGGTTAGGTGTGTGCTACTCTAGCCTGATTTTAAACAAGCACCCAAAGTGGCTGTTGAAGTCTGGATGATACTTGGTCATAACCTTTAAAAAGATGGTAGTTTTGCCACGAGAGAACTTATGAAGAAGTCCTCCCTTAACTATTATAATCATCCTGATTGTTTTAGTGGCAGGGAGCCTCCCAGAACATCCAACTATTTGGTACAATTGCTTCCAAAATGCAGACTCCTCTTTGACTGTAGATCCTGGAGGTGTGCAGGAGCTACCAGAGCTTCTTCTCTTTGTCTCTGATGCTGCACACATATGAGATGTTGCAGCTGACTCAAAAGCCTTTATTTCTTGTTGTAGATGTACCCGTTGTCAGTGATACTGGATCAGAGTAGCCCAGGAGAACAAGGATGAAGCTGCAGCAAGATCTAATAAGGCTGAAATCATAACAGGGACGTGGATGTATTACAGATATAATTAGGATGAAGTGCAGTTATCTCAAGGGTCCTTAAAATCACTTGTTGGTTAACAAAAAAAATACTTTTACACTGGGAACTGGCATAAGGTCACTTAAGCAGACCTCAGCAACAGGAATTTAAACTGTGCCATCTTCCCCACTGCTGCCAGCCCCAGCAAAGAGTATGAGCCATCAGGAAGCTCAGTCCGTGTCTCAGTTCTCCCAGAGATCATTCCTAAGCTTTAGTTTTCTGCACAGCTCTTTGTGCCCTGTTTTCTGTGACAGTTTCAAGCTGCGATTAATTAATTAACAAGTTGATGTTAATTAATTAATGTTAATTTGTCCCAAACACAAGAACAATGAATGGTTTTAGGTCAGACTTGGTTGCCATTCTCCTCTCAGTGCTTTTCTTTACATTTACTGGCGTCCAGATGCTTAGAGGAAGTGGCAGCTGCCTTTGTGGAAGTGAAAGGATACAAGAGTATGGTAGTCTGAAGTAATTGAGCACATTGATCCAAGCAAACAGCTCAACTGATTCAATTACTAATCTAGAAGTTGTTGCTCATTTTGTTTCTAACTTTGTGTCTTCAGTCTGCAAATCCACTCAGTGTGTCCACTGTTTTTTTATGAGGTTAGTGAATATGGTAGAGTTAAAGCAAAGCCATTTCCATAAATTGTGTGGCTAATCCAGAACATAATATTTGTATAAGTTGCATATATTGGATATAATGCTTCCTGTTCATTTCCATGGAAACTACAACGGATACAAAGAGCACAATAACACTGATAAGCAAATTCTCAGCTACAGATCACTGTTTTCAACCTAGCCAACACCATTGGCTGTGCACCTTTCCCAGAAATGGACAAGCATCTGCGTGTCATGCTCGTAAACCTCTGAACCAGCAGAGGTGATCCACTTTCACTTGTGCTGAGACACAGCCCAGCACCTCCCTGTGCTCGCGCCCACTGTTGGGTCTCCACAAACATTCAGCAAGCATTAATGAGTGTCAATGGGTGCTGGTTTTTCCACATGGAGGAATTCAGTGACACACCTTTGCTTCATACACCCTTCCATGTCAGATGCCATTCTGTCAGACTGCTCCTCTGCTGCCATCTGTCACATGGCAACAACATGTAACAGGATGTTGGTGAAAGGTTTGGCCTCTGTTGCCATACCACCACCATCTGCCTCTGACATGGTGGGCTGACAGAATAGAACAGGAGACATTACTTTTGGAAAAACCCTGAAGTATAGGACAGCACAAAGAAAAAGCGACCCTGTTAGAATACACTCACATCCCAAACCCTGTGCATCCTGTATTGATGGGCACAAATTGGCAACAAACCCCGTACCATGCTCCTGGGCTATGCAGACTGGTGTGAGGATTTCCACCCCCATTGCTGTGTGCCCTGGGGGCTGGAGCTCATCTTCCCATAGATGACAGATCACGGCAAAACAGAATAAAAGCAATTGCTATTTTTCACGCTGTCCTCTGCCATTCCTTCCCGTAAGCAGCAGATTGTTGTATGTTAATGTTTCTATTGTTTTAATATTCTTGTTTTCCTCATTCATATTCTGAGGTATTATTGTTAGTGCCAACCCATTTGATTTATTATTTAGAGAAAGCACTTGTTCAAAAAGTCAGCGCTGGATATTAAATGGTGATTGCTTGCAATGAATTTCTTTTTAACATCTGCAAAGACAATTTTGTCTTTTCTCCTTCCACTTAACTCTAAATGAGATATCTTAAGCATAGTTAAATAGGATTCATAATATCTTGCTGACTGAAAATCATCTTGAAATGTGGAATGTGAGGGCAAAAATAGTTATCACATACAAAACTCTATTCCCTCTGAATTTCTAACGGAGGGCACTGTCCCTGGGTGCACATTAGTATTCCTGGTTGTGTGCATGGTGGAGGAGCCAGAGCCACAGGGCTGCTCAGGTACGGGTCTGACTGTTCTCTTCATCTCCATTTCCCTGGGTTTTAAGCCATTGACATTAGTACTCTAGTATTTTGTTTATATATATGTAAACTAATGCAAACATTTTTTGTGTACTTAACTGTGATACCTAGAAATACTCCCTGAAGCCCATTCAATTTGAGAGAGATGTTCTACTGCCTTGAGTAACCATCAAATCAGCTTGATGTTCACTTAGAATATTTTGTCATTGTTATTTTTTGGCCAGAAAAATAGCGTCTCAGTAACTGTGTCATTAGTATCAGTGTCATGGTACAGAGGTAGCACAGTACCTCCATGTTAATAACTGGTTTTACACAGCTGCCTTAAAAACTTGTGCAACTGTGCATTGAAGGATCCTCAACTGTATCCTTGAAAAATAAATGTGGAAGGGGCCATAAATTAAGGTACAACTCAGATGCTCATTGTCACTAGCCAGGTTACCAAAATAGACCAAATGAGGATTAAATGGCAGGTTTAATTAAAGATAATTATCAGGAAGGCTGGCAAGACAAATACATCTGTTATTTCACCCGTTTCCTAATATGAGCAGTATGAAGGGACTGAGCTTTTTTGTTTTGCTTTGATTTTTCTTTGTAGTACAACAATACCGTGGTAGCAACTAAGTATGTGAATGTTTAAATTAGTTGGCTTCCTTAAAAATTACAGCCATAGTGAAACACTAGATAGTCCCTGGTATAGAATGTGATATATTTCTGAATGTATTATTATTTATAATGAAGCTAACAGCAGTGATGTGAGCTGCAGAGTGAGCTCTGCTCGCATAGACATTTTGTCCCCTTTCCCCAGTAGATTGCAGCAAGCAGTGGCAGTGACTCAAGCTGCAGAAGCCACACACTGACTGTGCTCCTCCTGTATGCCTTTCAGGCTGCATACCTCTGCTGGATCTGTTGGAAAGAGAAACATCGTAACAGAGACCCATGAGAAGTGCATTGTATCACAGACTGATGGTGTGCTTGGTAATTGCAACAGAATCAGAGAGTACCCCAGTAATAGATTTTTTTTAGCTTTTTTTTTTCTCCTTTAATTCAAATCTAGCTGTTATATCAGGTGTTAGCATGTGTGATGGTGTGATGAGTAGATGCTCTTTTCATACTAAGAGAATTCAGACTTAAAACTGCCAACTATGTCTTTTATTCCATACTGGTTTTTATCCCTCATACGGCACGTGGGTTGCAAAATATTATTTTGTGAACAAGTTATTTTATTGCAGTGGTTTTTCTGTTTCCTCCACGTGGCTTCATCCTCCCGTTTGCCTTTAGGAAAAAAGGGCATACTTTCAAAAGACATGAAATTAATAACTAACACATTTTAAAATCTGCATGATTACTTGAGAATGGGTAATTTAAAAAAAAACATACTTAGATGTGTACATGCATATAATTTTATTTCTTCTTAGTTTAGAGTAGCATTTAAATGGAGATGGGCTTTTACTGAGAAAGGCAGTAACAAGTACTTGTTTGAATCTCACTGACTTCTGATGAAACATGTGCTGAGTAGAAACGTATGCTGTATTTGTGCAGAAATCCTTACCTGGCATCTGACCTGAGGGTAGAGAAGAGGCTGAAGAAGAGATGCCTGTAAAGAATTCTACATGTTTATGTGGTTGTGACCCATTTGGACATTGTTGACTGGCCCAAGGTAGACAGCACTGGCACCGTGGTGGTGGTGGGAAAGCACAGCTGGCTGCACCTGCCTCCTAAACCTCTGCATGAGGGAGGACTGGAGGCTGGAGCAAAAATGAGTACCTGTGTGGCTGCACGATGACCTGGAACAAGGGTGGCACCCCAGGGTGGCCCCACCTGCATGGAGGACAGAAGAAATCATGATGAGGATTGATCTAACGGAGTTGTAGTGGCTCCCTTGGATACCACAGTGGCACATTGAGGTCTATAGATCTGCATTTAAGGACTCCTAAATGGATCTCGTGACTGGCCTGACAGACCATGACTGCTGCAAAGTAGACACTACCAGGGGTGCTGTAAATCTGTTGCAGACCTCAGGTAGCTGAGCATCACCTTGGAGACTGCCCCATGTGCACACCACACCCAGCAGCTGAAAGGCTGGTGTTCGTGCTTGGATGTGTTGTTTTCCTTAGCTCATTTTGTGGTGGTGCTCAAGTCTAAAAGCTCTTTCACTTGGTCGCACAATAGCAACCAAATTAATCAGGTGGAGATAAATGGAGAAAGCTCCTAAAACCAGTAAGCTCTCTTTGTGTCCCCCAACGTAGTGTTTCTGTTCAAGATGGTGTGGGGATTTTTTTCTTTCTTGTTTTACCCTCTTTTTTTTTTTCCTCCCCCGAAGTGCTCCTGGGTCACGTCTTTGCATGTAAGATTTCAGCCTACAGCAAGTTGTTGCTGATGATGAATTACAAACTGCTTGAAGTCAGAGCTATAAGGGAAATTCTGACACAAGCTTCAGTACAGCAGCACGGACTTGTTTCCCAGACACCAAAATAAACCAGTATTTTCCTTTTGAAATCGTTCTATTAAGTCATCCCCAGCTTTCAAATCCTCCTCCGTTTCTTCCCAGATTCCCGTTCTGAGTTATCTGTGTTGTTTTGAAAAGGAGAGTCTCTAGCCTGAGCCTGTGCTCCCAAGTCCTGCTGTTTGTTGCCTAAGGAGCATACAAAGGTTTAGATTGCATCTTTTCAATGCATTATGGCACCGCAGCCTAAAGCCAATACTTGTTTTTTAACTGGCAACCTGCCTGTACGAATGGAGGAAGCAGATTGCCTCTTTGCTGAACACTTAGACAAGGTACTGATTTAACAACAGTGGACAAGCAGCTGGGAGCTGGGCTGTCAGCCTGTCACACACTGACAAATCTGTTGTTCATATTCAGGCAGGATGTTCCAGTTAGATTGCCATCAGTATCATCCATCTACCACAGGCATGCGAGGCGTACCCACATTGCCTGCATACCCATGGACAAAATGCTGTTGATACAGTTTTCCAGGGGAATCTTAAGAAAACAACTAATTTGCTGCTTTTTTTTTTTCCTGTGGTCTTCTGCAATGAGATCAGTAAGAAAGCAGATTCAATTTTTGTCTCTTCCTTTGTTTCCCATTCGGTATGCTGGAATTATGCGTGCAAATTGGTGGTTACTCCAATTTCATGTCTCAAGCATGAAAAGAAACCTCTTGAGTGGAGCCTTACCACTTTCTGTCAAGCCATGAAAGCTTTTTTCAAAATCCAATTTGATAAAATACGAACTAAAACAGAAATTATAAAAGCAAAAAAAAAATTGAGATTAGTAGACGCGCTTAGGAATGACATTGTTCTGGCTTCCAGACTGATTTTCAACATATTTTCATATAACCAGCGTGTTTGTAAGACTGAAGTAATGCACTCCTGAATTATTTCACCCATGTGGCAGAGCTCAGTCTGCAAGGGAACGCTCAGCTGAAGCCCATCCATCCTTGCTCATGTTCATCAGCTGCCGTTGGTCTGCGCTGGGCTGTGCATAGGAATGGGTGCAGGGAGGGTGTGTGTGTCAAAGCTGTAGAACTCATGAGGTAAATATTTTAACCCAGCCATACTCTTGCCTATTCCTTTCTTTTTTTTTTTTTCTTTTTTAATTTGGAAAAGCTGCTTTTGAATACTCTGATTGTATATTCAGTGGATTATAGTTTTAAATTGTCTGTCCTTATGTCATAGTTATCCAATTTGCAGCCCCGTGTGCCCTTTATCTTTTCCTGTTCCAGCTTCAGATCTATAATCCCAAAGCCCACAAAATGAACTCCTGAATTTAGGTAGGGAAGAAAGAAAAAAAAAGAGGTCCATGTGTATAATTTCATCTGAATTTACCATCTGATTTGCTGCTGCCTGTTCATCACCTCTGAGTGATAGAAAAACCCCACAGCTCTCTCCAGGAGGTGACGGAGGAAAGAGTCCTGTTAACTTCCTACTAATTCTCAGGGTGTTATATACCTTTTTACATTCACAGACAGACACCAGTGTAATTTAGAACAGTAATGACTCTGAAAAGTGGTAAGCTAGTCAGATTCTTAGTATTAATCTATATCCTTTCACATTTTAACCTAATACTGCAAAAATCATAATGTGACATACATTTACGTAGTGTGTAATTTAATCAGCTAATATCTTCAAGTCCTCTCTGTAGCCTCTTCAATATAATACCTTTTCTGGTCAAGAAAGCCATTTAACTTCACTATATTTTTCACAGTAAGGTTCAAGATTTTCTGGAAAACACTGAGTTCATGTAGGTTAGTTACATTTCCTGTCTAAAAGGAAAAGAAGAACCTTACAATTTGAAGCTCTTTTTTTTTTTTTTTTTTCCAGTAAACGGACAGAGTGCCTGGAGCCATATAAAAGATTGGTAAAACATGCATCAAGAGAGCAGACCGATGATCTACGGGAATTTCTTTGTTGAAGCAACCACAGCCCAGAGCCTGGTCCGTTAAAACAACCCTACAGGTTTGTCAGACTTCAAATGCAGGCTGTAGGCACGACAGGTAAGGGGATTTCTGTGTTCTTGATAGAAATATAAATAAAGTCTGAGAGAATCAGACTGCTTTTGTGGTTGAATATGAGTAGAAGTAAACATGCTTTGAAGTGTTTTATACCTGGTCACATGTCAAGGCTGAGCTCCAACTTTTTGTACACAATGGCAACAACATCAGTTCTCTATCACTGTAAAATCTCTGGGTGTTCTGTTCTCTGCTCTGAAACCTCAGTCATCTTTGATTGACAGGAAGATTACCTAATAAACCTTCCCCACAAACTAATTAATCACTGTGAATACAACACTAAATTGGCAAGCATAAAAAAGCAAATGAGATGGGTGTTGAAGACCGTTTTCGAATGACCTTAGTTGAAAGCCAAGTACAGAGTGCTGAAAGCAGCAATAACATCATGCTGCTGGGTAAACTTCTTCACTGGGGTGGGCTTCACCCAGTTTGAGGGTGGGCTGTGACATCATGACATGATCAGACAGGAGCCCGTCCAATTGATGGGACTGGGACACCACCTCTCCCGATAGAACTTGGGATTTGCTTCATAGCTCCTTTGCCCTCTTTTTGCAGTTATTGATAGCAAGTACTTCTCACAAATAAAGCACTGTTACAGACATTATTATCCTAATGCAGAAATCCCAGTGTACTTCCTGTGAGCTTTGTTTCATGACCAGAGAGCTCCTCAGCACACGGCCCTTTGAGCTTTGGGAGCAGTTCTTCCCCAGACAGAGGTTTCACCAAGATAAAGTCACCACACAGTGATATTCCTGACAAGTTTAACTAAGTCGGAGGCTTAGGTCAACATGAGATCTTCTCTACTTTCTTCTTTCTTTTCTGATGATTAAATACCATGCACTGCTTTATTTATGGCTCAAGTACAGGGCATGTGAGCATGACAGGAAATACAGTTGCCAGTTCTTCCAACCTTGAAGGCAGGACCAACACTAGACTTTGCTTGGGCAGTGGAGCAGTTCTCAAACAGATATCCACAAACCATCTCAGGAGCTGGCTAACATTTTTTTCCTGATCTTTTGCTTCTTCTACACCTATGCAAACCAGTGATGGTTGCTACCATGTGCCTGTGGGCAGATCAGAGCAGTGAGTAACTGCAATCCAGCTGGTGCTTCTCCTTTTCACTTAATATTTGAATAGCACTTATAATAATAATCTAAAACGTGTGGCCTTTGAACTGCCTTCCCCTCCAGCTTCTTGGGGCTGTACACAAGCTCAAAGGGGGCCAAGCACAATGTAGCATTTGTATCTTTTTCCCTTCTCCATCCCACAGGTTTGTGCGGTCCCAAAGGCACACTCTTCTGCACAAGCTGTATCTCATCTCTGACCACAACCATTGCCCTACACAACAAGGGATGGCAGTGGCATGGCTGCAGCTCTCCAGCTGCTTCTCGGCCTCCCACAGCCCCCCCCCTTCTCTTCCCCTGCCAGCCCCTTCCCTTCCCTGTTTTCATCCCGGCTGCTCAGAGGCAGCAGAGAGAGGGAGAGAGGAATTATTTATTGTATGCCTGTTGAAAATGAAAGGCTTTTACATTTTAATGAGCACTAAATAGGAGCGAGGAAATATTGTTCATTAGCTGTAATCTGTGGAATTGCTTGAGTGAACTTCCTTTGGAGGCCGCTTTAAACGGTTCACTCAAGTAAAGCAGTTTGTATGGTAATTAAGGGAGCATTTTTCTGTCAACATCTGTGCCGCTATTTATAACGCTGAAGGTATCTTATTGCTCCACCAGAGAAACATTAAAAAAGATGGGCAGAGGGACGGTTGTATTTTTTTTAAATATATATGTATGTGTACACATACATATATATATGCATGTAACGTTTCTACCTTCAAAACCTCTTCCTTTCTCCTGCTTCCTTTTTGCTTTCTTATTCTCTTCCTGCTACCCCTCAATTTGCCAAGAAAAACACCCTGTCCAGTGTTTTGTGATAGTAAGGATTATCATCCTGACATCTTTCCATTAATCATACCCTTTGCTCAGCAGCCAGGCAGAGAGACTCAATCTGCTCAGCAAAAACAAGAGGCCTGTGTCTTTGGAAACCACTCTCATCTCTCGTCACTCCACAGTGCTGAAGATGCCTTTCGGCTGTGTTATCACCTTGTCCATGGAGGGATGGCATAACGTGGCTGCATCCTCAGCACATCCCTCTGGGAAGCCCAGCCAGAGCTTCTGGTGCCCTGCAGGAGTGGCAGGGGGAGATAACCTTTTGCGTGTTTGATCTCATCATGTTGAGGTTGGTACTTCAATTTTGTTGCTGTAAGATTGCTTGGGAAAAGAGTTCGGGTGCTATGAATGAACTTGCTTTTCTGCATACAGAAATAGAAATGTGTGTTCGCATTCAGTTGATGGTTGGACTTGATGACCTTAGTGGTCTTTTCCAACCTCCATGATTCTGTGATCATTTTAACCCTGACCAGCCCATACGTAGCCAACACCAGGTATAGTTTTACCCTTACCTCCTCCATCTTTGTTTTCTCCTGTACTCACAATGATGAAGTTTGCATCCTGAATGCAGTTCATCACTTAGAATATGGCAAGTGTTGCCCTGAAAAGCTGGAATTGCTGAGGTGGAGATGGATGTTACGCCGTGCCTCTGAGCCCAGTTGTCTTACAATGACTCCAAAGTAGCTGTGAGCCATCTCCTGCTCTGGTTGTGTGCAATTCCAGTTTCCCAACCCTAAACGTCTTTCTGCTTCCTTTCTCATGATGCAAATGCTTCATTTATGCCTCAACCGCTTTGCTTCTTCCTTTAGCCTTCTGATGTTAATTTTTTCTTCCCCAGAGCTAAACCCAAATCTGAGGATTTTCCATGGTTTTGTCCTGTGTGTTTTGCATGCATGCTGAGAAAGGTGTTCTGAAGAGAAAGGGATATTCATTCAGTAATGTATTGTTTTCACTTGGTGTAACAGAAAATATAAATAAAATAAATAAAAAACTTCCAATATATGTGGAAAAATGCACGTAGAGCTGAAGCTTGCTAGAGTGCACCAGAAGCACTGCCCTGTATAAATTAAAGATGCTTTGCCAGAGCCAATAACTTTTATAGATTTTTCTTTACCTGTAACGAAGGAAAAACATAAATGACTATCATAAAAAGTAAACATTAGAAATAGAAAATCCCTTTTACAGCATTCAGTCCATCTTTCTGCCAATAACAAGTTGTTCCCTGTAGTATATTTTTCCAGTGATTCCTCCAGTCTAGTGTTAAACATTTTGAGTGAAGGGCCTTGCTGCTCCCTTGAGAGGAGGTCTGAAAGCCTTGTGCATTTCAATGTCAGGAAGTTTTTCTCAGCAACTTCAATTTTCTGTCTGTATTTCTTCCTGTTAGTGTTAGGATGTCCCTATAATTCTGTTCATTTGAATTTTCATACCGATGCTCTTTAGAAGGTATGTGCATTGTGATTCTGTATCACCATTTTACAGTTTTCAAGCAAAATTCACTACACACTTTTACAAAAATTATTCTTGGCTTAATTTAAGTCATGAGTAGCGTTTCTGTAATGTTTGCATCCTATTTATAGCAAGAACACTTATTGTAACACCAGTCTTAACGCCACTCCTCTTTTATTTTGATGGGTAACCAAATCGCAGGACCCTGACATCTGCTATTTTTGGTAAGGGGCCAATGCTGGTTTCACAAATGGGAAAAGTGCTTTCAGAGAGGAAAATTGGAAGGAGACGGAGAGCAAATAATTGCAAACAAAACTAACTAGCAAGTTAAGAGAAGCCCAAAACAAAAGGAGCGATATTTTTCAGAAGAAAACAAATGAGTGAGGGCATTTAATAAATGAGAAATTTACCTGAAGATAGATACATTAAGGTTGGAAAAGACTTCTAAGATCGTCGTGTCCAACCTCCAACCCACATCCACCATGCCTACTAGCTGTGTCCTTCAGAGCCACATCTAAATGTTTCTTGAACACTTCTGGGGACAGTGACTCCACCACCTCCCTGGCAGCCTATGCCAGTGCCTCACTGCTCTTTCTGAGAAGTTCCTCATATCCAACATGAACCTCCCCTGGCACAACTTGAGGCTATTCCCTCTCATCCTATAGCTCCTACTATCTCTCACAAGGTGCACAGACAACTGTCTGATAGCATGAACACTGTCAGGGGCAAAGCAACCTGGTTCATGTCTTTGCTGAATTGGAAGAAAAAAAAGTAGCTATTAATCAGGAAGCTGATTCCTTGTTGGAAGGTTGCATTTGGTTATTGTGTCCAACCTTCTGTGTATCACAGAATTTCAGATTTGTCTTAGACTTCTTGTGAACTTTCAACTTCCAAAAGTTACCCAATCTTGATTCGTTTAATTTCCTTTAGTATTTTCAGCTAAGCTCACTGTTCCTGAAGACAACTCCAGAAGATATGTAAAGACTTCCACTTGGTTACTATTGGCTGTAATGTTGGAATTGTCTACCCTGGTGATGCAGGACTAAAACAGAAGCCTGCCTAGTGATTAGTTATCCATAGTTCCTGCAAGGTACATTTTATGTATTTTCATTAAGTATTGAATCCAACCTAGTTGTTTAATGCCTTTTATTTAAGAGGTTTCACAGTGAAATAAAATACCACGCAAAAAGCAGGAGAGATGGAAAATAACTCTCTACAGTAATTGCTCATTATCTCTTCAGTTTTGTTAGTGGTAAATACAAGACATGTCAAATGCTCCTACCTCTTTCTGCTGTAAAGGTAAGTAAACCGTATTTTAAAAACATCTTCTTAAATTGTGATGAAATTGTTACTTCCAGCACTGTAATGTATGGCATTATGTGGTGCCATATAAAAGGCAGCTTCACAGGCTGCTCTGGCTCTGCATCACCAGTGCATCTCCTTACAGATGAGGTCTTACATGTGAACTTATCTTTGGATATAAAGTTGAATGAAATTTAAGTTCATGGAGAAACTTTAATGCTTTGCTGAGTGAAAATGCATTTTAGTAGATGCTTAAGTACTTTTCTCAAGAGGTTTACCATGCATAAGACTACTTAAAAGGCCCTTCTGAGTTAAAAATACCTGAAGTTCTCTCTAATGAGGATGTGTAGCATTCTACTCAAGGTAATCAAGACTCATGACATCACATATTTTAAAATTCTTATTAGGAAAGACAAAAAAACCTTACAGTCGATAAGGTAAGTGAAGGTTCAGGTGAAAGATGGAAACAGAGGATTATAGTACAGTAGAAGTGCATAAGCATCTCTTATTGAACTTCTGCCTTTAAAACCTTTCTTTATCTGTGATGTATTTACCTATAAGCTCTTTAAGGCAGGAATTCATCATTCTGAATATATATGAGAAGCCTAATGTGGTTCACAGTGTGTTTTAATATTTAACAGCAGATCATTTTCTGTGGATATTATAGAGTTTATTGTCGTGATATGTGTTGTTATTTATTAAACATCTCAACAATACAGTAGTTGCAGACCAATGGGCAGTTTGGGCAATTAATCATTGTCTTTTCCAAAGGTCTGAAACATTCTGTGTTTTTGAAGGTAGTTCTGAGGCTTCCCAGGTAGTGTACCATTAACACATGACGGGGCATGTTTCAGAGATTCATTAATACATGTTGTAGATGTGCAGCCTCATGCATTCAGCCACCCGAGGCATGCATTAATGGACCATTAAAACATGCCCAGGAGTGCCTTAATGCTATAGCAGTATGGCTCTGCAGTTTTTAATTCAACTTTTTCATAAAACAGTTCTTTTCAAAAGTACAATTTTTACTTTAATGCAGAACTTCTACTCAGAAAAGAAAGGGGTATTGTGACCTAACCTTAAAAAGGCAGCTGGATGTGGATATGAATACCCTTTTTTAATTTTTTTCCTACATTTTAATACATTTGATTTTGATTTTATATTGTTTTATAAATAGCATAGTCCTAAGGCCTGATTCACGTTTTTGCTGACCTACCTTCCTGCTGCTCAGGAAATGTAAAAGAGTCTTAAAGTGCCATAAATGTAAATCACACCCCCATACTACTTAGCTTAGTTACTAATTTCAGTAGACATTTCTAGGTTTCTAGGTGAGTAACTCTTGAACAGTTTTGGATTCCTGTGGAGAAAAAAGCAAAATTGGAAATCTAAGCATTTGCCATATAAGTTCTGCTGTAGGAGACTAAAACTAGGAAAGGGAAAAGGAGTTGTACCACAGGTGGACAATCTGCTCAAGCCTTCAGTTACGTGTTACCAACCGAATCAGTTTCACAGCTCAATCTCAGCTGAATTCGTTCTTAATTAATCCATTTTCCTTTAGTACTCTTATTTTATAATTTTTGAACACCAGTAGTACAAATAATCTCATCTTTATTATAATACAGTGGACTACTATCCTTAATTTCATAATAATTCCTGTGTGAGCTGTGGAACAAACTATTTCCCCCCATGTCAGTCTCCACTTCATTTAGAAGTTGGGAGCAGCATTAAGAGCTTGGAAGTGCTTGAACCAGCTAGAGAAAATTTCTTTAATGATAGTGCTCTGAAAGAAGGCCATAGGCCACAGTTCAAAAAATTCACCATCTGACCCAAAACAAAATATTATTTCAGGTCAATTTTAACATTGCGTTTAGATTTTGCTTTTATGTGTATGTTTATTACTGCTGGACATCACATTTAATGTGTGATGGCCAGCAGTCATGTGGAAATGGAGCGTTGTGATACATTGCTTAAAAAAAGATTGTAATTATGTATCAGAGCATTTTTTTTCCCATGTTTCTTTAGAACAACTATCTAAGGAAATTCTTTCCCTCTTTCTGAATTAGCTTTCTGGCAGAAAAAGTTGCCATGGAACTCCATATTTGGACTAATGTAGCTTAGAGCCGCGAATTAGTCATCATTATCATAATAATAGCGTTACACCATTATTTTACATATTACTCCTCCTCTAAAGTATATAAGTACAGTGCACTATAATTTGTAAATACAGCCCTGCTGGAGCTGTGCTTTCAATCAGCAGTGCTTGAGCAGGAGCTTCAGAACAAGATCAGGTTTAACCAGAGCGTCGCTACCTCAGGCTATATGCTCACTGACCACGGGTCCTCCGCTCTTGCCATGGCATGAGCAGAATGTAGAATGGTATGTGGCTGAATCATTGGTGGGATATTGCATGGATCTGGGACTCCGTATTCTTCTGAGAGCTGTGGTGTTTGTCAGACAGTCTTGGAGCAGGAAGATCTGAGCAAGAGGCTTAGTTTGATTATCCTCAACTTCATAGCAACTGGTGGGATCTGGGGCCTTCTCTTCTGTCTTTTCTTCCCTGTGCCAATACCAAGCGTGGAGAGTTCTTAAAGCATTTTTGTAAGAAAGAAGAAGGGGTTGGGAGGTACTTGTTTTTATTTAGAAGCAGGGCAAGGGGACATAACTGGATGCACTGCGAAATTTCTGTGTCAGTAAATTCAAGAAAAAGGCCAGTGGTGCCAGTGCATATGTGCTGCTCAGTGGTAGTGTTGGTGGCTGTCACCCTCTGGGATGAGCTTGCAGTAATTACATTTTCCTGTTGTATGGAAATCCCTCAAAATTACGCATGTGCTGAAACTTCTCATGTCACACATTTTCTCAGGGGCTGAAATTCTGTATACTTATAACCTGCAAACAACTTATATTAATTCAGTCCAAATTGAGGAAAATGCATTGTTTGAAGCAGGAATTAGAGGCAGTACTAGTTAAGCATATACAACTAGGAACTGTGGGATATAGCATTGAAGCCTGTGGCTGACAGAATTAAATCTATTTCAGCATTAAACACTTCATCTTCCTCTACAGCATAGGTAAAAGGTCATATGCTCCAATAATATGATCCAAAAGATGATAATGTAGAGAGGGAAATCCAGATCTAACAAGTAAGCAAAGAGCTAGCTCTGAATTTACAATACCTTTGCTTCAGGGCTTTTCAGGGTTGTGAAGAAAGAAATGGGATGTAATGCTGGAACTGATTATGTGAGGAGAATGGGACTATGAGAAGTAATCAAAAGCAGAGAAGAGCGAGACAAGGAAGAGGCTACAAACATGGGGTAGACATGGAGAAGTATGGCTCCATTACTGCATGCTTTATCTATAAGGACTTGGATTTTTATCTTTTTGTTTCATCCTTTGTATTTATTACATAATATAATCATTAAGTTGTACCTTTTTTTTGCATTTTTATATATGTATATTTTTATTTTTGTCTCATGCATTGCTTAAAGGAGGAAGGTGGTCAAAGGCTGAGTTGTTCATTGGGTCTAAGGAGACTACTACTCGTGGGAGTGTTGGCTCTTAAGAAATTGGCAGCTATACATAAAGTAAATGAGAACAGTACGTGTGTTTTGATCATTAAAGTCATGTGATTATTATTATAATCAGCAACAACAGATTTAATAAATAGTTTTACAGCTATTAGGGAAAAATACATACATAAAAGCAAGAACCAAAGTGCTCTGTACAAATAAATACTGTTTTTAGTGTTGTGACAAGTGATGAAAGTGTAACATTCCTCAGCAATTGACAAATGTCAGTGAAATCAGTGTTTGGCCAATGAGATGCATGGCTCCCTCCGAGAAGATTCCAGACTTATTGCACTTACTTATTACACAGACTTGTTACACGTTTGAGAGTGAAGCAAATATTTTGATTTTGAAAACAGAAAACACAGTATTGATCAAAACTATGCTCTGCATATGAGTGCAGTTTATAAATAGCAGAATTCAGATTCCTTCCCACTGCTGGCATTGACTAGAGACCAGTAGTCACCATGTGAGTTTTAGTTTCACCTAAAGCAAATTTTCAGCCAGAATGGCCTAGTCTCATTTTCTATTTTATTAAAGTAAGGATGTTAGGATTAATAAGTGAGTGCTGGCATTTTTCAAAAATTCTGGGGGGTTTTACAAATTTCCAGAAGGAGAAACAATCTTTTCAACCACTTTTGTGTCAGCTTTTGTAACAGGAGGAAAAGACTGGGTGGCAGCAGTCCAGCTCTGATTCAAAAAAAAGACATGTTGAAAAGTTTATAAAATAGCACCTCAGTATGTGCTTTGATTTTTGTATTTTAATGTGTTATGATAATGGTGCATAAAATGGCTCTCAATTTTTGCTTTCACAGGCTTTCCAATTCCTTCTCACTGGGAAAACGATGTCACTGATACAATATGGACTCTCTTCTGACAAGTAGTAGCAGCAGTTGATGTTAAATTTTGAGCAACCACTGTCTGTGCTAATGTGTCTGGTGACTTTTACTGTTCTCAGTTGTCTCTACTGCAATTTCCAAACTTCTCACCTTTTTTACCCTTTTGTATAGAAATCAGATATGAGTGTGACAGAATGGAAAGATAGCTATCCACATTTCAAACAAGATCATCCCGCACTTCATTGCTAAGTTTCAAAAGAAACTGTTTACTGTTGCTTGAAATAGTATCATAGAATCACTGAGGTTGGAAAAGACCTCCATGATCATCTAGTCTTATAATATATACCACCACCAGTATTTCCCCACTAAACCATGTCCCTCAGTACGGCATCTATATATTTCTTGAACACCTCCAGGGATGGTGACACAATCACAATAGCATCATACTGTCTAATATTGTTTCAGTAGTTACAAAGTAATTTCAATACATGAAATTACTCATTTGCTGAAAGGAAATATTAGCACATTTTAGACAAGAAGAGACAACAACAAAAATAATCTCTCTTGAAAATGTGTTTATAGAAGATACCTGAGGGAGGAAGGATAAAATCTGATTGGAAAATATTTAATAAATTGTCTTGAAAAATGAAACAAACTGTGTTACTGAATAGCATTAGAAACCTGCAAGGCATCCCTAGGAAACTCCTTTACTGGCCTTAACCTATATAACGTGATGCCTTTATGGAGACCACCACTTAAGCAGCAAATACTAACATAGACTATGGGACATGAGAAGAGAAAATCAGAATATAGACATACGAACGCTGACTGCCATCTGGCACAGATGTCATTTACTGCTGTTCATGAGTCAGAAGCCGGTTAAATTTAACGTGCTTAGCAGCCTGCTTACCCTTGTGCAAGGATAGGTAATGCAATAATTGTTCTTCAAAGTTCCAAACTACGCAGTTCATTATTTTTTCAACAGAGATTCTTGATGATTTTTTTAAATTACAATTGTTTTTAGATTTATGCTTGTACTCTAAATAAAAAACTGTCACATTATCTAATAGTGACATAAATATTTAATAAGAAGTAATTTTTCTATTCCAGAAGATCGTATTTTGCATTAGGTTTTTGAGAGAAAGCCTCAAGTTAGCAAGCTGACAAGATGCCTGCTGAATGAATGTGTCTTTTTCTTTCACTGGAGTGAAATTTTTCAACATAGTTTATTTAGAAAAAATACATATACATTCCTCTTTATTTCCCTAAGTAGTTGTTATATCTATGAATGAATCTTCATGTAGCATTGCACACCCATACATAAGTTATAATATGTTTTACATTATCTTGCACTGAGAAAAGAAAATAGAAGGATTGAAGGTGTTTTCTATTTGCATTTTAGTTTTTGGAATAATACTTGTATGAGAAGAGCACTCAGTGATTAAGTTAAATGTGCTCTGTCCAACATTTCCGTAGAAAAGCAAAACTCTGAACATGTGAACTCCTTATGTGCTACAAATGGATGCACTGAGGAATCTTCATTGATAATTGCTGCATGCAGCAGACTGTTTCTTTAGCTAATACGTGAGGTCATTCAAATTTAATCCATGGAAAGCATCCTAAAAGGGTGATAGAAGCTATTATTTTTATTGCAGCTGGATTAATCTCCAACTTCAACCTCTTCAATTCTTAAAATTTAATGTTGTAATTGTATCATTTTTAGGACAAAAAAAAAAAAAGTAGTTTTGATAAATTTGTTTTGACCAACAAACAAAATCATGATCTTTTATTCTAAAAAGAAGATGAAATGGTTTATTAAACATTAATTCTGGCCTATACATTAAATAATGGCAAAAAAAAAAAAAGCAGAAAAATGAGGAGTGTGTAAAAGCAAAAGGAAACACAGCAACTGTGCCTGTCCTAAAGCCTTTTTAAAACATGGTTGCTTCTAGAATTATACTGTTAGCATTAACTATTCTACTAAATGTAATTTCAGAGCAGCTTGGCTATGCTGGGACCAATAATGTTTCAGCAGATGTTAACAGTGAGGGAATTTAAAGATTACAGAGTTTCATGGGTGTAGTAAAGCTGCAGTGGGAACAGAAATATTACCGTAGCTGTTATGTTCTGAGTGCACCACATTTACTGACAAGTAATACATGAGTGATAGTGAGGACCAAGGGAACAGAACTTTATACTTACTGGTCAGCAGCCTATAAATTCCATAAATTAAACAAAGTTTTATGTATTTTTCATTTCTTTTCAGAATGATCGTCTCTAAGGGCCTCTGTTTCACGTTAATTCCTCTGGCAAAGCATAGCTCTGTCTTTCAGCATTACTTCAGGAGGGTATTTCCCCACTTGTATGTTTCCTTTTCTTTCCTCCCACTGCCCTCCAGCTGTAAGCCTTTCACAAGCAATGCTTTCTCCCCAGTGATCCTTTATGGATCAAGTCACAGCCATCAACTGCCCAGCAGAAAATATCACCAGCTCTGGACTAAAGCCCTCCATGAAAAGCCTTTTACCCAGAATGTTGCCATCCATTTTGTGCACCTCTTCTGCCCTCAGTCTTAAGACGAGGAAGTAATCATCATGACTTATTCAGCCCACTAGAGTTCTACGAATTCATGGAGAAGTTAATGTTTTAATTGACCTTCCTAAAACATGAAAACCTGAGATAAGCAAGGCAAGCTAGAAAGATAGGGCTGCTGCCCTGTGTAAAAACTAACAATGCAGTGTTAGCAGTGAATGGAGCATGGGAGATTAATAAAGTGGCTGAACATGGTGCACGGCTCTCAGAGGTGACGTGTGTGTCCAACAGTGGATCCAGCTTTGGAGACAGGGCTTGTACTGCAAGTACTAATTCTGGCTTGTGAACACATCACCTGCTATGTCTAGGCTCAATTAGTTATGGATAACATGTTCAGTTGAATTAATTTAAAATTTTAAGTTTAGCTTATATTTTCTGGTATTCAGATATTTGTGATCATTCTGGTCATCAACAATAGCATTTAACAGTTAAAGAAATACAAACTGAGCTTTCCAGGGGAATGAAGAAGAGAAACAAAATTTATGCTATTTTCTATCTAAGAATGAAATAGTTATAAGTCAGAACAAAGATATACTGCCTGTTCACAGAAAGGAGAGCAGAAGAAGGTCATTATTGCTTCAGATTTTAAAGGAACGCTCTTACAGGCCGTATAGAGCCTACTGAATTATTTTCTACTTTCAAGTTGGGCATTAAAAAAAAAAAAAGACATGAACCTTTGTTAGCGATGTTTGGTACGGGGGTCACAGATGTAGAAGCTCCCTTTCTGTGATGGTGACTGTGCAAAGCCTACTAACCAGTGATGGTTCTACTCCAGAACTTCCCCTCGTTGATTAAAATGTGCTTATGGAAGAAAACGATACAGTACCAGTATGATGCTCGTTAGGAACAAAGACACCCTCCCCCCCCATATAGCAGTCTACATAGTGAAAGCCTTTTTATTTTGATGGCACTCTTTCACTGTCTATCATAAACTTAGTGAAGCAGGCTTTCTCCATCCAGCTCTCCTTTTATTGGGCACAAATCACTCCTGACAGGAAGTTTTATGCCTAAATCCGTTTACTGTCCTTGTTGGTAGTCTTTAAATTAATATTTATAAGCTGAGAGAAGACCAAAAGGATGCAGCAGTAAAATATCTAAATGCTTCAGTTTGGCTTGAACTGAGTTTTCTCCTCTCAACCACTGACATTGCTTAATTACTAGTGACCCAGGCATGTATTGTCTCTGCTGCTCCAAGCCCCCAGATCACTGCCTCTGATAGTATTGTGACTGACAGCTGGGGAGGTTCAAAGCAGGCTGGTTTATATGATGTATTGGATGAACAGGTGTCGGTACAGGGAGAAGAGAGAGGAAAATTAAATATGCTCAGAGAAGCAACTTAAAGCTGAAACATATCACTTGGCTATGAGAAGAATTGAATAACGTTTGAGTTGGCAAAAAAAAAAAAAAACCTAAATGCAGTTGCTCTAATTTTAAGCACACTGGGAAACAAACCAGAGGGCATACTGAGCTCAGAAAACTCAGATAGGCATATTCAAATCTTGAATGGATGATACATACGCACACCCTCAGCAAAATGACCATTTTCATTAAATCAATATGAAGGACACTTCTTTTGCATATCAAAAACTGTAGGGTGAGCTGAAAATAGAACAAAGCTGATTAAAAGTAAGATCTTGTTGCATTCAATCATTTCCTTCTTTTTGTTACTATTTTAATCTTTTTTATTTGATGTCTCACTTCTGTCAAAGTTGGTGAAGGGTGTGCAACAGTAGAAAAGCAAATACAATAAAAACCTAATCAGCTGTCACCACCTTAGCACATGGAGACATAAAAATAACAAGGCTGGCTAGACCAGAAAAAAAGTACAGGTAACAAATGGTGAAGTCCTCTTAAAATGTTGTTGTAGGGGAAAAAAAATGTAAAAGAAAAGGATCAGAAGACTCTAACCTGCAAGTTGTGTACATGTACCCCAACCCTGACACAGGTTAAATTTTAGCACATCTGTCATTTTATGGTTATGTGAGAGTATCCCTGAAGAAAAGGTAGAAGATAGCCATCCATAGAAGATGCAATAGATCTAAATTACTGTTATCTGTATGTAGTGTGAAATCTTTTACATAAGGACTCTTTTACATAAGACATTTATGTTCTTCAGGTCACAGAGAAACAACAGAGGAGGCTGTCATGCAAACAATTAAAGATTGTTCTAATATGTAACTCGTGTCTCAGCATCCACTGGGTCTGACAATAAGGAATATCTAAAAGGTGAGTTCTGCACATCCATTTCATTTCAAGCCTGTCCCACCCTAATGTATTTGTTCTGTAAATACCTATTTAGTGACGTAAATAACACTTTTGTTTCACATATTTGCAGATGTGATTTATTATGCTTGACCAAACTTTCTTTTACATCCCTGGCTGCTGTCCGTTTTATTAACAGTATACCTGTATTATTGTTTCCCTTATTGCTTCCCTTCCTGGGAAAACTGCACTTCACACATGCTACATTCACACACAACAAAAGGACACGTTTGATAGGAGGGAAAAAGTCTGGGAAATAAACCATTAATTCTTCAATACCTAGAAACTGCTGTTCTTTTGTGCTCAAAAGCCTAAGCTGCCTCAGGTAGTCTTCAAACTCCTTTTTAAACAGTGTTCCTGCCAACTGAGATAGCAAATGACTATAACAAGCCTACTCTCACAATTATAAAACAGGCACAATTATGTGTTCTATTAGAATGACTCAGGCTTCCCCTAAATCCTATTCTTCCCAAGCAAGATAAAATTATAAGACTTGTAGAATAAGCCGATCATCTGCTGAGGGCAACTAATTCCCTTATAAGTCTCTCTGCTCTTGGGTAATCAAGCATCCAAAGAGATTCATTCTGCAGCTTAAAAGGAGATAGTATTTTGACACCTGAGCCAAGTATCCCAAATCTCTAGACGCAGAGTAACATGTGAAACTCTAAGAAGGACATGACGTGGTCAGATGTGTGTGATATTACAAAGCAAGATGTAAAAGGCAGGATGGTGCAAGGCAATGGAGGTAAGAGTGAGTGCTCAGTCAGCCATTTAACTATTAGCTCACTGTCTCAACCTTCCCTCCTCATCCTTTTAATCAGGGCACAAATTAGCAGCAGCAGATAAGGACAAAAATAGCAAAATGCAACTGCATCTTTCATTACATGTTTTTCTCGAGTTTTACTTTTAGCTCTTCTGAATGCATTAATCATGCCACAAGTACAGGGGAACCTTTTCTCTTAAGTTGGTAGAAATGACACCTCCATTCAAATGCGTTTGTAATCAGGGCTGCATTTTTTTCTTAGGCCTTAGAAAAGTTACGGCTTTTTGGCCTCTTTCTGTTTAGGTGTTGTTGCCTAAAAGAGACATTGGGACTGTCTAAGTCAAAACTAGATCTTGTCTTATTCTGTGTTTTTTGACTTCTTTATGATTATTTTTTTTTCCTGTTTTTGTTCATGGCTTTTCTTAAAGTGAAAAGTAATAATAGAGGACTAAACCAGTTTATAAAGATTTGGAGAAAGAAAGTCTTTATTTTATTCTAGCTCTCCAGCAATTATGATAATACTGTTTGTATGCTGTTTCAGTTTTTCCATCATTGAGATGAAAGGCTCTGTGGTTCTCTACAGAGTGCTTAGAAAGGCTGACCTACCAGCCATAAAATAATGTAGTGCTTGAACCTTTTGCTGAACTTTTTCTTCTATCAGTAGATGATTCTGTGGAGCTTTTCCACACAAACATCACTGGAAAACTCCTCCCCTCCTGGTAGTGATTTTCCTACAAGTTAGATGAAGGGTGCGTGCACATACAGCCAAGCATTTGCTGAAGAAATCTGTGTGCATGGCTGAGGGATGCCTGCTAAATGGACTGTCATGCTTTCAAAATGCACTTTCCCTAGCGCCCTGACCTGAAACAAAGCCCCATGGCAATAATTTTCCATAGCTGAGAGACCTTTAAATTGAAATGTTGGGAAGTTGCCTTTCCATTGGCTCCAGCCCATTGTTCTCAATAGCCCACTTACTTTAACTTCCAGCTGTCCTAATAGAGGCAGAATAGTCAGCTCCCTGCTTCGTGCTGTGCTATCAAATGTCTCCCCGTCTCCTGGTGTGTGAGCTTTGCCCTTTTGGGGGAAAATCCTTTAGAAATCAGGTATTTCTGATACACGTTTGCTCACTAACATGCTGAATGTCTTCACCAGGATGTAAATTTTCTGTTAAGCTGTTTAGGCTAGAAGGGTAACAGCTGTGTCTTGGTTTTGTGCTGGGATTCCTGGATGCTGACCCTAGCACTGTGAGCTCAGAAAGGTATTTTTTCTTGAAGTTTGCTGCTCTTCTCTGCCTCTCTAGGTGGTTTGCTATCTTGCCATGGCACTTTTCAATTCCCACTGCTCTTCCTCTGCTTTTCTACCCCCTCATAGGAGCTGGATAGAAACATTTTTTAGACTGAATGAAGTCCATTTTTCTTTTTCCACGTGTCTGTCTTCATTATTTCCCTCCAGAGCCTTAATGCCCCCTCCATACAACCCACCATTTCCCTACTGAATTTTTTAATGTGGGGAGAAGAGTAGAGGAACCAAGACAGAGGGCTTACTTATTCTTAGAACCAGAGATAAGACAATGTAGTATTTGTTACTACTGTTTTATGTGTCCTGCCTGAAGTACATAGGGTTTCTTCCAGGGCAGGGAGTTTTTCAGAGAGGGGATGGGATTTAGGAACTCAAAAGCCTTGAAGTCTGATCCTCCTTCTTCTGTCTTCCTCTATCTCCTTCTATCTATCTTCTTTCTTACGGTACTTCACATAGCAAGGTTTCTGTACCAAGATTGATGCTTTCTTCCGAGTTGGAAGGAATTACATCCATCTGAATCTGGCCAGAGTTATTAAGGGCAGAATAGTAAAAAAAAAAGTTAGAAATAAAAAGAAGAGGAAGGATTCTTCAGGCCACAAGAAGGATTTGGATGTCCACAGCCAATCCGTTCTCTAACAAAACTCCTCAGAGGGCTAAAACCGTAAGTAAGAAGCTTTGAGCTACTGCATGAGACTTCTGTGCTGCCACATCAACAGCTGTAAATCTGCTCTTGAGCTCTTCTTGCTTACCCTGTAGGGGAAGCAAAATTCTGCCTGGATCATGCAGTAGCATTTGGCAGCAGCACTCTGGCAAGCAGACTTCCAGATGTTTGATGAGAATGACAGCCTCAGAGTGAGAGTGCTTGAGTGTGTGCATGCATGCCACTCTTTAAAATTCAAGGCTAGCTTGTGGCACTATCAGGGAGTGAAAATGTCAAAAGAAGACACTGTTCATAGCAAGCATCACATTTCAGGCCTTAGGAGAAAAAAAAAATTGAGGAAAGAAAACACTGAAACAAATGAAAAAATACAGAAAGGGGGACCCCAAGTAGATCAAACAAGTCTGGGTAATGTAGGATTGACTGCTACCCCCAGCCCAACCCCATGAATCTGGGCACATCTGGCCTCATTGAGGGGTATTCCAGATCTCTGTGCCCCATCACATTTATTTTCTTCTGCATAACCCCTCCATCCAACGGTCCTACATTCAGAAAAATGGACTCTGTTGCCTGGCTCTTGCTGCTGACCTTCTCCTGACATCTTCCACAGATGTCTTTCACTCCTGTGCCATGCCTGCCGTCCTTACTCATGCTTCTGTGCTTTTTGTTATCCACACACCCCAGTATTCCTTTGTCTCTGAGGCTGTGTGTCTTTCTTCTATCCAGCACCTGCAAAGTCATTGCCTCTTGCCTGCCATTGCACAGCACATGCCTTATGCTGTATCCTTCTCTCTCATTCTTTGCCTATATGCCCTACAAAAAGTGCACATATAACGATATGTTAACTTGATTTTTTTTTAATTTCCTGTGATTTACTACAAATCTGAGTGGAAAAATATATTGAAAAATTGAGTATAATAGATGGTGTTATCATTTCCCAAGCACCTTTTTTTCAACAAGTTTGAGAATTAATCAAATTACATTACTCAGCTGTTGTAATTTCTTTATTGGTTTATTTCCTTTTCGTGAAAATTTTCTGTGAAAAGATTTTTTTTGTGTGTATGTAGTTACAGTATAATGAACTTTTATTGGTGGAAGTGTGAAAATACTTCTGTGTTCCGATTTGGATGGTGCCCCCTCTGTTGAATTCCCACTTTCCAAAACACCTCAAGCGTGTTTCTCATTGTGACGGAGATCTTTGCTTTCTTCACTATGCTGGTGATCTTTGCAAGCATATGTATCTTCATTGTAAGCTTTGCTATCCCCCCAGAAAGCCATACTTTTCACTTCACACACAAATGTATTAGTCCTTATTTCTTCCACTTAAATGTAAGCCTCCTGTAATCTGACCTTGATATCCCTTTGCAAAGTGAAGAATCTTGGATTGGTTTCATTTAAGAGAGGTTTGTTTTCTTTCTCAGCTGGATCCTACAGCGTTGGGCAGGACATCAAAGGGTCATGGTGGCTGAGCACACTAACTGCACCTTGCTGCCCCTCGGAGCCATGATGAAACACAGGTTTTGACAAAGTACTTATACATTATTCTGATAATAGCAGTTCTTTTTGTAAAGTACCTATGCAGCTCTGCTGAGAGTAAGGAAGCTTATTGCTCTGCTCAGTCAACTGCTTTTATTCCAAAGCTGCTGTCTTCTTCCTTAAATAAACAGAAGGGACCAATACTTTCCCTGGTGTAACACCACTGACCTCCCTGAAATTACACCAGGGATGAATTTGATCAGATTTGTCGTCGAATCCATTTTGTACCAGCAGGAGCACAGACGAACAAGGCAAGCCATCCCGCAAGTCCAATCCAGGGCTCTTCAGTTGCCCCCACTGTTACCCCAGGCTCCTTCCTCACCTTAGGCAGAAGGGAATGATAAGGTCCAACTTGTCAGGACTTATTACTTATTCACGAAGCTATCACACCTTTGACACATCTGTCAGTTTTTATACAAAAAGCGAATGAGCAAGGATGCTGAAGTTTCCTTTCAGCACACTGGAGGGCAGTCCTTTTTACCACACCCTTAAGGCTTTCATGTCAGGGCTTAGTTGCAATGACAGAGCAGTGTGAGAGAGCTATCATTTTGTCTGGCCATACTGTGCTTTCCTCTGGACAGCTTATACTTGCCCCCTGGTATTTCAGAGAATTAAGCTTTCATCCTTTAAATAAATAAATAAATAAAATGGAGGATGTACTGTTTATAACTGTATATAACATCAAACACCCAATTTAGGTTAGATTTATGGAATATGTGAAGATATTCCCTTGGTTTTTTTTTTCCAACACTTCCAAAAATAAATTCAGCATGTTGCCTCATCATACTTTTGCAAAAGCAAACAGCAAAATATTTGCAAAAATACAGAACTCAAGAAAGGCAACACACTGAGCAGAGCAGTATATTTTCTGATGTTCGTGGTCAAGTCTCTGATTTTAAATTTGACAAGTCATATCACAAAATTCAGATTAGCACTGAAGCCACTGGGGATCTTAGAAAACATTGTGTTCAATAGAGTGTATGGCTAACAGTTACAAAGTGGGAAGGATATGCATAAGCATGGATGATTTATGAAAATTCTGTATGTATACAGAATGTATTTATTTCCACATTTGGGCTTTGGTTGCATTTAAAATTAAAGGCTGCGTATTAATTTTACATGAGCTTTTTTGGCTATCTCATTCAAAGCCAAGTTCCAAGCAATTTGCTGCATCCGTTTTTAAACAGAAATAATATGTTTATATAAACTGAACTTAAAACTGGTTCTAAGTTTATACTGCTTCAGTAATTCAATTTTCACAGTTCTATTTTCTAAAAATCACGATGACTAAGAATAATGCTTTAAATCATTAATATATCTGGGAATGAGAAGGAAAAGAATGAATGTAAGACAAAGTTGTTCAGTGCCACCATGTATACAACTATGGTTTCAGCTTTTCTTCAAAATCTATAATGCATTCAAAACCTGAGCTTAATAGACTAAGCTTCTGTGATATATTCCCATACTGACAGTGAGCTTGTCAGTCCTTTGTGAATACATTTGACTTACCTATATAGCAGTTCTCAAGAGTTTTGGAGACTTTTTTAAAACAGTAGATGCCTCAAGAGGGCAAGATATCAATAATAGCATTTTCCCTTTGCTTTAAAATGTTTCAAAATGGAAATGCCTATAGACATTTTATAGAGTTTGGAGTCATGTTTTATAAAGACATAAACCTATTCAATGGCATAGTTTGCAAGGTTGGGTATATGCATGTGTGTTTTTAAGATTTATCAGATTTCAATTTGATGATTTCAGACAAAAGTGACAGAACAGAAATCTTGTAGACTTTAAAAATAAAAATAAGTAAATATCCTTCTTTGTGGAAGGATGGATGAACGGATAGAGGAGCATGATGAAGAAGAGACACCCAGCAAGAACCCTTCCTAACGACAGAAGCACAGAATGAGTTCATGCATTATTAACCATAAAGAATCCACACAGTATGTATATCTATATTTCTGAGAGTGTGAGAGATGGACCATATGTGTCCCACCCGTGGGAAAAGCCTCGACTGTAGTTCACAATTAATTATGAGACACAAAGCAGTAGGAAATGGAGCATCATTAGTTCTGTTCTTGCAGAACTACTTATTTATGTTTTTATTTTCCTCCCACTGTGCTTCAGAACATAGATAATATGACACTTGAATGTGCCTCAGGACTTCTTTATAGAGTTATTTTGCAACCGTTTTTCAATCTGTGATAAAAAAGAATGAGCACATATGTTAAACAACATCAATCAAGTAGTTATTCTTTCTTGTACACCTATTACTCTCCTAGTCCATATCATCTCTTTAGTAGTAGTAGTAATAATAATAATTCTAAAGCCCATAGACTCTCCTCAGTGATGTGAGAGGATGTCAAGTTGTTCTGAATCTTAAAGCTGGCAAAAGCTGATTCAGAAATGATAAAGTGGATTGAGCCCTCAAACTGCATTTCTCAGTGTTGTGTTTCTGTGTAGGACTGCTTAAACAGGATTCTCATCGTTGATATCAAAGAAACTCAACTGCTTTTCTGACACTCACTGTGTAGATACACGTGTGTAGATATCAAGAGGGAAAAGGGTGGTAAATGCAATAGGAACATCATCGAATGAGCCTGAAATGTTATGTGAAGCAGCCTCTTTTCCCTGCTTTGTATTCTACCTTCATTCTCAACTTACTGGGAAGAAGAATGAAGTACATAGTAACAAAATGATGGCAGAATGATTAGATCATCAAAACTGCTGTCATATGTTCTGTGTCCTAATTACTTACAAACTGTTGATCCAGAAATGATGCTTAATTTCCTTCCTCCAAGTATCCTAACTGTAGTTAAGTTCAATAATTTACAAACAGCTAAAGCTTTATTCTCACCCATACTTTTGCTGCAATTCCTTCCTGCCCTGTTGGTTCTCCCATTCTTTCACAACTCAGTTCATGTATCGCTTTGATGGATTCAGAGCTCAGTATTGACTGAGAACCTGACCTGGCTCCTGCTGAAGACGGTGGCAGGACTCCCATTGACTTTGACGGCAGATGGATCTGAAGTGGAATGTGAATGAGCAGATATGTTCTGGATGTTTAAGACATTTATTGACTCTCAGACTTCAGTTTTGCCCGAAGCAGAATGAAGTTAAACAATTGTGGGTTAATGATTTTTATTTTGACGTGAAGATAGCGATGGGGGAGGTAAAAGAGAAGCTCTCCTCCTAATTATATTACTGACATAACAGGATATAGAAGTGTGTGATGAGGCCCTGCTACAGCAAAGCAGCTAGGCACAGGCTTAAAATTAAGCATTTATTTAAGGCTTTTGCTGAATAAGGATGAGATCATTCACATACTTAAAGTTAAATGCATGCTTAAGTGCTTTGCTGAATCTGGGCCCAGATACATAAACCATTAAACAGTCACTTTAAGAAAACGGTGGAAAGCTGTTATACAAATTCTAGACCTTTTAAGTCATACCTCCTACATTTCCCACTCTCTCTCTTTCTTATTAGCTCAAGGAGGAGGTTTTTAAAGCTCGGGTTCGCCAAAAATTATAATGTTCATTGCTACTCGATTGTAATTCAAATTGCTCCACACAGCCCCAAGCATGTGTTCAAACATATAATCAAGCAAACAGGAGACTTGAATCTTGCCAGTTGGAATACTGTCGGTCGCAGATGCCACTTCTTTTTTTTTTTTTTTTTTAGCATAAATGAAGCTGGAGAGAAAGGTCGATAAAAGTTGGCTCTTGCTGTCCATTTTTGGTGCCCTGTTCCTGTGGCTTGGGTTATTTGGGTACATGTTGCTTTGTGTCTGTGAGGGCTCTAATGTTTTTTTCTCTCTCTGTGCTATGGTCAGAGGAGTAGTACTCATCACCTGGAGTGAAGGCTGACAGGAATGAACATAGGCAGGAAGCAGCGTGACACACACATTGTCATGCATGACTGACCAGCAGCCATCAACAGCAATTAAACATTGAGAGCACTGGATCTTTTTGGACAGGTTCAAGTTTCCTGGCACTGCTGTGATTAGATGTTTTGCGCTGTTTCCCTGTAGTCAGTATGTGACACATTCCCTTTTGCTTGCTCTTTTCTGATATTTATTTTTGCACTGTCCTGGTGTTAGCATCTTCGCATAGCAAATGAATCGCTTAGAAAGAGATCATTTTCAAGGAGATTTGCAAGGAAGGTTAAAGAGTAAATGGATATAAAAATTAGCAATTTTTTTTTAAACGAGACATGTCCCTCTTTCTGTTGAACATTATAGTGTTTAAACATTTTTGTATAAGCGTAGTTGTCTGTGAGTCTCAGTGAGAAATATCTGTGAATGGCAGTAGCCATTGAAGAACAACAGAGGCCTTTGGATTTACCCAACTGGCTGTAATTTTACTGTAATTTGAGGCGACAAAACAAAATGCCCTTAAAGGCAATGCTGAAGTGAGGAGCGGCTGCAGTTACACTGGGCTGTCACTTACTTGCCCTCATTTCAGGGCTGAACTCCAGAGCATCCCCATTGCCCAGCATTTAACTGAGGCCCAGACTTCCCAGGCAAGGTCCATGGCTTGGCACAACATCCTGCACAGAGCAACTCTGCACCATTGCACCAGTGGTTGCAGCGAAAAGCCTTCTGGCACACAACTTGATCTCATGTCTAATTTGAATAGTCACAGGGTTTGAGCCCAGAAAGTCTTGTCAGAGCTCAGTTCTAACCCCTTGGATTATCAGCCTCTCCTTTCCCCAGCACTGAGTTCAGAATCTTCTTTGTGTTTATTTGCCTCTGTTAATTTGTGGTCTTCTAGAATCTACAGAAACCTGGAAAGTCCACTAATCCACTGCTGGATTTCTATGTAGGAGACTTTCATGCTGATATCCTTTCCATCTTTCACCTTGCATGTTCAGGACATGGCCCCAAACATTGTTTTCAACCAAAGGAAGTAAAGAGGTAATCAAAACTAACGGGATTTTGTCATTCTACAAGGAATAACTTGAGAGGGCGGTGTAATTTGAAATTGTCTGTGCTCTGCTGTGCTATAACCAGCCACAGGGGCCAGTGAGTGCATTAGACTTTCTCCTAAACTGTTAATTCCCTCTTGCACAGTTAATGAGAGTTGCTCCAATCTTGCATCTGTTTCACCTTTATGCGCTCGCAATAGCATTTAGAGGCCAGAGCAAACCAGGTGCTTTGATAGCACTGACTTTTGCTGATAAAATAACTCTTGAAGAGGTTGTTGGTTTTTTTTATCAGATAGATGGCTGAGATCATGGGCCAGAAATAAGAACTGCTTTAAGAGCTGTTTCTGAATTTGTAATTTTCAATGGTCATTCTAGATTGTCCCATTTGTTATAATAATCCCACTATTTTGCAAAGCATAGTATTGATAGCACTAAATAAGCCTCAGAAGAACTATATGAAGCAGAAAATATTATTATTATTTCTGTAATGCAGATATTGAAACAGGCACAAAAAAAGACAAGTAACTTGCCTGAGGTCATACATTAAATCAGAAATGTAAATATATCAGAACCTCAGCCACATCTCTTTTCTACGCAGTGTGGGTGTATTCAGGAAAAAATAGCTTACTTGATTCTATCTTTTTGCAATTATTCAAAGACTTTCTACTTTTTTTTTCTTTCTCCTTGTAGTCGACCACTTTATCCTAATATGTCGTCATATGTACCCCTACAGATATTCAAGAAGTGCATCAGATGATTTTGAAAAAAAAAGTGATGTTTGAATTTCTGTTACCAAAGTAGATGAGAGATAAACAGACCAAGCATCTCAGCTTGGAATGTCATCTTCATCTGTGAATCAGAATTTGGACCTGCTGATGATGAGTTGGAAAAGCAATTGTGGCATGAGCAATGAGACTTTGGGTTGACAGCCTAGGGGAGCTATTCAGCAGCTTCACAGGCTTCCCAATGTAAATGAAGATGAGAAACTGCATGAAAAATCGATCACGCACTAGAGACAACACTTACTTCATTAACTACCTTCAGCTCTAACCTCTTGAACACTGTTAGTAAACCTATTTTGTCACAGCTGAGATGCTTCTGAAGATTTTGCTTGGAGAATTTAAACAAAGCTGTGTAGGAACACAACAAAACTGGAAGATTAAAAGGGAGTACCGTGTATGTCAGCTGCTAGCTGCTGCCATCAATAAAATATTGTCCGTTATTATACTTAATAGGAAACATGGTAACAATGACTAAAATTTCTTAATATTGTTGTAAAACTTTCAGCTGTTGCCTGGAAAAAAAAAAAAAGAGTATTCTGCAGTATATGGAATGCAAATATTCCAAAGAAATGCTGTCATGTGATAGGGATACTAACAAGAACAACTTAGTGAGAGCTGGTGATATGTTTTTGGAATCCACTCAGGAAAGTAATGTAAAGTACTGCCCTGGACAGCCTGAGCTGGTGCGGGGTTGGCGCAGCTCTTTCCACAGTAGGGCTGTTGGGGCTCAATGACCTGTAAGGTTGCTTCCAACTTAAGCAATTACATGAGTCTAGAGATAGTGACGAAGCATATTCATTGTTAGAAATGTCATTGCAAACCAGTGTTTCAGGTGGATAGAAAGATTTTTGCTAATTATATTTTGGAAATAGAAGAATTCCATATTCAGTTCTATCTAGACAGTGTTTGCACTCTTACAGCAGGCTTTCCAACAGTAGATTTTAAAAACTGTAACAGTAGTATTGTTTTTCTACTTAAACAAAACTGCATGGTCATATGAATTTGGCACAGAATATGTAATACTAACAATACGATTCCTATTGTTCAAAAAGATAGGAAGAATATAGGAGTGTTCCAGCAACTGGTACAATCTTACAGTAACTGAGTCGTTTTCTGATGTATTTGAAATTACAAATTCAAATTTTTAATATTGAGAAGGAAAGAGAAAGCATGCCCCATCTGACCACATCAGCAGAGAGGATTTGGACAAACAGAGCATAAAGTTCTTAAACAGCATGCTGGCTCGGTAGAGCTGTAATGACTTCACTCTAGTAGTAACAAATCCTCTGAGACCTTTAACAGCCTAAAATATTCAGGTTACACATCATGGAAAAGGCAGCATTTTTGGTGCTACAGTCTCCCACAGAACTGGATGAGAGGAAGGCTGAATGGTAGCTGCTGTTGCCAGCAGATGATTTCTTACCTTTGGGTACAGAGAATCCTTGTTCATTGCTCACAAGGCAGTACACATCTTGGCTTGCAGATTGGTCTGGATGAGCTTTTTGGTCCAGACACTTTCAGCTTGGAATATCTATTGATATCAACAATAGACTGATTTCTGACTTTAGTATCTGGAATGCGTGAATATAAAGGATTTAATCTAAATGAAATCAAACATTCTGTCTCTCATATCAAATCTTCTTTCCTTAAAAACAATCCACAGATGTTCTCTGTTCTGAAAAGCTGAGTGGTTATTAAGATATGAAGAAGAAATGACACTCTGAACTACCTGAGCAAGAGATTCCCACAACACCCTAAAAGTGTTAGGTAACACCCAAGATTTCTTTTTTCTTTTTTCTTTGCTCTGCATGCTTGAAGTACAGTGATGTATCCAATCCAAAACAGACATGCAGTACACGCAGGAAGAAAAAGAAAGTTGCTATCCAGGAGGAGATAACAGAAGTTGAACTTACACAAGTTAGTGACTACCTTCCTCTCCCACTCTCCAGTATCTTCCCTACACTCCTTGTTGCCAACAGCTGCCACTTTCCTTATTCCTGCTTCTACTATTACTGGGTATGTAAGAGCCTGCTACAAGCCTCAAGAACACAGATAAGATTATTTTCCTTCTCCCCTTGCACAATGCACATAACTGAGTAGTGGAGATTGACTAAGATCTCTTTTAGCTCCAAGGCCCTTCTTTTCAGAGTGTGTGCTGTTACTACCTAGTTTAATTAACATCTGTGCCAATCAGAGCAGCTGCCTATAACATAGAGAAGGTTAGCTGAGCATTCAAGAAGATAAATGAGGCAAGGGGTTGCCAGGGGGGTGATGGTATGTCAGATGTGCAGTGGCTGAAGAATACATACATATCCTCGTTAACTGTACTCCTAAATCTGGGGGCAGAGTTAAGACTTTAAGACAAGAGGTGGTACTTCTTTTAACTTCACATTTTTGGGCTTTTAAAAGTGTAAGTACACATGTATTGAATGTTCTAAAAGGGTATGCAAGACCATCTGTTGATTTTAACCCTATACAAATAGTTGCTAATAGAAATGATTAAACATTTGACAACTGAGAAAGATTCTAAGAATATGAATAATACTCCCTTCAAGACCTCTAGGAAAAGAAGTGCTATGAAAATTCAAATGCAAAAATGCCTCAAAAATTTGAGATGTGGAATATCTCACAAATTGAGATTCTCCATTCCAACCATATGCATCACACCTCATAGACCTGTGAGCAAGTTGGTGCTATAATAAAGTGGAAGCATCTGAGCATTGTACCTTACCCTGTTTTAGTGGTCTTCTCAGACGTTTGTATCTTTTAATTTTGGTTTTGGATTTTCCAATTATTTAGTTCTTTTTAGTTTATTGGGAAAACAAGCTACACTTTCCTCCTAGTGACAGCATTACAAACTAATTGTTAGTCATTCTAGCTTTGACACTGACACGGAACTCGTACTGCAAAATGCAGACCTCATGCAACTTTACATTGCACTAGCACACTCTTTGGAATTAGTATTTACCTACATACTAATTATTCTGCATTTATCCTGGAGCTATTCAAATGTGTTAGCTTCTTGATGGTTTTGTAGGAAAGAAAGCTTTTTTATCCAGATTTGGACAAAAGTTAGCAGCAGTCTTTAAAGCATTCAAAGAAATAGTTTACAATTCTACAATGGAAAACAGTTCTCCTCTGTAAGATTCTGAAGTTTTTTCTAAAGTGATGATGGAAATTAACTCTTGTTTACACTTGTGCATCCATAGCAAAATTCCACTGGCAATAACTCATCAAAGTGTTTTTTTAAGAAATATATTTCTAATTTCTGCTCGGCTTTTATTGCAGAACAGAAGATTCTTGGTCTTGCAAGATGAAGCACAGAGGGTGAGTCATGATATTACAGTGTTTATCTCTACTATTGATTTTCAGTATAGTCACTTTGCTTCAGCAAAGGCTAGGCACCTCTGTAATTGGATGAGCAACCCAGGCCACTGAGGAGAGGGAGGATGTACACCAAGGTGCTCACACGGAGATGGGCACAGAAGGGCATTTGTTCTTTTTCATCTAACTTGCAGTTTGAGTGAGAGAGTGCTGCTTCTAAGAATGAAAGCTAGAGAGAGTGAGCCATTATGTCCCTGAACAAAATTAAAGGTAGTAGCATACCTTCTTTGATTCCCTTATCATCTTCCCTGTTGTGCTCTCATCCAAAAATGGAGCAAAGTTGGGAACCACCCTAACTGCACATGGCAATCTGAAGAGCAGAGAAAACCTCTTCTCAGGTGAGGGTGTGAGGAAAGCTTTCTTTTTTGTTTTTTGTACCATGAAAAGATTCTGCATGAAAGTTCTCAATCACTTTACAATGTACAAAAGAGTTAATTTTGTCCTAGCCATTACTCTAGCAAGTATTAGATGGACGTAGTGGATATCATCTTGGCTCCTCTGTAAAACCTGGGCAAAGCAGAGCACTGCAGATATTTAGTACCTGCAGAATGCTGGTGCTTGACAGTGTAGTTCCTCAATGCCACTGCTTCCATAGAGGCAACGTGAGGAAACTCATGCAAAATTTTGTGATTCTGCAGGCTTCAATTCACCCACCACAAAATGGTTCTTACACACTTGTCTTTGTACTGATAAGCTGTAGGTTCTGGAGATGGTCCAGAAGAATCAGAGAATCTTAGGGGATGGAAGGGACCTCTGGATATTGACTCCAACTCTCTCCTAAAGCAGGTTCCCTACAGGAAAGCAACCGGGTGGGTTTTGAATTTCTCCAGAGGAGTCCACAACCTCTCTGGGCAGCCTGTCCTGGTGCTCTGTCACCCTCACAGTAAAGAAATTCTGTTGCGTGTTTGCATGGAACTTCCTATGTTCCAGTTTTTTCCCACTGCCCTTTGTTCTGTCACTGCACATCACTGAAAAGAGTCTGACCACGCACATTTGACTCCCACCTATAGATATTTATAAATATTGACGTCTTCTCTCCTCCAGGCTCAATAGTCCAATGTCACTCAACCTTTCCTCTTACAGATGTTTCAGGCTCTTCATCATCTCTGTGGCACTCGGCTGGACCCTTCTAGGCTTTGCCTGAACTGGACACAGCACTTCAGATGTGGCCTCGCCAGTGTAGAGTAGAGGAGGAGGATCACCTCCCTCAACTTGCTGGCCATTCTCTTTTTAATGCACCCCATTGGCCTTCTTGGACACAAAAGCACACTGCTGGCTGACAGCCAACCTGTTTTCCACTCAAAGAAGTTTTGCTGGCATCTAGAATAACTTCCATTGGGAAATTGAGAAATCTTCCATGAGAAATTGTGTCATTCAGATTTTAAACACGGATTTTTTCCCTGCATTAAGGACCTGATACTGATGAGATGTCAAGCCAAAATGCAACCTTACTTCTAACTCCCAGAAGTGTGAGTCATTTACCAAGTTCACCTCATACTTGACAACTACTGTTGATTTTAATTGCAAGGTGCTAATCTCAGCAGTGGTAACACTACAAAATTTCAAATAAAATGACCTAGACAAGAAAGTCCCAGTGAGTGGCAGGCACTCGTGTTGAAATGGGAATATCGGTCACATGGGAGCACCCCGATGAAATAATTGTTGGCACATGAGGAGAAAAAAGACCCAGCCAACGTTTTCACAGTGAAAATAATATGTATTCTTCTTAGAATAATAGTAAGTCAAAGGTTTCATGATTTAATATGTTTACTGATGTAGAGAAGAGAAAAAGCCCTTCACTAAAGTGTTATTTTTCAAAATGATTGGATACCTCACAAAGGCTGCTCTGAAAGTAATGTTTCCTGTTTTACAATACTGGCCCATGACATCAGAGGCTGATGTTGGGGGTATGGCAGTAGAGGTTGAACCTTCCCACCAACATCCCATTATGTTTTGTTGCCGTGTGACATTTGGCAGCAAAGGGACATTCTGACAAGTGGCATCTGACATGAAAGCGTGTATGAACTGAAGGGATGTAGCTGAATTCCTCCTTGTGGAAAAAATGGCACCCACTGACATTCATCAATGCCTGCTGAATGTTTGTGGAGATCAAAGTGTGGATGTGAGCACAGTGGGTTTGTGGGTGATACTTTTCAGCAGTGGTGACAGCAGCAGTAGGTTACCTCTGTTGGTGCAGATTTTTAAGACCAAGGCATTGCAGGCTATTGTTAATTGCTGGTGAACATGCATAGCTAACAGGGGTGACTGAGTTGAAAAGTAATGCTTTGTAGCTGATAATCTGCTCTCTCAGACGCTATTATTGTGCTCTTTGTATCTGTTCTAGTTTCCATGGAAATAAATAGGAGGCATTACTTTCAGAGCAACCTGCAAACTTAAAATTTAATGGTGCGTGTACGTTTGCAGTGGACTCATTTGGGGTGCATGCATGAATACTTTGTGGATAATTAAGTCATCAAAAGTTGCTTGGCATTACTGGATAACTAAATAACTACTTCTGAAGAAGTTAAAACAGCCTGGGGCAGCCTTATTTTATGCATCTGAGTTATCCCTTACTTAATTCTGCATTCATGAACTGTTGCTACTTGTATCTGAAAGATGAAGCTTCCAAATTTTTACTCTTTCCTCATCCTCTTTGGAAAATCTCCTCATTTCTTTGTTCAAAAGATAAAAAATTAAAAACTAAAAGGAATTAGTAGTTACTCTCAATATGTAGAGGCAGGGATGGGTTTCTGTACGCTTAAATACAAAAAATCTCTCAAACAGGTAGGTCACTTTTCATTCTGTCTTACACCATAAGCATATTTGAAATGAATAATCATTAAAATACTGTATCTCCTCTGTCAGAATAACTCAATTGTTTAATTCACTAATGTATCCACTTGATGTCACTGTCACTGCCCAGTAGAAACATAAATGTCAAAGGGCTTTCTGGTCATAAATACTTTGCACCAATAAGTGACTGAGCAGCACTGTCAGTTGCCTTTTGGACAATTCATGGTACCTTTATCCCTGTGATGGTCCATTTTGTTGAGGTGGACACTTCTGCTTCCTTGAGCTCTTTATTTATGTTTTGCATTTCCCCAAGAGACAGTTTTCAAGGCTGTATTTTCCTGCATAAAAACACTTTAACCTTCTGTGTATTTTCTCATTAATAGAGAAAAAAAAAAGCTTGTTGCATTTTTTATTACTCATTTATTCTTAAGGATCATGAGAATTTTTAAGAAGTCAGTGAAGGGCATTTCTTTTTTGAAATAGTACATTATCCCTTGGTACTCTTCTTATTTATTAGATGTATTAATTTGGGATGAAACATCTGCATTCTGCATTTCCCTTTTGTTCCTCTTGGAATGAGGAACTGGAATGCCTCTTTCTCCTCCCACCCTCTCCCAATGTCTTGTTCAAATCTTCATGAAAGAAAGACATGTTACTCATCAATTCCCCCTACATTAATTATTTTTCATCCTTCTTTCCTAGGCACAGAGGATTCATCGTGTGACTGAGAGTTACTTAACTACTTTAAGCTGGGATTTAGGCAATTGTCCACAGTGAAACACTGCTATTTTACTTCAACTGCTCCTTGCCAAAGCCCACTGGCCTGGATCAAGTGCCTTGGGGACAGCTGTATCCTGCTTTAACAGGCCTTGATCCTTTCGCTGTTATTTTCTTGCTGTCTGGATAATAAAAATTTTCTGTCAGTCTACAGCTCTCTCTTCTGTGCCAGAGTAAAAATCTGATCGGACAGAGCAGTGCAATATTGCTCTCTGTGCTCCTTGCTCTGAGTGTCAGTGTCTTAGCAGTGCTCCTGCCTCTTTTCTCATGCCACTTTTCTGGAGCTCTTCGAAGGGTTGGAAGCTGAAAAACTGGCATGTGGAACTGCATATTTATGCACTAGACTTCATTATTTGTGTGTGCGTAAGTATTATTGTGGGAGCTGGAAAAGAAGATTGTAAGGGTTTCATGGAAATATGCACCAAAAGCCAAATCCTCATTAAAAATTGCCTTAGAGTTCAGGCCAGGAGAGAATTGCAGGCACAAAGATTATTTGTGTACACTGCACTTTCAGAAGGTTACTGTGATTCATGTTCCTTTCTACAACATCTCAGACGGTCAAGCTTTGTTCTAAGAGGAATAGCCAACATTTTCCTCTATGGAGCTACAGCAGCTTTATACAGCCCCAGAAGACCAGAGTGACCTTAAAACTGGTGCAGCAGGGAACAAGAGGATTATGTTAGTCTGAGAGATAACTTAAAGATGGCATTCTCAAAATCGTTGCCTTCTGTTGCTGTCAAGATAGGATGCATGGCTATGGTGCCGCTTGCCCCACTTCATTCCTAGCTCTTGTACTCCTGCCCTCTGGGCTGTTGGTAGCCAGTGCTATTTAGAGCTGTCCTTATGCTTGGACTGCAGAGGTCCTGTCTGGCATGCAGCCATCCCCAGGCTCTGAAGATATCAGAGGCCAATATTTCTGCCCTGACCTGTGAGCTGAGGCCACAGCAAACGACAAAAATCAAAGGTTTTGTCTTTTTCCTTTTTCAAGTTTTGGGATTGAATTCCTTCCAGTGCGAGGGTTCCCTTCAGTGTAATCCTAGGAGCCATTCTGAAGGCATTATATTCCCTCCTCTTGATAACAGTAATTACTGAGTTGTGCTAAACTGTAATTTTGGAATAGGCCATTATTGGATGTTTGTAGCACTGCACTACTATTCCCAAAATTTTCTTTTCAATGCATGTAATATGAATAACAGAAGGAGTTACATGAATGGGGCTCAAATCCAGTATGCTTAGGTGAATGTTGATTTTTTTCTCCCCTATAAAACCTTAATTCTTTATGAGGTTCTTGTGGACCTATTAGCATCCATTTGTACTAAGCAAGCAGCACAAGGAAGCTGGATCCATGGAGGGTGTCTGATTCCTTGCCATAAAAAAAGGAAGCAGATGTACCACTGTCCTCATAGCAATCTGCCTTACTATCGTATCAACTAGCAGCAGCTGCAAAGATGGAAATTTTCCATGTTTCAGTCTATTCCTCAATGAAGTGTGAACTTGCACACCCTGCTAAAGCGATTAAAATGTTGCTAAAGATAAGCATTGTTTTTCTCTGTTACAAAAACAAAAAGCTTTTAGTAGATATAAATATTCTGAACAAGAGTAACAAAAATTTACATCATTTGGCATTTTAAATGCAGTAAGAAATTCAAAGAATTAAGATGTCAGTGTTAGAATGTACTGTCCTCTGTGTTTCACATTTTTAGTGAATGTTTTGTGATCCTTACAACACTTATATGGATATATGTGTAGTTTCATTCTCTTCACAGGCATATATTGCACATCCAGATGGACGTGTACAGAATTGTTTGTAGGACAGAGGTTAAAATAGGAGGTTAAATCTGACACTAGGAAAAGCTGGTAAAGGGCATTGCAGGGAAGGACAGGGGAATGAATCAGGTTAACATTTTTATTCACGTCAGTTGTGAAATTGCAGGAAAATGAAACTCCCTAACATGGAATAAATTAAAGGCCAGTTGGATGCAAAATTCTGTAAAAGATGTTACATGTAGTTCATGCACTACAGTTTCACCGTGACCTGGTTCATCAAGCTTGGCAATGTAAACAATTTGACTTAAAAATCCAGACCTTCCTATGGCAAAACTGAATTTTTCAGGGATAATGCTAGGTTATCTAGATAATTCTAGGATAATAGAAAGGTTTTCAAAGGCCTGGTCAAAGAAGTGCATCTTACAATGTTTTCTGAATGTTGTTGAATGTATCGGTACATTTTTTTTTGTTGAATTACAGAGTATCTTAGTCTACCCCAAGGTCTCCCTGTGGCAATGTAACTCCCAGCTTAATCTTTAAGGGAAAAGGAGTTTAAAATATTACAAGAAAAGAGGGTTTTATACATATTTGGATAGAAATGATTAAACTGGATTTAACTTATTTGAAATACACGTCTTCCCTGCTGACCTCAACAGAGTAAATGGCAGCTTGTAAAAGCTGGCCACACAGATGGAATATATCCTTCTTCATCTCTTTAACTGAAAGCAAGCCACTATACCATGAATAACACTTTGGTATTTTCATCTGGTCTTGTCTCTTGGAAGTTTTACTCCAGGCTTCCTTAAACCTGTGTAATTGCCAGTGTTTTAGGTGGCCTCCAGTTCACCCACAGAGGATTGCCTTTACAATCAGGTGTTTACAATTAGGAAGGACACTGATAAAGTTACATTTCAAAATGCGAGGGGGACAATAGCTATCAGAATTTTGTTTTGTTTTCTCTCTATGCTTTTGTGCAAGAGTTGAGCTGGGAGTACATGTAAACATGCTTTTGAGGAAGAGATCAGACCTCTCTCTCAACATGTACAGTAACACAATGGCCCATGTTTTGTCAATGAATTTCTAAGAGCAGCTGCTAGGCCTCTATCAGCTCTGACAGGGGAGGATTCCTCCATTACCAGGCTGTGCTGCACAAAACTCAGCTCCTGAAAACACAGCTAACAAACATAACTCACGCCTTACCTCCTGCAGAATGCTTAATATGAAGTACAGTGTGTTGTATGGGAATGAAGTAATTTATTTACCCCCCACCTGAAGCAAGGAGCTATTTCTCAGGGGACACCTGCCTGACAGGCTGCGCTCTCCTGGGTTACAGTATAACCTCTTGGCTACTCCAGGAGGGACCCAGTGACTTAACCAACCAACGCACAGCTGAGCAGCACTTACAAGCCCTACCTCACACAGTGCTGCCCTCCTACAGGGAGGCTTTTCTGGCCTGTCTTTTTGGGACCGGCTCTTCACATTCAGTGGAGCCAAGCAGATGCACCTTCAGCCCGCTCTTTTCAGAACACCTGCTGCAGTTTCTGGTGGTCCAGCTGGTGCACATTCCTCTACTTTCACCCGGGTCTCCTCTCCTCGTCCCTGAGATGATGACATGTTCTCATAGGGGGGCTCAGGTCTGTGGCTAATGAAGCAAATTGCTCTTGGAACCATTTCACGAATATTTTCAGTCTTTTTGCTTCTCGTCTTGGAAACAAACCCTGATTTTTAGTATCACGAAACTATGGAGTTTATGAACTAAGGACAACTCCAGTGTGTCAAAGATCACTGCACTATTACTGTATGTCACTGTAAGCTTTTTCTAAATCCCCACAGCTCCCCAGAGTCCCCTAGTTCATTTTAAACTCCTTCTTTTATCTCAGTGCCCTTAACAGAGCACACAAGCAGCGCTTAAGCCTTTTCCAAGTTAATTCCTTTCCCCCTCCAGTTCTCAGCAAACAGGTGTAGAGACCTCCCACATGCAGCCGTTATCCCCTAACAACCAGCACAATTCCACAGCAGGCCTCAGCGGGTGCCCTCCAAGCCTGGGCCGAGCATTACATTACTCTCTGCCCATACAGTAAATGCAAACTCCATCTGCAGCGTTAGCACACAGTGTTTAGTCTATAGTGTTTATGTTAGCTGATTGGTCTGGCTGTCAGGTGGCTGTAAATCAGTGTAAATTAGGCTAATGAACTCACCTGAGATTCTTCAATGCTGATGGAAGTTTTCACATGCCTATCTCAAAATTTGCTTTTCTTTATCCTGCTCAGGTGATGCCCATTAAAGGTGCCCTTCTGGCAACCAGGGTAGAACTGCCTCACTGTAGGTAGGCAAGTTTCTAACCAAAGCACTCCTTTAGTCTTCTCAGAGTGAGCTGTCCTACCGAAGGTAACACACTGTGTACAGGCCTTCTGAAGAGAGCTGTGGCAAGCCTTCATTTTGACCAGGCTATAAGGGTAAGTGGAATTACTAGAGAAATTCTTTTTTTTTTTTTTTATCTTGCATTTAAATCTTTTTCTGAAAGCCTGCTCCTCTTGCTCCCATGGTTGTGGGTGAAACACGATCCCCTTTGGGATGTGGCTGTTTTGCTTTGTTTTTCATATAGAAAATCTAAGGCTAGAAAGCTTTCTGTTCGTTTCTAAATTGCTGGCTGGTGCATTACTCTGGAAGTGTAGTTTTCTGCTGGACTTTCTGTTGAAGTACAAGCTCTGAATATTTCTCCTTAGTTCGTGAAGATGTTAAGTTAGATGCTATGAAGAAATAGTTTCCTCAGAGGACAGTGAGGCCCTGGCATTGCTGCTCAGAGGAGCTGTGGGTGCCCTATTCATGGAGGTGATGAAGGCCCAAGTTAGAAGGGCCTGAGCTGTGTGGGGTGGGGGCAGCAGCCCTATTTAAGGCAGGGAATTGGAGCAGGGTATTTTTTAAGGTCTCAGTTCTAACTCAAGCTGTTCTATGACTTGTGTCTGAGTAGCAGGATCACTGGAGAACTCCTGGAAGATATTACTAGCAATTACAAAAACTGATTTTATGTAAGGTATTCAAAAGCAAGGATTTATTTAAGCATTAGCTTCCAGGTTTCAGGTTAATTCTGAGTTCTCTTACTGACTTTGTTTCTTGGCTGTGTTGATAAGCTCTGAGTTTCCTATTTTGTATTTAATTGCTGCTTTGGCATGTTTAACCTCTAACATAAATCACTTATTGTACTTTGAAAGTCATATAACGTGTTTAATGCTCACAATGTTAAAAATACACATCTGTTTTGATGTTAGGTGCATCATGCCAGTAAATAGTATCATTTATCTTGATATTTTTCACTTCATGTATAAACGAGTAATGAGTTTGCATTCATGAAGGCATTTCTAAGCAGTGTGGTTGGTTTGGTTTGTTTGTTCATTTGTTTTTCCTCATTTTCTTAAAGCTCACTGAAAGTTTCTAGATGATATTTTTTTCCTGAAATCACTGAGGTTGGTCAGCTTTTGCTGACTATTTTGCCTATCTGCCTTTCCAACGTTATGTCGTCACTTTAACTATACTTAGCCTGCACTTCATAATTTTCTTCTAGCACAGAAGTCTGTGTAGTTTGTGGCAGCTCATCGTTAGGCAGTGTTTGTCACCAACTGAAATTAGCTGGTCCCTGGCCTGTCTGGGCCCAGAGTTGCCATTTGTGTCATTCTGTCTGGAGAAGAGAAGGTGAAGCAGGGCAGGATGGGGGTAGCTATCTTGCTTTCCATATCTTTGCTGATGCTAGTTCAGCATGGGAAAGAAATACAACAATCTAGTTGTTGGGTTAAGTACTAAAGCTGCAATTTTTATTGAAATACAATAATTCAGGCTTCAGTGGTGCCTGGCAGATAATACACCCTTTGGTAGTAAGTGTTCATAAAGCTGGAGGCCACCACATGCCCTGGACTGCAGAACAGTGTGACCCTCAACAACCCTTCCCCCTGCTGCCCTTCTGTCTCTCAAACTACAATATTCTTGTCAAGACATTTAACAAGAATCATGTTTCCTTGTGGTAAGTCATACCCGTACGCTGTTTTACATTCTTATATCTCCTTTCTTTGTAGGGATATAGACCTGAAAGAAATCTCTTGGCTTTTGAAGCAATGCCTGTGCATGAAGCATGTGCTTATTTCATATTTTCTGTTTAAAAATACTATAAACTCTCACTCTGAGGTGTAAAGAAAATTGGGTCACTTGCCATGCTAGTGGAAGATAGCTCAGATGTTCAAGTCTCAGAAACCTAGTTTCAGCTTCCAGAAAAAAAAATATATTTTTGGCTCCAGCATCTATTCCTTAGTATGTCAACACTGTCCCTTCAGCTTAAGTAACTTTTCCCTGGTGTCTGTTAACAGTGATGTGTTAGGAAATGTCAGCAATTTAGACTCTCATTCTCTTCCTGCTAGACATATTAATAACTCCCTTTTCCACTATGTGTCCCTTTCACATAAAACTGCATAAGAGGTGGGATCATACCTCACCTAGCCTATTGTCACCACATCACACTAATTTCTGGCTCCTACAATATCGAGAAGGGAGTTACTTTGGGTCTTAATTTACTTCTGATGGATAAATTCCCTGATAGTGAGAATCTTCATCCCAGTTTCAAAGGCAACAATGAATACCTCTCCCAGCACAAGTAGTCTTCTCAGATCACAAATCAGACGATGCTAAAGGCATCGTTTGATGTTAGTACCAACCCAGCCATTACTATATGCTTCCTAAGTTTGGATTTTATAAATAGATTTGCATCTGTAATGGTCACTAAATTAAGATAGTTAAAAGCATCACTTTGGATGGGAAGGGAGAATAGTAAAAGGATGTTCCATGCCTCTATTCATTTGGCTCCTGCTATCTTGTAATTAGCTCAGAATATGGTGACTCCTGAAAAAAGTCTTCTGTCTTGTATTATTTAATTTTTATATGTAGATGTGTGTGCTTATGTAAATACATTTTTTTAAAATCCTACGTTTAAAGGAGCTTAGAAATGATCTTCTGAGCATCAGTACATTACTGCCTGTAGTTCATGACTTCTAAGAACTGAGTGAGGAAAATGCAATTGTTTGTCAGAGATCAATATGCATGCACTGGCAGAAGACTGTCCATTACATCAAACGTTAGCCAACTTCAAATCTGCTCCTGCTTTCTCTGTATCTTCAGATGGTACTGTGTGAAAATAATCATTGCCCAGAAAAAACAGAGGTGCTGCTATGGGATGAACAGGCAGCTTATGCTGTACTTGTGTCATTACAGCCATATAATTAATTTTTTGTTTAGTATCAGAATATTAGAAAAGATGTACTAATCAAGCAGCACAGAGTATCCTTAAAATAATTAAATGCCAGGCATCTTTTTCTTGTTATGTCTTAAGGGCTGTTGCACTTCCATGGGTTTCTGTTTCCAGGTTTACAAGTGCTTGCATCTCAGACTGACTTAATTTAGGGGAATGTAAACTGTCCTAATACAGTGGCTATGAAAACTGACCAAAGAGATGAGTTCAGAGAATCTTGTCCGTACAGTGTACATGAATACATGCAATAAAACAACAGTTCTCTGGCACTACTTTCTCTCTTCTAGTGGAGGGAGGCCCATCAAGTGGGAGCAGAAGAAAGGTGTATCTGACTGGGACTAGCAGCAGGTGGTGGTGCGAGTTCAGGTGTGATCCTTGGTAATAGGCCAGAGGATGGTAAGGCAGTTTTGTTGTGCAGCTGTTTTCCCTCTTTCTAAGCTGTTCTAGGACATATTTAATAGTACCTCTCCATAATGTCAGTGAAGTTGAGCTCTGCTCTTGAGACCAGCAATGTATGTGCAAATTGATCGTACTCAGTGCAGAGCAGTGGTAAAGTCCACAGGCCTCAGTCTGGCTCTGTGGCATCAGTTTCAGGACCAGATACTGGAAAATATTTGTTTTACATCTTCGATGTGATTTCAAGCTGGCAAGTGGAGCAAAATAAATGAATTTATGACCTTACAGTGTATAAATATTCGGAAGTTGCTGTTCTGTCTTTCCCTGAAATCCTGTCCCTGCCTCAATCAAAAAACATATCTACATCCTTGCATCAAACTAGGCAGGCCTAAAGGTCAAAAGTGTATGCTGTTTTCAGCCGTGATGCAGCATACCCTGCAACAGTGCTTCTTCAAGAAACATGGTGTTGTGAATCCTGCCACTGTACATATGGACACTAATACAGATTTGCCTTACTCTTTCATTCTTTGTTAATGGCTAGTGACTTCTTTCTCCATTGTATAAAAATCTTCTTGACTAAATTCCTTGAGCTATGAAGCAGTTTAATTCTTTTTTTTCACCTATATCCTGATGGACAGCAAAATCCTGGGTGTGACAAATGGCACCTGACATCCAGGAAGGAATATATCCTTAAGAATAAATCCATATCTTCAAACTCTGTCTAATTTTATAGGACAGCCTTTCATTCTAGATCCATATCTACAGCAGTTTCACAAGGACCAGATCTTATTTTTCAGTTTCTGTGAATTATAAGCATTACAAAAGTTCAGTTACAAAACTAAGTTTCTATTTACTTCAGAAACCTGGCTGAAGTTCCTTGTCATTCCTCCGTGTGTTGTATTTAGTCTCAGAATGCAAAATGTAACTTGGAAGTATAGCTATCCACAATCTGAGCTAGGGAGTGGAAGACAGAGAAGTGGATCATCAAGAGGGATACTTGATACATAGCCCAAGAGATTTATCTTTTAGTCAGAGCAAGATGAACTCTCTTGGAGTAGAAAAAAAGCTACAAAAGAGAGCTAGGCATTACAGTCTTTGGGTGTTACTTTGTCTGTTTTATCAGTAGATCTGTTGAAGTATTGAGCCTTAAGCAGTACTTACTGAAGAGGGAAACCAACATTACCTATTTCAAACTTTTAAAGGAAATAGAAATATGTCTTTCCATAATTTATTATAAATGGTCAAAAATTTTGTCTGGGAATGCATAGTGTGTTTACAAATAAGCATCCAAACAAACTCCATGTTTTAAAATCTCTCATTAGAGTTGTGTCAACAGCTATAATATCAATATGTTTCCTTTGCTGCAACTATAAAACATTATTTTTAAACTGTTCTGAATGCTTCATTCTCTTCTGTCTCTACGTGAAAGTCTGGAGTTTTGCAGCCATAGGCAGTTTTGTGTTCTTTCATCTCTCTTTACAATCTGGGTGATCTCCAGATTGGTTTTGTGATTTGTCGTCATTTAAAGCATTTCAAAGCCATTCGTGGTATTGAAATATAGGATATAGATAATAGGTGGATCGGTTTTCCCCATTAACAGATGAGACAGAGAAAATGCCACAGTTTTCCTGTAGAAGTACATAAGCTACTGTATTGTTGCCTCTAGGTTGCTCTGTGTCTTTTTCACATTCAAATTTGTTTACCTTCAGTTAGCATTAAGTTTCTGAGTACGGTTTTAAAAGACAACTTAGGGGGCAAGAAGTGTGAGTGATGCACGAGCCATACATGCACTGCTCTGAAAAACCTGTCAGCGGTTTGCAAACATGAATACAACAGGATGGATGTCTGAGAGGTGGGTCAGAAGTTAACAGGATTTTGCCCTACTATGGAAAGTTAAGCTGCCGATCGGAAAGTGTTTATGTGATATCAGAGTTTGAGTGACAACTGTCAATAGGTGTTGGATGGAGGTGAGGTCAGTATGGATTTTTTTTCTCGAAGGCTGTCTGCTGGTATTGCCTGTCATGAGATAGCTGTCATTTTCAAATCACTCCATACATTCAGCAAATGTAATGCATCAGCATGCTGGCAGAAACACTGAGGCAGCAACTGTTATGAATTCTTATTTTTTTTGGAGACGGTGGTGTTCTTCCAAGTGTGGTGGATGCAAATTTTCTGCCCTTGTAAAATATTTTGGAGCCCTATAGATTAAGGAAAAGCATAAATCTTGATATTTTGTTAAGATTTGTGTGTGTTAGAAATTTATGGTATGAAGATCAGTTCTTTTAAGACTTTAATTAAGTACCCCAATGTATTTTATGTTTCTTTTAATGGACAGAAAATGACTTTTGCTCAAACGGACTTCATAGTACAGTGTTATGCATTTTTCATCTTATGTGGGGGAAAAATCAATTATTTTAAGAGTTCTGTTCTTCTGGCAGTTCATTTAAGTGAATTCTTGCTCTGTTAAATGATCATCAGTATTTTCTTTCTACACAGCAACTCTTGTAAAAGTATTGTAATGAACACAAAGCAATGTGATTTGCCATCACATAGAGAACATTAGTCTTTCTTATGCCTTCTATAGTCTCGTGAACTTCTCAGTCTCAGGCATGGTACTTTAATTTCTATTTCGTTAAATTTTAGGGAGAAATGAAATAAGATTCAATAATAGGGAAATACAGATTTGAAAATGTTTTATTTATTGCCGCTAAGAGGTTGTCATTCTGATTAGCCCGATTCTAGCAAGTCCAATAGAATAAATAACATTACTTCAGTGTGACCCCAGAATCAGATCCACAATAGTTACAACGCTCTGCGTAGATTTTTGTTGAAGATAATGTCCACGTGTGTGTAATATGTCTTCATTGAAAAGTTGCATGTGACTTTGTTGATACTGAGTTATGTTTTGACAGGCGTATGAGTAAAAGATAGATTTGACCTTTTATCTAAGATTGTGAATTTTATCTTCCAAAGCTGTAGAAAGAAGTAAGACCTTTCTCCTTATCTCAAACTCCAGATTTTTCCAGGTCTCTGTCTCAAAGAGTTGGTTTCACCAAATCGTGTTTCTTGACATTCTCATTGAGGCAAGACTCTGCAACTTAGAGGGGGAACAAGTTCCTAGAACAATTGCATGCTCTTCCAACTGTCTTCGCAAGAAGAAAATGAAAAGTGTAATTGCTAAGAATGACAAGTTCAATAGGTTCTGCCATTGATTTTGGACAAAGTTTTTAGTGAAATATTCTTTCAATCTGGAAAATAATAATAAAACATCTCAATTGCAACTACACCAAATTTATCACTCCATTAACCACACCTGTTTTGTTCTCCAAGTTTCTATTTGTAGTAATAGAAATATCAAAAGTCATTTTAATAGAAGTTAGCCTATTTAAAACTCTGTCAATCAATTTTCTCACACATTAAAATCAGTTGAACACATGTATTTGTAATATAAATTTCTTCTGGGGTCATGTTTCCAGAATTTAATATGAGTAAACATGAACTACTAGAAGTGTCATATATACAATAACAATCTTTTTAGATTAAAAGTACTATTTTACATGCTGAAGTTTTTTTTTTTTTACTAAAAAAATGTGGAACTCTGATACAGGTATGCTGTAGATCCCTTTGGTTTTAAGCTCCAGTGTTGACACTGGAGCAGCTCAGGATGAGGTACATGTCCGAGGGTGCAGGATCAAGAGCTCTGACAATTTATGGAGAGATGGGGTCAGAGATTCCTGTCCTGGTGATTCATGCCCTCTCTGTCCTGGCAGCTGGCTGGGTGGCATGCCTAGAGCCCAGGGCCTGGTACCTCCTTTTAAATCATTATTGATTTCAGTTTACACAAATATCCCTGGCTGTGAACTGCAGCAGCTGAGGGCTCTGATTCACGATCTCTGTCAGACTCAAAAGTGGTGGCTGAAGCACTTTCTGAGCACAACAGCCTCTTCAGCAACTGCATCCAATTCCACACAAGTTGGGAATTGAATCCTTTTGGATGTTCTTCTGTCCATTTGTGAATAGTTATTCTGCTTGGTTCTCATATGCTTGATTGAGAATAGAGTAAAACAGAAAAAGCACAAGTCAAGAAGCTGCTCAGAAAAGAGGATTCTGAGAGAACCAGAAGCCTGGCATTCTGAGGGCTATTTCATTTTAGGGAAATGACACAAGGGGAAACAAAATAGAATAATAATAATAATAAAACTATTAATTAACGAAAAGGCATGTATTCAAATGTATGTGATCAAATCAAGAAATAGTAATTAAAAATTGTAAGTACTGTAAACACTAGAAATGTTTTTGATGAAAGATCTTTTACTTCATAGTGAAATTTGCAGGAGAAAATAATTTTTTCATGGAAAGATTAGAAATTTCCCACTGATAGTAGAAGTTCTTCCCGCAGTCAAGATGATTTTTCTTTCAATGGAAAAAGTTTAACTAATTTTTTAAAAATAAGCATTCACTTCTCACTAGGGATAGTGTTTAAGGGGGCAGAGAATGCGTGAGGGGTAAGTTACACATGCAGAAATGTCTGCCTTTGAGATTAATAAGTCAAGAGCCCATCAGAAAAGCAGTTGTTACTGTAACCTGTCTGTAAACCCACATGGAGATAAAATAAGTAAATGGTAGTGACCCGCTGAGCTATTTTGATTTATCTGCAGATTAGGTAGTAAATGGGCTCTTACATTTTGTACAAAGGTTCTGACATCTTCTATGCTGAACCGGGGTTTCAATAGGGATTTTGATTTGTTATTCCTCCTTGAAGATACCCCTTGCTTCCAGCTGCCCAGAATACTTGTGTCTTCCAAACCAGATTTGTGCAAAGAAAAATTAGAGCCTTTTATCTTCCTTGCAAGAAAAGACATCTTGCTGTGTTCTCCCACTCCCTGTCTGTGTTGAAGTGCCATATTTCAGTGTCAGGGTAGACAACTCTCATTAACAGCTAAACCAAAAACACTATTGAAGTTATTTCTCTAATATTTGGCCACAAAAGGCTAATTTGCAACCTGGCAAATCACTTTTAGTATTGCCCCTGTAATGACCAGTGCATGTGAGCAGAAACTAAATTGAATTATACCTCACGCTTCCATTTAATCCTTGGCTCTGAGGGGAAAAATCTTGTCTTCAGTGAGCTGCTCCATTCCCATCATGCCTGGTCAGGTCCTCCTATCAATATGCAGAGGGTTGCAAATGCAGACTTTTCCCACTTCTACTTTTCTCTGCCTCTTTCTCCCCACCCTGAGACCACCTGGAGACAGTCCAAAGGAGAACAGTAAGACTGGCAAAAGGATTCAAAATCCAGGGTCTAAATGAAAAAGGGCAAAAGAGTTGGGTCGTTCAGTGTGGCCAAGAAAGTAAGGAGTGAAAGAACAAGAGCAGGGCATGGGAGCAATTCTCAAGTCTCTAAAAGCTTGCAGTAGAGCATTTCACCTGTAAATTGTTTGCATTTTCTTATATCTATGACAGGTTAAAGGACATGGTGGTTTAGCTGCAATAAAGATCTGAATAAAGCTACCTAATTGCAAAGATATTTGGGCAGTTGGGTAGACAGGCTGGAGAATCTGTGGAGACTCTATCATTGAATGCTGTTTGTCAAGAAGTTAGGTGTGCATCCATTGGCAAGAGGGGATGGGCAAGATGATTTTTCAAGAAGATCCTGACCTATAGCTGAACAGTATTAGAGATAGGGTTGTGAAAGGAGTGTGACAGGGCCACTCAGAGTAAGATGCAAACAGGTTGTATAGAGATGAGTATTGCTGACAAGTCATCTGTGCTGTATGTAAAAATATGTATATTAGTTTGGTGTTATTAATCTTTACAGTCACGTTTGTCTTAGTACCTGCAAGTCACCCATCATTAGGGAAGGAAGATGTAATTCCTTTTATTCTTGTAATACAATTATTGGGTGTAAAAATTGCAGCACGCACCTGCCACATTTTGAACCTATTACTGAAGTTCATTTGGAGGTATCCCTGATCCCCAGTATCTTGACTTGCCTTTTGTTTAGGGGTTCAATACAAAGTGCTGTTTTTGATGTACAAAGCTCTTTGTGGATTGGATCCTGTGTATCTCTGGAATTACCTGTCCTCTGTGTTTTTCTTCAAGAGTTTAAATTACCTAGAAATTTTAAAGTGTCTTAAACCTTATACTCTAGAACAAGGCACTGATGTTTGCTTACATTTGGCTGTTTCATGCCTTTTCTCAGTATATGTTGCCCAAATGGATACTTAGTCATGTCTTGCGTTTTTGTTGTTGTTTTGCAGCACATAAGAGGTGTATAGAAAGAGCTCTGATTTCTTTTTATGTGACTGACTTAAAGACTGCCTTCATAGTGTTTTAATTTACACAATTGTGTTGGTTAGTCTTTTGCATTTTGCTGTAAACACATTCAAAAATATTTTATGTGACTCATTAAGTAGTTACAAGCAAACAATCTAATCAAGTAAATACAAGCCATCATGTTCTTAGTAGCAGTCCACTTGCTCGCAGTGTTTGTTAGTTTTGGAACCTCTTTTTAGCATCACCTTAAATCTTTAATTGACCTTATAGAAAGATCTTGTATTTGTGGGGTGTTTGATTGGCTTTGACAGCAATAGGGTTATGATACATTGGGAAGCCAATCAGTAGCATATGTATGTTTGTTAGACTTTGTAGCTACCACAGTTGCTGAAGTGAACCAATTAACTTCTGGCTGAAAGTTGTGAGGTGCGTGTACATTGTAGAAGGTGGCTGAGATGGTCTGCTTCCATCAAGGGACTCTTGCAAGAACCCACGATAAGGACAATCTGCACAGCATGAGGATTATGGCTTTCCAAGAGCTGATTTCCAATTCCTATTCTAGCCCTGGGCTTTGAACAGGGAAGGTCCTTCACAACAATGCATTTTCATTATGGAAATAGTACAAGATCTGCTGATTAGCCTCCTTTCTTGGTGTGTTTCTCTACTGATGGTGCACCTATCTTCTCTTAAGGTACAATACAGCCTTTCAGGTTCTTGCTGCAGCCACACTGTTTCCTGGAGCTGCTCTAGTGAACCAGCCATTGGTTTTGCTGTCTGTTTTACAGTTTCACGTACTGGTCTGCAGAGCCTGTGGCTGGATGAGAGAAGGGGAAAGACATTAAAACAAATATCGGAAAGTCTTAAGTACCGGATCTGAAGTTGAAAAAGATTTGCTCAACTGTCCCATTTTTTTCCCCCTTTTGGAAAAGAGGGAAGTACAGACTTAAGCTAAACTCATATGCCCTAGACTGTTAGTGTTTTATAAATTATTTTAATATCGGTATAGTACGTTCTGTCCATGGGAAAACCTAGGGATCCTCACAGAATAACAGGGGCCAGAAAGGATCTCTGGAAATCATCTAATCTAACAATTCTCATTGACTTCTTATTTGGAGTAACACATTGTTAAGAAGAAAACTGAGATCTTTGCAATTGCATTGTCATTCTTTTGTTTCAAGATATACTTACTTGAATAAAAACAGAAAAAATATTTAGACTTTCAGAATTTTCTTGAATATTCCTATTGACAAAATATTTGCACATCTGCATGACTTGCTAATACTTATTCTTTTCATCTTTGTTCTTTTTGTTTTGGTGTTCTCTTGAATTGCATGTTTCTCAAGCTGCAAATTTTATCAAACTCATACAGTTAAAGATCAGGGAAAAAAAAGAGCATGAAAAAGTGAAGGGGGGTGGAGGGGAACAATTCTTTCCTGTCTCTACAGCTGGCAAGGACCCCTGAACAGCAGGACCAAGCTGTTCTGCTCTGTGTGGGAGGAATAACTTGATAGCTGGTTCAGATTCAGCAAGGCAATCCAAGCAGTGCCCCCCAAACTGCTTTGATGTAATAGCTCTTCATTACCTGAAAAAAAGCTAGCAATCTTATGCATTGACTCCTTGTACATGTTAATCAGGCTATTCACTGAAGTTGCCAGAGAGAGCTGAGGAAGACTGGCAGAGACACTTGTGCTACCGTTGCTCTTGCTGCCTCCCATGTGTCTGGAAATGGTCCAAATACATGCAAGAAACATCTGACCTCAAGATATCAATGAGCACTTCAAAGTGCCGATCTGTTCATTCATTTTGACTGTCATCATGGCCAAGGCATTGAGAAGATGACAAACCTGATCAAGACCATGCTGTGTATGTTCTCTGAGGTAAGGCAAATGAGAGAGCTGTATAATCATGCTGACAACACTGATAAACCCTGCTTCTCCCCTGTTAACAGTATTGTGACTGAATAATGGAATTCATATCAAATTTATGCTCCCTTTAGACATTTGGAATTGGAATGAAGGTGCTACTTAGCACTTAAATGCAGCCAATTTCTGTTTTTTCAAACAGATAATTCAAATAAAATGGGGCCAATTGACATTTAAATAAATAAAATCCTATTCTATGTTACAAGTGTTCTGCTCGAAGTAGAAAAGCCCAGGCAAACTCCACAGTTTTATAAGACTTTTAAGTCAAACCAAGAAAATACAGATTAGAAAAAGCTGAGCATCTTGGTGATGGTTGAAGATGCAGACAGAAATGAAACTGTTCTTGCCTTGGCTCTAAGCCATCAGTTTCTCAGCAGTTCCACAAAATGTTTGAAGAGATTACAAAGTGAAAACTCAAGTGTTAAGGGGAACTAGGGTCATAACCTCAACTTCGCATCTTCTACTGGCTGTTCTTGCTGTGATTTAGCATCTTATGGATAGTGTTTCTGAGCTTTTCCCACTGCGTTGGGTGAAAGAAGGCAACTTCTTATTCAAGTGTTGTTAAGTTTGCTGCTACTAGGAAAGTAATTAAGTAGGTGATATGAGTATTACTCAAGGCCAGAACCCTTGACAGGGTAAATCAGCTCCCTGTATTTCAATGACTAATACCATTGATTATCACCAGCTGAGAAGTGGGCTCCGAAGAGTACAAAACAATAGTGGGCTAGAATGAGCAATCTATTTTCATATATCCAGCATGATTATGCCTTTTCAAAGGTATAGCCAGGCAGAGTTACACTCAATTATCTCTAGTTCGTTTTCTTTGGAAAAGAAAATAATAAATGTTTATGTCCATACGTCTTCATACTTATTTGTATCAGTGTTAGCTTAAAAACAACAGATACTCTGGAAATGGAAATGCCATCCGCTTTATTTTGCAATGCAAACTTCTGTACTTATACACTATATTCTTCATTTAATTACTATCACGTGCTTGTTTTTTTTTTTTAAAGGAAGAAAACTCAGCTTTATTTACACTATTTTGTGCTTCTCACACCAATTTTTTTAAGTTACACCTGCAGATTTTTATCTGCTTTCCCTCAGCACAAAAGCCTCGGGATCAGCACTTTTCCGTTCTCCCATGAAAAGTGATGAGGTCTTGCAATGGCTTAAGTCATACGATCTGTCTCATCATCGCCTTAACCAGACACCAGGAGCAACAGCACAAAGCAAGTGCTGTCTTGGCAGCACTTTGCTGAGGTCTCCATGCAGATGCTCTGCGTATTTCACAGTAGAATTAGTAACAGTAATCATTGTTGAAGACTGAAAATGTCCCTGCTTTGGACTGCTCCTGGCAGCGAACGATGACAGATCTGTTCCCTTCACTCGACACTGTGAGATGTCCACGCACTGCAAAGCTCCGTGGTTCTGAGGCACTAAATCACATCATGGGAACAAGCAAAACTTGGCTGTAGTACCTGAGGCTTTCCTTGCCTGACATACTATGCTGTCAGGCTTTATGAGGTGCACTAGATCTCCACGTCTGGACTCTGCTGCACACCCTGTACTTTCTCTCTCCCTCTCACTTTTTTTTTTTTAATTTGTCAGATGAAGTTCTTTCTATTCAGGGTACATGTATTCCTGATTTGTACATAGTGAATTTAGTAGGAGCTTGCTTTAAGAGTGTCTTGAATAGATAAGCAGTCTTTCCAAACTGTTCTTAGATGAATTTTAAGCAGTGACACTGATGTGTATTTCTTCAAATAAATTTGAAATGCTTTCTTTTACTCAAAACGAAAATTGGCTCAGTGACTGTTCATAACTCATACTAATGTTCCTAAAAGTACAGCTGTTAGGGTATGGTTAGATATGTTGCAAATAGCAAGTTCACTTAAAATTTCTTAGCCTCAGCTTGGGAAGAGGAAAGTCAGATCCTATTTCTTTTATAGTATCCAAAGATATTTCTAAAAGCTTTTTTCTTTTCTTTACAGGATACAGTTAAAATGTACAGTTGATTTTTAAAGCAATATCATCTTGTCAAAACTACCTGAAATCTAAAGCTGTCAGTTATTTGCCATACGTGCACATGGCTCAGAGCACTATTAATTTATTAAAATGGCTTACAATAATAGTTTTGTTGTCAAAAGAGCAGTATTTAGAAAATGAAGCCCAGGATCTTCCAGCGTCAGTAACAGCTTTTGCATGTGTTCTAAATAATTATGTATTGTAGATGACTTACTAGTTTTATGACAGGACCTTAAAAGACAGTGTGTGTCTTCTTGTTCCTTATAGCAGTTCTGCTGCTTCCATTTGCAGAAGTTAATGTGAAATGAAAAGGAAAACCCTATGGCCTCAGAAATTTTAAAGTTTTTCAGCATTTTATTAATTAAATAAACCAATCTGAATAATGATCTTATTAAATGTGTCTTCAGAGACTTGAAGTTTCTAAAACTGAAATTATATAGAAGACTACTAGCATGGGGGGTATGACTTGCACTCTTACCCAGTGAAGTCAGCTGAAGGAAACAAATGTATGTGTGAGTCAGCTCTTGGGGCAGAGTAGTTGATTTCCTTTATCTTCTAATTTTTTTTGCTGTCACACTGAAGCTAACCAAGTGCAGAATGCAAGTTTAACTTATTTTGAAGGTAACGTGCATAAAGAAAATAGGCTAACATTAATACTTCCCTAATAATGAAAGTCAAATGTACAGTAATCTCTTCAGTAGTGATTACACAAATTAGAAGGAGAAGTTGAGATTCCTGCCTCTGTTTTAAAAGACCTTGATCTGATAAAACTTCATGGAGGGAAAAAAGTAATTGCATGCTTGTTGGCACTGAGCTGAACAAATATCATCCATTTTTCAGCCCAGATACCAGCTCAAGTTTTTGTGCCTGCCTCATGAGTTCATTATGTCTGTCCTCTATTGGGATCCTTCAGCTTTTCTCTTCGTGTTCATTTATGAAAGCCTGATGACTGCTAAAATATAATGTTTAGTTTTGTTTCCTTGGACAAGGCTAAAGCGGAGGTGTAATTTCCAGGTACTTTTCGGCTTTTAATTTTTCTCTTTTTTGTAATTTCTTTAGGGCAACTAGCAAGATTTTTTTTTTCTATAAAATGCTAATGTTAGACAAAATTATAATGTAGGAGAGCTTAGAAAATTAAATAATATATTTCATTTACTAAATGCCTGTAAATTTCCACCTCTTATAGACTTAACTGGATTCTCAGCTTTGTTAAAGAGGGAAAAATATCTTGAAATAACATGTGCTTCATGATAGTCATTCTTTTCTCCTTTAATTGAATTTTAACCTTTTGTTGTTGAGCACAGTAAGCTGCGCTCTGCAGCCAGAAGTTCTTACAAAGCCTTGCCAGGAAGGCCAGAAGATTTAGACAGCACATAGGCTACCCTCTCTTTGGCCATCGTTCCTCCTTTGATTAGATCAAAGTCCTCCATGTTTCTGTTTCTTTGCACATCTGTTGATAATGTAGGTATTCTTACAAACCTTGAAAAAAGTAGTAATCTCCACTTCCATATTTTTTTAAGAAATCCTCCTTTTCTTTTGTATGTTGTATTTTGCTGGTGTTGCTGTTTGCTTCGTTGTTTTTTAACAAACCCTGGAAGAAATAGGCCATAAAATACCTGTGCAGCAGAAAAGATCAGGAGTTTTTTAAATCAAAATATTTTGGGCAACACACAGGATGTCTTTGCTCTCTGTAGTTGGCAACACTCTTAAGAATTCATTTTAAAATCCCTTTACAATCATCAAGTGAAATTCAGTACTGTCTTTTGCAGGTGAAGCTGCATGCCTCTCCTTGGTTTCTGCATTGGGTATGAGTGGAGAGACTTGCTTTCTCTACTGCAGTCTCCCCTATGTTCAACTTTTGAGCTGAACAATAGGGTCCAAGGTGCTTTCCACAGCATCATATTGGTTGATGTTTGTGTCTGGATTGCATTGTCAAAGGGGAATGTTGGTGAACTGAGAGGAAGTAAATGAAAGGGAAATTAATTTTCTTGGTGATAGAAAGGCATTTCTATACAATTTGAACATTTATGATGCTTACTGAACACTTCTTTACTTGTGCATCTATCTCTATGTGTGCCTCTTACCACAAGATTGAATTGTTTTGAAGACAACCATATCTGTTAAATGTTTTTCAACTATGTAGGTTTTCTTTTTCAGGGGGAAAGCAAGTTCAATTGTTTTTTTATCTTCTTTGGTGACACTTTTTTAATAGAAGTCACGTTCCCACTCAGTGTTGCAGATCATCAGCTTGTCTACTGACATGCTTGTCTGCTGATCTTAGGAAACTTCAGAATGGCTTTTTCTGGCTTCTAGATTGTAAGGCCAGCTGAAGTATAGTAGAGTTGAGCAGCTCTAGGGATTCCTGTTTTATGTATGTGTTTCCTTTGCAGGGTAAGGAGAGATTGAAAATACAAGCTCAGACTGAATCAATTAAATTCGGTTTTGTATATTCACACCAATTCAAATTCATGTCACCTCTTTTGATCAGGTAGCTCAAACCATCTCAGCAATTTTAAATTATCTGCTATTTCCTCTGAAATCCAACCAGTCCTAGGACCAAGTCTCCTGAGGACTGTCACTGAGATTTTCACAGCATCAAAGGCTGGGTGAGATTGGCAGGGACTTCTAGAGGCTGTTTTGTCCAACTCCCTGCTTAAACAGGGCCACCCAGAGCAGGTTCACTGGGCAGCTTTTGAAGAGCTCCAAGGAGGAGACTTCAGAGCCTCTCTGGGCAACCTGTGCCCGTGCTCCATCACAGTAATGGAGTTCATTTCCTGATGTTCAGAGAGAGCCTCTTGAGTTTCAGTTTGTGCTCACTGACTCTTCAACTGTCATTGGGCACCAGTGAGAAGAGCCTGGCTCCATCATTTCCGTACATTGTCACTGTTACTGTCTGGTGAGGCATTATTGTTGCCTGTTTCTGAGTGTTGTTTACTAATGCAGGTGCCTATGTGCTTCCACTGGAAAGCCCATGTTGTAGAAAATAATTGATCTATTTTGCCTGCAAATAACTCCATAAGATTATTTTATCCTGAGAGACTTTTTGCGTAGCTTATCTTTCTGACTTTTTACTGTGTTAAGTTCTAGGATAAAGCAGAAACGTTTAGAAGTGTCAGCACTGGCGCTTACAAATTCATTCACTAGTTCTAGTTAATTGGTGATCAATTAACTGAAAGCAAGGCAATCTATTATATAAATGCATGAGGTCAACCACTACTATAAGTTTTCGAAATTTTTATGAACTCTTTGACTTCAGCAAAGAACTAAGTTAGAACTTTGAAGTATCAATGAGCTTTTTCAGCCAAAGCTCATTTGTAACTTACCTTTGAAATTTCCAGTCCTTGTCTTAATCAAATATTATAGAAAATGGCTGAAATAATGTTCCTTATCATTGAGAAACATCTTTGAATTTTTAAGAAAACTGCCATTTGGAAAATACTGTGATGAAATAGACAGGTTAATCTGGATATCTATTCTATATCTCATTTATATAAAGTTTTAAAACCTTGATCCTTAAAAGAATCTGATTTTAACTCCATGTATGTAGCAGTCATGTGTTTGTAACTAAAATAATGCTCACTGGATGAGCAGTACATATTCATGTTTGGTATGACTAAAAACTATTAATCATACCAAACATGTTTAATATTTAAAAACATACTAACTTGGTATGATTTAAAAACTATTGCAATCATAAAGATTCAAAAACAAAAGTGGGCTTCCAAGGTCTACCTTTTAGTCACCAGTTTTGATCCTCACAGACATTTCTTCCCTTACTCCCATCCCATTTCAATACTAAAAGCCAGACTCTACTGTCCTAGCATGGATTTCTTAGTGGTTTCCAGCAGCACCTCAGCAGTGGAGGGTAGTATTGTATCTCATTTTACAGAAGATGAAAAGTGTGGGAAAGCAAGGTCATCTATTAGGCAAGGGACAAAGATAAACTTTGCTATATATTCCAAGAAATAGTGCAGCCGTGCATTTCTTAGAAGTCAAAATGTTGGCTTTTCTTTTGTAAAATTTAATTCAATTGTGGAGATAATTGTCACCCCTTCTTTCCTTTCTAATAGCAGAATGTAACCATTGCTTGATTCTTTCTCTCTGTTCTTTCTAAAGAATTTTTTCTTAACCATGGAGACGTAGTTTAGAAAAGGAGGAAAAATCCTGTACTTTTAGATTGTTGCCAAACATACACAATGTAGTGCATGGTTCACTTGCTGTGTATCATTGAAAATACAGGGGACTTCACAGCAGAAGTGTATGTTTTAGATTTGCACATATTTGTGAGAATGTTAATATTGCATTGTGGGAATAGTGCTGAGTTCCCTGTTATCATGCAAGCAATTGCTAACTGTAGACCTCTGACTTTGTAATTTGTTCTTTATGGACTAGCCTGCAGCCAATAAGCAAAATCGATAGTCTTTGCTGAAAAGTAAGCAAGTGCCAGTGTGTTATGTGACAGGTGAAGATACATGTGCTTACCAGGGGTCAGGGGGCCACATCAAATTTCTCTCTGACTTCTTTTCAAAAAGCTAAATCCATTTAGGGAGCATTCGTCAATGGAAAATGTTGCAGTGGGGAATTAGACAGGCTCCTGCTCTTCTTTTCTCATTTAACGATGTTTGTTTTCAACAGTCTGTTCAATAATGTCACTGAGAAGAAATTATGTGAGAAGAATAAAGTGCTTATAGTCTATTTATTTATTCATTCATTTCTGTAGAATAACACTAGCTGTTGCATTCTCATGTTTATTAATGCTATTGTAGTAGTCCAAATATTTGTTTGTTCGCCTTTTCCTTTGGAAAAAAAAAAGGGTGGGACAGTGGCGTGGAGCAGATTACCTATGATTTAAGAATAAGGTGAAGTCTGTACAACTCCTAGCAGTCCTCTATAGTCTATAAGCTATTATTTACTTGAGTAGGATCTAGATACATGCCACAATTTTAGTACTGCACAAAGAATGGGAAGTCTTTTGTTTTACAAGCAGAGTGACCAAGCTTGAGGCCATGCAGAAGCCTGCTAGAAAATGTAAGACAAGCAAGCTGAGAGGGGATTCTTCTAGCCTGTGATAAAGCATGCTGTTTATGTGGATGCTACTGGTCTAATTCTCTCTCCTGTGTATCAAGTACCGAAGATATTTCAGTGGTCTGGTTAGCTGTGAAAACTGTTCATACCAACCATAGCCTCTCAACATATTGGGCAATAATGAAAGGCAGAAAGGGAAAGAGAATAATCCAACAGAGGAGATTTCTCTCTGATTCTGAAGTAGCTTAGGCTCATACACTGCCACAAAAAAAAAAAAAAATCTTCAGTATTTAGAAATTAAAGTTAAATCGTCTTTAATATTTTAGTGCTTAACTTAGTCCTTCTGAAAACTTTACCAAGTCCAATAGAAAAAAATAACAGGAAGCCTTAATGCCCTTGTTTGATTTATTATTATTATTATTATTATTTTTATTGAATGTAGATGCTTCATTTACTAGCCTGGACTGTTGCCATCATACTATCATATACACATGTGCACTCACGGTCAGGAAAAACAAGCAGTTACCATGCAGGTTCAATCAGATTAAAGGCTCCCTGTGTGAGAGCAGAATATCAAAAAACTGTATTGGTGCATAGGATTTTTCATCTTGTCTGCTTTTTAACATGCATAGTAAATGTCTCATTTTTTTTTCTAACCAGCGTTTGCCTTCTCAAAAGCAATTTTTTTTCACTGCCAACTGCAGAAATTATTACCTTACTTTCTCTCAGTTGAGCACTGCATTTGGTGAGTCTGAATAATTCTTGATGCTTCCAGAAAGCTATAGTTGAAGCTCTTCAGTCTGGTTCCCAGCATACTCCATGCCTGCTCTTCTTACACTGAGTTTTAGGATTTATAGGCCACTTCTGATGTCTTGTTATATCTACTGAATGTCTATGTTAGGCGTGTTTGGTGAGACAAGATTACTAAGGTGAATCACAGAACTTTTCAGCCCCCAACAACAGAAATAAAAAGAGCTCCTTTTCATCATCTTCAAAGGAAATGTATTCTATCTTAGACTTTAGCCACAAAATATTTAAATAACACATTTCAGATATAAATCCTGTGGACTCTGCAAACTTCTGTACCACTGAATTCAATAACTGCAGGGACATCTGTTCTATGCTCTTCTAAGTGTGTTGAGAGAGTCTTTTCTTGATGTAAAATGCCCAGGCAGATGCTTGAAGTTCTTGTGGGGGCAGGGGAAAGCAAATGGCTGTGTTTGGATTTTGGGGCTGATTATCTCTCAGGAAATGTCTCTGACCAGACTATGGACAACAAGAAATTGTCTTTCCATGTAAGGGGTTGTAAAGATACAATTCTGAAGGAATTTTATAGCTTGAGAAATGAGAAGATAAACAGAAGGCTCATCCAACCTTCCATCCTTCTCTTTCCTCCGTGGGGTATCACGGTTGCTGTTGTATAGTGACAGGATGAGATAAAACTGAAATGACTTCAGAGATCACCTGAGCTCCAAGCTGCAGAGGGTTGAGGTTAAGCTTGAGGTTTGCCTGCTCAGCTCCTTTTTTTTATTGAGTCTTAAACCTTTCCCACACTAAATAAACACACTTTTATAGGCTTTTTCTTCACTAATGGAAAGTTTTGTAACCTTATATGAAAAGCTGCTGTTGCTGATTCAGATTGAATGCTCCTTCATTGCTACAAGTCCCCCTGTCCATATGGTCCTGAGGGAAATAATGCTGTGGGCTGGTGCTTGGCCAGCCCCAGTAGCCCAACTTCGGGGCTTGAGGTCTGATATATTTTGAACTTTGTATCCTGGAGCTGATTTGGGTCCCTCAAAGATATCTATTAATCTTACAGTTTAATGCGTGTTGTTGAAGTACTAAGAACCTAGGTGCTGTGCCTATGCAGACAAGTGATGGTGTGATAATAATATGATGGGGCACATACACGCTATCTTTAATTTAGCTACACAGGTAACAGCAAAAATGCAGCAGGCACAGATCCTTTGTGGGCCAGCAACTGCAGCACCGTGCCAGGTGCCCAGAGGGTTTGTATGGTTCGTGCTCAGATCCGTGCTGCCACTTCTTCGCAGCTCTCATAGCTGCTTTGCTACCAAGCCATCATTTGTCTGGGTAGATGTAACATTCAGAATTAAGCAGGAAAAAGACTAGTTTAATCAGAAGTCTCTTTCTTTTAACTCTCATAGAACCCTACCATTTATTATCTTGTCTTATTCTTGCTTTTATGGTTGCAAGAATCTCATCAAAAGAAATTACCAGCAGAATTACTCTGGTGCTTGTCTCTTTCTATTTCATCAACAGCACACAGCATATACCATTTACAACAACAGCTCTTATCGCTTTTGTGATGCCAGTGCTACACATTTGGTATGACACATGCAAAGAGAGAGCAATGGAAGATGCAAGCAGCTCATGTTCTATTTGATAACGAAAGTCTGAACATGCATCCTTCTTGGCAGTGGTCTCCAAAACTGCAATTTGTTGAGATTTGAATTTTGAGGTCTATCCAGATCATGTCATACAAATACATAGTTATTTATTTATTTATTTATGCCATGCTCAGCTCATCAGCTGAAAGATATTCTTTATTCAGTGTCTTCATTCTGGATACACTACAATCAAAGTGTTCCTCTATGGTTCTATTTATTTATTCTAGCTTTGTTATCACTTTTCTTGGTGCATTACTGTGCAAAATGGCATCTGTTATTGTAGAGGGTGGCCTGTATGTGTCTGCATGATCAGCTACAGGAAGAAGCATCTTACTTTTGAGGTAATTCTTATTCTGGCATGAAATCAAGTGAACTCTTTGCCCAGACAGCACCCATCTAGAAATCAGCACTGTGTGAATGCAAAATCATCTGCCATATCCTTAGCTAGTGCTTTCCTTATTTTATGAAGCTTGTTTGCTCTCAAACCAGTTTAAAGTGTAATTAATATTTTTATCTTTGTTTACTGAACTACAGTTATACCGTGTATTTACCACATTTCACTTGCCACTGTTTTTTCTGTATTTAAATACATACTGTAAGGATTACCCATCTCATATATATGTGCTTGCAGCTAATGGGATTGTGTTACTAAAAAGAAAATGTAATTAGTATCTATTTACAGCCTAGAGAGGAACAGAGGTAAATCTTAGAGTTCACAGAACTGACTCTCACCCAAACCATTGAGTAAACTCTTATGGGAGATTCATTGATTTGAAATAGTTCTGTGATCAGTGCTTATCCACTCTGTAAGATGATTCTCACTGACCTTAGTGGATTTTGGAAAAGACTCTTGGAATGGTGGAAGGGAAACTGGTGTCAGATCAGTGATAACTAAAATTTCACTGAACCTAGTATAATCATTTCTTGAGAACTTTGTTAAAGGTCTGATGATCGTAAATGACATCCATTCAATTAATTTTGATTTTTCAATTTTTGAGTAATATTGTAATGATTAATTATCTGAAATTTATCCTAGAACAAGTTCTGAAGTTAATAACTTTATGTATATATAGAACAACATTTTTAATCAGGTGAACATATTTTTGCAAGCAGGCCTTTGATCTGCAGTTTTTTTTTTTACTGGCAGTTCATTACAGATGCTTTGTACTCAAAACTTCTTTGTGATGGGAGACCTAAATCAAGTGATATTTAATTCTGAATTAATAGTTACAAATATTCATATCAAAATCACTACTTTAAAATATTCTTATTTCTATCAGGGAATATATATATATATATATATATAACACAAGCTTGCTTTGCTTCAAAGTAGCTATTTAAGAATGCTTTCTACTAGAAGATGAATTTGTTACAATAGTCTGGGGGAAAAAAAAGGGCAACAACAACAAAACCCTATATAATCAGAATACGACTTCAGTGGATTGACTTCAGAAAAAGTAAAATAAAGTGAACTCATGCATAGGTTGTCTGTACATAAATGACTGCCAATTAGATTAAAATTAGCTGTAAAATTGTTTGTAATTCCTCCAGTAGATTTCCAATGTGAAAAGGAATGAAACAACCTCTAGGAAAGCCAAGTCACCCAGAGAGAAGTACTGTGCCTGGCCAGTCCTTTGAAGAAGTTCTATGTTAAAGCACAAAGCAGACTCAGGCTTGTTTTCTGGCTGAGAATTGTACAGAGCAGTAATGTTCATTTCATGTTCTATCTCTAAGCAGGCTGAAAAAAAGGTATCATTCTTAGTCAGCTGTGATCCAAATAAATATTCATAACAATGGCACATGCATTGCTAATTGAACAGTTTTTGTTAATATTACACTAGATATTCATGGACATGTGCCTTTTTCTATAATGAAAATACTGCCTAAGGCTAGCTTTGTTTTTCTTGTCAAGAACAATTTATGTGCTTTCATTTAAATGAATATAAACTTCTATTCTCATGACAAAATAATTCACTACTAATTTGGATAAAGAATTTCTTTATTCCCGTTGTGGTATATTTTACTGGAAAAGAAAACCCTAAACGTATCTCAGTAATTTTCTGTATTCGTTCTGTCTAATTACTGTAATAAACTGGCATGAATATATAAGGATTTCAGTGTTTACTTACTAAATAAATATGGGGAACAGGGACATAAGATATTTTATTTGAATTTAATCTGAAAAGAATTTTTTAAGAAACTAATGATTCTTTCATGGATGTTTTAAGTTCTCTCCATCCCTCTGTCCCAGTTTAGAAATATACATTAAAAACCACTCTACATCACTTTTTTTCATTCCCTTCACTTATTTTCATTCCTGTTCCATTATCTGTAGCTGTAATTCTTATCCTCAACAGTGTTTCAAAAGATGAAGAGAGTGTGGTAAAGGCAGATCTCACAAATGTTACGTGGATGGTAATCTCAGTCCTTTCTCCCTTTTGAGAAAGGGCTTGGATTCTTTCCCTCCCTTTATCAGGCAGGCAGGTATATATCCTTTTTTTTTTCTTACAGGTTTCTTGTTTTCTCATTTTATTAACTATTTACACATTCTTCTCATTTAAATTTCAGTGATGCTACTTAAAGTGACAAATGGTGCTAAGCACTGATTTAACTAATGAAATAATTCAGTACAGATGGCAAATTAAGGTTATCTAGTAAATAGAATGTAACTCTTTCCATTAGAATTGTGAACCTCAGGCTACTCTGCTGCCTATAATACTGAGGACATGGCTACATTAAGATTCTTTCACTAAGTGCCTAAATTACAGTTCTTGGCAATGCTTTTTTTAATCAAGTGCTGATGCACATCACACAGCTCAAGAATCTAGAAGATGTAAAGGTGGGTGTAGAAAAAGCAGGCAAACATTAGCTGAAGATGATGGATCCAAGACTATACATACAGTAGGTGTGCTTCCCAGTAGGGAAGCTCTTGACTTTTAAAATGACTTCTAAGTGTTGTAAATTAGTACTTTAAAAGTATCATGTATTTGGATTTCAGGAATGATAAGACTTCCATCTTCATGCAGTATTCTTTCAGTTAATTCTAATGCAAAGCATTAAAACATAAAATATTCAGAGCTGCTGTGACTCTTCAGTAGGTTCTCTTCTAGATTTTGAAGCCTTTTCCTATTCGTGAGAGCCTAGTTAATTGTGAAACCTGTTCAGTCACAAACATCTCTTCCAAGCCAGGAAGATGACATTTTCTTTGTGATGCAGAGCCTTACCTCACGCTGGATTTGAGATCGTGTCACATAGTAAACAAGCTGCCTTCATTCTTCAGCTACTGACATCATTAAGGCCATTCAGACGTTAATTAATTTAGAAAGCTAGGAAGAGGGAGGTTTTCCCATTAGGAAGAGGCAATCTAATGTGATTGGTATGGCCCATGGCTTGTGTTGCCTTTAAGTTCAGAGAAGCTATTTCCAGTTAAGTATCCCCTGTATCCTGGCAACCTGTACAGTCCTCGTACTTCTAAGAGTATGGGGAACGTGTGTATGATACTGAGTTTGAGAGAAGAAAAATGACTAGACCAAACAGGGATGTGACATCTCTGGGCTGTGTGGACTCCTGGACTTCCAAACAAATAGACTGATATGCTCATGGCCTATTATTTCTATTATGAAAACACAGAAAACAAATTTAGATGCATGAAAACCTGATCTGAAAGGGGCTACTAGTGGAATAATATCCTTAGAGAGAAAATCACAAGGCTGGCATCAAATTAATTTGAAAAAGAGTACTTATCTTTTTATGCAGCTTAGAGCTTGTGTTTATAGTATGACCTTGATCACTGTCATTGCCACAGACTTCTAAAATAGTGAAAATTTTGGTAATCCTTAAAGTCTGCTGTGTGTTCATAGATGCCTCTTGGCAGGGAGGGTAGAACACAAACAAAACTTAAAACACTGTAAGGTTTGGGTTTCCTTTTGTTTTCTTCCTGTTTCTATTTTTACAAGAAGTGCAGCAGAACTTCCCCAGAAACTTCCAGAATTAGAAGGTTCTCTGAATGCTGCTAATTTGCAAAATAAGAAGAGAAAAAAAATAAGTGTGGTCCACAATGAATTGTGATTCACTCATTGTCACATTTCTGTTCATTTTGCATTCCTTCTGTGTTACTGATAATACACTGGTTTTAAAACAACTCTAATACTGAGAATGATTTCTGGCTTGCTGTGTTATGGATGACCTCACATCCCTTTTTGCATGCTTTTTTCCAGTGTTTCCTGTCCTACTCATCTGATCTTGTTTGACTTTTCTCTCAGAACAGTATATTCCTTCCAGTTTTCATCCTTCCAGAGTTCATCCTTTTATCATGCCTCAGTCCATAGCTGGACAGATCACTTTCCTCTAGAAGAAGGGAACCCACGTAGGCTGGGGATGTGCGTGAAAGCTTTTAGAGCATTCCCAGCACCTCTGTCTGCAGAAGTGAGCTCCAGGCTGGTCTGAGAGCAGGGCCCTTCCCTTCACCAGCATTTCTTTCTCAAATACTTCTCCACCCAACAGAGAGATGAGAACAGATGCAGACTATTATGGTGGTATGTAACAATGCCACCTGGTGATTCTCCTATCACTGATGAGGATTTTAAGATGTTCTTGGCCAAACTCAACTCCCTTCACATCAGCAGGAGTTTACTTGTAGTGGAAAAAGTTTTTGGGCTGATGCAGGAGGATCCTGAAAATAATGGCTTGCTTCTTTTCCATTTATTGTCATCATCCTTTCTCCAACTCTTGCTCGGTCTTGGTTTTTGCATCTTTTGGCATCCAGTCTAGCAAGTGGTATAATTGCACCAGACTAATTGTATTCAGATGGGCAGCCATGCAAACAAATAGCAAATGGGACTTTCTGATTCAGGTTCTCCAAGGCCTTGAGGATCTCCATGAATGGAGAATGCTTTGTAAACAAAGCAGGGTACTGAAGCAATGACTCTGAAATCTTTTAGAGTCAAATTTTATGGCATTGCTGTGCTTTGTGTTGAGACAGGTAGACCTGTGAACATTCCACAAGTATTGTTATGTTTTCAAACTAATGAAGTGCTATTAGCAAAATAAAGTGAGTAGGCTGCCCAAATCAGTGCTTATATTCAAGTTCAAGTTTCTGAAATTGTCCAGGCTCTCTAAAATTACTAAAAATTTTGCCATATATAGTTCATAAAAACATATTTTTTAGCTTATTATAGAAGAATTAGCTTATTATAAAAAGAAGTCTGTCATAAGATTTTTCTACATCTTATCTGCCTGTGAAAATTGTTCCTGTAAAAGCTATTTAAATAACTGTTTAGATTGTAACTGTGTGTTTGGCAGAGAAACATTTTATTGTCAGCAAGCAAAAAGCTATTTTTATGTAACATATCATAAAAATATTGTGCTTTTTACTATTGTACTGCAAATGCAGGAAAGTACAATTCATTGTTCAACATTAAAAGCTGAATCACACTGCTCCCTTCTTTGCTAAAAGAGCTGTTGTCATCAATTGTTAACTTTACATAGAACTGAGAAATGAATTTGATTCTTTCTATTGCTGCTGTCTTTCTCATAGTCAGGCATATTGGGAAGTGACAGATCTTGAAATTAATTGTTTTTCTTTTCATTACAATGAATTGGTTTAGGTTTAGTTGTTGGGTGTTTCCTTTTGGTAACAAGTGGTAGATCCCTGACAGTCCTGTCACTAGACATGCTAGATTGGAAGTAGGAATCTTATTTAAATATATTCTTGTTGTGATTTTAATATTCAAAGGTTCCAGGAACTTTTTTTTTATTTAATTGGAGAGGAAAGTAATATTAATGAGTATAGAGACCCTGTCTGGAAAACCATTTGGATCTACCTCTGCTGCTGGCTCCTTGTTGTTACAGATCTGCTTTCCAGTCTGATAAATGGGAATAAGAAGGCCAACCTCCTTTATCAACATGCACTGAGCCTTGCTGATGAGAATGGTATATCTTTTGCCTCAGATAATTTAGCAAAGAAGTATTGGAGAACAGCATGCATATTCTCTGTTCTGCCAGGCTGCTGATCATAATTGCAAGTGACAAAGAGAAGAGGAGCTGAGTGTCTCTCCTGCCTGTGTGACTCCTGGCCCACCTACTTGTGGAGAGGGCTTTTCTAGAGATCTGTTTGCTTACATTTGCTTATGTCTTTAGGAAAAAGAAAATTTGTTTCCTTTTTCTTAAGAGAAAGTAGTGAAAACTCAGTGTTTTCTATGTTTATTGAATCCTACTCCAAACAAATTAATTGCCTGAGTCCAATTCATCACCTCAGAGTGCATTAAAAGTGCTATACTATCACATCATTTAATGATGTCTTTATGGTCACAATAAGATATTTATAATGAGAGACTTAAACTTTCATGTTTCTTAATTAAGGAGATTTTCTAAACTAGTTGTAACCTGCATTGGCCTTATGATGCCTCCTAGAATAACAATGATCTACCAGTTAATATGTAAGGCCTCACGACTGATTGTTGCTCCTCTTCTTCTGCATATTAAGTAGTGTTCATTAATTAATATTCTGCTTGCTTGCTTCTTGCACACAGGACATCATCTTTGCACTGGGTTCCCAGTAGACAAAAGAATAATTGTAGTTTAAATGAAAAGCTTTAGAGATCCCTTTGAGTGGGTTGTTAGGATTATAAACATGAAAAAGAGTTCAGGAGCTAGAGAAATTTAGGATTTTCTTTACTGGAAAAAGAAAAAAAACAAAAAAGTGACTAACTGTTTTGGTTTGGAATGCTGAAATACCTATTATCCCTGCAAATGCCTTAAATGTATTCTCCAGGGGCTTATCTGGTCCAAAATACCTGAAAATGTAGATTTCAACCCATTTAGTTAATCCCCCCTTTTTTTCTTTCTTTCTTTCTTTCTTTTTTTTTCCGTCCAGAAAAAAATACCATAATTCCAGGACTGGTTTTGAAATAAATCTTTTTATTTGCCACTTAGCTATTTTGCAGTTACACCTAAAAGCTAGTTTATCTACTCTCCTTTTTGCACAGATGAGATCAAAGTTTCCAAATCTGTTTCTTGATGAGACAAATAAGGCAGTGCTGTACACAATCACTTTTGCATCTTTCAGCTAATCACTTTGCCAAGGTGCACTATCAGATGATAAAAGCAGTTTAGTTTGATAACTCCACAGAAATTCTGAAGAACAACAATGTATCAGCTCATCCAGTGACAGCCTTTCTGACAATTAATTGCAAATGAGTCTTATTTTGTAAACAGTGATTCTTCAGCCATTTTCTTTATTGAATGTGTTAATTGCTACAGAAATGATGTTATTAACATGCACCAGTGCTGAAAGCAAAGGATGCAAGCACATTTGTCCTGCATTCAGGCATTCTTCAGCTACTACAGAATTTACAATCGCATCTCTATGTTTGACTCTGTCCCAATTTGCAGTCTTATAAAAGCAAATGAAATTACATGCTTTAAAAGATTTACCCTAACATAAACTAAAAGTTTAGAGATTGTGCAGTCACCTGCTAAGCAGGTTTACTCGGCTACTATTTTCCTTACTTTTGAAGTAGCTCACTGGACAGGGATTTTTTTTATTTTATTTTCCCTTTTTTGCCCTTTTTTTTTTTCTTAAACAATGAGTCTCCCTTTGGGACATGTCACCTGAAGCTTGTGTTTGTCATGCTCCTGGTGCAGGGAAAAATACACACTGAATTCAATCTTTAAATTAAGCTGTAACCAAGCTTGTATATTCATTAGAGGAGAAAAATTCTCTTCTGAGAAGTTCAAATTGTTTATTGATTTTCATTTCTGTGTTCAAGTGAAGCTTGAGTAAGTCTGTCTCACTGCAGTCCCTCTGGGGCAACTCTGCCAACAAGTGCATCACATTTCAACGCAAGTGAGCAGTTAGGAACAAAAATCTGAGAATTTCTTTAAAACTATATTAATAAATAGTTAGAGGGTGGGATTTCCAGTTCAATATGTTTGATTCTTTTGCAAAAAGAATAATAGTCTTGAATTGCAGGCTATAAATGACAATCCTCTTGAAAGGCCTTCAAGTAAAATCAGTAAGTGGAAAGTGCAATTATTGGTACACTGCTTGTGAAGTTGGAAGACAGGGCAAATAGAGAGAGGAGGAAGGAAGCTGCCATGCTTATCTTAAAATTTTGTGTTGATCTAATTATGCAATTCCTTACAGCTTAGACTATCCTGTGAGTCTGTCAACAAGGAGAAAAAAGCACAGTTGAAATTACTGACACTTCACATCTCTCATTTTGATATTTTTTTAACGTAGCAGCTAACAGGCAACTTATGAAAACACACAACTGATAACAACTTCATGAGAAATCTAGAGTCTGTCTTGACAGGAGACTGAATTACTAAACCTTAGTTTTCCTGATAGCACTGTTTCTTGCTAACAATTTAAATGGCTCAACTTACTTTATACCAGGCCATGTGATATTTATCTTCAGTTTCCCAAGGTTAATTTTGATTAAGAAACCTAATTAAATGAATTTGAATTGATTAAACAGGTAGTCACACTTTAACCAGGATGGAATTTTTTACCCCTTTACTTTTCAAGTTCCCATGTAGGTTGGGAAGAGATTTTTAAAAATAAAACATGTTTGTACATTCTGGTCTTGTTAATGGTTAGGAACAGTTTGTGTCAGCAGTGTTAGATAAGACATTGAAAGATAATTTCAACTTTTTATGAACAGGAAAGAAGCTTTTAATGCTGAGCAAAGAAACATGTTAATTCAAATATATAGAGGATTCTAGTGCTTGATTTGAATAGTCAAAGGCAAAAGAAAAAGCTAAAAATGATGGAATTTCCCTTTTGAGTAAGGTTCGGGGGTATAAGTGGGCATTTATTTTGCCAGTCCCACAGACAGCAGAGGAGCTTTGGGGCAGGGAAGACAAAGAAAATAGTAAGAAAAAAAATCGGTTTTATCAGAAAATATGCTCAGAGCAGCTTCACTTCTATTAAACTTTACTTGGTCATTTTGTGGCTGATTCCACAAGCTCTGCCATGCTGGATCCCTTTGCTGTTGTTCTGTGCAGCATGCATTAGCTCAGGTACCTCCCCTTTGTCTGAATGACGCCTTATCACTGCCTCCCTCCACAAGCACTCATCAAACACAGTGTTGTGCGCTGCTTCCATCTGTGTATTCTTATGGATCCTTCAGTCCGTCTCCCATTCACTCATTTTTTTTAAATAAGTTTTCTAATCCTCTGCCTTTGGGTTGTATAATCCTCAACTCGAGCTGATGTTCCCATGGCTAAACATGCCTTTTCTTCCTTCTCCCACCTTCCATTGTAGGCTGTGAAGCAGTTCTTAGGTAACACAATATATATTTTTAATATATATATAAATAGATGGGTTGACATAGAGCAAATTATGGTACAATATTATAAAATATGGGCTGTGTGAAGATTTTCATTATTTCAGATTATTCTGTGCTTTTTTTCTTATGAGATATTCAAAGAATGGGAAATTTTGAAACAGTCATTTCAAATGGCTGTTGGTTACATCAGAACTGTTATTTCTTTCTAAAAGCAAGATTTATTAAGTAGAAATTAAAATAAGATACTAAGGCTTCCTCTGAAGATTACATTTCTTCTCCTTTTCTTAAGGAGAGAACTTTGAAAATGGATGAGTGATGACTTTTCTTTGCCAAATAATTTTAAATGCCACGTGATGACTTTACATACAATTAAAACTCTGTGTGGTTACTAAATTGTAAAGCTACAACTGAAGGAGAAAGAGGGATGTTCATTCCCTCCTCAAACATTTGGGAACTCCAAATGTTTTCCAAGTAAAATGTTAGCCGTTGTGTTTGCAAAACTGTTCAAATGTTTGAACTGACTGGGGTTTGTTCTGACTGTAGCGTCTCACTTTCCAGTTTAAAACAAACAGTATTTTACTGGAAATTTTCCAAAGTAGCCCTGCTCAGCGTAACAGCAACAGTTTAATCAAAGAGATCGGCAAATCCAGAAGTGAAGGAAAGATAGAACTGAAATGAGGTTTTGTGCATGTCCTTTATCTAGAAGGCCAAATAAAAGGTGTCACTGGGAATCCATTGATTGCTTAATCTCACTGGTTATGATTTATGTGATACTGTATTTCTCTGCTCCTTCACAAGAGCCAATTGTCTGACCCTTGATGTTTCTCACTTATTCTAGATCATTCAACTTTGTTTTTGGATGTCTTTGTTGTTCAGATGTAAATGCTGACATTTACATTTTAAAGAACCTTACGTGAACAAAGACTCCAGTAACTCTGCTGCTTGTATGCAGCTTTCAGGTGGATTTCGAAAATGTCTACAATCACACAGTATTACAAAGTACTACTTCACCAGACCTGATCTCTCCTACAGATATAAAATTCCACATAAATTTTGAAAGAATTATGAGTTACAGGAAAGGATGGTTTGGATTGTAATGATGAATATTGGATTTAAATGATAAATATATATAAATATATATTAGCAATGCCTTCCTTAATTTTTCTCATGGATCAGCATGTTACGTGGCTTTTGGGGCTCTCTTAATTTCCAACAGTGTTAGTATGCCAAACAATTGTAGAACAAGGTAGAACTTCTTGAAATGGTAGGGTGATTCATTTAGCAGATGACCTTTCTAATCCTATGTAGGAGGTAGTGTATCCTTCCACTCCTTGGAAGAAATTATTCTGCCATGTTAGTTTGAATCAAAGTTGAGTTGCTTTTCTTTAAATAAAAATGTAGACTAGTGGATTATTTTCTTTTCCCTGAACTTTCAAGAAGAAAAGTGCTATCTCCATCAGTTTCCAGAGATGGCCTAGCTCCCACCAATCCTTAATGCTGTGAGGTGGACCTTGGTGAAAGCATTGCTATTCTCCCTAATCTTTGATTCTTCCCTTAGCAGTCATTTTCTGCCATTAACTGGACACTACCAAACTCACCGAAAGCCCTACAGCATCTGGTCCACAGGCCAGATGCCATGGATGCTAATTTATGTTGGAGTGAGCCCCAAATCCAATTATTACTGCTTAAGGGACAGATTTTTATATATTTTTCCCATCCTCCAATGCTACTTTTCCCTAATGCTCTGCTTTTTGACCACATTAGAGTAAACTTCTCTCAGTAACCAAGTGTAACAATACACAAGGCTTCACCCCAGTGCATCAATCAAATAGATGTATGACAAGTGACCAAGAACATTTTGGTCTTCTGATGAAATCTTTATTAAAAAATGTGTAGATTCCTATCATGTTATTTTAGTTTAAGACAACAAAAGGATGGATTTGGTTTACTTAGCGTAACAATGTTTGAGTTTTCATCTTGAAAGGAAACTCTTAAGGAAGTGTTTTCTCCAGGAAAGTCTTTCAGAAGAGCTGATTTGAAAGGCAGAGGGCAGATCAGGGAAGGAGAAGGAGTCTATTGAAAGACCTTCTCTGTGTTTCAGGAAATGGATTGCAGAATCTGTTTCAAACCATATCCATTGACTCCTCTTTCATCAGCTATCAGTCCTTTCATGAATATATATATTTATGAGTGCATCGAGGGAGAGGGAGTAATTTTTCCCCCCCAGGAGATTTAATTTCTTCTCTAGAATGTCTGTTTCTATCAGTTATTGTCAGCTGCCATAAGAAGGTCTCGAGCTTATCTTTACTCATCCTCCTTTTCAGCCTTGAATGTGTACGTGATGGTGACAGTATCAAAGCGTGATTTTTCTTTTCCTTTGGTGCAAAGAACTGCCCAATTCCCCATCCAGCGTCTGGTGTGTGAGGGCTTACTTGTCACTGAGCTGGTTTGTGAAAAATACAAATCAGTTTTCATGAGAGTCTGCCAGCCAAAAATTAGTTCAATCATACACTGAAACTTCTTGGGCCCAATTCTTGCTGTTTCCTGATTTACATCCTGAGAGGTGATAAAAATCAGGATGCCAGTGTGTAATGTGTTTAATACTAGGGGATATACCAGGGTGCTATTCCATTAATCAAAATTCTTCCTGGCAACTGTCTCAGAAGGAACTAAATTTAAAAATAAAAATAAAAAAGCATTTTGGAATCCAGCTCACCTTAGATTAGATGAAACAGGCAAGGACATAAATTTTAAGCTTCTGTTTCCCAAGGAAACTTATTTAGTTACTTCGTATCAGAGGCTTCTAATGATTCTGGATGTGTTTTTCACTTTTTCAATCAGTTCACACATTACAATTTCTATTAGTACAAAGATCTGCCATATGTTTTTACAGTGAGCATGTTAATCTGAACACTGACCTTCACAGTGTTGTCACTGGCTACACTCAAAGCTGACTTTGTAGGAAGCGTTTTCATCGGTGGTGTCAAAAACCTTCAATAATTAAAGTTACTATCACATATGTACATTTTTTTTTCTTTTCTTGTAATAAAAGAAGTCTCCTCTAGAGCAAACAAAGAGAGAAAAAATTAATTGATCTGACACTTGAGCTGAGAAGACATACTTTAAGGAATACTACTTAAAGAAAAAGGAAGTTACGAGTCTCAAATAATTAAATGAGAATTCGACCAAGAAAATGAAGGAGTTTTCTTTCAATATGCTATTTCATGTAGACTAGCGGAGTCTTTCCATACATCTAATATTGCTAAGCTTTATTTCTGAACTTTAGAGAAAGAAGGATAAGGCTCAGAGTAACATTTTCTGGGAAGGGGGTAATAAAAATATGTAATTTTATTTACAATGTGTGTGGTATAAAAGCATTTGTTTTCACTTCATGATGCTCCTTTGTCCTTTTTCTGTGAATTTTCACTAGCCTCTTCTCTGAAGGTAAACAGTACATTACCTAAGGAAAATGTAGAATACAAGGAAATTTATTCCAATAAAATAATAAACACTTAAGAAAATGAAGCTCAAAGTGAAGGTCTATAAGTAATATTTAAAAACACCTGCTTTGGCAGTGGATTGTTAATGAAAATGTTACTGTTACTTTTTAAGATTATTAATCTTTTTAAATTTTTTTAATCATTAACTGATGGTAATTCTCTTTTTCAAAACGAAGAACCTATGATTGAGGATTTGATAACATGTTCTCTGTGTACTAGTACCGTTGTGCTATCATTCTTATGTAGAAGATATATTCCCATTTCATCTACTTGAAGTCCTTTACATCTAGCTATCGGTGATATGTATTCCAAGGCCCTGAAAAGTTTTTCTACTTTTTCTTTTGGTTAGGCTTTCAATTTTTGAGTACTATAATCTCTTTTTGAACAAGTGAGGTTTCTTATCAATAGGAATCCAAAAACTCAGGTCTTCAGTGCAATATTTATAATCTTCTGTCTTCATCTTTGCACAGAAATTCATTTGTAAGGCATGAGGAATTCATAGCTGTATACTATAATGGTGGATGTAATCTTTGATAACATAAATAAATAAAACAAGACAGACATATGAAATGAGATCACTCCTGTGGTTTGTGGTGTTCCCATAGGAGGAATGGAGGAGAAGACAAACATTTCTAGGAAGGGAAGATTTCCACTACTTCTCTCCCTGTAATGGCCACAATGAATATAAGTGTTGGAGAAAAATAAATGTGAGAAGACATGGACACCTGTTGGTAAAGAAAAGCCTGTTCATGCTTAGTATGTTGGATAAATTGTTCAAGGACTGCTCATCAATGTTAAAAAATATCACCCCTGTAATTCTGCCAAGGACAACAAGACCGATTGTAGTTGACTGAATCAGTACTGGTCATTCAAGTTAAATTGTCATAAGGGGAGCTATAATTTATACACAAGTTTTTCTAACTGGAATATTCTAACAGAATATTTTTAAGCATTAGGCCAGGTTCTTGGACAATATAAATTGGTACAGCTAATTAAAGCTGGTGACTCTGTGCCAGATTTTCTAATCTGTGTCTTTTGTCTATTAGCCTACTTGCACGAGTTGCTCACTTATAATTTTACCTGAGATTTTCTGTGCTTCTATCTGCCAATCTGTCTGCAGTCATGGTAGACATTTATTTAATTTTGAATAAGAAGGAATTTTTAAACAGTACTAATCTAAACTTAGATGTAAAGCTGAAATGTGTAAGGGATCACCAGGCACAAGACAGAGTCTCATAGCCTGTGCAGGATTTATTGTGATTAGATGAGCTTTATTACAGTCACCGTTGTTATCAGGAATTGTATTGCAGGTCAGGAACTAATTTGGAAAGGAGATTGGTCATATGGATAGAAACATAATAAACAGGGCAAGCTGAAATAAATAAATAAATAAATGAAAAATGTGAATAATCTAATGACAAAGTTTCTTGTGCCAGCTCACCAGTTTGTATGACTGAGGGAAATAGGAAAGAAGAAAAAAAAAAAAAAGAAAAAGAAAGAGGAGTTGTTAAAATAAATGCTCTCAGAGGAGCAGAAATTGAGGTTGTCTGGAATGACGCCGTGCCAAGAGCCACTGTCCCATACTTGTATATTCACAAGGAGAGCAGTGTCCAGTAACTAGGAAGCAGTGGGTCTCAGTTACAAAGCCTGCCTGTGGGAGCGTAGATGCAGCTTTGCTTTTGCCTCCTCTACTGGGAGGCTGTCTCTGACAGCCTGGCCCTGGATGGAGCTGGTTCTGAAAGCCTCCAGGTGAAGGCAGCAGCACTAAGGTCTCTCTGCTGCTTCCCTTCACTGACTGGATGCAGCAGCAATATCATGAATTGTTTACACTGTCACAGCAGTTGTAGTTTAAGTGATCTGGACTGCAAAAAAACCACTTCTGCCTCACTTAAGCCTATCCAGCTGTTCTTCGTGCTCATGCTGCAAACTAAATCAACAAACTAAGGTACGATTAAAAAAAAAATCTCTTACATTCACTGTCTCCCCAGGCAGTGTTGAGTGGGCTCAAAGAAGATGGCAATAACCTACACAGGTCGAGAGTAAGTGAGGCAAAAGGAATAAAAGATCTCTATCACTGGAGGACATAGATCCTGGATTCAGAGTTAGGAGTCCATGGTCTGGACTGGTTTGCAGAGGCTTGTATGCATCTCAAGAAGTTAAGAGGATGTTGAATGTCTTCTGGAAACTTAAAGAAAGTGACTGAGGGATAATGAGCAATCAGAGAAGAAGTAGAATGAAAAAAAAAAAATCCAGTGATTTCTTTTCACCGGGAAGGATTCATTACATTTCTACTCACCCACCTTTTAGACAAATGCCTATACCAGTTGCTTATAAACATTAATAATTTTCCTGGTGTCCAGCTAGTGGTTCCTGCAACTGAACCAAAGCCTAACAAGTACCTGCTGCCTGCAGCTACACTAGAACAGGAAAAGTAAGGGAGGCTCTGTTACAGATGGGAGAGATGCAAGGAACTAATCAAGACAAGAGCTGTAATATCTTTCTCCTTCTGTTTCTGAAGGTTATAGGTGGAAATTGACAGCACTTTGCCTCATGCTCCTTCTGCTGACCCTTTTTAACTTATGTCCTTTTCTTTTCTAAAAAAAGAAAGGAGCATTTCTGTTCTCTTAATCATCGATTCCTTTTCTCTAATAGAAAACTGTTACTACATAAAAGAACAATTCCACACAGAAACTGGGGAGACACAGTTTACTCCCCATACTTTTCCAGTCAAATGAATGTGAGTGCATCAATTTATCTAGTCAGCCAAACACTGAAAGTTTCCACAACCTATATAACTGTTAGTAATGACAAAAAGGTTTCACATTATCTACCTCATCCACATTTCCTCAGAGATCAATATAGCTGAGCACATCTTCTGCATAGTTCCATGAGGAAACAAATATAAAACTTAGTGGCCTGAAATGTATTTACAAGCCAGTTTTAAATGGAAAACAAGAGAAAAAAATAAAAATGAATATCAATACGATGCTAGAATTACATTATTTGGAACAAGGATGAATGAGATAGCACAAAGTCAAAAGGATTTACTCAGCAACTTTCCAGAGGTGATAAATGATCTTTGTTAAAACATGGTCGGCACAATGCATTTTACTAACATGTGAAGTATTTCAACTTGGTAATTTGGTAATATCACAATGTTGAAATTCCTCAAATAGCTTTGCAGTGAGAAGAGGGTATGCTGTGATACCTCATACGGAGTTCACTTTGTTAAGCTAAGTTCAAGGCTCTTGAAGAGTCCTAGTTGGCAGGCTTGAGCCTTTAGTGGTTTGCAGTAAGCACAGTAGAATTCCTACCAATATCCTGCAAGGTGGTCTGGTGGATGTTTAGGCCTGGAACTTCTGCAACCTCTACTTAAAAATCCTGTTGGACATCTCACAGTATTATTTCTCAAGGAGGAACAGATCTCAAAAATATGAATAGATTTGGAGTTCTCAGGTGTCATTCATAGAAATTCCTTTCTTCAGAACTTTCCAAAGTAGTCAAGCTGTTCGATAGAGAAAAATCTTTCAGAGATTAAATATAATTCTAAGAAACAAGACTAAAAGCCATCCCTTGAAGAGATTCCATTTTCTAATGAGTTCAGGGGTTTGTTATTCTTCTTTTCCACCTGGTCAACTGTAAATATTGGCATTCCTACACAGCACAAAAAAAGTTACAATAATCAAAATAGTAAAACAACTTAAGTTTACAGCCCTTAAATCTCTACTGCTTCAAATTACCCCCTCCTCCCTTTTGAACAAGGATCCATAGTAGTACCTTTTCATTGGAGCATCAAAGAGGGAATGAACAACTCTGAAGCCACACAGGGCTAGACTCTCACAGTGTGTTTCATTAAAACCTCGTTCATATGTCAAATTCACATTAGGGCAAAAGAAGACTTGGAGTTTCTCCAAGATATTTGAAGGATGTTCAGGACTTCTCTTTTTCCATCCCCTAGGTACCTAGCTTTGCTTTTTGTTCCAGTCAATGTCCTAAGATTTTGTATGTTATATATAAAAGAAAAGGAAATCATACCAAGTTTATTTAATATGTTGAACTTGCAGCTACCAGTAGAAGATATAAAATGAATATAAGAGTGCTTTATAGCCTCTGAAATAAATGAATGACTTGGCATAACAGGTGCAGGAACATGGATCTTTTAGAAGTCTATGTGTCATTCTTTAATCTATAAAATGTGTGGCCTCTTCATATTTATGGATGCCCTACAGTTTATGATAACGGAGCAATGAGTTGGAAGAGTGAAAGATTGTCCATTAAGAGGAGAAAGCCATTTTTTAGCTATAATGTCTTTGTCTTCATGTCACAGCATAAAAATAACCAATAATGTGATTTGTGTTTATCAAACTGAATGCGTGGACTTCAAAATATATGCCAGAAATAAACTAAGAAAAGAAAAGAAAAGAAGATTTATTTGTGTCTTAGGAAGTGAGCTTCAATAAAGCTAAAGTGATGTGTTGGACCCATTTCTGCCCCTTTCTATGTTTTATTTTGATTTTTACAGTTTGAATGTTTCTTAACTCCAGGGATGATCCCGTTCTAGACTGTAAACAGTGGAGCAAAAACTGACTTCTTATCTTATTTGTACAACATCCATCACTACTGTAATAAAAATATTTAGTAATTGCAGCATATGTTCTCAGGAACACTCAAGCAGTATAGAACTTTTTAATAAAGAGCAAAATATTAACTGTGCAACTTTTTAATGAACTTTGACTTGTAAAAGGAAAACCCTTTAGGAAAAGTGCATGTTGATTGAATTCTTGTTTGTAGAAAATGTTCAAAACATTTTATAGCTGCCAGATACCGTGTTTTTGGAATAGCTTTGTAGGAAGTGAGAATTCATAGTTAATAACTGAAATGGAAAGAAAAAGTTAAAAATATTTTGAATTATCAGATGAAACTGTGTCAGTAGAATAACATATTTTGGAGAGAGATAAAGGATGTCAGTTCAAGATACTGTTCTTACTTTTTAACTTTTCCATCACAGATCCAAAGGAGAATAGTGTTAAAAAATTCATTTTGCAAAAGAAAATAATTTCTTCCTAAAGGAAATGTATGCAGCACAAAGAACTGCAGTAAATGAAACCTCAGTTGAAGCGAGCAGGCAGTATATTAATTTTTACAAAGCCATCTTTTGATTCTTAATTTTAGGGAAATGTGCTATTAAGTTTAGTTAAAAGGGAGAGAGGTATCCAAGACCTGGGATATCTTTAATTCAGCTTTCTGAAGATGATTTTAGAAAGCTAGTAAGTAGAAAGCTATTTTACAGGATTTGCTAGAGGGGTATGTACCTCTACAGAGATATTCGTTTGGGTCATTTGGATTTCTCTTTTCCCTGGAAGCACCTAGTCAAAACTGTCTGTATGCAACAGAAAGATAAAAATTTCAATTAGGTCGAGTGCTGTCATAAGCAGACTACATGAGAAGGCTTGAGATAATATGCATTACATATTGATGTCCATCAGCCCTGAGAACATAGCCATGTTTTATTCCATGCCCCTTTTGTAGGTTTGGCAGCAGTGGCACCCAATAAAGGCCTAATCATATTAATTTATGCCCTTATCAATTATGCATTCAGATTCCCCCGATAGCTTGTCAGTTTTTATTCACTATTTTCTGAAAAATACGCCTACTACAGTTAGTGAGCAAATAGGAGGACTGTCAGAAACTGAGATTTGAAGAATATTACTTAAAAGGGGTGGGTTTCTTCAATTTATAAATCTTGTATTATATGTCATGCATTTGTTAGTTTTAAAAGAGGTGACAGTGCAGGGACAGATGTCACATTAAAGAGTTTCTGAAGACAAGGGGAGAAGTCTCCTTAAGAAAGCTCTGTGATTTATTCAACTTTCTTGAAAGCAAAGTGTTCTATGGTCTGCAGATGTAGGAAAAATGTATTAGCTTTGTTAGTTTAATATGAATTTCATTTTGTGTCTCTAAAGTGAGGTGTATCAATGAAGTAGATGATGTACGTATTTTCAGTTTGAAAACTGATCTCTGCTGAGGGAAACTTCTACATCCAGTTACATGTTAGTGTCTCAAACTGCATTTTAGAGTCAGTGCCCATCTTATAAGTTCATAAGTTCATAAGTTCATAAGGTTGGAAAGGACCTATAAGATCATCTAGTCCAACCATCCTCCTATCACTATCTCTACCCAACTACTAAATTAAGTCCTTTAGCACCTCATCTAAACGCTTCTTGAACAGCGCTAGGGATGGTGCCTCAACCACCTCCCTAGGCAGGCCATTCCAGTGCCTGACCACTCTTTCAGAAAAGAAATGCTTCCTGAGGTCTAATCTAAATCTTCCCTGGCGCAACTTGTGGCCATTCCCTCTTGTCCTGTCATTACTTATCAGGGAGAAGAGGCCTACCCCCTCCTCACCACAACCCCCCTTCAGGAAGTGGTAGAGTGCAATAAGGTCTCCTCTGAGCCTCCTCTTCTCCAGACTAAACAATCCCAGCTCCCTCAGCCGCTCCTCATAAGACTTGTGCTCCAGGCCCCTCACCAGTTTTGTTGCCCTTCTCTGAACACGCTCCAGGGCCTCAATGTCCTTCTTGTAGTGAGGGGCCCAAAACTGAACACAGTACTCGAGGTGCGGCCGTACCAGAGCTGAGTACAGGGGGATGATCACCTCCCTGCTCCTGCTGGCTACACTATTTCTAATACAGGCCAGGATGCTGTTGGCCTTCTTAGCCACCTGGGCACACTGCCGGCTCATGTTGAGCCGAGCATCAACCAACACCCCCAGGTCCTTTTCCTCTCTACATTCTTCAAGCCATTCTGCCCCAAGCCTATAGCATTGCATGGGGTTATTGTGGCCAAAGTGCAGGACCCGGCACTTGGTCTTATTGAACCTCATCCCATTTTGCTCAGCCCAGCTGTTCAGCCTATCCAAATCCCTCTGAAGGGCCTCCCTACCCTCAGGCAGTTTGACACATCCTCCCAGCTTTGTGTCATCTGCAAACTTACTGAGGGTACACTCAATTCCCTCGTCTAGGTCATCAATAAAGATATTAAACAAGATGGGCCCCAAAACTGACCCTTGGGGGACACCACTCGTTACAGGACGCCAGCTGGACTTAACTCCATTAACCACTACCCTCTGGGCACGGCCCTCCAGCCAGTTCTCCACCCAGAGAAGAGTGAACCTGTCCACACCACGGGCTGCCAGTTTCCTTAGGAGAATACTGTGGGAGACCGTGTCAAAGGCCTTGCTGAAGTCCAGGTAGACTACATCAACAGCCTTTCCCTCATCTACCTGTCTGGTCACCCAGTCATAGAAGGAGATGAGGTTGGACAAGCACGACCTGCCCCTGGTGAACCCGTGCTGGCTGGGTCTGATCCCTTTATTGCCATGCACGTGTCGTGTGATCTCCCTCAATAACATCTGTTCCATAACTTTCCCTGATACCGAGGTCAGGCTGACAGGCCTGTAGTTCCCCGGGTCTTCCTTACGGCCTTTCTTGAAGATGGGAGTCACATCGGCAAGCCTCCAATCTTGTGGGACCTCTCCAGATAACCAGGAATGCTGATAGATGGCAGAAAGTGGCTCGGCAATCACCTCTGCTAGCTCCCTCAGCACCCTTGGGTGGATCCCATCTGGCCCCATGGACTTGTGGGAGTTCAGATGGAGGAGAAGATCTCTGACCGTCTCTGCTTGAATCACAGGGGGTGCATTATGCACCCCGTCCCAGACTTCCAGGTCAGGGCAAGTACCATTTGGATAACTGTCCTGTTTATTAAAGACAGATGTGAAGAAGGCATTGAGAACCTCAGCCTTTTCCTTATCATCTGTGGTTATATTGCCTGCCTCGTTGAGTAAAGGAGGGAAATTTTCCTTAGTTTTTCTCCTGCTGTTAATATATTTGTAAAAGGGTTTCCTGTTCTCCTTTACAGCAGTAGCCAGCCTAATTTCAAGCTGGGCTTTAGCATTTCTAATTTTCTGCCTGCAGATCTTGGCCAGTTCTCTGTAGTCACCCCAAGTAGCCTGACCCATCTTCCAGAGGACATAGACTCTCCTTTTCTCTCGGAGTCTCAACAAAAGATCCCGGTTCATCCACACTGGTCTTTTGCTCCTCCGGCTTGACTTACAGGACTCCGGGACTGCCTGCTCCTGTGCCTTTAAGATTTCCATCTTGAAGAGCATCCAGGCTTCCTGGACCCCTTTACCCTTCAGGAGCAAGTCCCAAGGGACCCTTGCAACAAGTGTCCTGAACAGGTCAAAGTCTGCCCTCTGGAAGTCCAAGGTAATAGTTTTGCTAGTCACCCTCTTGACGGCACCCAGAATAGCAAACTCCACCATTTCATGGTCACTCTGGCCAAGACAATCTCCAACCTTCACATCCCCTACTAGTCCTTCCCTGTTAGTGAAAAGTAGGTCAAGCAAGGCATCTCCCCTGGTAGGCTCTTGCACCAGCTGAGTCAGGAAGCAATCATCCACACATTCTAGAAATCTCAAGGACTGCTTCCTCTGCGCAGTATTGTATTTCCAGCATATATCAGGGAAGTTGAAGTCCCCCATGAGAACGAGAGGTCATCTTTAAGGTCATCTTTAAGCAGTAAATATAAGAGGTATAAAGATGCAGTGTGAAGTACAGGAACTGCCCCATTCAGTATCATCTACTAAGGAATAGCCTGTAGTAGTAGTTTAAAAAGTATTTTTAAGTAGATTTATGAGGTGTGGCAAGTCCAGAGTGCCTGATTTAGTGCACATAGTGCACTATTTGAGTGCCCTGTTGAAGACTGAAACTTCACCCAAGTTTCCCAGATCTCTCCACTAACAACACTTAGGTTCACATCTCTAAGCAGTCTCAGGAGTAAAAATCAGAGTTCCGTTCTGTGAAACTAACCTGAGCTGGGCTGGGTACCAGACAGACCCTCAGTCCCTCCCTGTTCCCACAGTAAAAAGTCAAAAGGACTGTGGTTTATCTCCAGTAGCAGGAGGCCCACTCCAAATCACAACTTGCTCAGCCTGTTTTCTCATGTTTACTGAAATACCAAAACAGTAACATCTAGTGAAAAAAATCGATCTTGGCACTAACTGTCCCAAATCTCACCTATTGATATTGTGAAGTTTACTGCTGTTGTTTTACTCCTTCCCTGCCATTGGCCACTTCTGAAGAGAAGTCTCTTCTTCTGTCCTTCCTCACTCCAACATCCACTACAGCTTCTTTTCTTCCTCACTCAGCTAACGCTTTTCCCTCCTATTTTCACAGCAGTTAACATGATTTCACATCCTTTTATACCACTCTCTGTGCTGTCAGGCTACCTCTCACTATTCTTTTAAGGTCCTAAGTGCAAAACATCTTAGTGAAGACAAAAAAGTAAGTAAATTTCAGAAGTGCTAATGCTGTGGTATTGTCTGTTAGCTGCGTGCTGGAGATGCCTCTCTCTGGCTTAGCCCAGAAATGCACTCCTTCTGGTACAAATAGGATTTAAGAACAGTGGTGATGGGCCCAGGCTCTTGAGGCAGACGTCTGTGGCCCCTCAGTTCTGTCTGTGTTCTGAGGCTTGTGACTTCTTTCAGATAGCATTACTTGAATGCAGATAACATGCTAAGGGATCTCTATCCAGGGCCATCTCTTTTAGTAGGATTTCCAACCAACATGGCACTGCACTTGCACTTCTACCCTGCTGAAAAGTCCCACAGGATAAGAGCGATCCTTTTTGTATGAAGCAGTCCTGTGATCCATGCAGAGCACCTTTCAGAGTTATAGAGAAACCATCTCCCCTTTGCGACATAAGAGGAAGCTTCTACTTCATGAGAGGTATCTCTTTCAGTACCTTTATTTTCATACTGTGTAGGCAGTAGAAACAAACTGGTCTCATCATGGCAAAATCCTCTCTAGCTTCAATAAACGTGGATAAATGAGGCCTATGTTTGTTTTATTCACCCACCTCTCAGTTTGTGTTGCATTTCAGTTCAGCCCAACCACTTAAAAACTAATGAAGACTGAACTTTTGCCTATTAAACAAACTTGTTCTTCCTCTCTTATAAATTCATCCACCCTTGCAAAGTACTTCATCTTTACAGTGGGCTGTGCCTTCCCTTACCTCTGTCTCTTTGAAGATTTTGCTCTTTGTTCAGTTAAGTTCTCAGTTCCAGGAACATGTACCACATTACCTAAATCATCCCAGTGTTTATCTTAACTTGACGTTGTTAATGAGGCATAGCTATGTTACAGCATTTAAAATCTTTGTAGTAACTTAAACATATTGTATCTTAAAATACCCCCTTTAGGCATAAAAGTATTATCCAGATCACATAAATGGAGAAGTAAAAACAGACGTTTCGGGATTTGCCTAAGGCCATGCAATATGTCAGTGTCAGAGCCAAGAGTCAAACCCACCTATTTGTGGTGAGTCATCCCATGCTGGCATGGTTTTGTGTGTTCCTACTAAGGAAAACAGCCATTCATTGAATGCAGTACTCATTTCAGTCATTTCATAAACTGGCTCTAGCAATTGTCTTCCCTTTAATAATGACTTTCTCAGAAATGCTTTTGCTTACCTAACTTCATATACTTCCTACATATATGCACTGAGTAGCATACAATTAACAGCAGTAGAGTGGACTGTGTTCCTAATGTGCTAGGAGGATTTCCTGTGCCTCCCCTTGAAATTAAGTATCTGGAAAGCCATTTACCTTCTGAGGTTGAAGAGTAGTAATTCAGGCTCCATTGTTTTCCTGTCTCTATTTTTAAGGGTTCAGTAAGGCTTTTGTGCAAAGAGGTGTGTAGTTGGGTATGCATGTGAAAGGGAGAGCAATGTACAGGCAGGGAATGTGTTTGAGAGCACTTATGCTGGGAGTAGATAATCCAAAAAGTGATGAAATAGTAAAGTGACAAGACCTGGCCTGAACATCTAGAACTTTGATGGTGTTTGGCAGGGAAAATTAGACCAATTAAAGGGTGCCTCTGGGAAGCTTTACCTTACATGACCAGAACTTCTGTGCAACATCTTGGTGCACTTGGCACTTATACAAGGATAATGTTCATGTGAATATGAATGGTTTTGCCAGTGTGTTAGTCATCATCTGCAGGATTTTAGCCTGCACTTGGTTCTGATGCTCATCTGTATCGCTTTTTGTTCTACACTAGCAAGTTTCTCTTTATATTATGCTAGCTGTTTTCATTTTAGTGTACATCGAGCTTATTTGTTTCCCTTTACCACAATCTGAGGATTACAGAGTAGTACCTGCAAAAGAAAACAAAAGGCGTACATCTTTTAAATGCTATAGTCAAAGGCACAGGAAAACACTACATGATTGAACTAAGATATTTGTTCCTTCTACCTTGAAAAATTGTAAATAAATCTAGACAGCATCAGAAAAGGGCCCAGAAGGAGCAGAAATGTTGTCAGATATTGCACCAATGAATCTGCATGGAAAATGCAGCTGATAATGCTGTACTTGGAAGACAAAGACAAAACATGATTCTTGAGTGGGAAAAAGAGGTGTAGAGAGCTGTTTCAGCAACTTCTTGTTACTGTGAGCAGTGCTTTGCAGAAGAGAATGGAGCTCATTGGCAAGTCACCTGAAGAAATGTGACCTGAAAAGGCAAAGTAGTGCTGCCTGTGTATGTGGTTTTAGGGAAAGTAGAGACCAAAAGTACTACTTTTCAGATGTCTCATCACCTAAAAGGGTTCAGACGTGTGAGACATTGGTAAGATCAGAGATACTGATATATGATACTGCAGTGAGTAATCATTTTGGCCTATTTTAAGTTCATACCTTAAGGGAAAGAGTTTTCAGGTGGATTTGGAGGCTAGGAGCTCCAGGTTGGAAGCAGACTTCATCTTTGTGTGTGTACTTTCTCACGTGCTGCAGTCAGCTCTTTTTCCAAAGGACTCGTTTTAGGATATCATGTGAGCATCCGACAGACAGAATCATCAAAACATTTTCCACTGAATACTTTGCTATTGCAAAACAGTATTTTGTACAAATACTGATGAAAAGCTCTATTTCTTCTACACTTCCTATCCTTTTGAAAAATAAGTTAAAAAAGGAAATGTGAGTTCCTATACACAGGTTTTGTCTAACTGGCAGGAACACACAAAGGTACTGTCATGTTCTATTATTGCCTTAGCTGTTAATTTTATATAGTTGTTTTAGAGGCCTTCTTTCCAAATCTGAATTACTGTTAAGGAATGTTCATAGTAACAATTCGTAGATGGAAAAAAGGAGTAAATGAGAAGTTTGAGTAAAGTTAGTTGTTATTAGAGTCTGAAAAGTCTAAATACTTTCAAAAATATATGTGAATAAGAAATAATAGATAGGAATATACAAGTATTTGAAAGTTTGATTTCCTAAATGTTTCAACATAATAATGTAGTGTCAAGGTGACAAAATCACATTGTATTAGAGGAACTCATAGTTGATATTTCTTAAAACTCAGCCCAAAATGTGCTTGAGCAGTGAGATTGTTTCAAATATGAAATAATTTATTTTTAAAAATTGGAGAAACTGTCAGGATTTCAACACCTTATGAAAGGACTGCTAGAATGAAGTATGTTAAAGATGGTGTATGTAGTATTTCTCATCTTCACACTGACCTTGTTTCTGTGTTCAGAAACCATACAGAGAGTTGTCGAGTTGGTCAATAAACTAATCCAGGCATCAATAAAGCACACCTGCTTGTTTATTAATATGTGATTAAAAATGTATATGATAAAAAGATATTGACTGAGCAGAGTTTGGGTGACAAGAACAATTATAGCTTCAAGCCTAATCACTACATGAGCTGTTTAACCCAGTGAAAGTCAATAGCCTATTTCTGAACAATTACACTTTTTGTTTTAAATAAAGTGTTTGGATTTTGCTAGTGCTCTCATTTTCTCTTCATGATTTAGATGTGTACACAGAATCAGAAAGAAAAAATAACACATAATAAATCACCTAATAAAATTCAGCTCTATGGTTCTGGCATGATAAAGTTGTAAATAAGCAGCAAATTGGATGTTTTAATTATAAATTGTTATGCCCAAATAAATTAAAATTGGTACAAGAACATCCCTTTTTTTTCAATTGTATTATTAGTTGCACAGATCTTTATCATATTTCTACAATAACTGTTCTAATTTACTTATTTATCTTTCCTTGTGCTGTTCTTTTAAGCTAAAGTCGTCATTTTATTGCATTCAGTCTAAATGCTCCATCTTTATTTCATTAAAACAGTTTCATAAAACTAATAAGAAATTACAATTGGAACCCATTTCATTCTTCCTTGAGAGATTCTTAACTTTAGCAAACTTTTCATACAACTCAATGTGCTTTCACTTCAAAGTAATATTCCTTACATCCTGATAACAGGATGGAGAAGTTTGAACTGGGTGTGTCCTTAAGCATCAGTAAGTTCCAGTACAGGGGCTGTTCTGTGGGAACTGGGAGCCAGTGACTGATCAGACATTCCTGAGTAATAGCACAGATCACTGCCTTGTGTCCACAATGTCAAAAATTAACCATGGGCCCAAGGCAAGCAGCACTGAGTGTCCAGGCTATCCACAAACAGAACTTAGAGCGTTTTTAGTACTGGTTTATCATGTCAATAGTCAAGATCCAGTTAAATCAGTGGTAATCCCAGAAGAGTTTTTCATGTTGTAAATCTTCAAGTGTGAGACCAGAAAGCTTCTTATCTGTTCCATAAGTATCATGTTCATCCAACAATAATAATGACTAACATTTCTATAGATGCTTCTCCTACCTGCTGATCATGTCATCTCAATTTATTTGCTGAATAAAATGACAAAGACTTTAGAAACAAAAGCCAATGTAGTTGTATAATCTATTCTTCTAAAATGTACTTGGTTTAAGTGAATGTAAAATTTAGCTTATCAGTTTGGTGTTTAATGTGGAAAAAACAATTAATAGAAAGAGAAACCTGCCATTGTGCTCACACAGCCCTATACGTCTAGGCTTCTTTGAAATCAGTGCAGATATTATAAACTCACTTTTCTGAGTAACTTCATATCAATTTATCAGTCCTGTTCCAACATTAAATAAAGGCCAATCAGCTTTTCCCCTAACTGAATCAAGGGACACTGTTTGATTCTTAGAAACAAAAGTAAGTCCTCCAGGAGGTCTTCATTTCCACTTGATTATGGTGTAGTTCCAACATTTTTCCTGGATATATCAGATTCTGGCCAGTCCAGGTAGTGTACACTGTGTAGGTGGACCATTTGTGTGATCCTTTTGTGAAGGGGGAAAAGTTCTTGTGTCTTATGAAACAGACAGCTTTGGTTTATTTTGGATGTTGATATCTAAAGCCTTGAGCACATTAATCCAGAATGAAATTGTTCCTATGATAATAAATAAATAGGACAGCACTCTCAGGAGTATGGTTCGAATTTTGGGTGATCCTGCGTGGAGAAAGGACTTGGACTAGATGACCCTTGTGGGTACTTTCCAATTCAGGATATTGTATGATTCTATGAAAATGAATAAATGAATTCTTTAAATGGATGGCACAGTCAGTGCTTCAGAGGTATGAGTGAGGATTCAGCAGCTTTGAGAAATGAGACTGTTCAAGATGGCAAGTCAGGTTATCTAAGATAAATGTCTTCCTCCAAGTTCCCTTCAAGAGAAGACAACTCTGTAGGAGAGGAGCTGAGGGAAGCCCTGGCAGCCTGACCACCTGCACAGCTTAAAGGCCATAACGTCTTTGCAAAAGGAAGCAAGCACCCTACAAAATATCTGAATCTCTTTTCATCTGTGGCACTATATGTCTGAGCAATTGCCAATAGATTCTAATCTGAAGAAAAAGCAGGCTTTGATATCCACCTGTACTGAGATAAGTAAGAGTTTCTTAATCAAAGGTGGGGAAGACGCAAATATGCAGACAAAGAAGAATAATTCCTGAAAAAAGACAGCTTACATTGCACTTTCAGATTAATAGACATTGCTCTCCCACCATAACGAAGAATTACCAAACAGTAAAAAAGTGGCTCTGGGGTAAATTTACTGGGCTAAAAATCTATTTTTCTGAGTTTAAATTTACTTGTCTTCTTAGCTTCAAACTGACTCTGAATGCAGAATTGCTAATAATATGCTTTCTTCCAGTCTATTATTTGATTCACTCACATGCTTAAAAAAATATTAGTGCATTTAAAAACGTTGCTACATTTATGAATCTAGATAAATATATATACTACAGATCTTTACTCTTCCACTAAAAAAAAAGGACTTTATTTTAGCTTTTGTTTTAATATTCTTCCTCACTTTTTTTACATTATGATGCTAGCATTAACTCTACAGTTCTCTGTATTTAGGCAAAGTTCACCTGCATTTTAATGAATCAAGTACCAGAGGAGTGTTAAAGTGAGGCATATTGAAATAAATGTGTAGCTATTAAGAACAGAAGTAATTTTCAGTTTCCAATAACAGTAACAAAATCATTAAAATGGGATTGTGTTGAAGATTTGTATGATGGCTTGGGAAGTCATTTCTATTTTTATTATTCTTGGCATCATTATTTATGAGAATGTCTCACTTTCAGCCTCATCCAACTCCATACAGTTCTACATACTTTATCTTCATCATCATCACCTCCAGAAGATGGAGGCTTGTTGAGATTCCTGTGCTCTGTTGTCCTGGCGTATATATGCCATAGGACAGAACATCAGTATGTCTATCATGCTGAAAGCATTCAGTGACTCCTTCTACAGTAGCTTCCATTTGACAGTAAGCATTCAAATATATGAGATTTCCACTTTTTTATTATTGTTGTCAGAACATCTTATCATGGATATTTATTTTAAATACATTTTTATTATTTGGAAGGAGAGCTAAACCTAGAGTCACATATTTTAGCTGCAGGATCTCAAGCAATTGCCTCTTCCCTGCTGAAGTGTCAAAACTAAGCCTGTATACTTTCTGTATTCACACAAACGTGGAGTTACTATGCATGACAAAAAAAATAATAATCCAAAAACTGAAAAATTCCCACATTGTGAAAGTAGTTTAAACACTGCAGGTCTTCCTGACAGTTTGAACACAGTGAGAGACAGACACACTGCTTTAAGGAAGGTTGCTTCTTGATTGTGAAAGTTGGACTAGGTGCCTAACTTCCATTCCTGCCTTGGCAAGCCTTCCCATAAGTGAACTACTGAGGCCACACAGCAAGTCCAGACTATCTTAATCATCTTAAATTTACTTCCTCAGACAGCTCTGCCTTTCACCTTTTCTCTTGTGGTGATACGGGTGAGCGAGTGGGGAGTTTTGTAATGCCGAGTGTGACAAAGATGGACCGGCCACTGCTGGTAGGAAGAGTCATCCTCATAGCCAGAAAATTAGAGTCATCTTTTATTTTACTCCACTCTCTAAATTTATGCTAGGAGGGTCCAAGGCAATTATATCATCAGTGTATTTATGAATAAAACCTTTGCCTTTGCACATATACCTATGAAATATTGCATTGCTATTGCAATGAGCATTAACCTTATACTCAAATGATTTATCATGACCCCTACTGTTGTTTTGGAGGCTTCCAAGATACATGGAGATACGGTCAGATTACTGTACCTCAAAGTGAGTATATAGTTTCACATAGTGATCTATCCACTCATCACTGAGATATAGTCACCTCAGAGGTGAGATGGTATGGGATTATAATCACAAGCAAGAGTAGACCTTTACTGAGATAAATAATAGATCTTTTGACTTGGACAGACAGACAGAGAAAAAAAGCAAAAAAAAAAAAAAAAGCTTGTTTTTCTTTTTCTTTAATTATTATTGGCCACAGTGAAGGAACTTTATTTGTGTGAAATGTCTAATAATATAGGGTATATAAGCACAGAAGTAAATATACTGTTTTCTGTTAACGTGACGTTCGTACTGTGTTTTGAATTTGTTGGTTGTATTTTTATTAGTGTTATTCAATGGGGATGCAGATAACACCTTGAGTTTCTGTCTGTGACACACAAACACTTGCTGTTATTTGGGTCAAAACCAGTTTCTCAGCAGCAGATGGCCATCCTTGTGTTGCATAACTGAGACTGCACTAGTTGTTCTGTCTTGTACGCTGGTATAAAAATGATGGACTTTGGAGTGTATATTGCTTTGTCACTAAGGCCAAGTACAGCATCTAATAGAGATGTTAAAAAAGATAGAGCCTCTGTTATCTAGCTGTTTGTTTTTGTTTTTTGTCCTTGGATTTGAAATCAGCTGTCGCATTTATGCACTAGGTACTTCACATATTTGAGGTCTCTAGAAAGCATTAAGCAATTTACTCTATAACATTTCAATCGAGTCTGTGATTTGCTAGAAAAGCAGTGAGTTAGGTAGTGGTGGTAAAAGCAGTGTTGAAGAGATCCTTGCTCAGTGGAAATGGCAATTTGTTATGAGTTACTACTCAAAGTAATGGTGACTGCTGATTGCATCAGGGCTCACGAAGCTATCTTTATTCTCTGCTCTTGCACAGTCTCTGCATTACTGAAAACTGGATCCATTTGCTCCTTTTATATTTGCATTTATTTATCCCATTTGTCCAAATTATTACAGGTACAATTTTACAATGCCATCATGATTATTTCTGGGCATAAAAACGCATGCTGAACTACAGCTTTATTCTAAATGAGGATCTGCTGTGAAGCAAAGTAGGAGTCGCAAATTATTTTCTCACTTACTGTCTTGGATCAGTGGATGAATTTTAATCCATGGCTAAGCAGACAGTTAATTTGGCTGTTTCAGTGACTGCAGGGACTGCTTGACTCTAGGCCAAAGATCCTCAGTCTGAGGTCAGGACCACATGCCTGGTGATTGTGCTTCCTATCTTTATAACTATAAAGGAGAGTGATTCTGGAACTTCTGTGTAAAGCAGGAAACAGAACTTTAAATGTTGAAGTCCTTTTTTTGCCCATTGCTTGTGCAAATCCAGCTCATTGTAGAGTAGTCTGGGTTGTTAATGGTTCTTCCATCCACTTGAAAACTTCTGAGGACTTTACTCCAGTTCCCTATGGATAGCTGCCAGTGCTGAAATAAATAATATATAAGCAATTAAAAACCAAGCAATTAAATATGTGCCTTCTGAGCAAAAAAGACAGAAGTTGCTTGGACTCTCCAGTCAACCTCTTACAATTATGTTTAGCTTGGGTAAGACAGAATTGGTAAACTGATCAGTAAATGAGCTGAAATACTGTCTAAATATTATCAACCTGCTACCACTCAGAAGTGCTCAACTCTCAAAAAAGTAAAAAAAACCAACACTTGTTAGAATGAATGAGATCTCACTAACATCCCTGAATTTGTGATGTTCTTCCACTAACATGAAGAATATTTCAGTTTTGGTTGTTTTATTTGTCTTTGAATCATAAGAAGCATAGTGGCCTCTACTAAGATTTATAATTATTTTACTTTATTAACTCTGTTGATGCTTATCAGTAACAAGTCATAGTGTTGTCTTATTTTTATGTCTTATGTTTTTCTTCAATCCCATGCATTCATGACAACTCAAGCTACAAGTGATGTAAAGTTTAAGACTCTAATTGGGGATTTTGAAGGTTTTGAGGTTGTTTGTATTCAGTTCTAAACAGCAGAAATCACCACAGAATTCACTTCAACCTGAAAAAGAGCAGATTGAATGGGGAGGCCTCATGGTGGCCTACAGCTCCTAACAGGGGGCGGAGAGAGAGTGCTGAGCTCTGCACTCTGGTGACAGGGCCCAAGGGAACAGATAGAGCTGTGTTGGGAAGGGTCAGGTGGGGGTTAGGGAAAGGTTCTACCCCAGAGTGCAGTGGGCATGGCCTCGAGCTGATGGAGTTCAAGATATAAGGGTTGGATTTTGGGTGGTGCCATGTGGAGCCACAGGTTGAACGCAATGATCCTTGTGGGTCCTTTCCAATTCAGGATATTCTGTGATTCTATGGAATGAAAAATCAATGAATGAATGTAAAAACCTGTACTTTAATGGAAAAATAGAACAGCAGTAAATTAGGTAGAAGATAAATCTTACTTAGTCATATAGTATTTTACACGTACACATAAATTAAAAGCAAATTACAGATTCTATAAACACTTAAAACCAGCAGGAAGCAGTAGAAAGTGACAGAATGAGAGCTGATCACACCACTCAGTAACAACCCTTGCAGAGATATGTTATCAGGCAGCCCTTAATGGCACTATCACATACCTGGAGATGATCAAGAATTTTCTGGGATATACATTTTCCCACAAAAATTAAACTATGTTATAGAAAAAATCTTTGTTCGGAACAAACTACGAGGATGTAAAAAAATGCAAAGAAGAGATTTTGCAGTAATTAAAAGGCAAGTTGATAGGCTGAATGACCAAAACTGAAGTTTTTCATGTTCTTAGACATCACGGGCTTGTTCCTCTCTTTTTTTCTTCCTCTCATGCTCCTCTCCTTTTCAAAAATAACTTTAAAAAAACCCCTTTGTTCCATCTATTTATGTGCAACCTATAAAAATATTATTTCAGGGGGCAGGATCTTTTCTGCTTGACATTTTGTGCGCACCCCTTTGTCAATTAGTCTAGGACACGGAATAAGTCTTTCTACAGGAGTTAGTTTCTGTAGTTGAGTTTATCTGTGTGGGACTCTGTAGGTTTTATTTGGGGCACACAGATCCCAATTTGAACCCAACACTGTTATTTTTCTGCTGTTCCTCTCCCAGTCACAGTATGTATAGTGTCTGGGTGTTTGGCAAACATCCTTTACAACAAAAATTGAAGTAATGAGACAGTCCTATCCTTGTTACTAAATCTGTGCTCCAACCACACGGGAATAAAGTCGGAAGTGCCCACTAATTTCGAGTATCCAATTAGAGATGCTGATTACCTGCTTTTTCAGCCTGCTTGACATCCTTTGGCACTGTCAAAGTACAGTCCCATGGATTTTGTCCTAGGAATTTGCTTCAGCAAATTCAATTCCAGAATTTCATGGTGGGCTCTCATAACACAACGATCTCAGCTAATTATTACATCTTGTGGTGACTTTCTCCACATTATAGAAGCTTTGGGGTGAAAGGGGAATGGATTTGGATTCTACAAGCAAAATTCAGCTGTCACATTGCCACAAGGCCCTGCTTTCTTTTCTTGTAATTGTCTGCCTTGTCTATGAACAGTACCCAGTTCTGTGATAAATTGGAAATACAGTGAATAAAAATGACGAACTTGTGCCCTGCCCACAGAGGAATCCTACCTTGCAGGGCCTCATTTGTGTTTCAGGAAATTGGTGGAATGAACTCTGTGTGGTCGTATATGTCTAAATAGGGAGGCAGAACTGAGAAACTCTGACACCCTCGGGGTAGTCATTGCCCTAACACCTGAGTACCTGATGTTACAGCTAGTGCCGAGTGTGTACTATGTTCCCTTAGCTTGATGTCACACACACACACACAAAAATAATTTTAAAATGTTCCGAATCTCATCAAAAATACTTATCTTGAAGGTCATTAGATTCTTTATTTTCTAACATCAGAAAACAAATTATATTCATAATTAAAAAAAAAAACAAGCATTAATGCTAAATAGAGAAGCTGAACTACATAAGTTAACAATACAGAAATAAAACGCTTTGACTCACACAGCTTTTACTGTGTTTCACATGAAATTCAGCCCAGCTAATCTGGTCATTCTGCAATTATGTATCCTTGCTCTTGGCTGACAGTATTAGACAGTTTTGTTATCCTTGCCCTGCCAGCTCCTTTTCTCCCCTCTAGTCTCCTCTGCTGAGCACTTTCTCTTTGCTTTTTCCACACCACCTCTGTGTCTCCTTACCTAATCAGTTCCAGGCTCCTGCTCCAAAAGCCAGTCCCAGTTCTTCTCTCTGGACTGCTTGGCTGCCTCTGTTGCCTTCTCTGTCACAGGGTGGAATTTTGTCCCTGTCGTATTCGCGCAGAGACCTTTCTTCTTGATACAACCTTCAAATCATTTGGAGCTTAGAAGAGATAGGATTCCTACCTCTCAGATCCTGTGCCAAGGCTCTGGCTCACTGGGAAAATTTGGAGGTGGGGATTAAAGTGGAAATCTAGCTTTACCACAGTATCCTTAAGCTTCAGTTCTCAGTCAAGACCAGTCTTTAATGATCTTTTTTTTTTTCATATTAGAATAAAAGAAATCATTACTGAGAGTGTGCTCATTCAAGAAAGAAAATAATCTAATACTTACAAGTGAGCCAGATTTGTGTAAATTTTCAGAGAAAGAAAAGGCAGATTTTAAATGAAAGAGGTCACATTTTGAGTCCGTGCTTCAAAGCCTGAGGGCAGCAGAGCATTTCAAAGGAAAAAGTTTCCATTTTTTTAGTATGAGCAAAACTGTTTATTTTTCCATAACCTTGTTCTTGGAAATGGACAAATTGTTTTGGCAGGTATTTTCAAAATAATCATCCTGGTACAGACAGTCAGCATATCAGTTTTCAGCTGAAGTGATGATGTTTTTTCTAAAGCTACATGCAACAGAAAACATGGTCTGTGCTGGGAAGTGTTAGCCAAGCACAACACAGGAATGGCAGCGCATCCACCTCAGAACATTGTCACTGACTGTGTCCTCAGAAGGTTTCTGATTTTTTTTTTTCAGACAGCAATTGCCTCATGGAAAAGTAGTAGGGTCAGAGGCTGTTACTTGTCTGTTTTACAGACAGAGAAACTAAAATCGGAAGAAAGGAAATAAAACAAAAAACAAAAAAAACAGGGATAGAATCCCAATCCTCATGTGATACTGTGTCCCACATTCTGGCACCCACTGCTGTCACTTCTGCAGAGGGCTCCTGGTTCTTCACTCATTGCTCTGGGGCATTTCTGGTGGTCTTTCCATGTCAGAATGAGAACATCACTTCAGTGTTCTCTGACTGAAGGCTATGACTGGAAGTCTGCGGGCTTTGGGTGAGAGCACCATGAGTGTGATGAGACCCGTGTGCAAGAGATGAGTTCAGCTAAGAGCAGGACAACCTCACACACTCAGCCCTGCAGCATGCATGAGTGCACCTGTACAGGACAAAATGAAAGTACTCATGTACTGAAATGATGTTGGGGGGAGGGGGTGACCTACAGGGCAAGGACTTGTGGCAAGAGGTCAGAGGTGTGATGCAGTGGTGGGACATTACTGAGGCAGAGAAGCTCAACCGCACACTGGGGGTTGTGTGCTCCAGGAGATGCTGCGGGCCTGGGAGAGAGAAGCTGCAGAGAAGTGTGTGCCACTGTTTGACTTGCTCCAGAGAGGCAGAAATGTGGTTAAGTTTAAGCAGCAAAGGGATGAGATAGCCCCATGCAGACTGAGAGCCTATGCTAAAATGCACCCTGAGAGCAATAACAGATTCTGTAGCTTAAGCTGCAGCCTTCTTCAGAAAGAGGAGGAAAAAAAAAAAGCCAAATCAAACTGCTGACTCCTTTATTCTTATCAAAACACCACAGCATACATCTTTAAAGCCTGGAGTAAATCACACACAGGGCCAGCTGGAACTGGCCGGCTCCTGACCCTCCCTTGATATCAGGTGTGTGCCGCACTTCTCTGGCAGATTAATTTATGACCTCATGTAACTCAGAGCACCTAAAACTTTCAACACGGCTTCTAGGACAAGGCTGAAGGTTTGCTTTGGATAGCATTGCCCCTGGGAAGAGTTGGAGGACTCTTGGCAGAGATCCTCCCCAGCCAATGGCAGTGACTTGGTTTCCTGCATATCTTTTCTTTCTAATCTCCTCCATGATGTTTACATAGAGCAAAAATCAGAGGTACAGTCACAACCTGGCTGTGTGCATCTGAGAGTCAATCAGTTCCCTTTGGTTCTTAGGTTTTTCTCTTTAGTGGGTCCCAGAGGTGGCCCCAGAGCAGCTTTCCAGCCAAAGGTGGGGAAGGTCCCAGTGAGCATAGAAGGAGAGCAGCTGGGCTGGGGGCTGACAGCAACTCAGTGTAGAGCACGCGATCAATGTGATCTATTGCAAAAGCAAGCCTTGGCGTTTCAGCAGAGGGGAAAGAGATTTAGAAAGAAGCTCTTTAATTATTACCTGTTGAGGAGTTACACTTTAACTCCACAGTAACATTCTCTGGTCTGTCTGCTTGAAGTCTGGGGGGGGGGGGGGGTGTCATGCGCCTAACCTGCTGAAATCTGCACTGGAATACAAGGCAAAAAAAAAAAAAAATTGGGAAAAAAAAAAAAAAGGAATACAAATACAGATATAAAGGATTAGCGAGATAGAATAGAGAGGGAAGAAGCTGTGTTTCAGGCTGCTGACTTCTCTTTGAGCTTCACCCGGGGGGTTGGAGGTTGGCTTTAGAGCCACAGCACACGCGTGGGGCCACTCTCAGCCCCAAGCACAGTGCGTGGTGTGAAACCTACCCCTGAGCACCCAAATGTCTGCACTCCACTGAGCAGCTCTGGGCTCTTTGGGCACTGCCATGCATCCGTTTCAGAGTCAACGTCCCCTCAGAACAAGGCAGGGGGGAGGGGGGAAAGGCTGGGGCAGGCAATCAAGCTGATCCCACAGCACATGAAAAGCTCTTGGTGTATATATAGAATTTTTTTCCAGGGAGTTTGCTTCTCTAGCAGGTCAATGTGTTAATTAAAAGTCGGTCCGGGTTGGTCACCTGCAGTCCCAGATGTTCCATCAACACATAAGGAAAATCTGTATTTTTTTCCTTTCTCTTTTTGAAGGTATCAGAATGCACAAACTCTGTAGAAAGCCCTTTTACTCCTTACTGTTAACTAGCAGCTATACAGCAGAATCATTAGAGATATAATCAAATGTGGTTCTCTTTTTGAAGCGTCCTGCAAAATAGCCCCCAAATGTGATGCAGTAATTTGATTTTTTTTTCCTTTGGCACTACAGGTGCTGGCGGTGCCTTCCCCCCATTTCCCACCCCATGTATATTAAACAGCGAGAGAACATCGCTCCATTGTCGGCGATGACCCGAGACTTTGCTGGAATATCTCGTTCCTCGGTGCAAAATTGCAAAGTGGGTCTCCCTCTAAAATTCGCTATATTGGTTTTTATAATTACCTCGTGGTCCAAACTTTTGCACAGCCTGCTTAAAAAATGAATAAATAAATAAATAAATAAAATAAAAAGAAAGAAAGAAGACGGAAAGAGCCGCGTGCCATCCCCAGGATTCACCCTTTCCTCGGGAGCACCCACCGCAAAGCACTGGGGCCCCTCGCAGCTCTCCCACTGCAGCGCGGTGCTGTTCAGAGAGGGATTTTTCTTTATTATTTCTTTCTTTCCTCCTTTGTAGCATACAAAAGGTGAATAATGAAATCTCCTCGCTAATAGTTTATGAGCCATGAGATTGGAAACGTGTACGGACAGAGCGGGGCGCCGGGCAGAGGGGAGTGCGGGGTATTAGGGCTCGGGCTGCGGCAGCCCCCGGGACCGGCAGCGGGCAGAGCTGGACCGGGCCGGGCCGTCCGTGGCACCGCCCCGCGGCCGCAGAGAGAGAGGTTCATGCCACGTCCCGGAGCTGCGGGAGGCACACGGCTGTGCTCCGCGGAACAGGACAGCAGGTCAGCCCGGGCAGGGAAGAAAACCTCGGTGCCGAGCTTGGATCTCTATCTCCTGACGCGCAAACCCTCCGCAGGCAGGGAGCAAGCGGTCAGCGGGAGGAGAGATGCAAAACTGCCGATACTCTCCTGTGGGAGAGGGCTGATCGCAGCCTGCCCCGAGGGACCCTGTCCGGAGGGTGCCCCGCGCCGCTGCCCTCGGCTGGGCGGGGGGGAACTATTCCCACCCTACAAGGCCGGCTCAAGGGAACCCCAGGCGAAGCGCCTTCGGGGTATAGCCCAAAGCTGCGGGCGCTTTGCCCCTTTCCCTCCCTCCTAAAGTCCCCCTCAAATAATTCCAGTCTGGTTTAGTATTTCCTATTCCCTCTCTCGCTTTCCAAGTCAGGAAAGCCGCCTGTTCGCCTCCTTCGTGTCCATCGGAGATAGTTTGGAGCCCCCTCTTAGCCCGCCAAAAAATAAAATTAAAAAAATTAAAAATAAAAAAATCACCCTCAAACGTGCCATATTTACAATTCAGAGTTAAAAGTCGGCGTTAATCCGGGTCAGTTCCTGCCTCCGAGTTGAAGGAGGGAGGGTGTAACGTATGGGCTGTGTGTGTAAGTGGTGGTGGGGGGGGTGGGGGGGGAAAAAAAAGCAGAACCCCAAATAAACAAACAAACAAAAATCTCGCATACGATCGCAGTGAACTCGAATTCCTCTCTGCACACCCACAACTTTCGCTCTGGCCGCTGCCTGGGGGGGTTTAATCTCGCAAAGAGAAAGGGGGGCTCCCTGCGCAAAATTACGCCTTCTCCTCTCATTTGTTCGCTGATTCCATCAAAAAGTTCGCTATTTATAGGCTACACACCCGAACGTAGAGCGATACAAACCCTCCCGCGTTGTTCCCCTTGCAGAGCGGCCGGTCCTGGAGCATCTGCTCGGGGTTGTGCGTGCGCGAGAGGCAGCGGAGAGCGCTCCATCAGAACGGGCCGAGAGGAGCTCCAGCTGCGAGCCTCATTAATTGCCGCGAGCCGCTCCGCACAGCCATGTGAGTACCGCGCAGCCAGCACCTTTCGCACAGATGGGCAGCGATCACGCACAGACACTTTCTGTCTTTTTTTTTTCTTCCTCCCTCCCCTTCCTTATTTTTTTTTTATTCCCGTCTTGTCTCCCTCCCACCTTTTTTTTTTTTTTTCCTTTTTTTTTCTTTTCCTTCTTAGTTGGAGTTCGCGCGGCTCATTCCTCCCTGCGAGGAGGAATAGATCGTGGGCGAGCACGGGGGCGAAATGCGCTCGGGCAGAGGGAGGAAGGAAGGAGCGGAGGAGGAGGAGGGGGTTGAGGCGGTCGCGCTGTCCCTCGAGCCCGAGCCGGCGGGGGAGCTGGGGACGGGGAGAAAGCGCGGCTCAGTGCCCTCCCTCCTCCTTTCCGGAGCGCTCAGCTCAACCCCCCAGACAATTCCCGTGGTATCCGAGCGGGTAACGATCTGTATTCATCAAAACCCATCTGGGGGAATTAAAAGAGAGGGAAAAAAAAAAAAAAGAGAGAGAGCGGGCTTGAAGGGCGCGGGGGCGATGGCTGCGCGCTATCTGCGCGTCTCGAGCGAGCGCTGCGCGGAAAGGGGAGAGGCTCCTTCCCCTCTCCATGCGCTCACCCCACGAGCAGCGCCCGGTCGGTTCGAGTGGGGACCAAACCCCCGCGCCCTATAAGAAGGGACGGCAGCTCTTAGAGCGGCTGTGCGTGGGGAGGCGCGGTGTTGCCGGCTCCCTCGCAGGGCTCCAATAGCACGCCGTTGGGTTAGCGTAGCATTAAATTAACAGGGCCGGGGTTGTCCGGGGCATTATACAGCGTGCCCGGGCTGTAACCTCCGCTCATTCATACACAAAGAAGAGGGAGAGACGGAGTTGCTCCTGAGAATCCAAAGAGCGCGGTGAGTGTCGGTGTTTGCTCCTCTCCCTCACGTGCCTGGGAACAAAGTTCAAGGCGGCCGGTGTGGTCTGGGTGTAGGAACACGGAGCCGGCCGCTCGCCCCAAAGTCTGCGGAGGGACCGTGCGAGCAGCTCCCGCACGGCGCGGCGGGGAGACCGCGCTGCCGCCGGGAGAACGGAGCACAGGGAACGTGCCTCCGCTCCGGGGCTATTTATAGGTGGCGGTAAAGGCTCCTTTTCAAGAAGGAGCCGTGTAAAGAAGCGTCAGGAAACGGCTGAGGGATTGATCCGAGGGGCCGGGCTGGACAAGCACAGCCACGGCTGCAGGGAGAGAAGAGGATCCGCGCTCCGCTGAGCCCGGGTTTGCTCACAGTTCAGCTCCCGAGCGCAGGTACAGCGCGCAGGAGCGTCTTTTCCCTTTTCTTTCAGCCACGCACGTAATACAGCGCACCCGCAGGGCTGAAAGTGGGCCAGGGCTACACGGTAGGTATCAGATCACACAAAGCAGAGGAAAGAAATCCAGTTAAAAAAACATCAGTTGAAATCAGAGGAAGAGCTTGATTTTTATTATTGTTATTATTTCTCTTTTAAACAAAGGTGCACGTTAGAACAAGCTAGGAGTACTTTGTACCTGACAGTAGCCCCCACGCCCATTGGAAATAAGGCAAGGAGCTCGCTCTTCCTTTGCATCTTTTAAACCATGCGTTAATTAAAATTGCTAAAATAGGACACCCCGGTGGAAGAGGTTTTCAAGTACCCACCTACATCTCTGCTGCGAGCATAACTGCTAAATTGCTTGAAACACCAAAATCCGCCCCACCCCCAGCTTGTTTTGGCACTTACTCACCCTTTCCCCCCGAAATTCGAGTTCCTTTCAAGAAGCGATTGCATTAAAGGGAAAAGAGAAACCCCAAACCCCCGGCAGCGATGCGATGAATGGGCTCGGCGAGCCCGGCGCTGCCCTGCGCATCGGGAAAAGGGTTGGACAGAGCGTCCTGAAAACTAATTCCTTTTTTTTTCCTTTCTTTTCATTTTTCTTTTTTTGAAGTCCCAAACTGGGTGTATCCCAACCCTTCCCTCTTTAATTTATTTGATTAAATCATAACAAAGACTCGTCAGCTTCTCGCGTTTCCTCACATGCAGCCGTACGCAAAACTTTTCACATGAAAGCGAAGTAATTGGCTGCAGCTCACTGAGGGCACGGGCAGCCACGAGTCCTGCTCCCGGTCCCCGAGCAGATTTCACGCGAAAGCGTCACAGCTGCACCTCGTGCTTCCAAGTGGTGACCCTCAGGCTTTCAGCTCGGGCTCTTTACCCATCCCACGCATCGCTTTTCTCTCCCGGTGAGGTCAGGAGAGGGGCACGGTGGCTTTTCCCCTGCGGGTCGTGAGGGCTCCGAGAGAGCCCACCCGCTTTCACGCGCTGTTATCCACATCCGTGACGGTTTTGTTCTGCTTTTTCTTGATTAAGGAGTAGATTAATTTCTCCTTCAGGAAAGAGGCTCCGTTAGTTCACCTCTAGCTTACACGGAAAACAACCTCCTAAAGTATTTGGAAACGTTTTCCCGAAAAGGTCGGCAGCTCCCGTCCTATCCTGCAGCCAGGCACTGCCAGACCAAGCCGTGCCGTGCCGTGCCGTGCCGTGCCGTGCCCCGCCACCTGGTTGAAGTCGCTTTACACCAGCAGTGTGGCACCTGCAGCGAGCAGGTCACGGTGGGGGGGTGGGAAGAAAGAGGAGAAAAAAAAAAAAAAAGATTAAAACATTGGTGAAAGCACTGGGACCTCGTACTCGTAGCAACAGGTAACAGGACACCTGCCGCTTTCAAGGGGTTTTAAGCAGGGTAGCCGTTTCGCGGGGGGGATCGCTCTCGGTATAGGTGTGTGAGGAGAGAGGGACAGCCAAAAAACAGCGCTTGACGACGCTTCAGCGAGAGTTTAAAGCAGCGCTGAGGCGGGCGGGACACCTGCAGCGGAGCAATGAGTACGTTTTTCCTTGTCTTCCCGAATGGTTCTCCCCTGGTGGGGTCCCACGGTGCTCCGAGAGTCGGCGCTGGGGCCTCTAGCGTTTTAGAGGTGCCGGGACAGCTCTGGCCGAGTTATTTACCGAGGGCACCGCTTGTCGGGCCCGAAGCAGGTCCCAAGCCAGCCCACGCATGCTGCGGAGGGGGGGGGGGTCGCACCCTGGTCTTGGGCCCCACGGCGTGTGCTCCGGGCTGGAGGCGGGTGGGGAGGGGTCAACCCGAGCCCTCCATTCCCCTCCTGGCTGTGCTCTTTGTTCTTTGACCCTTTGTTCTCCCGTTCCTCGGCTTTGTACGAAGTTTCTGGGAGGGCGGGAGGCGGGGGTGAAAGTTACTGAAAGCCCCGGAATTAAATTGTCGGAGCCCCGAGAGCAGGCTGGTCTTCCTCCCGGCGCTCCGCGCCCGTCCCCGAGACACGTCACTTCGTATCACTCGCGGGATCGGCGTGCGGCGCTGGGAGCGGGCCGCGCCGGCAGCGATGCAGGGGCGGGAGGAGTCGCGGAGGCTCCATGGGGTGCGGCGCCCCGCTCTGGGTCGGGCATCCCCTTCGGCGCCGCGGGTAGCTGCGCCCTGCGCCGGCCGCCTGTCCGCGCTGCCCTTTCTGGCGCGAAAAGGCAAAGAGAGTCGGTAGTCGCGCTGTAATGAGATGAGGCGGGAGGTCACAGGGATGAAGGTTTTCTGAATGCTGGATTTTACGGGACGTGTATTCGTTTCTTTGAGATGCACAGAGCCGAGAGGCATTCGGCCTAATAGTCGTGTTTTTGGCGTTCTTCTTATTCGCTTGACGGGACTGTGGAAAAATGTTGTCACAAGTTAAGCAAGTTGGCACTTAGCTTCAGAGCAGAGGAAATACCCTCGCAGTGCAGCATAAAGGACAGCCCTAGCGTTGTCACAGGGAAATCCTATGGTATCATTCGGAGCTGGCAATAAGAGGAAGAGGAGCAACTCTTAATTTGATACAGAACGGTGTATATTACCCCATATTTACCAATAACAATGAAATGATAGAGAACTACACTTATTTTCCCTTTAGTTAAGAAATCACCCATAACTTTGAAGTATGAACTACCCACCCCTTGCCTCTGTTATGTGAAAGCAGCAAAACACTTTATTTGAGTGCATTTGGTTTTAGACAAGCAGATATGAAATTAAGTTTTCATATGGTGCACTGGATTAGGTCACAACAGGTTGCTGACAGAGCCAGGCTTGTGTCCTGAACTCTGTGGCAAACTTCTCTAATAGTGCTGCTGTGCTCCTGTTTCTGTAGACAGTGACATAATGGATGAACTTAAAACTCTGGAACTCATTGAAAGATGCTTGAATGTAATTCTCATATTTTCTTTTGTAACCAAGTGATGCCAGTAAATGTTTATACCAGCATAATGCAAAGTTACTATCTTTTATATATGGAGAGATCCAGCAAAACCTTATGTTTAAAAGAGAGCACTCCCGTAATACTCCTGTATCGAATAAAAAGGCCACAACTGTTTATGATAATGAGCCAAATTTCCAAAATTTATATAGATTTTTTGTAACAGCAGACAAAACATGTTGAGAAATGAGGTGAGAAAAGGTTAAGTAGACTAAATAAATATTTTAGATCTGAATTTTCTAATGTGCATATGCTAGTAGGGATCATACCGTCCTTCTGACAGATGTTAAACCTCAGAATCAATTCTTTAATGAAATGGCCATTTGTCTGAGGTAGTGTGCGGACTTTTCTGGCATTGTTTTTTTTCCTGATGCTAAGGGGATATGGTTCCAGCAAAACATCTGACAACCTTGCACCTGGGAAATCTGGATATAGGTATTTCAAGCTGGAAACTTGAATCCAGAAACTGTCCTTGAAAACTTTGACCTTTCTCATTTCAGGCCGTGGTTCACAGTTGAATATAACAATCAGTCACTAGCAAAGTAGAAAAGATGCAAGCATCATATCAGATGCTTTGATGATAGCTCAATTTTCTAGCTGAGTGTGTCTTCACACAGAAGTCAGCTAGTTTATTGCTCAAATCCAGAGGCTGTCCACATTACTCATTATTCTGTTTATATCCCAATGCTCATAATGTGTTGTTGCAATATCCAGGTAAAGCGTTCAGTGCCATTTACAACAAGGAATCTGCCTTGAGCAATACCATAATCACTAATAGCTAACATTACTGAAAGGATCAGTTTCTGGAAACGAACACGAGTTGACAAAGGTACATCTGTAATTTTGTTCAAAACTAAGCAAAACTAGATATCTAAGGGAGAGAATACAAATTTGGTTGGAAGAACTGGATCTTACAGGATGCTGTGTTTAAACAATAGCAGTTGCTTCTGCCTTTAGTAATGGGGATGATTAGGGGGCCACCGCTGTTCCTGGACTGTTGTTTGAATGAAGGGGTTCTGCAGTGTGAGGAAAAAGGAATTTCTGACTCAGAAGAATCTACTGAAGCAATGGTGGTTGCATTTATTTTGTGTTGATTATCTTTCCCTTTTTTGTTTAACATTTTTTACTGATATACCTATATTTTAATAGATGCAGAATTTGTATCTATTGAAAAAACAGCAACACTCTGCTGAACCTCTTGGAAACTCTGCCATTGAATATAACTTCCCAAACATCATGCTGGATTTCAGAAGACAAATCTAAATATGTAAAGATATTTCAGGATTTTGTTTGTCTTGCTTTTTTTAGAGCAGGAGACAAAGCTACTGAGTTGTGGTTGTTCAGTACACTTCTGAGTTATTTAAAAGAGATGTCAGACTAGACCTTTTGCCTCAGAATTTTTATCACCTTTGTCTGTCAATAAATACTTGAGACAAATGAGGGAGAAAGTACATTGCTTTCCTTTTTACTTTACTTGCACCTGTTACTGTGTATGATATCAGAACGGCACTGAGGAAACAGCATATGGCAGAAAACAAGAATAAGGAGGAAGTGTAAAATAAACACTCTTTTAAAACAGTTACTTCTAGGTGTGGGTGTGAATGTATACTGATTTATTTAAACAATTCTTAAATGAAAGTGCCTTAAGTTGACAAGAATGGTAAAACAGCATGTCACAGGCATTTAGCAAATGATGGCTTGCTAACTTTTTCAAAACGCATAGCAGAAGTCTCCTTGACATCCCTGCAGAAAATTAGTTCTTAACAGTAAGGAAGGGAGAGCATTTAATTATATGAGTTATTGTTAAGAGTGGAAGTCTGCAACTTTAGTATTTTCTACTCTTTCATTAGTTTATCTCTGCTCTGCCTTTGCAAAACTAAGGAGATTTTTTTGTTTGTTTTTTGTTTTTTTTTCCTTTCAAATGGACGTGGTTTTTTTTTGTGTGTTATTTTTTTAAACTATTTGTATAATGATAGAGGCTACAGAATAATGCAGATCTCAAATATTCATCCATTACAAGGGCCTTCAGCAGCACTTACTGCATGTGTAAAATTACCAATAGGCATGGTAAATAAGAATATATATTGCCTAAGATTCAATACCCGTATAATTACTAATTCATAACATATACTTTCTACTGTTATTTCATATATGCATAGAGATGGGGCTCTTTTTATCATGCAGGTGTAGGAGAATGCTTAGCAGTTCAACTGAATCTAGTAAGTACGTTTGTGATAAATGCTGGTGATAATGATGTATTTCTAAGAACTTAGTGTTTCAAAATGTGTCTGATTTTTAATGATTAGAGTAGGAATAATAAAATTAGAAATGATTTGCCTATATTTATATTTTAAAAAATGTCATTTGAAGACAAAAAAAAAGTATTTTATTAGTGAATTGTGACCTTAAGATGTAGCATGGGAATAGCAAACACAAAATCCTTCCCTCAAAACACTTGCAAGAATAGCGCATTATTGCTTGTGCATATTTTTTCTGCCTGAACATCAGTAATATGCAAATAATGGCTTTGTCTTTGAGTTCAGAGGGGGGAAAAGATAACTCAATGTAAGTTCACTTTAAGCAACTGATTAAGGCTAAAAGCTAATTTCTGTTTCCACTGCATTTAATATGAAAACTCTCGTGATTTTGAATAGCTTCCTCTTACTATTTGGCCTGCAGAAATGCTCAGAATTCCTAGCCAGAAATATGTAAAAGTAACACCATCTTTATGTAGAAATCTATAGTTACAGGCCTTATTTTTTCACAAATTTCTATTTAATGCCTTTATGTTTCACATCTTGTTAGAAACTTTCCTTCACCCCTTGTCCTCCTTTCTCCTTGCCACAGAAATCACTATCATGTTCACAAGTGTGATATTTGGTGTTTGGTGCTTAATTGTTTGAAGACTATGTACAAGTAGAGGATGACAATAATTTCTTTATTATTATTTTAATTTACATCAAATGCAACGCATTATATTGGTGCCTTATGGGGAAGTTGCCAGTGAAATGTCACAACATTTAACTCCTATTTATGATGACTGATAAAATGGGGAATTTATACATTTTCTTTCAGTTAGACGAATGTGCAAATAGAGGAAAACAAAACTGAACTGGGTTAATTCCTTGCATTTACTTATCAGTCTGTGTTTCCTGAACAAGGTGATTATTTAGAACTTTTAACTTTTGCATTTTTTGTATCCAAGAAAAGAGTGAGGCATCTAAACTTTGCTTAAAATTTAATAGAAAAAAATATATAAATCGCCACACAAGGAATGAAGATAATGAAGAATTCTGAATTATAAATTAGGAAAACTCGTTTCTATATCATGTTTGGAATAATTTCCTTTTTAATACTGTTCTATTCATCTTGTCAATTTAAAAAATGCTGAAAGTGGTATGTATTTTAGTAGGATTTAGCTTGATGTTTGTAAGATACCTGGAGCTCTGCATGTGATGTCTTTTCATCGGTAGAGAGTGTTAATAATTAGTAGGAGGATAAAATATTTTACGTACAGCAAAAGATAGTGTAAACCAGTGTTGTTCACCACTGACATACGGAAACAAAAATATTTTGCAGTTGCACATGTATGTACGGTATTGCTTCTGGTGGTGTATTCAGGGGAAAATTGAAGCAAATGGAACTTACGTTCCTAAATTGGGTGATATTCAACTCAGAAGGCAAATCATTTTTTGTTGTATTTTTGTTGTTGTTGTTTGTTTGTTTGTTTGTTTGTCTTTGTTTTTGTATTCCTAACCTGAAATAACATCTATCTAAAGGAATAAATGGCATAGGTATGTCTCACAGCTAGGGAAATAATTAGTCAGGGTGACAACCTTGCTTGAGGGAAGTGCCACGTAAGAGAGGGACTCTTTAGGTCCTAATTTGTTTGTCTTGGTAGAATAAAGTGATTATCAAAATGGTAGCATCCCTCCTTTCCCAAATACAGCTTGGTTCTGCAAGGAAGGATCACCAACCATATTCCTGTGTGAGTGACAGTGACTGTAGTAAAATGCTGACTGAATTATTTCTCAGCTCATTCATCCGTTCTCTAGCAAATAAATTGTCCTCAATTAATTAGAATTCTGTTTGAGAAAAACATACAATAGATAAAATCTTTAAATCTTGTTTTTTGTTGTTTTTATTTTTGTTTAAAACACTGAGCTTTGTGTTCTGCACTCTATTGCAACTATGCTCAATTCTTATGAATGGCTTATTTTGACATCATAGTTTAGAATATTTTGATGAAACAAACATAGAAAACTTGTGAGTGATTATAAAATTGACATTTAAAGAGTAAATTTCTTCTGTATTTTCACGGATGTGAACTGAGGGACAGTGGGAGAAGAGCCCAAAGAAGATCCCAAAGATATGTGTGAGACTGATATGAGACTACAAAGCAGGTGATATAAAACTGCTTCGTATATACAGTCCCATCAAACACATACATCTTATGATGCCTTCACAACCTACTAAAACCTGGTTCCAACTGTTTCCTGAAGAATTTTGTGACCCTCCTTCACTTAGCAGCAACATTCTGTTCATTAAATATCTATTAAGCTTGTATCTGTACGCGAGTGAGAAGACCCTCTTTTGTACTCTACCACTTCCTGAAGGGGGGTTGTGGTGAGGAGGGGGTGGGCCTCTTCTCCCTGATAAATAATGACAGGACGAGAGGGAATGGCCACAAGTTGCGCCGGGGAAGATTTAGATTAGACCTGAGGAAACATTTTTTCTCTGAAAGAGTGGTCAGGCACTGGAATGGCCTGCCTAGGGAGGTGGTTGAGGCACCATCCCTAGCGCTGTTCAAGAAGCGTTTAGATGAGGTGCTAAGGGATTTGATTTAGTAGTGGGTAGGGATAGTGATAGGAAGATGGTTGGACTAGATGATCTTGTAGGTCCTTTCCAACCTTATGAACCTATGAACCTATGACCCTGTTGTCTTTCCAGTACCCATATAATTCTTTGAATGCTATCTCTTTTATTTGTGTGCATAGAAGCAGACATACTTACAATCATTTGGAATTGCTCCAGCATAGCAATTTGTTGTGCTGAGGCCATGAGGAGAAACAACAATATCTGATGTTGTCCATTGTACTGCTGAGAGAGAAATAACTGAAATATAATTGATGAATAGTGTAGGGTCACCTTCATTGAGCTTGAACCTCAACAGTTGTCTCAAGAAGCAATGTGTACAGGTGGAATAGGAGAAACAACCTGCTTCTAGATGCTGCTCTGGGAGGTGTATAGAGATGGTAAATCAGAAAAGTGATATCCTACCAGCACAGGTAGGAACGTAGAGCAATGGTTGTCTAACTATAGGAAATTAGTAGAGTAGTAAACACCAATCCCTGAAAAAGAGTCATTGTTCTTACAGAAGACGCTTCAGAAGGACTTGGACTGGCTGTTCACGAGATAGTGGCTCTATTTTTTAGCAGGGTTCTGGTAGCAAAGCATTATGGTGCAGTCTCTGTAGTAGAAAAATTAATGTAATAAGATGTACTATAGTACATAATCATGTGGTGCCAAAAGAAAAGAAAAAAGCCATACAAAAATTATAAAATGGCTGAATAGAAAAAATGAAGTGCAGAACTCTCAGTACAGAGAGTCACTGAGAAAAAGCTGGTTTGATATCACTAATATCAGGCTTCCTGAGGTTTCTTCTAAATTGTAATGAGAAGATGTTTCAGGCCAGGGGAGCTTCACAAGCATGCCCAATAATGATTTTTTATGCAATCTTTGTGCTGTGCTGGGTACGTGGGCACTAACAGACCCCATACAGCACTAAAAATGCTGAAAGTTTGTTCACTTTGCTTCACCAAAGAGGTGCACTCAGCTCTCATCCATGTAAGGCAAGTGGTGATACAGAGGTGTGTGCAAGGGAGACAGTTCCCAAAGTGGGTTGCTCTGTACTTTACCTTGCATAAGCCAGTCCCAAAGCTTGTGCCTTTCCTAGTGCTAGGCAGTGCCAGGTGGGTGCATCTAACCTTTAGACTTGTGTTTCTTTCCTCTTTTGTGTGGCTAGAGCTGTAACCTGAGCAGAGGGGTGAATGGGAAGGATTGACCTCTTTTCCGGCCTGTTGGAGGCTCTGATCATCTAGCCCAAATGTGAAAAGAGTCCTCTTGTTTTGGTAGAAGTGGTTGCAGTTCTGCCACCTAACTGCAGAGCATCTTAAATGGCTGGTGCTATTTTGAAATTTTTTATTTTATTTTATTTTATTGTTTTTTATTCAATTATCTGCAAGGAGGTATCTGAAAAAACAAAGAGTTAAATAAACCCTGTTGGTTTTCATATATTTTAGAGACTTTAAGCAGTACATGTTGTCATAAATACAAGGTTTCTAAAGCTTTATAAACTTTGTAAGTTATTAATGAACTATGTTTCAGTAATGCAATGTAGTGTCATAGCTAAAAGGAAATAAACAGCTTATCTTCTTGGCAGAATTATCATCAGCCTGGGTGGAGGAAAACCCTCTGTAGCTGCCTTTGTTACCATCACTGCTGGGCTTTCTCCCCAGGATATCCCGTTGTTTGCTGCATTCCCTCGGCAAGGTTTTTCATAGGGCTTTTGGATGCAGGAACTTCATCTGGTTAAATGCTTTGTACAGCACCTAACAAAATTAGCTTCTTACCCTACTATGCTATAAGTACCTAATGAGAACAGGGCTCTGGTAGCATTAATCTGGTGCACTCATCCGCAACTCTGTAGGAATTGTTGTGTGTTGGCAGTGGGGTAGCTCAGTTGGACTCTCTCACTGTGCCTTTTGTGGCATGACCTGATGGTTTTGGACTTATTTCTGCAAAACTTGGGCAGCTGTGATTCCTGCTTACATCAACAGGAGGGGAGAGCACGTGGCTCCTGGCAGTAATTTCTGCACTGCCCAGAAATTAGCTTCAAGAACCTCCAAATTCTCATTAAAATTTGATTGTTTCCCTTCACATGTACACATCCGCCCATGGAAAATCACCTATTGTGTCGCTTCTGCCCCTCTCCCTGGAGTGTTACCAGGAGGTTAGCTATGACGAGGATGGGAAGGTTGCAGCCCTAATGGGGTCCAAAAGGACAGGGGCAAGAAAATGAGCTCACCTTCCTGTCCTGCAGTTAAGTAGTAATCTCTGTGGCTCGGATGTTGAAATATCCAGTGACATGGGTGTAGGCTTTCATTGCTAACGTCTACATGTTGGTTCTGCTTCTCTGCTTCTGTCTTGGCTACCAGGCAAATATTGATTATGTTTTAATTTATTACTTTGTTGCTTTATGATATGGCCACTCTTTCATGAGGAAAATCGCAACTTCTCCGTCCCCTCCTTTTTATTTATTTTATTTTATTTTATTTTATTTTATTTTATTTTATTTTATTTTATTTTATTTTATTTTATTTTATTTTATTTTATTTTATTTTATTTTATTTTATTTTATTTTATTTTATTTTATTTTATTTTATTTATTATTTTTACTTTTATTTTTTATTTTAAGTTGCAGACTGGGACCGTATCTGGTGTAAACTGGTATGCCTCCACTGATTTCACTAGAGCTCCACCAGCTTTCTCTGGCTGCATGCTTGGTTTGTAGTGTGGCTCTGATCAGCCAATTGCTTCAGCGTAAGTCGGTATTTATGTATAGTCAGTAGCAGAATTTAAGGTTCTGACTGGGGTTAGGCAGTTAAGTGTAAATAAGTGTATTAGTTTGGAGAATATGATCTTTTCCCACTTTTCTCACTTTTTTCTATCATAAGCAACTTAATATAAACCGATGTTGTCTCCTTCCCACTAGCTTCTATACTGGCTGCTAGAGGTCTACAGGTGTTAAAAAAAAAAGAAAGAAAGAAAAAAAAGGACGGATTCAGTATCAGCACATTTCACTTATGTCCCTAGAAATGAGCATCTTTAATGTTCCAAATGAGCTAAATTACAGGGGAACACTTCCAGCTAGCATTCCAGGGCTGTGAGGGCATACCAGGAGCCTGTGGTCTGACAGGCTTTATAACACTGAACCATGCTGAGAAAGGCCTCCCTGTGCATTACATATACTATTTTCTACCCATATCATTGGATGTGAGGCTTTCTGTGTGTGTGGAAAGTACTTCAGCATTCTGAAGAGGCAGAAAACTTGCTGAACTTTTAAGGCTAGGTTCTGAAAGTGGGCTGCTAGCAGGGTGTAAATGGAGCTGGGGTCCTTTAGATGAAAGTTATTAAAGATACAGTACTGACTTATTCATCTTTCAACTTAACATACCAGGTGACTCCCATATACGAAGCCCTATAATCTCAGGGAAGATTTAGTTCATACAGTGTTGAGTTTCCATAATGAAGTGTCACAGATGCTTTCTTCTCAGCTGCAGAGGTATCAGTCCCTCTTCCTTCATATAAAAAACAGCAGTTAGAAAAATCATATTCAGGGATGAAGGGTTTCATGATTCCTCCTCTTCTAGACTGTAAACTGTTCCATGCGTAGGCATCTTCTGCCCTGCTTTTCAAAACGTTGCCATTAGCTTTTAAGCTTATTCAGGCCAAAGCAAAGGAGCGGCAGAAAGCACGACTGCAGCCTCCTGTAAGAACACTGTATTACATGGGGTAATTCCAGGTCCCTGGCTTCCAGTCCTTCTGTAGCACTCATAGGTTAAGAATAAAATACGTTAATGGGCTTTTGAGAATTCCTGAGGAATGTCCTGGATCATAGATAGAGCCTATCTGCCATTAAACATAATACCTTCTTGGCAGCCATTCCTCCTCTGCAGCCTTTGCCTTCAAGATCTGTTCAGGAGAGGCATTTTAGAAATCCTGTAATGAGCCCTCGTATACAGAGGGATCAGGCTCATTGCAGATGGTTCCACCCTACACTTAGTATCTTGTATGTACTTTGCACATGCCACATGTGGAAAGGCTCAAACTCCATTTTCACTTTAAATAACTGTGTTAGCAATTACACAGTGTTTGTGCTTTCACAAAATGCAGTTTGTCACTGGTGTTTAAAAGAGCAGAAATGAGACATGGTTCTGGCCTTGGTTCACGTGGAGTCAGTTTGTCTGTCAAGAGCATCAGGGGAGGTGCCCCTGAGCATCGTAGAATTTGTCTGCTGTACATATATGTAGTATCAGTACTTGCAGATGGCACCTGGGCAGCTTTTATCTACATCAAGCAAGCCAAAGTCTGGCTTTTTTGCTACCTTCTTTACACAGTTAGTTCAAATTCCTTCAGTACTTTGCCAAGTCTTGTTAGAAGCCAGGCTGCAGAAATCAGGTGATCTTTTTTATTCTGCGAGGACTTGGATCTGACATTAATTGGGTGGGGACCTCACCCTTGATTCTGATCTCTGATAAATTCACTTTTCAATATTGCATTATTGCTAGTGTGTGAACTAAATGTCTATACTGATACTTATGTTAGGCCAAATGCAAGTTTTTTTTTTTTATTTTCTGATTTATAAGTATGTTATGTACAACAGACATGAGTAACCCATGTGGGATATCTTTCACACAGAGTAAAACCAATGTAAATTCACATGACTCAGGGATTTGTTTCAATGCTTGTGTATAAACTCTCATTAGAAATGATTATGCTTGAAGATCAAAAGAAAAGTACACTCACTTGTATTAATGTTTAATGCATAATTCACATTGTTAGAACAAAAAACAAAACAGTCAGTGGTTGTTACAACAAATATTAAACATCACTGCTACTAACCAGTTCCCAGAGAGGATCCTTCATTTTTCTGCACTGGCCATGTGCTGAGGTTTCCTCGTTTCTGTTGTGTTGTTGTCTCCAAGACCTCCACATTTCACAGCTCCTCGCTGGATCAGCAGTCCCCTGTCCTAGCAGGGGCAGGGCAGATCCAGGGCACCTTCTCACTGAAGGTTGCTCCTGTTTCAGAAAGCTCCTAGTGGCAGCAGTGTAAAGCAATCTAATCCAGCTGTCGACATGATAATGATTTTAGACACACTCCTGCATGGTCCCCAAGCCCTCATTGCATTCAGTCTCAGTCTACTTTTTGCCTTACTATCAAGACTAGGCCCATGACCAGTGTTACACCACAACAGGATTCAAGAGCTTGTTTATTTGTTTGTTTGTTTTTTTATCACATTTATCTGTGCTTTTATCTTTTTCATTCAATGCTTGCTTTCTTATCAAAAAGCTCTGTACTCAAATAAGTAGGCTTAGCATGAAGGAGACCTACGTGAAATCCATTCCCTGTATCCTTCAGCCAAGAACCAGCGCAGCAGAGTAAGGCGATGCTCATAATCACAACTGGAGCTTAAGAATGAGAACTGCATTTGCAGCATGGTTATTTGCCTGATACATGGGATAGCAGGGTGACTTCATCTGCACATAGGAAGATCCTTGGGTACCTCTGCCTTTCACAAAAAGCAGGGTTTTTTTTTCTACATATCGTCATAGCTTTATTATCTTTTCCCATGTCAATGTTTAAAGGTTGAGCAACTTGTACCATCTAGCTTTTATATTTACTTTTATCTTCAAAACTTGTCTTTTTTACTACCTGAGCTTATATCTAGGGATATTTATATTTCCTTTTTTCAGTTTAAAGTTTAGGAGTCTTAATTCAGGTCAGATCCACATCTCTTTACAGGGAGCTGTGTGGCACAGAATGAGACAGAATGATGTATGAAGAACTTTCTTCTTGGCACAAAGCTGCAAAACAAACAAACAACTAAATAATGAGAAAGGATTTCTTTTGTTTATTTCAATAACTTTCCTATAAAGCAGTACTGATACAATACAGTTGATTCTGAGCCCTCCTGCGCCCATTCAGAGCAGAGTAACTGCCTGAGACTGCAGTAGAACTTTCCTGATTCAGTTCTCTGTGAGCAATTGAAGAGCTAGCTCCCGGTTCCTAAGGTATCTCCTGGAAGCCCCATTGCCATCCTGCATGGGAGGTTCCTCATGCAGGAGCTAGTGCTGTTGAATTATAACGGGTGCTTCATGCAGATACTTTCATGCTTTGAGCATTATGTAGTCAAAGGACAAGCAGATCATGGATGTTCAAGAGGACATAAACCTTTGGGTTTTGTTTTTCATTTGTTAACAACCTACTCAAAATATTTACAATCTAGAACCTGTTATTTTCTGCAGTAAAGAGGCAAATGTCTGCTTCAACACAGCCGAGAATGTACTCAGAGTATATGTTGTATAAATTGTTTGTTTATCTTGAGTGCACATGGAAGCACTGTCCTTGAATTGATCATAAGCACATGGCTGTGGTACAGTTTCTGCTAAGAAAGAAAAACCTGTAATGAATTAAATATGCCTCACAAGAAAAGAAGTAGGTCAAATGTTGGGCTAAATTAACCTTACGTTATACAGAAAGACTATGTACAGTATGTTGTTTTCAGGTGTGCGATTTTGGACTTGTCTACACGCAAAATTATTCCAAAACACTTATTACTATACTGCAGTAATTACTCTTAACCAAAACCATATGTAGACAAATATTGTGCCAGCATAAGAGTTCACTTTTTTTGAAAGTGGATTAAGTGAAACCAGGAAAAAGCACTGTCATTCCAGAATGAATGAGCCACCTGGGCATGGTTCTGTTTTACATCCATCCCCTACCTCATTCCAGAACAATTTTCCTATGTTCAGAGGCTCTTTAGATATATCTACATAGCAAATGAACATGTGATTATAGGCATACCAGCCTTTCCTTTACTCTCGCTGGTGTGAGTAACAGCAGTAATGAAAGATGGTGGCAGAGACCTCAGCGCAGCCCATTAGCTGGAGCCTGCATGCAGGTTCTGGTCTGCAACACATCTCATCATGCCCTTGCTGCAGACATAGCTCACATCCCCATGCTAATGCTGGGGTGGGAATGTCTCCCTGCACCTCCAGTGCATACGTGCACCAAACGCGTATGTGATAGAACTGTGCAGCTGAACTAAGAAGAAAAGTGGGCATTGAACTTCAGAGGTTAATCACACGAAGGAGACACATGGCTCATACATCTTTAATATACACACCTTTGACAACCAAATGAAGTGTCGGCTCTGCATAGGCCAAATTAAATATGCTGTAGACAAGCACAGCTCTGTTGATTTCACTAGGGCTGAATTTGGCTCCATAGGCAAGTTCATGCTTATTTGACTAATATTTGTTTTGTTGCCTATCTGCTCACTTCTTTTAATGAAGTTAATGCATTTTAATATTCCTTTCAATGCATTCCAAAACCAGCAATTTGATTAACTAATTCCCTTTTAAAAGCATAACAATCACAACCAAAAATCTCCCTCTTAGGAGAGGTATGGAACAGCTGTGCAGTGCATCCTGGGTAGCTATGACTTACATCTTTTTAAAGAAACTCCCCACATCAATGAGAAGTGCCTCACTTAAAAATAAATAAAAATACAGACAACAATCAAGCTGCAAAAAGCACTTTTTAAGTCTACCAAAAACGTTGTATTGGTAACATACCCTGTGCTCTCCAGAGCTCTGTTGAGACAATATACTTAATACAAGTAAAAATTCAGTATAAATGCCACTCAGAACAATTCTGAAACAGAAACACTATGCAAATTTGTCTTCATAGAGAAGACAGAAAGCACCTCAAGTAGCTTGTGTTAAATAAAAAGTATACTTTTTCAATTTCATTCTCCTCAAAACGGTGCTTGGACTTCAATGTATTCTGAGGACATTTCCCCCAGTTAAAGGGCAAAGACTTTTTCCACTTAAAATCAGGGACTGTCCCAGAGTACCGAATATGGCAGCAGCAAAAGTACATGCTAGATTCTCCCTGGCTTCATCTTCTTAAAAAACTGGAAGAGCAAAACATGATTAGTAACAATATTGAGCAAAGGCAATCTTCTTTTTTGTAGTATTTAAATGAGGAAAATGAGAGCATTAATGCTAATAATGAAGCTGCAACAATAATTTAATTTCAGTCCTGTGTGCTTCTCTGTGAACTCCGTCGCACTAGCTACATGTGCATGGAGAGCTGTTGTCAGAATAGGCAGTAGAAAATGCAGTGTGGGATGGAGTCACTTGACATTGAGCCTTACTGAGTACTTTGGTTGGTGTGTAGGTGCTGCAGTGAGTTGGCAGTTTGGGATTTTAAAAGTGTATGCAAGCAACGACCTATCTCTGGCAGAAAGGCCACAGCAGTCTGTGCCACCATGGATACCTGAAAGCAAGGCCTACCACTAAAAATAATTTTGTGCAGGGGGAAGTGCACAGAACTAAAAGGTCCCTGCCCTCATGAATACTTAGATGGACGTGGGTTAGAATGGTGTTGATGGGCTGATGGTTAGTCTAGGTGATCTTACTGGTCTTCTTCAATCTCAAAGATTCTATAATCTCCCATTTAGGGGGAAGCCAAGCCCTACCCCCGCTCACAACAGAACCCAGGCGCACAGGTTGACCTGATTGCAGCAGTCCTTGTCAACACGAGCCGGTCACCCACCACCCATCCTGACCCAGCACCATGCCACCCACCACACAACGGCCTGGTGGTCCAGGAGCAGCCCAGATGTACCCCTGCAGGGTCATGGCAGGGCCCAGCAGCGTGCGTGCCGCGCTGTCCCATCCATCGCATCCGGGTGGCACCCCCTCCCCACCCCCACGCCCGTTTCCGTGGTTGGTTTTTGTTTTTTTTTTTTTTTCCTTTTTTTTTTTTCCCTTTTTGGCTGTGCTTTCCTCCTCCAGGTGGGACCCGGCGGTGACCAGCGCGGCTCGCCCGGCGCCCAGCGTCAACCTGAAGGTAAAATGAAAGACAAAAAGATGAACGCATGCCTGCTACCCCGCGCCCGCCACCATCGCGGCCGGCAGCCCCCGCCGCGCGCCGGATTTCCTGTTTCGGCTTTTATTCCCCCCCCCCTCCCCCCCTTCGTTTCGCTTAAAAAAAAGAAAAAAAAAAAAAAGCATGCATTGAAACGCTCACGTACCCGGTACCGAGCCCGGGGAAAAAAATATAATAAAATCAAATACACAACCCGGCCGCTTCCCCCTACCGCTGCCAAGTTATCATTGAGAAAACAGACAGGCGGCGTGACGTCCCGGGTCAGGCCGAGTGCGGACCGGCGCTACCAAGGCGGCAGGGAGGCCCGGGGCCGCCGCCGGGGCCGGGGCCGCGGGGTCGGAGCCGCCGCCGCCCTCCTTCCGCCCTCCCCGCGCCCGCCGGGGCCGCGCCCGCCGCCGCCGCCGCCCCCCGCGCCCCCCGCCCCGCGGCAGCGGCGCCGCTCGGCCAGCGCCCGCCGGCGGCTCCCCCCTCTCCGGCGGAGGTCGGGGGAGCCCGGGGAAAGGAGGCGTGCGTAAAGATTTTGCAATGTCCCTGCATGGTGTTGTAGACTTTCCTAGCAAAGAAACCGGCTTCGGCTTCTTTAAAATCCCCGACGACTCACCTGACTAGCCGGCCTGCGGCTCCGCGCTGACCAGGTAACGCGGGGCCCCCTCTCCACCCGCTGACATTGCGGCGGGGCGGGGGCGAGCCGCGGCCAACCCCCCCCTCCTCCGCCCCCAGCCCCGCACACTCACCCGCCGTCCCCCCCGGTCACTGGTGATTAGGGAGGGGGGTCGGGGGGGGGCGATTTTTTTTTCTCTTTCCGCTATTCCCGCAGTTCTGCCCTCCCCCCCTCCCCGCTCCTTCACGGGGTCAGGAGTGCCGGGGAAGTGACGGAGGCGCAGCGAGAGTTCGGGGTCCCGGGGTGGCCGCGACTTTATCGCTGGGGGTCCTTCCCTTCAAAAAAGCTCCGTCCCAAAGCCGGGCTGGAGCCGCCGGGCCTGGCCGGACCCCGCCGGGCTGTGGAGGGACACAAGGGCACACGTGCGGGGACAGAGCTGGGGGGGGAGGGACGCTGCTGCGTGCCCCGGGCCTGGGGCTGCGTTGTGAGGTGGGGGGGGAGAAGCGGTGCGGGGCAGCGCTCGGGGCGCCCGTGGAGTTCACGCGCTTGGGGCTGCGCGTGGGAGGCGGCTGCGATGGGGGAGGAGGTGGGAAGGAGCCGAGTGCGAGTGAAGGTGAATGGCACAGAGCGGGCGGCCCGGCCCCCCGCACCTCTCTGCTGCTCGGGGTGACCCCACGCCTCAAAGCGCCGTTGTTTGTGGCCGCGGGGTGGGAGTGGGGGTGGGTGAGAACCCTTACGCCCTTTGCCTGAAAGCCCCGAAGTTTTAAGCATGTAGCAGCAGCCTTGTCTGAGATACAAAGTGTAAAACTTATCTGATACATGTTTCCCACTGTTCTCGAGCACAGAATGTTCCCGTGCCGCACACGTTGCATGCGGCCGCGGTGAGGACGGGGGCACTTTGCGGTATAACCTACATTAGCTTATAGATGGTGCGCTGAGCGTGTGCCAAGGCTGAGCGTGGCAAAGTGCCCCGTAGAGCCGTGTCCCTGCTGCTGGGGAGCACCGAGGTGGCCCTTGGGCTGGGGGGGCCCTGCAGGCTGTCCATGCTCCTCTCCTGGACCTTCCAGTTACGGTGTGCCAGGGACAGGAAAGAGCAAACATGGCATTCAGCATGCTCATTATCAAAATAAGGCAAACAAATCGATTGCATTAATGGTACTGCAGTTATCCCATAATGTGCGTGTTCCCCCCCCCCCCCCAACACACACACAGAAATTAAAAGGTTACCTCTGGAGTGCCGTGTCCCTATCTCAAACCCAACACCACTTATTACTGCAACGGTATTTCAATATTAAGTGATCTTGGAGATGATTTCATCTTTCATTTTGAATCCTGAATTTGAATCAGCATTAGAATGTCAGGGCTGCGAGATAAGGTGGGACGAACTAAGTAGACAGCTGAAGGGCTGCACTGAAGGTGCTGCAGGAAGGAGATCTCGGGCTGTTCACAGTAACCTTGTTTACAGGGACGATTCAATTGCAACCTGAATTTCAGCACGAGGCTGCCTGGACTAATGCCTGTGCACTTGAAGCTGATCACGAGTGTCTCATGCACTCTAAACCTTTGCTCTCCCCGCGCTGAGTACTCGCAATAACTTTTCTGGAAGGTTATTATGATTTTTCCAATATGAAAATTAAGACGTTTTCCTAAAAAGAACACCGCTCTTTGAACCGTGCATGTTAGTAACAAAGTATTCACGAGGTCTGATTTTTTTCATAGTTTATGTTTTCCTCTCTGTTGTGTCAGGATCAGTAGTTACACTGCACCTTTTAACATTACGTCCATGGCTTTGATTAATTACGTTTAAGTCTCGGAGGTTTTGAATGTATTTTACAGCCCGTGAAGCCGGATCGAGTCAGAGTGTGAAAAGATGCACATCGTATCGAGGAACAGCCCCATAGTGGTCTGCTCCGTTTTTGTTTTCTTTTCTTAAAGCTGTTCCAGGAAAATCACGTGCATGGAGAGAGTGGGTGCTAAATGCCAGCAGCCGCATTAATGAAGAAAAAATGCTGTTGAAATACTTTGGAATAATAAATAGGATATGTAATGGTCAACCACAAGATAAAAATTTTACACAGTGTTTTTATGGCTCTAAATTGGCTGCGTTGTAAACCAAGCTTACTACTCTATTAAGTCATCATACTTTTCAATTATTTAAGATTTCTAGCCAAGCTATCTAATATCGTCTTCATTGTGCGTATCAGAAAATTATATATACGGCTGTAATTCCTTGTTAGCCTGTGAAGGCTGTGTTGCAGATGGGGGTTTAATTTTGGCTTATCAGGACAAATATTACAAAGCACGCACACAGCAAAATGATATGGAAATAGTCCCAGTCCTGCAGAATGGGGATAGTTACAGCACTGGAATGCACCTAATACAATTTGAGATCCACTCGCTAAGAAACCTTGACAGTATCTGCCTTCCAGGTACTGTGCATTTGGAAATACTATATCTCCATTTAAATGCAGATCTTCAGTTTTCTCCAGGGGGCAGTTGGCGAATCTTTCGATTGAACCACCAGTACTAGAAAAACTAACTGCAGATTTACTCATGAACAAGAGACCCTTTCAAATCTGCCTGTTTGAAATAATGGCTTTAAAATTTCCTAGTATTGCAGTTTTAGACTGATTTTTAAATGCCTTTTCAGAAGTTGCACAAAAGGAATGTTGTCTTTACTCCAAGTAGTTCAATGCTTGCACACTTATTTAGCAATCTTAAGAGAGATAACATTACAAGCCAGTTCTTTGTTTGTTTGTTTTTTATCATTATTATTTTATTTATTTATTTATTTATTTAGCATTGGCATTGTGTATGCTTGTGAGTTTTGTCGAATGGACAGAGCAAGTCTTACTTTGATTTTGACCTAGATTCCTCTGGATTCTTCCTATACAGCCAGTACCTGCTTATTTCCCGCTGTGAAAATAGGAGAACAACTGTTGATGCTATCTAGCTGGGGCTGTGTGGGCACATCCAGTAAACTCCCCTCCTCCTTGAAGACCTCATTACTAATGGGTATGGTAGTGCTATATTTAAGGGGGTGCATGCGAGTATTTTGTCTCATGAATTTTCAATCTTTGAGAGCTCAATTCAAAGAAAGAGAAAAAAAGGGGTATAGTAAGTGAATTTATTTCTCTTTCTGTATTGGACATGTGCATTTTGCACTCTTGCACTGGCGATCAGGGCCATGCTCTAGTTAAAACAAGTCTCAAATCCATCTTATCCCATGCCTGCTTGAAACTGGGTGCCAGTATGAGTCAGCCCTGCTTGGAGGGGCATGTCTCACCCAGCCTAGCTCCCAAGCTGTCTGCCAGGCATTCAGCTTGCGGTGCAATCTAGTCCTGGGATGTAAGGAGTGGGAGCTGCCTCTTGGGACGAAGGTAGCATGGGGACCTGGTGCAGGAAGGCAAAACGTCCTGACATTTTCCAAGCCAGACACTCCTGTCTGCTCAGAAGGGGAAACCACCCTGTCATGGGAAGGATGCTGCCCTCGCCCCTATACTGGGTTGTGGAGGTGACACCCCTATCGTACTCACCTGTTAATGGCCTATAGGCCATTGTCTCCAATACTCAGGGGAAATGCACAGTTCAGCCTCTTCATGGAGTTCAGGCAGGTCTGGAGAGTCAAATCTTATGTGCAGCAGCATTGATGGCAGAGGTGCTATTCAGCTTTGTTGCTGTTGCTAGAGGACCTTGTGGAACTGTGTTTCTAGTGCAGCTACAGTGGGGTGGACTTCTCAAAGGAATGCTCTGCATCCTGAGGTTGAACGTCAGCTTACGGCCTGTTCCATTCTGTTGAAATCAACTGGATTTCCTCATGCAAGTGCTTCACACATGTGTGCCTGTGCTGGTGTGCTGATTGGTGGGGATATTCCTTTGCTGAAAACCTTGTCCTGAGTCAAGTCTGGGCATGCATGCTCCTGTATGTACATGTGCAAGCTGAGCAGGGCCCATCCTTTATAGCATGATTTCTGCCTTTAATATCTGAATAGGATCTCGTATTGTAACTCAGCCATTAGGGGGAAGGGAAATGGAACTTTTCTCAAACAGTTTTTCTGTTGGGGAATCTAGTGGCAGTTGCTTTGAAGCATGTGTAATTGATTATCATACATTTATTTTAAAAAGGAGACATAACAAGGAATCTAACATGATGTTTTGGAATATATCTTCTCCCCACAATGTTCTTGAGGGAAATGTAAGGTTGCAGACATCATTTCATGCCCTGTATGTTTTTGAACATAAATCAAAGAAATTGTTGGAGAGTTATAGATGTTCATAGCAACTGTAGCTATAATAAACACATACAGTATATATTTTCCAAGCTATTTTGTATGGGTGAAAAGCTGAAGCTGGCGTTTTGTACGAACAATTCAACTTAATCACTGAAAATTTATTTCCTAGTTAGCGTGGATTACCAGCCTAGCATGAAGTCGTACACCTTGGCTTAAGTGCATCCATAAGGGAAGCCTTGGCTAAAATTGGGAAAGGATTTAAATTGGATCTAGACACCTTGAATGAATTATTTTAAATGTCACATTTATTGTGATGCCTCCGTGGCAATATTTACATCTATGTTATTTTGTATATTGGCTTCGAAATATACTGATTACTTTAGGGAGCAAATAAAAGACAAGAATGTGATGGAAAACAAACCAGTGAAGAGGAACTTTAATTGTACACATGGTCACATTTTGTGTTATGGTAAATAGAACAGGAGGGAGAAACCTGACTGATTGAGTGGTGCAGAGCTGCAAGTGAGAACAACACCAAGTTTAAGCATGCATGTTTCTTGATGATTGTTTGATTATGCTTGAAATTCTTAGTAGATGGAAAAGGACAAAACACTGTAATGGAAGAATTTCCATGAGAAGAGTGAGTAGACTTGATGAGTGAGGATGTGGAAGGTTTCTTTCATGCTGACAAGGATCCAAATGCATTAATATGCTGAAAAGCAAATACAGTAGTCATAGTTAATGTGTATATGGACAGACTGGAAATAGGGCACATTCAGAATGCATGCAGAAGTTTGTCAGGTCTGGAGGATCTGAGTTTGGGACCTCATATTCAAGAATAATTCTGAATTTAACAAAGACAAAACAAAACAAAGAGGAAGTTTGCTACCGAAAATCTGGGGAGTACCTAAAAGGTCTGACTTGTAATGTTGTCATGGTGTTTCTATTGGTATTCTGTTTTATTGCGGTTACTTTCCGTATTTCTTCTTTCAATACAATACCCAGGCATCCCTTTGTAAAAGAGAAAGCTGATTTCTAATTACTTGACTCCTGGAAAGGAGGCTTTAAAATACACAAAAAACATCACAAAGGTCACACTAAAACTGAGAATTCACACCATTTTAATTGTTTGTAGTGTCAGTCTTAAATGACTGGATGTTGGTGATATCTTTGAATTGTAAGACCCGCATGAATTAAGTGAGATAGCTGATGGACAAAGAGTTGGCATTACATGGCCCTCCTTTGGCACCAGCACCATTTTGGTTGTCAGAGGCAGTGAGGTTAGTTGCCCAGTGCCTGGACATGGGTGTAGGGAGAATGGTGTCATACACTTTCTGTCACTGGGTAGGCTCAGGACTGGCTTCCCTTCATTTTTCTCCTAACTCTTGTTCCTGTCCCTCAAAAGCTCAATGGGAAAATCAGAAAGGAACAAATAAGGGAAGACAGAATGTGCCAGGTTGAGGGATAGTTGGTGAAGCTGGAAGAAGATGGATTTTACAGTTCATCCTGTGTTGGGATCAGTATACTTGTACAAAAAAAAAAAAAAAAGAGATGAACGAGCAGAGCCCCAGATACATAGTTACATGTCTGTGAGGGATGTGACACAATCATGTAGGAGATGGAAAAAAACAATGGAGTCTGTTCCTGGATGGGCATTCTCCAGCCCTGACAAGTTCTAGGGTGAGCAGGGGGTGAAACTGCTGACTATGGTTGGGTTACTGTTCTCCTTCAGAATTTGGAAGATTCAGATCACCCGTGTAGATGTGAGCTCTTGAGGAGGTAACTTCAATCACTGACATTCCTGTTTCCACTGGGGTGAATGTCTTGAGTTTCAGTTCCACCTGCCAAAAAGAGCTGAATTTCTAACAGAAAAAAAAAAAAAAAAAAGCAATACCAAACATTTTTTGCTGAATTACGGACAAATGAGACCAGGTGGACAAAGGTTGGGAGCAAAGTGTGCAGAGCCTGGGCAGCAGGTTGGGTATTGGAGCACAGAGAGCAGGTTGTCCAAGGTCATTGCAGCTCTTATGGCACAGCTCAGAGCTGCACTCCGAAACTCAGGTTTTAGTCCATTACCTCCCCAACATGCAATCCTTGTCTCACAGCTTGAGCAGTGGAGGCAGGGAAACCTTGCTTTTGTAACATGCATTAAGTTTAATGGTGCTAGTTTCAGGACATAAAGGTGAGGTGTTGTGTTCCTGGTTATACAGCCAGGCCAGGATGGCAGTTCCTTTCCTTGCCCCGTCTCTCGGGGGAGAAGATTTATGTTTCTTCTTGCTGCTTTTTAATTCAAAGGGTGTGAACCACGAGTATCTCTGAGAATTGTGCCACCAACCCTCATGCTTGTTTGTGCTTGTGAGTGTGCGCACGTGTGCAACATGCGTGCTCAGATGCTGTGCGTGCACAGGATCTCAATTATTTTCCTGTTTGAATCATTGAGCATGCTGTCCTGATGTACTGTCAGTTTTGCTTTCTGCCCTTTGGAATAAAGTTCAAAATGTTAAAGAAATAACACACAATATATTAGGAGCTAGGATAGTCATAGTGCTCAAGGGGAAAGGAGTGTGGTGAATAATCTGTTTTATGAATGCCTAAAATAAAACCTCAGCAACTCCTAACCCAACTCTATAGTGGTGTGCTTGTAAAAGATGCTCTTCTAAACACTGTTGTGAGGTTTGGTTGTTACCCTGTGTGAAGTGGTACTCCCCTCCACCCCTCCCAGAAAGCAGTATGCAGGGTCTTGGTCATGCCCTGGACGTGGGTGATGGTTGTTACTTCTGAGCATTACTCTGGGCTAAGTGCTGAGGCAACTATATTGAAATTAATCTGTGTTAATTCTTTAAGATCAAACGTTGCTGCCAAGTTTAGGGGTCGAAACAGCTCTAGCATGTTTATATATTGTTTTTCTGGTTTCGTCAATTCATGTAGGCAGCAATAAGAGGTACAGGAGTGGATCTGGGTCCAGCCTGTTTTCCATGGTGCTTGCGCCCTGCTGCAAGCTGGGGTGGTGCTTGAGGGTGATTGGAGTCACAGCACTGGAGTCCCACACTTCAACAAAATGGGGGTGCTGAGCTCCACAGATGTGATCTAGTGCCAACTTGGATACTAAGTGAAAGAACTGGCCTCCTCCCACTCCCCAAATCTGTTGGTTTGTATTTCATATGAGAAGAAAACGGCTGGGGTGTGTGTGGCTGATGCAGGGCAGGTTCAGTTTATATTTAGGATGAGCAGGATGCCCATTGCACTTACTGAACAATTTTGAGGCATAAAATGCTTTTGGGTGCAGCTTGCAGTTCCTCATCTGCAAATACCACGATCAAGGTAAAACAAAATGTCTCGTGGTGAATTATGCAGTTTGTAGTCCTGACAGACTAAAACATCCTTTTACAGTGAGTGAGACTTCTGCTTGTATTGTGATGAGCATGGTTTTCTGATAGCTTTAATGGTGGTAATATGGTAAATGTGGGTTTCTGAAGTCCTGCAGGACATGCAGCAAGCCCCAGTGATTCAGACTGGGTGAAGTTGTCAAAGGTTGCTCTGCTCTCCAGAGCCTGGCAATAGCTCCACTGAAATGTGATGCCATTGGTTTTCAGCAAAGGTTTCTTTCTGCAGGGCTGCAAACAGAGATCAGCTGCTACTGTGTATACACAACTAGGGAGCAAATCAACCAGCACATTTAAGGAGCCTTTTTAACCCTGAGACTTTCCAAGATTTCTTCTTCACACAGGAAGTTTCCTTTATATTGTCAGATTTAGCACTTTGTTCATGTAATGAGATCAGAGCTAGGATCACTGCTGCACAGTAGAAAGACTTCCTTAAGACATTTGTCCTTGAAACTGCACCAAACTCTTGGAAGAACCCAGAACCTGTAAGTATGTATGCTATAGGCAACAATAGCACAGAGCAACGCTGCAATCAACCATTATACAATATCCGATTAGCAGTGCAGGAGGGGTTGTTTTCAGATGTTATGTTACGTTCATTTTCAGTTTGTTCTAAGGAAACAAATCAATTCGGGTTTCTGATACAGTGACTTTGCAGTAGATGAGCTAGTAATGTGTTTGATTTAACTATTCGTTGTTCTCGTGGGACAATGATTGTAGATATCATCCTGTAGAGAACTTTTCTTCTGTTTTTAGGCATTTTAAATGATTTTTGGTAGCCATTGTGCAGATAAGTTTTTCTTTGCTTTTTGATTTTGGCAACCCCACCCTATGACAAACTATAAATAACAGGGCAAAGGGAATTAGCGCGAATTGTTCTTAGGTAGCCATAAAATATATTTGTTTTTGCGGCTTAATTTACTTGTTACTAACATTCCAGTGTTTGAGGGTATTTTTTGTCTTAATTGAATTCTACTCGGAGCTGTCTGTTCTGTGTTTTACTGTCTTGTATGTGTCTGTTTAAGTTACTTTGCTGGGACTGCAGTCTGGTTAAACCTGTATTTAAGCACCATTTGTATTCTGAGCACATTTCTGGTAAAATAAGTGTTTGAGATTTTTTTTTAAAGCCTCTAAACAGTATAGTTTTATTAGCAGTGAGAGCCAGAGAAGGCACAACATGGACGAATGTCAGATGTAGACCACAGAACCAAGTCCTCTGTGCACTAAGTCAGAGCCAAACCTGTCCGCTTTTGTGACTACAACTAATAAAAGCCCAGAGCTCCCTTTTGATAAATTTTTAATATGCAACAATCCTTATGTTTATAAGATTAATTTCTCCCAGGTTAGCCTGATTGATGGCTGGATTGTGGTTTCTTAAGAGCTTTCTCCATGAAACCCCCCAGAAGAGCTGCATTCCATTTAACTAGTGAATGTAAAAACTGGTAACCATGGATTCAGCCACCACTAACTGTCGAGAGCAATGACTTGTTGTAAACAATACAAATGAGCCAGGATAGCAGAAGCAACCAGACATGAAATGATTTTAATAGAAATTACGGTAAAGGTCATGTGATACTGTATCGGCTTGAATTCAGCGTTAAAGGGAAAGTATTTCACATTTGCAGGTTTGATTTAAATTGTACATCTCCAGGAGCTTCACGTTTGGGTGAGACCCGCAGAAGGGAAAATGAAGCAGTGTTTGGAAATGCCTTTGCTTAATTGCACATTATGGCTTAGACCCCAATCCTGAAAATGTATAAGTAACTCTAATCAGTGAGATTATTCACGTACTTAAAATTAGGTAGTTGTATAAGTGTAGGATCAAGGCCTTTCTAGGTAAGTTAGCGAGGAAAAAAATTTAAATTCTAAGGAAATAATAACCTGTCACTAATGATAAATCATGGAAATGTGAGTTTTAGTACTGGTGTGCGGTTCAGTTGGAAATTGTTTGCTTGTTTGGATAACAGGAAAACAAGTTATATTTATCCCATCGTTTTTAAATATTATGACTTTCATTTCTCATATCCACCATTCCTCAAATCCTCTTCCTAATTTATAGCCTCTCTCCTTTGGATAACTGGTACACCAGGGTGTCAGCTATTATAATACAGCATGATGATAGGCACATGCAGATCGCATGAGCAGTCGTGTGTCCTATCTCAAGAATTTCCATCCCTACAAAATCTTTGCTGACTCCCAGCTGTCACATGGCTGTCACTCACAAATTCTAACCATAACCAAATCCTTTTCCACGTGCGTGCGCTAACCAAACCTTGCTACGTTCCTGTGTGCGCAAGCACAAATGGCCCTGCTTTGCGCGCTTTCTCTGTGTAAATTGGGCTCTCCCCCAGGCCTGCTGCATTCCACTAATATTTCTCCATTAATTTGTTCTTGGGCACTGCTTCCTTGTCATGCCGCTGCTGACCACACGTCCTTTGTAAGAAGGAACCTGGAGTAATAATAGCAGTTGGTCAGAAATGCAAACAAAAATAACTTTGTGCTTTATGTAATATAACAGCTCAAATCAGTACCAATCTAAACTACAACTTCCACCCTAAACATCTCAAAAATTGGAACACTGAGTGTTCTGTACACCAAGTTGTCACCTTGCAGCATACCGACTTAACTCCTTTGAGTACTGAGTTTCCTTAACACTTACATCATTTGGAAAAACCAGGAGTAGTTCCAGTCTAGGTCTGGATTATTTCTATCTTTCTAGTGTTGCAGATATAGATATAGATATGTTGCCTTACTCATTATGCCTCATTATGGCTTACATGTTTTTCAATCAGAAGTATTTTGAATAATTTCCCATCAATCTATTACAGATAACTGATCTCTGTCAAGCACAGGTTGCAATTGAAGATGTCTAGGTAGATACAGGACAAGTCTTGCTTTCCCTGTTCTTCTGAGCTGACTTGTCAACCTGTGTGGGTTTGCTTGTGTGAGTCAGGAAGATAAGATTTAACTTATACATAAATACATAGAGAGGATATTCCAGGATATTCAGATTTCAATATGAAAAGATAGTGAAGTATTCAGGAAGGAAGGAGCGTGAGCGTGTAGGGCTTCCATTGACTTACATAGCATGGGACAATCGGTGGCTTTCCTTCACTCAAAATGTCTGCTCACACTTAACTGATAATACTGACTGTTCTGGTGCAGGTAAGTGAGAAATAAATCAGTAGTTTGTGTCTGGTGGACTACTAGCTATCAAGAACTGGACTGAAACTACTTAATTTCATGGAGCTTAGCAAACTGTTTGGTCACTGAATGTCAGAACATTGTTCTTTAAATTATTAACTCTGTGAGAGCAGTATTGTGTTTGATAAATTTCCACTCCTTTCTAGTTTATTTCTTAGCTGATGTGTGCAAGTGAAGCTTTTTGAGAACTCAGTCTTATGAGGATTTCCGAATGTGCTTCTTCCAGTGGGTTATCGAAGACCCATGGCTTACAGGCTATAAATTTCTCCAGGTCAGCAAACTTGTTGTGGGGTCAGCAGACAGGACTGTGGTCAGAATTGGCTGGATTAACTTTCCATTAGCTTTCTGTGACTAGAAGGTCTTTCATTATTCTGTATTATTCCTTTGTACAAAATAAGGTCATTCTCCATTTTAGTTTTATTAGAACCAGACTGCCACTGACCACCAGCTTTTGCATGCATAGACTCTCTTCTTTCTGGCAAAGTTTTAGGCTCAGATCCACAAAAGGATTAGGTGCCTTAAATGGGACTTAAGTGGGATTTAGGCATTGAAAGCCCAAACCGAGATCCTCAATATTCCCACTGACCTGCCATTTAACCTTAGAAGTTGCCTAACCTATGTGAATGCCTATATTTTCAATATCCAGCTTTCCCAGATGGCCAAAGATCTGCTTTGGATGTTCTCAAGCATTTTCATCCTGACAAGGTTGAGCCTTTCTGCTTCCATCTTTTCCCCCATGTCCTGGCAGACTTCAGAAAAAAAACCAAGCTGCTCTTGCAGGACGGTGCCTCTCTGTGTGTGATGTATCTCACCTTCTTCAGTTGCGTCCTTGAAGGAAAGGACTCTTCATGAAGTTTCTGCCTGGAACAACCTGGGAATCTTGAAAAAGATGTCAAAACTGAGAAATCTGAATATTACTGTGTAGGGCCCAAAGGTCCCAGAGTAGAAGTGAGACTTCAGATGCAGCACAGCCTTTATTGTAACCTCCTGTCAGTCTTGGACTGTTTGCTGCTAGGCGATGACCTCTCGTGAATTTTCCAGCGTAAAACGCTGGAGCAGCTAACAGGGATGAGGACTCCATTACATTATTAAACATCTAAAAATTGGGTACTAGGTTGTGAAATTATCACACCTGGGTGAATCCAGGCTTGCTGTTTTGTAACAACAGTTCTATAGGGAAGAACTTTTTAACTCTTTTCTGCAAGGAATCGTATAGAATCCTACCTGTCTCTGTGACTTATGGCAAACGTTCCATTTTTTGTGAGCCAGACTTGTTGGGGTGTTCCATGTGCACACCCAGAAATAATAATCACTTTTTGAATTTCTTGAGTTGTGAGTGATAGTTGCCTCACTTTGTGGAGCTGAAAGTAAATAGTGTTGTGTTAGCAGCTGAGTAAGTGTTCCTGTGCCATCACTTATTTCTCAGCTGTACTCGTGACATTTTGTGTGTTCTTAGCCATGTCTGCTGTTTGTTTAAATCCTGCTCAGTTCCTTGATGTATCAGTTTTCTGTAGACTTTTGTTCGAGTAGTCCCAAATGCTATCCTATTTCAAATAGATGAAACCTTATCAGCAAATAGTCTTTAATCAATAACCTTAACTCTTTCCCTTAACTCCACATAGGCTTATTTTGACCTTTTATTTTTAAAACTTTTTTTTTTTTTTTTGAGGGGGGCATACATAGGAAATATGTTAGAATTTCTATTGAATCATCCCTTCTTTTTTAGCCAGGAATTGTACAGATGCACATTTTTCTTCACATTGATACGTAAGTCTTTTTTTTAATCCACCAAAGCCCCAGAATTTTCCTCAGGGAAGTTCCTAGTTTTCTAATTTGTCAAAGGTGGTTGGACTGTATGCAACCTTAGTGTTATTTATTGCTGCTTTTAATTAATGTATGTGTGCAATCCTCTAAACAACTGTATAGAACCAAAAACATTTTTGTAGAGGTATAGCCTAGAAATAATACAAGTGCTCAATTAGGTGTACTCTAAAAATTTGAAAACTGAGATCATAAGAAATCTATCTATAGTGAACAAAATTAACATCTAATAATGATTGCTATGTGTATTGTACAAGAACAAATTGTGCTTATATTTGGGTAGGTAACATTTTTAGGACTTTCCGAGATCTTGACATCTTAATAGTTAAGAATCTTATCGGTGTACTTTTAAAATTGATACAGAGAGGTCTGTTATTTTAATAGAGAGTACTAACTTTGTGTTTCCAGTATAGCATGCTTGAATTGTGACATATTTATCTTTGTATTTTAATGCGTACAAACATTAGCTCCTGGGCACATCTTTCATAATTTCACTTGTACTTTTGAATTATTTGTCATACAATCACACTGTGGCATTTCAAGGACAGACTGATCAAGTTTGTCAGGGACAGTCCTGTGAGTGTTCCTTTTTTGCTTTTTTACCTCTTCTACTGCGGAAGATCTGCTCCTGAACTTCTCTGAAGATACCAACCTGCTACACAGAGTGACAATTAGATATGGCACAGTAAGGTGACAGAAAGAAACATACTGCTGTCTGATTGCAGGAAGGAGGTAGCATTGTGTTAAATCATAGTACATAGTGAATGTGTGGCTACTGTATGTGACCAGTTTTAGGTATAGGAAGTTCAGCAAATATTATGTCTTCGTGGTTGCCAGATCACTTGCATGCTTGCTAAATCCTATACACAGCACTTCCGTTTGCTGGGTTACTCATTGAGCTTTTAATAGTCAGCTTATTTTAGTTAAGGTTCAGTTTAGTAACTCTTGCAATTAGTGGAAAATATTGCCCATGTTCATTTGGTAAACCATATTACATATGGTATACATATGCACAGTACATGCAGAGGTGAAAGATAACAGATCGATTCTTAAGGATCCCACAGTCACTGGCTTTTAAGGATAAATTACAGAACCTTTTAATTATTTGAGGTAATCTGGCAGAAAATTGAATTTTGGGATTGTGTGAGAGAGGAAGTTTGGTCTCCCTTGCTCACTGAAACTTTTTAATCCTAAAAGCAGCTTCTAGGTTCCCCAATGACCAGTCAGTGTATTTCATGCTGGTGCAGGAAAAATGATGTTTCTAAAATGGGCTTAGACCCAGTGTAAATGCAAGAAGTCTTATTTTTCAAGGCAAGCTTCTCAGCAAGAAGCCTTATTTTGAAAACAGGGTTCTCAGCCTTGTAATGCTTGTTTGCTTTGTCTCTGTGGAAGCAGCAGAAATGTAGGAGGTAAGTCTGTTGTTTGTCTCTTTTGAGAGATTTTTTATGATTTTTGCATTCTGGGTACAGATAAAGAACTTGTGGTACAGGTGATTTTTTTTTGCTGTCATATAAAACACATGCAGTAGCTTAGACTTCAGCCATCCAGACAGTACTTCAAAAAGTACTAGTGACTATATCCATAACTAAGAATTTACTTGAAAATAGAGGCAGAGCTACAATGTGGCAGCAACCAAATGCATCAAGGGGATTTTTTTTTCTTTGCAGATTAAGTTGGTTAAAACATATCTAGCAGATATTGCTGGAAAATGAGGGCCTTTGTCTTCCCACAGAATGGGTACTACAAGGATGATTAGAGTGGTGTCTTTGCCATGTGGTCATGGCTGAACTAGGATTTTTCAGATTCACAGATGTTCCAAATGCAGTTCTCCCTGACAAAATAATCAGGAGTACACACAATGCAGTTTTTATCAACATTTTAGCTCTTGCTCAGAAGTAAGTATCACTTACTTCTGTGTGGAGTGAAATTCAGGAGCTCATGTCTCCCAGTGCAGCAAGCCCAAGATCTGCTCCATTGGGCTGATCCACTGCAGCACATCAGTGTTTTGAGACTCACTTGTCAGAACTCTACATCTAACTCTAGTTAGAAATACGTGACTGTAATGAAAGGTAATAGTATTTTTTTCTTAGTTACGTAGTGTGGAGAAGGTAAGGCTGGCAATAGGCTCCTGTCAAGTTGTGTGAAGAACAGGAAGCTGAGAGCTCTGGTTTGTAGGAGGATGTACTTAAGTGAGGATCTTTGCATATGAAATCATTCTGCAGCTGTATGGAAAAGCATACTGGATAAAATCTTGGCTTCGCTGAGATCAATGGGAATCTGTCTTGATATCTTTGTATATTCTGTATGCTCCTGTGGTGCTCTTCTTGCTGGTGACAGAAACCCCAGTACAGACTCCAGCAGAATCCTCACCATAGTGTTAGGTTTGATCTTTACAGGAAGAGTACTGATGCTAGTAATATAAGAGAATAAAAAAAATTCTGCCAAAGACAGGAGATTTAAAGCTCTCTATTTTATATTTTGACACTGTTATTTTGAGTGATATCAGCACAGAAACTGAAATGTTTGTGGGGCTTTTTGCCAAGCAGGTTAAAAATAATTGTGTGGAGTTTTGTTGTTTTTTTATTGTTATTATTTTTATTTTTCTCAGTGATAGGATACTGAGAATCAAGGCTATAGGCACTAATTGAAAGGGAGACCTCAAAAGAGGAAAAGCAGTTATTTACAGAGCTGTTTGTAAAATATTTGAACTCCTTAATAGAAAGGAGCTGTAAGAAATTTCAGGCAGTTATTATTCTGTAACAAAAATCTGTATTTGGGCTTCTGGTAGTCTTCTTTATTTATAACAAAACCTTTGAATATCATTCCAAGTTGTTCAGCTATCATAAGTGATGTGATAATGAGGACAGAGTATAGGTCATGAATCTGCAAGTACGTGTGAGGAGATTGGTGAGCTTAACCTACCAGGTGAAAGAAAGGTTAGTATAGCAACTGCACGAACACTTCAAAGCATGCAGCTAGTTTACTGCACTAACTTAATTATCCCTGCTATAGATATGTTTGGCAAACATATCTATAACCCAGATACTATTACTTCGCTGTGGGAAATAGCAGAAGGCTTCTGCTCGGTTGCCGGTTGACGGAAACCTTCCTTCTCCTTCCTTGAATTACTTTTTTCAAGGACTTTCCCTGTCTCTATGCCCATTTGATGAATAGAAACCTTTCTCCTTAACAGTAGAAAATATCACAAGCAAGAGAATGGTGCAACCCAATGGGATAGGTGCAAAATGATGAAGTAAGTCTGTTAAGGTCTTCGTCCTATTTTAATCAAATACTGCCTGAGCCAACCAAAAATAAAATTTTATCACTCACGCTGAATCACCCATATTATGGTGTCAGCGCCGTGTCTCAGCATACAGCTTGCATCCCCTGTGTAATACTACAGGGTGTTTTTGAGCTACCCATCACGTGGAAAAACACAAGATGATGCCCAGTTCTTTGGCACTAAAATATGACCCGCTGCTGGCAAACTGTGGACTTTAATAGCAAAGACAGTGGGGAACTCTTCAGCTTTTTTGTCCTTCTGCTCCTGAGAAGTCTGTTACATAGTGAAGTACAGTTCTAAAATGTGGTCATTTTTAATACCTCTCCCTTGAGTCTTGCTGACAGATTGGGAGTGTGGAGGACGGGAGGAGGCAAAGCAGACGAGCTGAAATCAGGATGTATACATACATCAAAGTAGAGCAAAACAAAAATAAACAAACTCATGTGAACACAGAAGGGGTCTGTTTTAGGGCCATTCATAACTCCTGCTTTTGACGGCCTGTGGTGAATATCACTAGCTAAAATAGATGCTATTTATGTCTTTTTGAACTGAATTTACACAAACTAACTCATTAGCTAGCAGCTCTAACGGGTTAGAACACACAATAAATTTTGTTCTTCCTTTTTTTCCCTGAACAATATTATTACTGTAGCAAACCTTAAAAAATATAAATAGCTTTGACATGCATTCTTTTTCATACACGGTTTATTTCTGTTAGTTTTCATGTTTGGAAGCCCACAGGCACTGATGCATGCTGAATATCACTTGTTCAACAATGCTTTAAAAATCAGAAATGTAGTCCCAAGTCTCATGCTTTATAGGTATAAATGTGGAATTTATCTGCTCTCTTTGAGGAGTTACTGTGCATTTCCTCTCTCTGAGCGTGGATCAAAACTTGTTTGACTGAGTAGTTTTCTGATTTGAGAACGTGGGTGAATGTTATGATGTTTTATTGGCATGCATTGCACTCAGTACTGATTTTTGACAGTTCGTAGTGAAAGTAAAACTTTGAACTTTCTATATTTTTTTTGTTCCATTTTGGTCATTTGAATTTTGTAAGAAAACTCTGCTTCTGTGATGATTTCTTCAAGCTTCTATCTTTTTGGGGAAAGAATGCTACTGACTTTTACCTGTTTCTAACACACTCTTTATAGTTTTCTGTTTACTTCCTATAAGATAACACAGTCACTTTCATTTTGTGTTGATGATTGGCAAATCTTTTTATTCCTTTATATGTGGAAGAGAATAAAAGCTTTGAGGAGAGGCATTTCCAGTTTGATTATTGTCTGTTTTTTTTTTACTGTAGCAGAAAGAGGATCACATCTTATGAGAGGCATTACTTGTAGGAATAAATGGAGCAACATAGCTGCATTGCAAGCTATTATTTTTGATGAGAGTTATTAAATCAAGTTATTTAAAAGTATTAAGTGCACAGAAAGTTAAGGAAAAACTATTCCTTTGCATCTTTCTGTGGCAACTGCAGGAAAAGCCAGTGTGTACCTGAAGGTAGAGAAGTAGTCAAATGGAAAGAGCAAGTGCTTGAGAGTCAGGAGCAATGGGCTGCTTTCTTACCCTATCTGCACACCTCTGTAAAATATTTTGAGATTTCTGGATGAAAAACATTACAAAAAAGCTAAGTGTTTCTTAAGCCTATTTGGTTAGACTTAGTTAGGGTTTTAGTCTGCATTAATTTTTGGTTTGTGAATTACATGAGTAGAGTGTGAAGCAGCTAGGAGAGCCTTTTGTTCTTGCACACTGGCTCTTTCTTTTGGCCTCAGTTTTTCTGGCTTAATCACATGCTCTTGAGCAGTTAGGCACGCAGCAGCTATTTGTGCCATAAGGAGATGATTAAATAGCAAGGATATTGAGGCATGAACAAATGGTATTACGGGCACCTCTGGAAGAATATTGACCCTCTCAGAATGAAAGCATGGGGAGAGAATGGTTACATGCTCTCTCATGGCTCTTCATGGAACCGGTACTTCTTCAGTGTCCCACAACATGCTTCTCGTCCCTTCTGGTGAAAGACTACTTGTATTCTCTCCAGACAGTGACAGGAGACAATTAGTCTAGCAGCTTCAGAGCCCCATCCATGGGAGATGGGAACCTATTGCTTTTTTAGTGTATGTGCTGCTTAAAACTATAGATGTCCAAACTATCACCATTGCAGAAGGATCTCTGGTTGTGCAATGTAGAGGCTGCCTCAGACCCCTTTTCTGTGCTGGCTGTCTGTAGAAAACATATATGGCAGTTCAGGCAGCACATGCTGCCCAGGTGCTTGTTTTACCCTCTCCCCTGGGCTTTAGGTGGCAAGCTGGGTTTCTCTGTACTGGTACAAAATGGCTTGCTTAGCCTAAGAAATGCACAGTGTGGCTGGGGACGCTGTGCTTTAAAAAAAAAAAGTCTGTAACTGCAAGTGAAGAGTTCTAAAAACAGATTGCTAATCTGGAAAAATTGTGTGTATTGTGTTAGAGGAAGTCTCTGAGCCACAAATAGATGGAAGTTAGGAAGACTGGTGTGGGGAATTGTCACTATACGCCTGCCCCGTGATCTTCATCGAGTGTCTGCTGTTTGCTGCTATCCCAAACCATCCAGGAAGCATAAATGGACCTTCAGTGGTCCAGCAGAACACAGATGACCCTGAGTATGTAGGTGTGTGTGTGTGTGTGTGTGCATTTGTCTTCAGCTGAGCAGACTTTGGAATCTATACAGAATGTACAATAGTGGGGACATTAACTACTCGTCTTCATGATCTCTTTTCTGACAGCTTCTGTTAGAGGTAGTGTTTTGTAGCTGTGTATGTGAATGCTGTTGATTGCTTCATGTTTGAGATTCAAGCAAATTCAGCATGCTCATTTATCTTTTGTCGCTTTTTCTCTATCTTCTGGGAGGAGAACCTGAACTCTTGTAATTCTGCCCCTCTGTTTCTGATTGGGTTTATGTTTGCCCAACTGCCATATTTTCTAATATCATTATTACTGTTTAATTCACTTGTTGACTAGTCCACAGATGTAAGAGTAAGACTAAACCTGATGATAGTTAGATAGTCTCCTGTAGCACCAACAATTGAGACTGTATGCTTGCACTGCTAAATGCTAAAGGTGAAACTTAAGTGTGGAACGTGAATGTGCCCCCTTAGAGAATGGCAGGATTTTATGTTATCCTGCAACAGAGTGAATTCACCTGCTCATTTTAAGGAATCATTCCACCTCTGAATCCTAGAAGCTTCTCCAAAATGCTATTTAGTTAATTTGTAAACAGAATTGTCTCCAAAATATCTTTGTCTAGAGTTTCCACAATGTCTATAAATGCTTGATGCATGATGGATATTTTTTATCAAGCACCTGCTTTCTTTGCCTAGCTCAGTTATGCAGCAAGGTTGTTTTTACAGTACTAAGAAGTGAGCAATATATTCCATATGCCACCAAGCTTTGTAAAGAATCCTGCTGATGACAATTTCACAGCTGCTGAGAAATAGGCCAAATCTTCCCCATAAAAAGACAGTAAGGAGAAGAATATCTGTTCCATTGGGACTGGCCATGAATCCTCCTCGGCTTCTTCCCTCTTGAATGAAAATTCTCACACTTCCAAAGTATTTAACAACAGATGGTGGCAGAAACCAATTTCCATTGCAAACCCATTTGGTCAGGAAGTATCAAAAAATATTTTGGAATTGTGAAAATGAATTCTTGGCAGCTGGGATATCAATGAGAATGAGACACAAAGCAAGTGCTGAATAAACTCAAGAGCCTGTTTGGGCCTGAAAATAATGGCTATGGATAAACATTCTAGAAGTTAAAACCTTAATGTATGTAGAGGCTAGACTTCAGAAGTGCTATAAGTATTATGGTGGTTATAAAAACCAATCTCTTAATTTCTGTACACTGATTGCTTGACCAACAACCAAGAAAGCAGCCTTCAAAATATGCAGAATGACCTCCAGCTGAGACAAAGCTTAATATAGCTCCTACTGGCTTAGTCAGGTGGAACCTTTTCTTTTGGCTCAGACGATTTGCTGCCCACAGACCATGAAAGTCCCAGGGCTCTGGTAACACACAGGGACACAAAATTACTGCAGAAACAGCCCAGGCCACTCTTCGGATTGGTTTCAGCTAGTGAGTTTTGTGTGTCTGCAAGTTTCGGGACACAGCAGGTTCCTCTCTCTGGTGATGACTGTGGCTGACCAAATGTGTCCCTTTGGAGAGTGCTCTGAAAATATAATGTGCTTCCTTCAAGATGTTTACCATAGATGAATCGGTCTGTGCCATAACTCTCTGAAATAAACAGCAACATGTTTTTCCCTCCAGCATTTCCATTGCAAGTCTTAGCTGCTCATGTAGCTCCGTATGTTGAAAATGGTTTGATAGGACTTCCCATAGATGTGGGACATAAACGGCACTCACTGAGCTATCTTGTTTTATGTATTCTGTTAGAAATGTATACCAAATTATACGGTAATGTCATGTCACCAGAAACACAGAGCAGATGGAAGTATCTTTCCACATATTGACTCATGTTACTCTGATGAAAGGAATTTGTTTCTCCCCTTCTGTCAAGCCTGCTAGCCTCTGGCAAAGGATGCAACCCTCAGCGAGAAGAACTTTACCAATAATGTTCAAGTGACCATCTGATTTAAATATATTAACACTGGCTGGTATAGTTAGTCTGCATCCACAACAGTTTGGAGGAGCTGATCCTATCTGTTGTGTTTGTGTAACAGGACTAAAAACAAGGAGCACTGTTCCAGGCTGAGCAATTAATCCCTAAGGAAGTCAGAACTCGGCTTCTGTAAGGAAACCACACCAGTTTTCCAGGACCCCGTATCTGTTTGTTTGGGAAAGTCTTGGGCCCTTTGGAAACTAATTACAAAGAAAAAGAAAAAGCAACTGCCAGGTGGCTGCGTTTTCTATATCTTTTTTATACAAAAGTGCCACCCCATAACTTAGGTTCTAAGTTCCATATTTTAACTATCAAAACCATGGTTTGCAAGCTGATAGTGAAATCCCGACTAAGACAATGTCTAGATTTGCTGTGAGCAACTAAAGAGCAGCTTCCCTTTGTGTTTCTGTTTGTTGTGTATGGCATTTGCCTTGATGAGAGTGCAGTTCTCTGATTGAAAGCATGTGAAACAGAACTCAAAAGGGAGACAGGGTAATCAGTAACTGACTCACCTTCTGGATGTGACAAGTAATGAACCAGTTTAAACTTGCCTGGAGCTTTCTTTGGGACAATACCCACAGGGGAAACCCTCATACGCTCAAGTGAAGCGTTATCAAATGGGCCCTCTATTTTCCCCAAATGCGAGCTCTTTTCTGCCTTGTCTCTAACCACCTGAGGACATGTAACTGCTGATCTCAGCATCCTAGCCAACGTTTGCATCTCGGGGCTTGAGTACAAGATACTCAAATCCCCAACACAGCCTTTTTTACGAAAATTACATATGCTTTTTGTTTGTTTCTTTTTCCTACTTGCCTGCTCCCACAACCCGGGAAACATTTCATCTGCCCTCACTGGGATTTTCACGTTTGCAAACCTCTTTAACCAGCATTTGGCTCTTTTCACTTTCTTACTTTGATTTGGATGAGTGCCTGAAGCACCTGCTAATGGCCTGAAGCGTTAGAGCCGAAATTTGCAGTTCGTGTACCACACACTCAGACTGTTAGCACCTGCCTTCTGGAGCACCTGCTATGCTATGTGGGCATGAGTTTGTGCTTCACAAAACCCCTCTCTTTGGTCTTGTCCTGCTGTCCCCCATTCTCTGTCCATGCCATACCCCGGTCTTCAGCTTTTCCTCAGCCTTCAAGGTAGTGTCAATATTGGTGGAGTTGTTGTAATGCTTCAATGAAGTGCACCTAGGTTTCCCTGGGTACAAAGGAACCAGGCATGAAGCAAAGGTAAAACAGTCATTCTAGTGATCCTAAGTATTATATCATTTCAGAATGGGCTTTATTGTTCTTTTTTTTAAATTGTTTTACTGGAAAATATTGAACTTCAGATGCTGGTTGAAATGAGTGTGTAGGGCAGTGACAGTCAGAAGCAAAACTCAAATGGAAATTCAGTATTTAGGAAGTGTGGGAAACAGCCTTTGTACTTTACAGAGGACCATAAGAAGCCTGAAAGTCCTGAGAATGTTTTGTCCTTTCTGCTGCTGCACTTTGAGGGCACTTTACACACCTTTTCAAAAGGATACTTCCGATGCATAAATACAGGGAAGGCTGTTAGAATTAGCTCTATACGCTGAATTTCTTGAGAAAATCTTACTCCCTGGCAAGGGAAAACGCTTACTGAAGATCAAAGTACAGGATATTAGAAGCAATGTCTTCCAAAAGGCCTTTTATTTTTATTTTGCCTTCAGAAGAATTAGTTTTTCCCAGAGTTTTGGTTATCTGTACTGAGGTTATGATTTTGATTGACCTTCTTTTTCCAAAAAGGTGCCTGTTTTCTGCATTAGAATGGCACTACTAACAGTTGTAAAAGAAGTCTAAGTAGTGGCTAGGTATTTGCTCCTAGATTACCTGCAGTCTCTTTTTGAGAAGGATCATCTTCCTCTCCACCATGTTGTGCGCTTGATCCTGTCCTCCATCTCCTTTCCACACTAGCACCATGCGTGGCTTCCCACAGGAAGCTGCTAAGAGTCTCCCTGTGTCCTTGTGTTGCAAACTTGTGCTCCTCTCCAGCAGTGGCATCTGCTCCTGCAGAACTGGGCAAGGGAAGGACTGATCTTTCCTCCTGGCTTTCATCGCGTTGCCTCAAAATAACTCTAATTAATTTTGTGGAAAGGAGAGTTTACTTTGCTCCCATGATGGGATTGCTCTTTGTGCAGATCTCTTGCATGCTATATTTAGGTGTGTTTTTGGAACGCCATGTGATCCGAATCAGATAACTTCTGAACTACTAATCGTGTCTTTGACACTGACTCCCTCCATGGCTTTGGGGCATTTTATGGTTTTCTTATATCCGCCATGAAAACAGAAGTGCTCACCTACCTTGTAAAAGCTGTTGCCAGTGATAACAGATACCTAAGACACTGTTTTAAATTAAAATTGTTTTATTATTTCTATTATAATTGTATTGTTACTGTTTCTTAAATGTTTAATATTAGAAAATTATTTTCTGCTATCCTAGTTTTTTTTAATGGATCTCTGTTTCACTATTTCAGAACAAACAAACAGGACATTCTTCTGTTTGTAGATGGAGATAGAGCAGAAAAGGAAGGAAAAAGCCACCCTTATTTCCAACCCCACACAATCTTTCTTCCTTTTTTTTTTCAGTTGGCTGATGCAAGTAGATTAAAAGTTTATACCTATGACCTGAAATGTTTCCCTTCGTGTTTGCTGTGTCCCTTTTCCTAATAGGGCAAGTTAGTTACCTGCTAGGTTGTTTTTTTTTTTGTTTTTTTTTCATGATTCTTTGAGTTATACAGCCAGACTTGTAACCTGTCATCATCCCTTGTTCAAGGCCACTCAAGGCCACATGAGTCAGGGCAGCATTGGCTCCACATCCAGCCTGTCATGCGCTGTAGGACATTGTCTCTTTGTTGCTCGTGTCCATAGTTGCCACTTCCTGTCTTGGTTACTTCTTCAGGGAGCTTAGTACTGGCATTTCTTTAGGCTTCACCTTTTTTGTTCTGAACTCCTTAAAGCCTTTTGATAGGCAATTGGATCAGAACGTCTTTTTAGTCTTCAGTAGTTGTGCTGGAGTTTGGTTTGACCATTTGGTCAGTCAGTTAAAGAGAGGGAGAAATTGTGGGGACACCTCTCGTCCTTAAGGAAGCAGAGGACAAAGAAAAATAGAATCTTTCATTATTGCAAAGCAAATTTATGAAGTCTAATTATGAATACTAGCATTTCTTCTTTCTTTTTTTTTTTTCCAAAGAAACTCTCCTTCAAAATGAAATCCTTTGTCCAAGTGCTTATTCTTTCACTACTAGTAATAAAAAGCAAAATAATGCATACAATAAAAATCAGCTTTGAGGAAAAAGCAGATAATGAAATACAAGCCAAAAGAGTCTGCAATATGTGTCTGTCAGAGAAAAAAAAACATTCTTATATTTGAATCTCTGAAATGTAACTGCAGCAGGCTAGTTGGGGAAAATTTGTTTGAAGATGTATTACGTTCCACGATCAAATGGAAAAAATGGCACCTGTCATCATATTTAGAAAACAGCTGGGTAACATGGCGAAGTGCCACAGTCTCTTTTCACATGGCCTTTATGCTGAAACCATCCAAGCTCCATTCTCAGCAACTGGAGAAACCCTGTGCCTTTAAATGGTTACAGAAACATCTACTTAGGGGCCAGCTCTTATTGCAGCAAAGCCTGCTTCTGATGCTTCTAATTAGCAGTTAATGGATTATACTTTACTTTTATAACCCAACCAGCAGGCACTCTTCTGTAGTATTTTTCAGCTATTTTTGGTAGAAGACACATGCGTTTGTGCTGCTCTTAGTGCTGTCATTTTATACAAACAGAAATATTAGAAATAAATCTCTATCTGAGACTATTTTTGCATTCAAATGTTTAAGTCCAGTTAAGCATTTCCTAAATGTATTTTATCTAATGTCTTTAAAAAAAAACCACTATACCAGTAATGTTCTAATTCTCATATCTGATCTAGGCTTGGATGCCGAGTCTCCTAAACAGGTCCATATTGTTAATTAAAATATGCATATGTCCCATGAAAAACCTAGGTTTTTAAAATTTGCAAGCATTTTTTCATTTATGAAAAAAAATATATTCATCCCGCTGAACAAGGTATGCTTTGCGAGTTAGGGGGTTTGTGAGAAATGGTGATTTTTATATGTACTTTGAATTAAAATAGCATCAAGATCGCTAGTATTGAAGATTTGCTGTGGTGTATGCGTGTGTGCATACGTATATGCATCTACAAAGTATATATAGTATATATGCATCAGTATGCATACAAACCTGTGCGTGTCCACAGATAATTGTGTTTAATATGAAAGATTCTCATATTTCACTCTCAGGGAATTAATTCTGGTGCCAGTTCGAGCAGGACAACGTGCCTGTCACCCTGCTCTCCTGACTGGGGGACTTCCAGCAGAGCAAGGCCTACCACGGCTTAGGCTGGGACAGGAGGGGGAGCTCTCACTGCACCAGCCATGGAAGGGGAGGACTAGCCACCAAAGGCGGGGAAAATGAGAGACCACCCGCTGCTCTCAGAAGCAGGGGAGATGTACCCTCACCCTGTGCCACCTGCTCTGGTCTCTTCACCAAAATGGAGAACCGAGCTTCTTCATCACTTAAGCCAAAAACAAGCAAACAAAACAAAAACAAGTGTACATGGTGGGGAGGTGTTTCAAGTGGTAGTTGATTCCAGGTTATAGCCCCAGCTTAAAGCAGGGGAAGTGCAAATTGCAAAGTTCCCCGTGTAAAAGCATACCTGTATTCTCATTCTGATGCAGCTAACTGCAAGCTGAGGGCTAACCAGTAAGGTCATGCTATAGGTAACAAACCTTCAGTTTGAAGTTGAGATGCAAAATGCTCTCCAGAAAAAAATATGAAAACCGGAATTATTATTATTTTTTTTTAAGGAGGAGTTGGATTGCGGTATTCTGTGAAATAAGTCTTTCAGTGAAATGGGATGGAATGATGGCAGCTTACTTTCCGTCCCAGCTTTAGAGGGGAATTGGCTTGGCCTCTTTGGGGAGGAGGCCAGAGGCAGGTCTGCTGGGCAGTCCCACCTGGCTGCTAGGGCAGCTCCTCACTGCTGGATTCTGTTCAAGCTTGAAGCAACGCTGCAGATAAGCGTCACTGAAATTATTTCATTTTTACCTGTACTGACATCCTCTGATGTGCTGTTATTTTTCCTGTAAGAAAAATGGGAGCATGAGGGGATTGCAATATTAACATTTTTTTGTTTTTGTTTTCTTCCAAAGCTTCTGCAGAGGTGAAGTCCATCTTTTCATGTGGTCAACATCATCTTAGTGCATAACAAGCTTAATCTGGGGTGTAAAAGGACTGCACAGTTAGCCTTTCTCTGACCTCTCCCTGACATGTTGGTCAAAGTACGTTGTTGCCTAGAGCTGCATTTCTGACCTTTGCACCAGTAGGGGAGGAAGCAAGGCTGTGACACCACCAGTTCATTGCTAGCGTCCCGAGATCTGCATCAGCCAGACCTCCAAAGCCTTTTTGGCCTCCTCAGTTTCATCCCTTGGCTGTTTGTGTCAAGGAGGTGTAAGCCAAGCTTTGCAGTAAGTGAGGTTATCAGAGAGGACTTCCACCAGAAAATGGCATCTCCTTCAAGCAGAATTGCCTGCTTGGAGTTACCCAAAAGTTAGTGAGGGAAGTTCCCCAGAAAAGCTGAACTTTGATGTTGGCAGTCAAGGCATATTCCAAATTCTTGAGAACAATTTTTTTCTTTGTAATTATATGAAGTGCAGGAGATCTGTGACTAGCGTATTTTTAGGCTGCACATTCCAATACTCACCATCGTGATATGACAGCAATTAGAATTCTAATTCTTATCTTTTTTTTTTTTTTTAAAGAAGAAGTGTACAGTAACTCACAGCAGAAAGTTTGATGAAGAGTAGTGTGCCTCTGCACAGAAATTCTGCTCTTGCATCTAAACTGAACATCACTCATTGCTCTCAGTTGGATGAACCCTTTTTGGAAGTTCTTTTTTTAAAGCTAGCGGATTGGACTTCTAATTTTAACTCTTACGGTTTATAATTAGAAACATTTCCAAACTTGTTTACAAACACCTGCACTTGACAGTGTGTGTCTGCAATTTTAGAAGGACTCATTTGTCACTTCCAGTGGGGGTTGAGAGGGCATCTGAGTTCTTTGTGTTTGTACAGTTACTTTCAGGACACTAGAACAAAAGTGCTTTTTAAGATAAGATCACACGTTTATGTTTCGTGAGAGAGGTGCATGCATCTGATCAGAAAGTAGGTCTTAATGACTAGTTGTGGATTATTTCAAAGTTGAGTGGATTGTTGGTTAGTGATCATTTGGAACACAACTGGTATGAAACTGTCATGCAAAAGAGAAATTCCAGTAACTAATGTTAGCAGTTTGGTCTCTGTGTTGAAGAAGGTGGTGCACAGGTTTTCTGCATGTCTCTCCTTAAGGACATTTCTTTCCAGCTGTCCTTCAGAGTTTTTCAGAGATAAAAATAACTTCAGAATTCATCTCTGAGTTGTTTTTTTTTTTAATTATTACTATAATTTGTTGGTTGCTTTTAATATAAAATCAGAAATAAATTGCTGTAGAAGCAACGAAGCATTAGAACATGCTTCCCATTGAGCCTGAATAAGGTTCATGTTAATAGAAGTCTAGAGTCATCTTCTTTGCAGTGGAGTGAATTCTCTGTTATTCAATTGCCATATATGCAATTAGCCTTAAATCCAATAGGTTGTCAAAACATTTTATTAAAAATTTTGTGACTCTTTGTTATGCTCTTTACACCTAATTTTAGTTGCATCATGTAGGTTAACAAAGTTGATTATCAGATTTGAGAATAGTGGGAAAGCTTATCCTGGCTACAATTTCATGTAGCATGAGAGGGTGGCAGGAAGAATCCTGTAAAAGTGCTTCAAGGGTATGGCTGTGCTAGTGGTAGGCCAAGCAGACTTGAGCAGTAGTGGCATAAGGTGTCCTATTGATTGCTTTTTGCTCTTGTTGTTACTAATTAGTAGGAAAAACTCCAGTTAATTAGACCAGCCTGTTTGGCAGTTGTGTCCTCTACTGGGGACCATGGTCAACCTTTAGAGAAACTCCAGATAAGAGAGAGCAAAAGGAGGCCACAAAGCAAAATGATTTTCCTAGTCTCTGCTCTTTTGTCTTCTTGAAAGCACAGATCTGGATTCTGATGAGGAATCCATGCTAATGTCAAAAGATCATGCCCTCAAGGGTGCTTATTCTCTATGCCTTTTGCTGAGAGCTGATATAAGTGGAATTAGGCACCAAAATACCTTCGTAGGCATGGTCTTTGAAGTTAAACCTGAGGCCTGCAGCAAGATTTTGTGCTTGACCCCTCTGCAGAGCATGCAACTCAGCGTGGGTCCATTCTAAATTGCTTACAAGTAAATAAACAGACAATTAAAGTAAGATTTTGAATTCAAACAGCATTGTTTTTTAATGAGTATGAATGCAATCAGTAAATCACTGCGGTCTTGTTAGGTGTATCTGTATTTGAAAATTGCTTCAAACAGGATTTAGAAGAAGCAGTGCTGTCAGCGTCCCAGCCTATAGGAGTTAGAAACACCTGACACTTGAGAAATTGCTAATGATTCAAATATGACCATAGAAATTAAAATCAATTAGAATTTAATACCGCTCCTCACCTAACTAGAAACTTACACTTTATTGTGAATTCTGTCTGGAGATAGCACTTTCCAAACTGATGTGCTGAGGGCAATGTCACTTCATGCCAATGTTATCAGTTTTCCCTCTATTTTTGTTTGTTTGTGTCAGCTCTGTGCCCACTTCCCTAAGTGCTAATATGTAGAAATGTTTCCAAAAGGTTAGAGGAGGCTCAAAAGCAAGAACCATGCAAGTGTGGAAAGATCCACCTATCCAGCAAAGCCTTGAAAATATGCAGAAAACTTCTTTGATGTCCAAAGTCTCGTCTGACTGTGAAGTTACTGACAAGCATTCTCAAATTGACGTGATAAGAAAGGCAGACCTCTGTGGAGTGCTTGTGCAGCTATCTGATCTCTGCAAGCCTGGCCGAGTCATTGGTGTGAGCCACCGGGTGAGCTGGAGCATGTAGTGTCTGTGTAAAGGATCAGCTCCCAGGATAACCTTCCTGGCTCCTGTATGGAGCCAGCCCAGAATCAGCTTTCTTTTGGTGTAGTTGGTGCGTGTCTTCCATAGAAAGTGGTAATTGAGATAAATGGAGGAGCTGTGGAAAGAAGGAAAAATGGCCTATAGTTCAGTTTTGGTTCTTCTCACAGCAACTCTAATTTCAGGCAAAGTTGATTCTCTGCACAAAGAACCACACGGTGTAAATGAATAGCTTGAGTTATGGTATGCATGATGTTGCAGCGTGAAGAACTGAGCCCATACCAGGAACCTGGGCATATGAAAGTAGATATTTACCATCACACACTCTAAGGAGGAGAAGCTCCAGAAGGCAGTATCTGGGTGAGGTTTGAAATCAGCCACAGATACTTGTGTAGTGCCAAAGGAAGTCAATATAATTCCCTGGTTCATGATGTGCCAGGATGGAAATTACAGCTGCATCCACAACTCTGGAACACACTGCAGATCCAGGAGATGCGGATCCTTTATCCACCTTTCCTGCAGTACATAGCTGTAAACCAGTTTTTAACAGTCCATAAATAGAAGTGAAACATGCATTTTCCATAGAAGTAAAAGGTTAAAATGATCATTACTGTTAGTGACCTACTGAAAATAATCAGTAGTTTGACTTTTTGTAAGAAGCTGTTTGATACTTCTGTAGTAATGCCATGCCATAAAAATATGTGATTTTTATTCTTAAAGTGAGTGTTACATGCCAGTAGTATTCTGGCTAAAGAGACGTAAGGCAAATGTGTATGAAGTTAAACTGCTTCAGGACAACCTGCCTTGGATGAGGGGATAGTTAGTGATAAATTTGTTTTTGTGACCTGTCTGAGAATTATTTGTATACCAATTAGAACTTATTTTGAGGGTAGAGCACAGGAGCTTCTAAGAAAACCCTTTTAGAGAATGGAAAGGGTAAGGGGTTTTTGTCCTGGTGAATGCAAGACCCATCTTCTTTACATAGCAGCATGTAAATATGTATATTATTTCTGATTAGCTTATGAACACCTCAGCTCACATGGAGGTGCTTCTTAGACTGGCTCACAAGGGTACTTGTGGCTAGCAAGGATGCTCAAGAACAGAGAGCTCAGAAAGAAACTGAACTGACTCAAAGCATAGTCAGAGTTTTTAACTTTATATAACGTCTTTTGCAATTTAGTAGAAAATTGCCTGTATGACAAGTGACAAGACCTGTTGTGTAAGTAATCCGGCTGTAGTGCTGTTTGGTATCTTGCTTTTCTCTTGAACATCTCTGCAATTTAAGGCTTGAAGGAGAGAGCGCCTGGTGCAGATTTTGCCTGTCTCCTTGGTAAGTCATTCGAGTCTGTCTTTCTGTACAGCCACTTTCCAAACTGCTGAGCAAAAAGAAGGAAATGTTTCAGAGTTCTTTTAAAGAGAACTGCTAATCAATTTTTCTTATTATTTTATGCCCTGTGATTTTTACACCACCCCCACCAGCTGGTTAATCATGCAAAAGCTGAACACTTCATTAGCCAGAACATGTTTGCCCATGGGCATTTCTGTAGTAAATTAGTTCTTTCTATTTATACAGGTAAGTCATGGCCAAAAGTCTTTAAGGTGCAAAAGGTAAGGCTTAGAATTAATTCTTTTTCTGAATTTTCAAAAGAACTAGATTTAACTTCGGATGCTGTTGATCTGAAATTACTTTTGCATTAAAGATAGCATGGATAAAAAAACATTCTCAGACTGTAGCAAAATACATTGTGTCTCTTTGGATCTCTGATGTGGCCTTTATTGTACAGCTTCCCTTAAAAAAAAAAAAACAAATCAGCAAAAACACGTGGGCACATCCATCTATGTATATACACAGTATATATATCTGTGTGCACAGACTTTGCGTGTTTGAGGGGCACGTGGCATACTGACCACTGTTTCTCCTTTCTTACTCTGTGCCTTTTAAACTATTAATTGAAAATACGTGGTTTGTAGATGCTTTTTTCCCTCAAATCAAATGGTACCCTCTGAAAGCCTAGTTTAGCTCGACAATGAATTTAGCTTTCAGGCTTTGACCATTGCAATATTGTTTGAATGCCACCATTTCCTGCAATCAATGTAATTTTATATCTACTTGGAATAGAAAGTCAAGATGGTGATTGCCTTAATTTAACTCAGTGTTGGATTCATTAAGGAACAGATCCTGAATTCCTTTCAGATCAAAGTCTGTCTTGATTTCAGCAAAGCCTTTTGGTGCACAAGGTGTGCGGTATCCTTCTAAAATGTTGTCATTGTGACTAGTGAATAAAATCTAAATGTGCTGCTAAATTTAGGCTGTTGCTCATGTCAGCTTCCTTTTCTAAATGACGGTAAGTGCATTCCATAAATAGTATGCCTCTTATGTTGTCATATCTCTTTGGCTTGCTTTGCAGTATTTTACAGGATATTTGCAAATGAATTTTGTGTTCAGTAGGCAGAGGATGAAAATAACACTACTCATTGGGACTCCATTAACCCACAGCTAATGAGGAACCATTTCAAGGGCTGGATGAGTGTAATTCAGATTAGCCTGTGTGCCAGGCTGCTCTGCCCCTGCTCGGAGCTGAGCTGTGCCTTACTCTTGCGTGGTTGGGTGAGACAGAGCCCAGTGTGGCCGCTTGCACAGCACGGCTTCACAAACTGGTGTCACCTGAATTTTCCGAACTCCAATTTCCATTTTGGAAGGTAGGAGAGAAGGGGGAGAGTTGTGGGGAGAGAGTAGAGTACGCGCCTAGGTAGGTGACGATGATCTTGACCTCCATAGCAAAGTGCTTTGAAATGTAATGAAATACTCCCAAACTTGTGCTTGCTGGTTGATAGCATTGTTACTTGCAGAAAAGGGTACTACGTGATGACAGTAAAGGTGGTCCAGACTGGCTCTTAATTAATTTTATTTTCAAAATCTATATTAGTAACTGTCATGAGGGCACCTAGGCACTTTACATCAATAAAATAATCAATTCAAAAATGTGTAGACCAGAACTCTGTGTTCACTAACAAAACTCCTGTTCTCTGTGATGACTAAAGGTCAGTCCAAGGCTGGCCAAGCAAGCAGGACTCACATTTCTGTGCCTTGAAGCTTGCCAGGTACCAACCCTGGCTGCATAGTACAAGGAGCAGTTTCCAGTTGTCCACAGTCTTTGCAGAGAGTGTCCCACTGCTGACCAACCACTTATGAGCCCCTTGGAAGCCTCTGGTTGGCTTCAGGGCTGATGGAGAAGGTGGATTGTTCAGAGTCTGGTCCCAGTTAAACATACGACTTTTCCAGTAGGCAGGAAGCCAACTGAAATGCAGGCAATGAGAACTCAGGAGAGCTGTGCTGCTGGAGCAGAGGAAGAGAGAGCTCCTTCTGAGGAGCAGGTTAGAGGTCTCCTAACTGAAAAAAACCTTATTGAAGATAAATGGTACATTTTGCAAGCCTAGCAAATTTTCTAGGAATATAATATTTTCCAGTATTTTCTTAACCCATGTTAATATTTCATGATACCTGCGCATTAAGGGCCAGTTCCTACAATTTGTAAGTGGGTTTAGGATGCTAAAATTGTCTTTATGGACTTCTTAAAAACAATGCTGGTAACTACAGGTTAAGTTTCCAGTATCATTTAGCATGCTGATGATATAATATCAACTTTTTGTCTATTTTTTTATGCATCGAATTTGCGTATCAAATTAAATGTTGCAAAGATTCATTTTATTTATCTGTATTAGTAATTTTGGGACAATAATCCCACTTGCGCATATATGTAAATGTGCAAACAATGTTGAAACTAGGAGATCTTGGACACTACTGTAATCTTTATCTGTGAAATTATAATATATTTTGATATCTTGAAATCCAACTGAACTCAAGCTGAGCTTGAAAATCCAAGATCTGATTCAGGAGAATTCATTTCCATCTGGCTGGTGGGTAGCAGGTGTGAGGCATGCATGTTGTGGGGAGTGGAGAGGGGGGATTGCAGGGAGTGAAACATTTCTCTTTTCATCTAAAGCTTTAATTCCAGTTTAACGCTGTGGTCTGGGGACTCTCTGTGATTTAAGTTCTTTCATAATTATCAACATCTCTAGTCGGTCTCCATTTCTAGACAGCATAATGGTGATGATGAATGGCAGAAGCATGTAAGTCTACAACATTACGAAAAATATGTTTTCTGATTCTTTATGTTTTTGTTTCTAAGTGCACCCAAAGCTCATTGTCTGGGAGAGGGCATTTTTTATAAATTGAAACATACATGATTCTTTAAGGCTGCATGAGAAACATTTTGTTATGGCTTAGGTGTCAAGGTCTTTCTAAGAGTTGTTCTATTTTCCAACAGCAACACAGTAAGAGTTTCATCTTTTTGTTTTAATGAAACTTAGAAAACATATTGTTTCTGTATTTTTTTCTATTTCTGCTTTGAATAGATAGTACTCTACACTTTTGTCTTACTGCGTTTTTTTAGTCTTTAGAATTATTTTAACAAGCTACTGGATACCTCAATTTCACTGGTCCTACTTTATTCTATATAACTTTCAGAAACTTGTTCCAGCCATTCTAGTTTTCATCTTTCTGCTGCTTCTTTTTATCAGATACTGTCAGTTACCTCTCCACCTGCAAGGTTTAAGAACCTGTTCTTCCTTGACTTTTGGCATTAACTATCAACTCAGCTCCTTTTTACACTCCTATCCACTTTCCCCTTTCAAAGTTTTAAGTATTTCGCATTCCTTTTATTTCTCATCACTACTGAGAAACTTCACACTGGAAAATCTTTTGGGACGTGTACTTTTTATGGTAGTTGGCATGTAAAGCACTACTTAAGAAAATAAGTAAGCAATCCATCAAGCTTCTTTTCTGTTTTCTTTCTTTTTCTTTCTTTCTTTTTTTTTTTTTTTAACTTAATGCCACTGCAGAAGATGGCACCTTTCTACTGTATTTCATGGTTTCAGGTTTTTTTGGTGAACTGACTTAAGTCTTAACATAGAGTGGAGATGTGTTGCCATGGGAAGTCTGTCTGTTTTGACAGACAAAATGATGAGTGATTTTCTGGCCATCAAAGTAAAGATCTCCCTTGTATTTTTTTTATAGAGTTAAATGGAAGAGGTCATCCCCTTTGACAGAGATTTTTTTTTTCTCTAGCAACAGGGATTTGCATGAAAACATTTTTTATTAAGCAAGTCATCCATACTGCACCGTAGGCTGTTTGAGTGTAACAGTATGTTACAGTCTGCAAAGTTAATGCAGTTAATATTCAACTGAACTTTTGGGGGGTTGCTAATCCCTAAGGCAGGCTTAGCAGAAAGGGCAAACATATTTATAGCACTTTGAATCAGACTGCAGTGAACAAGTAAGAGTATGTGTTATACCATGCAAATGTTATACAATTTCAGGAAAGCTCAGTGCATAGTCATCTTTTAATAGTACTTATGTTGGTGAAGTACCTTGTGTATAAGCAAGAGTTTTTGTTCGGTGGACAAGAGGTTTGTTGAAATGGGTCTCTTTGAGAGGTCTTCAGATTCCTGTTCTGGCAATAAATTCTGCTAGTTCTGAGCAGATTTATGGGCTGTTTAATTAGGAGCTAACTGTATTCTTTAAGCTCTGTCATTTGTATTAGTCCTTAATAAGATTTCATTGGACTTTCTCACGTATCTGCCTATGACCAAGTGTGGGCAGTGTTCTCAGTTGTCTCTTGTATATAGATCACTGCATCATACTATCTTTGTAGAAATAAGAAAATCATTTCTGAGTGATCTTTCCTCTGAAGTGTAAGTGTGGCATTGATTGTAGTTTGCTTTGGTTGAAGCGCCAGGTGTGTTGGGCAGAAGAGAAGAGGATTAGGGCACAAGCTGCAGGAAGTCCACAGGGAGGCTGAAAGGCTCAGACTGAGAATGTCCAAAAAGGAGGGTCATGTTTCCAAGAGGCAGAAACTCAACGTATTTATGTCCTGGACACAACTTGTGTTGAGTGTAAGGTTTTACAGGAAAGTATGCAAAGGCCCATAAAGCTACAAACCTGTCAGTATTCAGGGAAAAATAAGTTATTGACCTGAATTTTCCACAGAGTTTGATTGTGTGTTATATTTGGTCTAATAAATAAGAGGTTCATCAACTGTTAGTCAAGAAAAAGTTATTCATGTATTTACTTTTTTTTTAGAGAGGGATGAAATAATATATCTGCTAACTCTGTGGTTAATGTTTAAGGTGACTTTTGTTGCTAGGCAAGCATAGAATAAAGGTCTAGTTATGTGGCTATGCTATTCTAAGGAAAATTGCTTATATATTTTACATTTCCTCAGTTTTCTTCTAGATATTGTATATTGGAATGAATTACTCCGACATAGAATTCGATCTCAGATGGAGTTGAGATGCCTGAATTTATACTGCTACTCAAATCATTGATTTGACAACCTACCTGCGCCTTTTCCCTTCCCCTTCTGATCAGCACGAGCCACACTGGTCCTTTAGGGGAAAAAAAAAAAAAAGCTTCAAAATTATTTACATGTCAGAATTGTTAGGGAAAATGGAAATATGTAGGTGAAGATTTTCTAATCAATTTATTGTATTTTCAGTTAAAAATAAAATGACTGAATACTGGAGTAACTTAACATTATTTATTGGAGTTGTTAATATCTGAAGAAACAGAAAATAACTGGTTTATTACATGCAAAATTTCAAATTACAGAATGTATTTAAATATTAGCAGAAAGCTGAAAAGCTTCTCCCAGAGAAGGACAGAAATTGGAAGTGAATTTGGGCTGAGCATGTTAAGACACAATGGGTCTGTAAGTATTGCATACAGATGATCTGGTTGATGCCAATATGGGGTTCCTTTGATTCCTCAATGTCAATGAAAATGACTCATGATTAGATCATGTAAATCTTAACCAATATTCACCCTTATGCCTCTACATCTTTAATAAGACTCCATAATATTTCTGTCATTATATATTAAATACAGACATGAATAGTAAACCTCACAGATTATGCTGGTAAAGGTGTCTTGGATCTTACCTACATATCCTGCAGCCATCTTGGGCTTAGAAATACACGAAACCAACTGCAGTTTTATTGAGAAAAGAGAGAGTTAACACTCCAGCAATGTTAACTGTGATAAAAGGTATGTGTGTGCGTTACTGTGCTGTACTATGTACTTTTATGAGCTCTTTTTATAGCAGCATTCCCAGTAGCATTCCCAGGAGCGGTCCAGGTCCAATCAAGACTGGTATGCTGTTGTGCTAGGTGTTGTTCTAATTCATGTGTAAATGTGGAGTGGTTGCTGCCCGGAGGATATCACAGTGAAATTACAAACAATATATATATAAAAAAAGGATGTGTTAGGGAGAAGGAGGGCAGCTGCTATGAGATGCACTTGCCTCATCAGAATTGTTGTATGTACAGCCTGATTACAAGTGATGGACATGTCACTTACGTCTGCTCCCTTCAGAAAGATTAGCTTCCTTTCTTTAGTTTGTGCCTCAGTTATTTAAACAGAAATGTAGAAAGTTTGAAACAAATCATTCCTCTGATCCTTCTAACCTCATGCTCTGTCTCTAGCCATGAGCAGCCCTAGATGCCTCAAGGAAGTCGTAAGAACCTCACAATGGGCAGACATGGGATAATCTTCTCTCTACATGGTCTCGTCCTAATCTTTCATTATTTGGGATTAATTTAATCTTTGAAGCATGAGGTTTAAAAAATATTTGTTGTTCTTCCTTCTCCTCTATCCACCTTATTTAAAGTATGAAATATCCTTGCAAGCTATTGAGCTCAGCTTTTCTCAGGATAATCCTACCTATTCCTATGTGTGCTGACAAAATTTGCAGCTTGAGAACTACTGTAGTGGCCTTGCTTACCCTTACACTGGATGACACTGGCAGACCCACCTCTGTAGGAGGACACATTGAGCACGTATGGCCTTTGCATTTCCACACTGCCTTATGTCAGAGCTGTGGCTGGATTTCTATCGCGTCTTCTGATTTTTGGGGGGTAAAATTTACAGTGAAGCACAATAAGAAATATCCATAAATAAATCTGAGATTTTCTGTATTAATTTCTTCTGCTAGCCGTGTACACATGAGCAGCTTGCTATTTGCATATGAGAATCTAACGATAACAGTGTCAGGAAGTGATTTGTTAATAATCAAGTTCTCAGAACAGCTCTAAATCTGTAATTGATGTAGGTCTGGATAAAGCAAGCCTTCCGCCTGCCTATTTTGTGGAGCATTTTTGGCAAGTTTCAAGCTAGCGTGAAAACTAGCCATCAGAATAAAATTTAGGACAGCTGGGATGCTTTGCAGTGAAGACTTTTGGCTCCACAGTTCAAATAATCACAATAGCAGCTCAATTTAGCCTTTGGCTGGATAGGTTTGGCAGGGCACAATGAAAAATAATTATTTCATGGCCTGCTTATTTGTCCCTTAACAAATAAACTCTCTGACCTATGCAGGCTTATGTAAATATGCTGCCGTATGTGGGCTTGTAGAACACTGTAATGTCCCCATTTGGAAATATGTTTTATTTTGCCTTCATGTTAGAAACTTTTTTTTTTTTTTAGAGTTCTATTTGGGAAGCAAAGAAAGAGATTGGAGGTATGAGTGCCTGTAACCCAGACAGCCAGGCACAGTCTAAAAAGCCATCACACAGCCTTCTTTCTGAAAACGCGTCCATTAGTATGCAGTGTTTTCACTGTTGTAATAATAAGAGCAATCATGATACGAACAAGTCAGTCTCTTCACAGCCTTCCCACACGGGATGGAGAATGACAGGTCCTAAGCATTTGGATATTTGCCTGCATGTATGATGCTTAGCTAACCACGTTTAAGCTTTCTGTCCATCTTATGGCTTCCTGGATATCCTTTTCAATTGTTTTAGTGACAGCTTAAAATGTGAGACTTGGAGAGAGGAGATAAAAGCTGAGCAAAATGCTCTTTGTGCTTGTATGTAAGGAGAAGTTTTGTTGTTTGATGGACAGAGTTGCCACACTTTTTGTCACTATGATTTTAATATTTGCAATTTCTGTTGAGCTGGCAGCAGTCGATCCGTAACATGTTTCTATTTCTCTCTCTTGAGGGGGGCAAAGAGACTCAGAAGAACACGGATTGATGTTTCTGTCTTCTGATAACACCATTTTGGTTGTCAGACTGTAAAGGAAAACCTTTTTTCGATGATGCAAAATATCTCCCGAGAAGAGCTACTTTTACACACTCATACACATACACACACATGCGTGCACACACACACGCAGGCTCTGCCTGAGGTGGTTATGATCTGTTTTTAATAGTGGCACTTCTTCTCAACGTGTCATTTAAAAAAAATCAGCAGTCATGTCATGCATCGGGATGAATTTCTAAATGTAAATGAGATTCTCTCAGTAATTTATTTACATTTGTTTTCAGCACAACAAATGAGACATCACGTAGCTTCATAATTTCCCATGACCGAGTCACCAGCATGAGGTGTGTAATTTACCCTGATTTAAGATGCTTTTCTAGGGGTTCTTGCAACAATACCTGGTGAGGGGTTTTTATACTACTTTTTGCAGGCTTTTAACCCAACTACTTCACCTCCTTTTCTATATTTCAGTTGAAAAAGAAGTAAAAATGTGTCTGCTTCTTGTGGCGTCTTTCCAGTAGAGCTTTGTTGCCTTGTTTTGTATGTTTTTCCCCTTTCATTTTCTTCTCTTTCTGGTGAAAAAGCATAGGAGGCTTCCAGCAGCTGTAGAGAACGTTTCTTGATTTGCAATCTGATCATGCTAGAGGGAAATGCTGACTGGGGATATTCTGGAATAAAATGGTCATCGAGACACGGATGACATGAGAAGTATCTTGCAGTTGTTGATTCTCCCCCTTTTTCAGCTGAAAAAATGCTAATCTCAGACCTTCTCTTGGCTCCATTGCTAACTTGGACTCTCTATGGTCTGTTTGTGGCTGAAGTGCTACAGGGGCTGTGAACACAAATTTTCAAGTAATGTGGACACAGTCATGTGCCACAAATCTCATTTGTTTTAAGCCTGCAGTTGGAACATTTACTTACTTGAGTATTTCAGGTAGGTAGATGATTAAAGGTGCAATGTACCATGCATACAATTTTGTACCTCTTATCTTGCAGTCTCAGTTGAGGCTTGACTAAAAATCAGGGCAATAGTATTTGCTCTTTTACAAGGGAAACAAAAAAGAGAACCAAGAGAATCTGGTGAATCGTACTGATAGTTCGGTAATGGTAAAAATGCTACCTTATGTAATTATGCAGTAGCAGTAATTAGGGATATTATTGTGCAAAAATACTGCAAATCTTTATTGAAGTCTGCAGGTGTAGCATATGTGAGCGCTCTTTTTCTCAGTGAAAAGCAACATAAAATTTGTGTTCATTTCCAAAGCAAAACTCAATGTTTTCCTGTAGACTGAATGAGTAGATTCCAAAAAGAATACATTTGGGCTGTGCACTATATGTATTAGAGTTCAGTACAGATTTAATTTGTGACCTGCTGGCCATTTCCTTAATGTTACATGGGTCTAGCACCAAATTATGCTGATGGCCTGTCTATCACCAAATTATTTACAGAACTGCAGCTAAATTATAGAAATCTTCCAGACAGGCAGTGCTCTGGGCAAATTACTTCATCAAAGTTATTTTCCATTGAGTATATAAGCAAAAGCTTACAGGAACAGCATGAATCTTTTTTGGTGTGTGATTATGCATATCTGGTAACAGTCCCCTTTTTAGAAACAGTTAGCTTTCTACCTGGGAAAATAGAAGAAGCCATGATGTAGAAATGACTGTTGCCTTCAGTTTGAAGCAAAAGAATTACATCAGAGAAGTGCAGGAATGGGGCCAGCAGCAGGACATCCATTTCTGCAGACTATTATTTTGTTTGATTTCTTGGGACACCTTTTTTTTTAAATTATTATTATTATTTTTGCATAAGCTTATGGGCGCACACCTCTGTGCACATACAAAGTCAAATGCTTCATAGTTGCAAATGAGTGCAAGCACACCCAACAACTCCGCTGGTTCTCTTTCACACCTAGACCCAGACCCCGTTTGTCTTTCACACTGACCACTGTCACAAGGGTCGTGCATCTGTGTATCTGAAAGCAGTGTAGTCTTTTCCTACTTTACTCCAATCTATCAAGATTTCAGCTGCTCCACCGAGAATATAAATCCTAAAGCATCCCTAACTCCTTATTATAATTGGCATCCTTTCAAGAGCTGTTCCAGAGCTTAGAAACATAGGGCAGAACACTTATATTTGGGTTTCTTTGTAATAGCCGTACGTACTGGCTCACTTAGATGTGTGCTGGTATAGATCACTAGGAAAGGACTCTTGGTGCAGTGTTTCTGTTTATATCAGTGATTTTTATCATTGCTTTTTTTATTTTTTTATTTTTATTTTTTGTATTTTATTTCAATGTGTTTGCACTGCAAAACAAGAATGCCTTTCTATCTTCTAACTAGTTGTGTGGTTTTGGTTTAATGGATATAAAAAATCAGGCTTTAAGCTGACTCCAATGCATAAATTCTACTGGAAAGACAGATACTTTAAAATCTGTTTTCTAGACTTTTACTCCTCTTTAACTATAGGATAAAACCTATCCAGCTGCAGATAGCAGACTCACATAGGATCACTGCAGTCATGGTTCTGGTGCTAAAACCTTATACATGTGAAGAAGAAGAACAAGAAAAAATAAACACATGGGAGCTAAAGGTCTTTGCAAATTGAACAGCCATTTCAACTTCATTTCCATCCAGCATTGGCTGTGTTTGTTGTTAAGTGAAGGCTGCATGGTGTTGGAGCCAGACATAGGGAACCCACTGAGCAGCTTATCTGAGTGGATTCAATTCACGTGAGACTTAGAAAATACATGCATGGGAAAGGCATGTGGCTTGGAGCTTTTCCATCGCTGCACTCATTGTACCTTAGTAAGCAAGCTTGTTACAGCTCATTCTAGTACAGGATGAAGACTTCTGCAATATCTGGAGTAGAAAGAATTCCTCTTCCTTTCTTTTTTGTAAATTGCTGTGGACCATTCTGTTGGTTGAGGATTTTTTAGATTGGCAGAACAGAATAGGAATTAAAGTTGGATCTCCTTATGCTTCTTGGGAGAATGACGTCTGTTTAAGACCCTTCTTGATTTACAGATGCTTTTAAATGCAGAAAGATACTTAAAATTGGCTTGATGAACAAAATGGAGGAGTCATTCAATAGCAGTTGTACTAAGATAGCTTCTACTGCACAAATACTGAAAATTCAGCATCTAAAAAACCCAAGAAATTCCAAATTGTATATCTCAAGTCCTTTACTCCCCCAGTTCTAAACCATGTCTCCCTTATTGCTAGAGTCAACAGTCTAATAGTAACAAAAAACAAAACCTTTCATCATCTATTGATTTTCAGTCTTTAAAAACTGACAATAAGCTATTTTTTTTTGTCCAATTTCTCAATAAATAGGAACATTTATTGGTTTTTCAGTTTTATTGTATTGCATTAGAATATATTTTACTGTGTATAGTGGGTAATATAGCACCAGGAGACATGTTCAAGTTCAGCAAGTAGCTTTTGAAACTGCATACTTCCACTGAGATATGTAAATAAATTTGTATTAGCTTAATTTAGATTACAGTGCAGAGTAATTGGGCTAGACTTCATTTTTCTATTTATTGTATTGTGACCCTCTAAATAATGGAGGAGGTTGGCCATAAAAAATAATTACAGTAGAACATCAGTAAAGGTGAATATCTACTTTCTTCCCTATCTGAGGGAGAGGGAACAATTTTGTGGCTAAGGAAGCACCATGACATCTGGGTTTATTTCCTAGAGATCCACCACAGTCTTGCGCAGTTTAGATAAGTTATGAATTCTGCCTGTGTGTTGATGCGTGTCAAATGATTTGGCATGAAAATCTTCTTTCTCTGTGACCTCTGTTCATTTCTCTTTCCTCTTAAACACAGAAACAGACTGGAATCTGATTTAGCTGTGGTAGACCTTGGGGGGTGGGGTTCTGAGCTGCATCCCAGCTGCTGCCTGCCTTCGCAGTGAGAGATCACCTGGTGGGTTTTTTCCTTTCCACAACCTCCACTGCCAGGAGGCTCTTACAATCAACAGTTGCATCTTGTTCACTCTTTGAGATGAAAAATGAATATTTGATATCCTTATCCATGCTGTAGAAACAGAATGAGCATTTTGCTTTGGCTTGCTTTTATAATAGTTAAGAAGCAGTTAACGTCTCTTCTGGTGACATTTGGCCCTACAGCCAAAACAATGTCTCAGATGTTTCCATCCTACCATCAGAAAACCTGAAGTGAGGCTGAACAAAAGAGAACCTCTGCTGTAAGGTGGTTGTAACACTACTTCCTTGAGCCCTGACCTTTGCAGAGCCATGTGGTTCTTCTTCTTTGAGGCTACCAAGATGGTAATCCTGGCAGGCTTCTCTGATTTAAATTTCACCTGGGTCCTGAAACATTTCCTGTTCATCACAAACACAGAGGCAGTTTTGGTTTATGGATGATAATTGTTGAGTGGTAAGGGTTTAATGATGATAGGGTGAAGAGAGAAACGTTTGGGCAAAAGACTTCATTTTCTGTGAAATGGGTGGGATGCTGCAAGGCGTAAGTTCTTTCTCTTAAGTTGCTGTGGATCTTGCTGTAATCTCAGTGCCTCATTGAGATTTGATTCACAAGGAGTTAACAGATATTCAGTGACCAAAGCCATTTATATTTATCTTCATATATAGATGTGAAGTGGAGCATGTAATATTGGGAAGCAGAACTAAACCTGAAATTCTCTAACTTTATGAATTGTGTGTGTGTTGTTTTCCCATGATCTTTAATTGCATTCTGTTCTGGGGGGAGAGGGGGATGCACCAACTGAGGGAAAATCAAACTGTTTTGCAGCAGAAGCCTAGATGACAACACACAGAAAATGCAAAATTTGACATTCATATGAAAGGGAGCTAAGCAAGACCAAGAGATGAGAGCCAAAATGACTGCAGCAAGAGAAATACAAGTGATTTAAGGAAATGTTTCTCTGTTTATTGAAATACCACTCTCGACCTTTAAGGTGGTCATGATTCAATGTAAGTTTTGTAGAACAGCAGCAATAGAGATGGCTGTTACAAAGGGAATGTGTGATTGGATTCAGGTTCAAGAGAAGCTAGGTTTAGACAAGGATTGCCCTTCCTTCTTTGAACATAGAATATAGTGGGGTTGATTTCATTCCAGTGAATGGAATGATGCTATTTTCAGGCCTGCTGTTTGCTGTGCTTGCTAATGAATATCCAAGAAGTGGTTTGGCCTGGATATTTATTGTAGAGGTGCTTGCAGTCAGCTGGAAGAGGTGCATCTGAATGTGAAGCTTAGCTCTGTGTACACACAGTGCTGCTCCCTGTGATTCTGCCTGGAGTTGTATATCCAGTATTATTCTACAATGGCAAATAATTTGTAGGAGTCCAGCTGTGAATTAAGCATCCTCTGTAAACAGCATGTAGAGTAAAAAGTCACGTGACACCATCTTTCTTCTCTTACTGGATAAGATAATCTTTAAATTATTCCTACCAGTTAAAGTAAATACTTTTCACAAGTTGAACTTCAGCTTGCAATTTAGTAAATCTTGTTTGCGATCTTGAAACTTCTGGTATTTTCTGGCATATTTCTGTTAACAAGACTGTTGTTTCAAGCATTGGCCTGAATGAGGTGGAAGGCATCATAGTGTAATGAATAAAGCCTTAGGCACATTTCTCACCTTGATACTCCACTCATTTGTTTAGTCATGTTTATTAATGTACGATTCAAATGTCAGTGGCAAATTTTGTTATGGTCGATAGTGTGTTCCAGAGGACCTAAGTTGTTCTTTGGAAACAGAACCAGGGTAACCATGATATGTGCCAGTTGGCACCTTGGAGTGGCATATCAGGGCATCTTTCCTGTTTCCCAGTGGCACTAAATGTACAAATTGAATAATCGTGGAGCCAGTGAGGCAGGATGTCTTATACCTCTCCTCTCCATTTTTGACTGGTGTGGATCCCTGAGGTGATATCAAGGATTAAATAACTCCTGTGTGCCCAGATTTGTCTATATTATGTCCAGATCATCACTCAGCACCCATGTAGTTATCACATTCTGGGCAGTTTACCTCTACACTCAGATATGGGTTCCAATTTTGAAACTATCTTTTGCATGATCCCCGAGGAAAAAAAAAGGTAAGTTGCTCTTTGAAAAAGCCAGTAAATGAAAGACGAAATGGAAGACTGTAGAATAATCAGGATGTCTTTTTTACTTTGGTAGAAGTGAAGAAAGAAAAAGGAACATATTATGGATCCTCTGTTCATTGCTCTTTGATCCAGCTCATTACACACATGGTCCCAGTGCCTTCAGCCTCTCCCTACCAGCCCCATCACTCTGAGGCCAAGTTTGGCTCCCATCCCCTCTGGCACTGTTCTGGCCTCAGGCATTCCCTTAGGGCTCTCTGCACTTGCTGTTTCTTGCTGCTCTCACTGTGCTTGCACATCAGTGCTTAGCTTCACACTTAAGCCATACAAAGGCTACTTGAGATCATTTCTCATTATCCTTCTAATGTAGTTGCTTAAAAGGTACGGTGGCTGTCTGAGCTGTTTGACCTCATTTGGAAAGCTGTTGTTTTGGAGCCCTAGACCATCAGTGGCCTGTAAGTATGCTGCCAAAACTTTCCCCAAACATGAAATAACTAATGGCACAGTTTAAAGTACTGTCTTCTCTGCTCTGAATTGTCATGCTCCTCATACACACTTATAGTCAGCATCTACCATTAACAAAGGCTACATTTGTCACACTCAGACATTTTTTTCTGTTGTGGAAATGCCTTTTGTGTATCCCTTTTGTTACTCAAGGGTTGTGTCAGCTGGTTCAGTAAACTTGGAGGTAGTGTCAGAAAAGCCTCATGGTTAACATCATTTGTCAAACACTTAATGAAAGTGTGATGGAGTGGTACTCTGGAATATATAAGCAGCAATACTTGGAGATCAGCAAAGGGATCTGATATAGGTCAGCATGAGATCCTGTCTTCTCTAAAGAATGTCAAAGTAAGGTGTTTCCTACTATTTAAAATCTGAGGCAAAAAATACAGGATAGCTTTTCTTCACAGCGGGTTGCTCAAGGTGATCAGTGCTGTTAACCTGACACAGGATGCATAGCGAATCCATTCTGATAATCTACATCCAAAGCAAACAAAATAACACACATTGGCGATGCAGGGAAAAGACCCAGGGTGGTCCTGGAGCCATGAGAAACTTCATGCTGGCCTCACAGCCAGATCAAGGGAGAAATTTTTGTGTCTGAAGGTGCTGTAGGTATTTTTGTTGCTCATGTACAGGCAGCTGCCTCCAGGACTGGGCAGGAAGTGTGTTGGGCTGCAGTGCAAGGAGGTCTGCGGCACCATAATTCTTCTTGGGAAAAGGAAATGATGTAAGTTTCTACTTCTGGAATCTTTTCCCACAACTATATAAATTTAAGGAAATAAAACGCAAACAGAAAATTGATTTTTGAATGACAGTGAATTATTGTCATTAGAGGGTATGTCGTTTTGTGTCAAGGGAGAAAAAAAACCCCGTGTGCTATGCGCTACTTTCTGAAGCATTACTTAATGTACCAGTCATTGCTGGGAACATGGAGTCCTTTTAATGCTAGTCAGGTAATATGTCATTCTCTCTGTAGAAACTCTGTGCAGCAGAGACATGAGTTATATACTGATGTAGTTATCAGAAGATCATGTGGTAGCACTAGTGTGAGTCACTACAGTGGAGTTTGCCCTGTTTGAAATTTTACATAATTAAATATAAGTGAGTCATTGTCCAAATTCTGCCAAAGTGCAGATGTCTTTAATTTAACATATGCAATTCAGCTTGCAAATGCCTTCCATAGAGCGAGCATCTTTTCCTTTGTACACAAGTTGCAGTTTGCTCCAGCCTAGGAGCCGCTTCCTGTCACCATTCAGCGAGCTGCATTCCCACTGCAATCCCTGGCAGCTTTGGTAAAAATAGCTGGAACACTGAGACCTTAAATAGACCTCTCTGCTTCATTTTACGTTCTGCTGGTAATTCTTTAAATGCACAGAGTTAGATCAAAACAAGCGCATTTTTTGTTTCTGTGCTAACGAAGGATATGGCCTACATTTTGTGATGAAATCCGTTCAGGTGCCTTCCACGGCATTTTGTCTCTGTATCGAGGCAAAGAACAGAGGAAGGATGGAAAGGTAAGCGAGCTTCTTTAAAGGAAAGTGAATTGGAGATACTTACATGAACGTTTTGGGTTTCTTTTTAATGATAAACTTCAAGATGGTGTATAGTTAGTTGCAACAGATTGTTTTATCTGAGTTTAAAACCACCCTTGCTGTAGTTAGCTAGATGATCTACATTTCTGAAGATTTCACAAATCATTTAGTTTCTGAGGTCTGTAGATGATGATGTGCCATTCCCTCTCTGAGTCATTTGGCTGAAGAGGCGGCAGCTTTTCTTCTGTCTTTTTTCCTCCCCCTCCCCTACTTCTCAGCTGCAAATCTAATTGTTCATCATCTAGTGCTGAAATGTAACAAAAATGTGATTAACCATCACATTTGGAAGTAGCTAGTAGTCTTGTTGCACAGAAGTCACGAACAAGCAGAGATGAAAACGTTGGAGTCACTGAGCAGATGCTATTTTTTTTTCTTATTTGTTAATGTCTCCCTTAATGGGGATATTAAATAATGTTTACTACCTTAAATTCTCTCCCAGGAAGGGAGGAGTTTGATTTAAATCCATCTCAACTTCACCCACAGGCTGGTCTGGATGTTGTATCAAATGCGTGACGAACTTGCCCTGTTTTTCAGACCCATTGCCCATCCTACTGTCAAGCAAGTTTTGTATGTGCTCCTGATTCACTTTGAATGTTTACTGGGAGCTGTAATGGGGATGACTAGTGCATTACTTGCAGAGTTTTAGCCTCTCTCTACACTTGTAATAATATTCTTAACCTTTGCAGGAAAGTTTGTAGGATCCTGTTCTTGAAAGGTAACCTTTCGGTCTTAAGTCTGCATTTTCTCTTTTGGCCTGTGAAATGGTGTGCTACCTTTGGAGCTCAGAGTGTAAGACTGTGGTAAGGAGAATCCCATATATTTTACTAGAAATGTCAGTTCTTCTCCTACAGGAGGGCTGTAACTTTACACAGGATGGCAGTGAGTTTGCCAGCCCATCCACAGAGTAGCCAGCCAAGAGGTGGTTATGTTTCAAACACTTTCTGAGAGTCTCAAGAACTGGCTAAGCAATTTATTGAGGACAGCTCTGAGAAATAAATTTCTACTGTAGTCTCTCTCCCCACACTGCTAAGTGAATGCTGGTAGCAAAAGAAGGATAGAGAAGTTCCCTCACCTTCACCTGCTGCAGAGAAGGGATGAGGTAGGTGAGCTCTCCTGCTTGCCTGGTAGCTATTTGATCAAACTCAAGAGTGTGTGATGTTTGGCACCATCTGTGCCTACTGCTTATTTCTGTTATATATAAGTGCTCAGCCCTGTTAGTGATCTCTGAGCTTGTTCTTGTTAAATATCTTTTTTTCTTCCTAGTACAATCTTTGCTGCAAAATATAAAGCTGCATGAATCTGTCTGAATAGCAAAGCACAGTGCCCTAAATGATGTAACTCGGGTTTTGGGAGCAGGATAATTGCAGTAGCGTGAAGCTTCTTTTAGAATAATTAGTCTTGCTGAGAACCAGGGTATAAAAGCCTGCACGGAGCACAGTAATAACGCAGTTGTACCATTTCCAGTATTTGCCTGCCCCTGCACAGCACTGCGGATCAGAGCAGGCATATCCATGATGGTCAAGCAGTGACTTCATCTCTTCAGGCCTGTGCCAGCACTGTGATACAAAATACGTGGGACTCATGCTAAAGGAACCAGTGGCACTTGTTTCCCATACTAAATCAGGAGGTCTTTGAGATCATTAAGAAACGCTTTTACAAAGCTGATGTTTCTGTTAATGGAGCTGAAGCCTGTTCTTCTGCTCTGCTCCTTCCTGGCACTTGCCCATTTGGGCTTCAACTGCATACACTTGCAGATGTTGGGATTTCCATTTCAAAGTACAAACAATCCTGATATTAAAAAGGCTATTTCCCCGGTGGGAATGTGGGTTGCATGAGCTTCTTGACTTCTTTTTCATCTTTTGATTGTGTGTGTTAACACCTTTAGATCTCTCTATCACTTTTATTTATTTTTTTGTCAGCATCACAGTGGACAAAATGTCAGGTGAGGTTTAAATGGAAAGCTTCCTTAGAGAGATAAAGGCTGCCTTCCAGGACCTCTTACATGGATGAGCTTGCTGCTCTTTTCTGTTGGGATTTAGTCTGCTAGGATGCTTTTTTGTTTAACTTAAATTTGCTTATCTGTTATAAAACCGAGGGATAGCCTTGGCTACTAAGCAAATCCACTGATGTAGGGAAAAAGGATTTTCAAGAGTGCCTGTGTGCTTTTTGGAGACATGGAATCCAAAAACATCTGATAACCTAACATTTAGCTGTTTTGTCTGTAATGTATTAACGAGCCCTAAAAGCACTGATGTTTTCAGGTTTTGTGGCTAAAGAGAAATGCAACGCCCTTGAACTATTCACTAGCCAGTGGATAGTGCATCCAGCCTCAGGTGATAAACTCACAAGTAATGTCACATATGCCATTTTGTCCTTTCCCTCTGGGATGTCCAGCCAGTACAGGACCTTTTCTGATGCAAACAGTAGGCTGGTACCATACTCAGGTGCTACCTGGAGTTCCTGTTGCCCTCAGAATGTCTGCTCGTATATTGAATTGTGAGGATAATCCTTTGTTTAATTTTCCTTTTTAACATTTTGAAAGAAGGTAGGGGTCTCATGCAGGTCTTTCCATCTTTGCATGGTCGTACAGTTGAACAACGTGTACATGTGTTAATTAAACACCCATTCTTATCACTGTTTTGGTAAGTGTCCTGTAAATTTAATCACTACGACACCTCTGTACACATTGCAATCCTTTTAAAGATCTAGAGAAAAATCCTGGTGGATTATTCAAAGCACTAAATCATACAGAATTACAGTAGTTATTAGAGGCATTAAAACCTGTGATAAGAAGCTTTATCATGCATTTTTGGGAAGGCTTAGTCTTTATCACAGATGACTGTAAATAGAAGTAGAAAACCTTGATAACAGTTTATTTTACAATACACTGATAATCAGGTACTGTAATTACAGTATAATTACACTATAATTATTGCATAGTAGGTAACTACAGTATATTAGTGTTTTCTTGTTTTTCTATTACCAAAACTACCTAAGCAAGCCAGGGGTCTTATTCTACTCTCGATTACCACAGGCTCACGCACACACACACACACATTGATGTTATATATTTACTTTAACTGACATTGAAGGAGTTGAGCATATTTACATGAAGGAGGAACTGATAATATGACATAGTTAAGTATGTATGATATGTTCTACATATGCATTTATCTAGACTCAGGACAATAAAAAAGGGGAATCAGATTTTAACTGTGGTTATGTTCAGCTATCTAGTTATTCTCTTTTTCCTTTTTTTTTTTTATGCTAGAAAAACTGTGATATTCTTAATCACTTAGATAAACCTCTCAGTTACAGACCCACTCAGTGTGTGGGTGTTTATATTGTATTTGTAGATTTATTTATCTCTGTACATCCGCATCTGAATACAGATTATATCAAGTCTCTGATAATTGTACTCAGGCTGTGTGTGCACGTCTGCGTTTACATATTTCTAGTAGTAACCTGAAGTATTCTGTCACTTTTGGGTGTAGGCTGATGAAGTTACCCAATTAAGTATGACTTCTTCTGATTTAATGTTGTTTACAGTGTTAAAGCTTCCAGTTAATTAAGAATAGTTGTGAAGCCTACAGAAGAAGTGTTGTGCACACTGAAATTAAGAACTTTTATTGATAGCATGTGTTGAACACATCAAACAAAAATAGACTGTGAGGAGTATGGAGCAACTTGTGCTCTTCTGAGCCCTGCTTGGGGTTCACCTGTAGGTATGCACCATTTGGGTGGTGCACCTCAAAGGAGATACAGAGAATTAGGAGAAAGTACCAAGGAAAAATGAGAGTGATAAGAAGGTATGTGACTTGTCAGGAAGTACTGATGGAATTGGGAGTGCACAGCCTGGTAAAAAGAGAACCTGGGGAGAAATGATGGGTAGTAAGATTACAAAAGATGGGTGGAAGAGAAAGTAAAAAGTTTATTCTCTGTGTGCATAGAGAGCAGTGGGAGGGAGTAAGAAGTAGTTTATTAAACTGAATCAAACAAAATTCAGATTAGGGATAACCTTCAAAGATGGATAAAATGAAACACCAGATTAAGACAACCGAGGGTGTTGTGGCATCTCTAGAAAGATGTTCTGAGCAGATGAGACAAGTATCTGTGAGGAATGGCAAGGGTGTGTAGATGGTCCTGTGTGGTGGCACTGGGGAGTACAGAAGATGTCTTACCAATTCTCTTAGAACCATTTTCTGTGCCTTGGTGTGTGATGATCTGTTTAAGAATCGTGTCTGTGAGAAGGTGATGACTTCCCAATTTGCTTACCAGTGAGTCAAGAGAAAAACAGATGGCTTGCTCATCTGAAATAATTCTGTCTACTAAAAGGCCTTGGAAAGAGTCAGCATTCAGACAGGTCTGGTAAACTGCTGACATTCTTTGTTTCTATCAAGGCTTGAGGGCAGATGCTGCACTGGCTCAAATTGGTGGCAGAACTTCCACTGGCATGGAACCAGCATTAGCCTATAAATGCAGATCTCTGTATTGCTCATCTTGTGAACCAGTGTTTGTTCATGCCAGACATAGTTTATATTGTTTAATGTTAAAGTATACAATGAGGATAATTGCATCTTCAAGCATTATGAACCAACTGTTAACTTCAGTGTTCTGGTGACAAGTGTGAACGCACACATGGCATGTTCTGGTTTACTTTTCTCATCCTTTTAACTGAATTACTGTCAGGTAATATATTTTACTATCCTATATGTGTTGATTAGGGAACTCCAATTTTCAAGAGAAATACTCAGTATTTCTTTCTTTTTTTTTTTTTTCTCTGAAGCTAAATCCCATTGAAATACAAGTATAATAACTTATAAAATTAAGCTTCTTAATTTCCCTAGGGGAAAAAAAAAAGTATTATTTTATTCCTGTAGTAGCTGATGTTTCAAGTAAACATTGAGAAGAAACAATCCAGTTGGATAACATTTTGATTGAGACACCATAAATTCTTCCTGCAAAAGTTGATGGCATTTTTTTTTGGCTGATTTGTATGGTTAAGTAGAGAGGTAGTTTTCCATTCCTCATTTGTGAATGTATGACTGATGTACAAGTATTTAATTTCCAGTTTTCTAACTATATTACAAAATGACGACGCTCTTGTGTGTATGGAAAGTATGTTGCATTAAGCGATACTCCTAAGACTGCGTATCTTTTCCTCAGGGATATGCTTCAAATATAAGTTTATGAAGTGAAAACTGCCTCTTAGTTTGGGGTGGCACTTATAGACCTTCTTCCATTTAACCAACTATCAGTTGGTGTGGCAAGTATCAGATTGCTGAGTAACGAGGAAGCACTGCACTTTCAGGACAAAGGTTCCAATCTTAACGACTCATTTGGATGTTGTTGATTCCTTTGTAAGTATTTAGTAGGAAACATGAACAGAAAGATGCTGAGGTTGCTGTTTATGGCTGAGGCCACTTTCGTGCAGTCCACTGAGTGTATTTACAGGGCTCATTATACTGGAGTGGGATTTGGTCTCCACTTCAGAAAGGGATCTCCTGTGATTATCTAAACACAATACAAGGACTTTCTAAAGTACTTTTCTATATTACAGCATTTTCAGTGCTAGGGTTTTTAAGGATATGGTTTTTCTCAAAATTGGTTTTATTTTAGAAAACATTCTTTTATGGAGGCACATTAGGGAGGAAAGGTTAGGATTATTTAAGGGAGGGGAATTAATTGTGTCACTTCTATGGGCATTAGGCAAATTGCCTCACTTGAAGTTAAGAGGCAGCATGGGAGCATTTAAGTATAGGGTGCCTGCAATGCACTTTATGATAGTCTTAGCTTACGACCTTATATCATTTTATTTCTCTATTAAATCAAGACATTCCACACTGAGTCTGGGATCATGTGCAATGCAGTAGTTAGCACCTAGTTTTCTAAAGGCTATGTGATGTACTATGATAAAGCAGCAAAGGAAAGGTAGAATAATTGAGAAGTTTGCATTACAGTCCAAGACATAAAAGATGATATCTGATATGTGTTAGGATTAAATATATGAAAATGAGATGGAATAACACCCAACTTAATATTAATTTCTTTGTGTTTTACATGCAAACTTATTTTATACTGTGCAGCAGATGTCAGAATAAAGAGAATGGCTTCAAAACTAATTATGGGCCAGGTCCCTGGCTTCAGAGGTAGTAAAGACCTTACAGGTCAGCCCAGCGATGGTGCTTAGCATTTATGCACTAATTTGGCATTTTACAGAGGAGCACTCAGGTATCTAGAAACACAGAGGAAGCTGACTCAGAGCACGCTCCTGCCATGTGGAAAGGGGTGTGCAGCTGATAAAACATGCTGTTTAAGTTTTATTTTACATGAAACAGGTTCTTATAGGTGGAACAAGGTAATGCTTTTGGATGCTAGTAGTACCAAGTTGCTTTCTCTGTCAGGGCAAATCCTGACCATGATGATGTGTACTGTTTTTAGGCTGGCACCATGGATGCTGCTGCTTAGGGACATAGACAGAGGCAGTGGCTTCTATATAGGTTTTTGTCACATGTTATACATTGCTTTGACCAATTCTTTGTAGAGACACAACTTGAACTATGAGTAGAAATGCAGCTGTGAGGTGCTAATATAAGTTCAAGCCCAACTGAAAAATATGTGGAGTTTGTGCATTTTCAGGGTTGGGGAACAGCTGGATTCTCAAGATTGCTATTTATAACAGGTGCACAAATTCTTTTGAAGCCCAAGTTTGGGGTATATAGTTTCTTCCTTTGACTCCAGATAGATCCTACATTTTGCAGGATGGATATTTCAAGTACAGGTGCTTTTGAATGAGAACAAAGTAATCGTCGGTATTTTATTGCAAACCAAGCATGTACTTGTCAACAGACAGCAGCTTTGTGGAGCCAGCTGTTTTTCACTGTAAAGATGTACTATGTTCGTGCAGCAGCCAGGAATAGGAACATGGAATAGTACACCACCACTTTCTCATCAAGAGTTCTCTTTCTCAGGAATTTAGGGCTTCACTTAAGTGATGTAATCCAAGGTCCCAAATGTCAGAGGACTAAAACACTGTGGCTATGTGGTGCAGTAAAATCCACCAATCTAAGACGCAATTTTGAAAAGATGTTACTGCCCCACTTCATCTAAATGGATGCTGATTTCCCTACTCATAAGCCTTTAATTGTCAGAGTTGCTAATAAGCTGTGTGTTCAAAGGTATGTATAAGAGAAGAGGAAGGAGGGTGAAAAGCTCTTTATGAAAAGCTGCAAAGTCCAAAGCAAGTAACTGCCGGTGCTTTACAACAAAGAGGAATGAGCTGGGTGGTGTGTCCATGCACATTCATTAAATCGATAAAAGGGAAAGGCCAAGAAGCCTCCAAAGGGAGAACATGGCTTCCTGAGGCCAAAGGTAAGCAAGATGAAGCCAGGCCAGAGCCTTGAGGTATGCCTGTTCCATAGGGCAGCTAAGGTGGGAGATGAGGGAGAGTGATTCTAAAGCATTTGTGCACCTTCTGTTTGTAAGTGGTGCCTCATGTTTATCTTTTGGGGAAGGTCACAAAGAGAACTACAGCCTTTTCAGTTAATTCACCCATAATGGACTCTATCCAAGGTGTTGGTAGGTGTGGTGGTGGTTAGCATTACAAGGAAGAACCTGAAAACAGAATTTCTGAGCCTAGTATTTGGCTGCTAATGAATGTAATGCTTTGCTTTGTTTAAGTTCGGTGTTTCTATGATTTGCCTTTGAAATGAGTGTGTGTCACAGTGAGATGCTGAGCTCCTCCACTTGAGGAAGTGCTGTTCTGATCCACTGGACTGTACTCCTCTACCTGCAGCAGTGGTAACTATTTCTGTATTTAATATTTTCCCTGATTTTACATAAACAAAAGCTCTGAAGGATTTGCCTGAATACTTGGAAAGATTTTATGTATTTATTTATTTATTTTTGGCAGCAGAGTCACTGGGAAACCAGTATTCATTTCTATGGGAATTAAATTTCCTTTCTTGAGATCCTTTTATATGATTTATTTTTCAGTTCTTGCCTTCTACTTTATTCACATGTGATTTTAGGATTCTCACAACTGCACTGGAGATGATGCCCATCTGGAGAGTTATTTCATCTCCTGTGTTTCATTTTCCATGGTATAAGGCAGAAGTAATGGTACCAGCTCCTGGCATGCAGTGCTTTGATTCTGCTACTAACTTTACTACTAAGCACTGTTGAAAACTTCAATATTGTAATGCTTGCCTCCCAAAAGTCTTGCTCACAAATAATACTTGTGGATTTGCGGTGTTTTTTTCTATACTTTTTTGTTCTGTGTGAATAGGGAAAACTAGACAGAGCTCTTTGTATCAGATAGGGCACAAATTTCATCAAAGGTAATAATTCAATCAACACGTGTAGGTAAAGGGCAAAAAAGCATTGGCATATGTGCATTGGCATAACTGAAATGTCCCTATGTGTGATTAAAAATGTGTACCTTCATTTGTTTTTCCTTGTGCAACCAAAGCACAGTAAAAGAAACATACCTGCTCAGACATCTGAAGTATTTTCCAGGAAAGCCAGCTTCCCAAAATGAGATGGAAAAATAAGTTAGGTAGGGGTGATGACTAAGAAAAAAATGAACTTTATAACAAAAAGTCAATAGTGAGGTCTCTGAGTCAAATCTTCTTGTAGCACAAAATTCAAGGAGCAGCAGGACAGCACCATCTAAATATAGATTGGTAAAAATGGATTTCATTTTCTTCCAACAGTAGCTGTGGTGCTGTTTTTGTTGTTATGACTCCTAGCTGGAATTGTTTACAAAAAGTTGTATGATTTCTCGTCCTGCTGACGTAGTGGATGGTGTTGAGGTGCCTGCCCATTAGACTCTGTCCATGGTAGACCTCCTCCAAACTCCTTGTCAGATGACAGGGAGTGGGATCAGCTGGAGGAGCATGGGGCAGCGCGGCCAGCTGAGTGTGCAGGCCACTGGCTCTGAGTGTACACAGAGGGAGACATCAGGGAGGGACCGTGCCAGGGAAGAATGGGAGCACAGAAGGAGTGAGGCCACATGCAGAAAATGGGAATCTCATTTGCCTAAGAGTCACAAACACACTTTGTTAGAGGAGCACTGCAGGGAAATAAAAAAGCTGTTTGAAGTTACTTCTCACAGAAGCAATACAAAGGGGATTTCTCATAGAAGAAAAGGAATGCTAACAGAAATGTTTTCACATTGTAAAAGCATTGCACTGCTGTGCTCACAGCCTGTGTGGAAGGAGAGAAAGTGAAAGTAACTTGGAGCAGCTTGAGTAGTTTCACTGTCAAGGCCAGGAGAAATGAGAGATACATAAGCTAATTCAGTTAATCAATTGAATTAGTTTTTGTGCTTTTGATAACTATAGAGTTATTTACTTCAACGTGGAAAGCATTTGCTCTTGTGTGCGTGTAGGCATCCTTTTTTACTTTTCTTTGGAGTTAATCTGCCCCACTTCTAGCTGCAGAGTGTGATCTGCTCTCAGACAAACCCCATGTGCTCCCCATGCAGGTGGAGGTTCTGGCAGATATGGGCGCACACCCAGCTCAGCACAACTTGTACTGTACTTCTGCATTTCCATTCTAACAGTTAATTATTTGCTGATTCTGAGCAAAGGTTCTGTATTCATTCTCATGCCAAACGTGGGGAGCGTTAAGCCTGTACAATGCATTAAGCCTTTAGGCTAAGGGGTGCAGATTTGTTACTTTAATGTTTTAGCTCTCTGTTATCTGTTTTGTTCTGTCTATCTACTCCAAAGCAGTTATCCCTGCGATCCAAGTGCCTTTTTTCTTCCAGCAGCCTTTAAATGCCTGTGCTTCTATTAGGAAATGGGAATTCATTCTCTCCCATGGGCCGGTAAGGGCAGAGTGTGAGGAGTGCGATATCAGCTGGGACGGTATAGTGGAGAAGAAAAATGGTGTTGTACTTAAGCTTCTTGCATAAGAGGAGAGGAGAAGGCCTGTCTCAGTGCTGAGCACAGCTCACGTGCTGTTTTCTGGGAGATGATGGAGTGAGGTAGGATGTGCCCAGTGGCACGAGGCGCAGGAGCACTATCTCCAGCACACTTCTGTTTGCTGTTGTAGTTGATGGAAAGAAGACTCCTCCAGCAGTTTCTCAGGCTTTGGCTATCCACTGGCTAACCTTTTCATGGCTGCCATGCTTTACAAGAGTAGGTACTGATCAAATGGTCCTGAGTTTCCATTTATGCAGTTATGTTTGGTTGTAGCAGATGTGCTTTTGAGGTGGAGTGTCAGAAGTGGAGGTGTACAGGAGCCAACATATAAAATGGTATAAATTGGCTCCCATTTGGTTTTTTGTGTTGCGTCAATGCCCTTGGACTTTTTAGGCCTATTAGCAACATGGGAAGATACATGTGCAATTCTCACTTGGGTGGAAAATAATTTCCTTAGTGTCTATATGCCAGTAGCATTGACTCAGAACACTGTAAGGAGCTCCATTAAGTTCTATTGGGTCCATAATCTGCACATTAAGAAAAATTTACATGATAGATGGAGCTGTTAAAGTCTAATTGGGTAATCAAAAATTAGTTAATGTGCCAAAATATGTATTTAGCTGATAAACTATAATGGTTCCAAGGGGTTCTAGTATTAATAGAAGGCATAGTTGCACATTAAGGAGTTGAAAGTAAGATATTGCTCTTCTAACATTTGTTTCAAGCAAAGATCCCAAAACACTTGACAGATATTAAATCACTTATTGATTTGATATTTCCAAAATATGTCCATCCAGGACTCTGGGGGAGTATATGTTAAAATAATGTCAAATTTGCGCATAAATAAAAAATTATGATTTTTCCCCACTTCCAAATTCTATCAAGTGTAGTAAACACTCCTGCCCTCAAACTAGTTCAAATCTGTCTAGGTTGGATCTTCTTTAAACTATACTGTGTACCCACTATATACTGTATTCGCTTAAGTGGTAAATAAGCTGAACAGTGGTGAAATTAACCAACTTTAAAAGAGTTGAATTTGGTGGCAGGCAGTAAAAGAATATGGTATTGCTGGTTATTTGTCCATTTATAAAAACCAATACTTTGTTTTTGTCCTTAGAATCTTAAAGGAGTTTCAGCATTCTAGAAATAGCTTGCTTACTTATTCAAATTTTATTCTTTTTTTAAGCAGAGGAAATGAATAAGAATTTTTAAATAACTTTTCTCTTTAGTAGTTTCAAAATGGCCTAATGTATTATTAAGAGCATGCCATTCCCACATTATAATAGCATGTGGTTCTGTGTTTGTACAGCATCTATTATAACAGGGCCCTCATCCAAGAGGCTTTGTAGGCTCTTCTACAGTACAAACAGGTAATGATCACTTTATTTCAAGGTGGAAAAATGTTGGTTTTTTTTTCTAATGGAGAAAACAGAGTCACAAAGGTAAAACATTTCATGCATCCAGTGCTAAACACCAGGGTCAGCTGTGGCTTTGCTATTCTAACTGCTTGAACACAGTGCAGAAATATTCCTAAACTATGTCTTTTATGCTTTGGTATATATGTAATATGCCTTCATTTCTTTATGGGATTTATAACAGTAACTGTCTTGGGTGTTGCACCATTTATGCCCTAAAAAAGTCTAGAGACTTTTTTAGATGTCTAAAAGTGCCAGACAAATGACCAACATCCCTTCTGCTTGGCTAGGCACAATTTTGAGGTGGAAAGGAGAATATCTCCAGTCAAACTCAGACACTGGGTAGCTTAATCGTATTTTCATACCATGTAAATATTTAAAGACAAAATGCAACAACCACATTGTTGCATTTCTTACTTTGGATGAATGTCATATTTTTAATGATAGTTGGATAGTTTTGTATTTTATTTATGTGTCATTTGTTTGCTAGGGAATCCAAACTGAATGCTTCCCTTGCCCCTGAATTCAAAAATGTATTTTCCCGATATCATTAGTTGAAAGATGTTAGACAACTGCATGTTTTCTCTTCCACATAAATAAATAAATAAGCTGTGTGTCATGATTGTTTGCTGTCTAATATACATAGATTGAAATGTATATTGATATGCTGTTTGAAACAAATGAGTCACTGCTAGATTTTCTGACATCTCCCTAGATAAAGAGAAAAAAAATGCATTCCTTTTTTTATTGGAGAAAAAAAAAAAAAAAGGTGGAGAGGGTAAACCAAAAACAGCCATTTGGCTTCTGGGGAAAGCTCTGACCTGAGAAAGGAATAGAGGAAAAAAAAAAAACAGAAAAAAAAAAGCTAGAGAATAATGAATTCATCAAGCTGAAAATGCACAGGCCAATGGAGCGCTTAGAGTTCAATAGGAGGCAAATGGAAAGAGAGCCCCATTACTGTTGAGATACAGCGACACGGCTCCACTAATCGCTTGGTCATGCTTGGTAGACACTAAGTCATCACAGGCCGTGACATGGTGAGAACAGGTGCCGGAGTTTGCTGTAAGAAAAAATTGTTTATTTAACATCCACAACCCATAGCTCCCCCTCCTTTACCTTGCATCCCATCTCCACATAGGAACAGTGCAGCAGGCAGCTTACAGGTTGTTTTTGGTAGGCTGTGACAGAGGTGGTGGCACGCAAACCTGTCCTGTATCTGCAATTAGCATGTGCTGGTAATGAGGAATGGTGCTGTTGAGGCCCCAGTGGCATCAGCTGATGGATTTAGTTGTCTGTACACAGTGAGGTTGGAACTTGATGGTCTTTAAGGCCCTTTCAAATCCAAACCGTTCTGTGTTTCTGTGAAGGCAGGAAGACCTACTAGCCTTAGGCCAGGCAGGCTGATGTCTGTGTAAGTGTGAAAATGAGCAGGGTGGTGTTTCATGACCAGAACTGAGGTAACTGACTGGATGCTTGTCTTCTGCCTTCAGCTGCTGTGGGAATGTGTATTATGGATACTTTCAAAGCTTACAGTCCATTTCTAGCATGGAGTTAGGTGGCAGCTGCTAAGCAGAGAGCTGTACGGTACAGGCACTAATAAAATAAACATTGCTAATATACCTCAGGTTTTACATTGGGCAGGTCTTGAAATACTGTACCACCAGGAAGATGTACAGACTGAGTTATCTAAGAGGTTCCTAGGGAATCTGGGTCATAAATTGATTTTTCTATATAGAGGATTCAAACAACATTTTGTTACATTTTGAATAGTCCATCTCACTGATTTTTTTACTGTTTTGAACTCTTGTTTTTTTCTTAAACTAAAATCTATTAGACTTTCTCTTCCCAAACTGACCGTTTCGGTTTGAACAGAAGACAAAGAACCAAGTGATGCTGTCTGGCAAAATAATGTTATCTGGTAACTTGCAATTGTAATACTGAGGAAGGTTTCTTCACACCCCACTTTTTCCAGGTAGGTGAGTTTTGTTACAGTTGTGCTTCTTGATTTAGGCAGTGGATAAGTGCTTGAAAGAACTGGACACTATTCTTGGCTCTGCCACAGACTTCCTATGTGCTGACAAACAAGTCTTCTAGACCAAAGCTTTTTTGTTGTGAGAATTTCCTTGCATTTTAAATCTGTGGGGAATTAAATGGAACGGACACATAGATTCACTTCCCCACCTCCTTCAGTAATAGATGAAATGGAGAGGATATAGGAACATGATTAGAAGATCAAATCAATGCACTTATTTTGCAACCAGGAACCAAAAGGAACAAGCTGTTGGTTTTTGTTATTTTTTTTTTTATTAATACACATCTGCTTTTTTACCCCAACCTCCCTCTGGGGTAAATCAAAATCAGCCTTTGAAAGATTAATTATGTAGTCTGTATCTCACAACTATGTAGCCGAGGACTAAAAAACCTATAATGTTGGCTAATAAAACTGTCTAGCCATACGAACCTTTAAAATCAAGAAATTGCCTGTCCATATGTTTTTTTCTGCCACATATCTTAATTAGCTCCACAAATAACACTGCTTGTTTTCACTTTGCCATCTACTAATTAGCCCCATACTACTGTTAAGTGAGCAATGAGAAAATAGCAGTTCTTGATGCCATGTGTTATGAGACATTACCTTCATTCTGATCTGAGGACAAAGGAATACTCTTTATGCCCTTTATTAGAGCATTGCTATCTAACATTCACTTATGGATTTTTTTTACCTCTTGATAAGAAAGTATTTATTGTTCTGAACAAACATGCATATATATACACATATGTACAGATATGTATTAGTAAGCACAAAATTATTGCATCGAGAATACTGAACTGTGATCTGCTCTAGGGTGTTCTGCTATGACTAAAAAAATATTATGGGAAAAAAAGATATTTATACACTATAGCTAATTTAAAAAATAGAAATCTCCTGTTCCTATTTAAGGTAGAAATATAAAGTTGAGGTTTTTTTTCATCTTTGGTCAAAAAGACGAAATGATAATGAAGAAACATTAATTTCAGCATAGACCTTTATTTAAGGGCAACACCCAAATTTCCTTGAGTTAAATTTTAGACTGGATAGCTAGCAGATTCACCCACATTACCATTGCCCCAGCAGTCTTATTGAGATGGGATCCCAAGTTCTTTTTCTGATAAGGCATGCACACAAGTTTGCTGAATGAGCATAGGGTTAACAGATTCTAGTATCTAGGCCCTGAGTACCTTAAAATTGTATTATCTTGAGGATGCTGACCTATGAAAGCAGACCTATGATGTGAGATGTAGTCTGTGTTCAGAACAAAGAAATTTGGAGGGACTGGAGTAGGGATTTCAGGCAGAGCATCAAAGTGCAGGTAGCTAACTGCTACGAGACCCACCCTCCAGAAAAATATGATCCTTTGTAATCCTGAGTTTTCACAAGTCTAACTTATTAAGATAGCATTTATTCAACATCTCTCCAGTGAGAAAAAAAGTCCAGTCTGGGGATTTGTCTATTGTTTCATCTTGATTAGAAAAGAATTATTGAGTTTTGTCTAGGCATAGCTGATGTATCCTTATATAGATAAAGTTTGTATACTCATTTTCAAGCTTAGATCATGTTTCCTGTCGTAATATCTGAGAATCTTTAACTATCTATCATGAGAACTTTCAGTTCCTCATTTAACAAGGAATAATTAGAGGATTCAGTATGTCAATTTTGTCTGATTAAAAAAAAAAGTGTTCCCACTTGCACTGCATTTTGTCAAGTTTATTTCATGTATCCTCGAAGTTGGGTAAAAAGATAGGTCATTCAAAGAAGACTATGCAGCATAGTATGAAGGTTGTTCTTTCAGGTTCATAAAGTGATCTGATTTCATTTTGAGTTCCCAATTGATGTTTGTTTTTATTTAAAATGTCTGTAAGGGTAACTGTTCAGAATGTACTATCCAAGATAATAGCATTAACTGGCATGGCTGCAAAATCAATAATAGTAACAAAAATATACCTCTACTGATTAAGAGTGACATAAAATAAATTTGTTAACAAAAATGGATGTAGTCAACAGTTTAAACACGTGTCTTAAATACTGTAATGCAGTGCATAGGTCTTATTTTAACTATAAGGTACTTGTTTAAAAGGAACCTTTGAAAATTTTTAGTTGTTTCTTACCTTAAAAGACAAGAAAAAGTAACAATTATTGAGTGTTTTGGTCCTTCTCCCCACTAAAATAAGCCTTATAACAAACAGTAGTACATTCTATCCAGATAAAGGAATTGAAAATGCTAATTCAGAAACTATAAACTAGCTTTGGACGGGTCTTTTTCCTCTGGCTTCATGAGAAACAGCAGAGCAGAAATAAAAATAGATCATTGACCAAAAATATCCTTTTCCAGCTGGGTCTTTTAAAGAACTGTATCATTTTTAAATCATAGATATAGGTGATTTCAAATCTGCCCCTCAAAACAGGGTCTAATGCCAAGGTCAAGTACTCCAAAGGGGTTTCTTGTTATTGTTAGCCTGTGCTGGAGGGTTTTGAAAAGAAGAGTCCTTACAGTGATGAAGAAGTGTGTTATACAGGAATATAAAGAAAGTCTCACACACTGAGACTGGTCCTTCACATATATACAGTGTTTTTGCTCAAGTGAGGGCCATCCATTCACACCAGATACTTAATGTTATTTTAGCTGCTGTCTAAAATAAAAATTTGGCCAAGCTTTTCTTGTATCCCCAGTCTCTTGTGGGATTTCACAGGTGAGACATTTTTGGGAGACTACTAGATACACTGCCTGAAATGTTTATTCATCCTAGCCCTTTATCTTAATAGATAGGCATGTGATGAAGCAGAGATATGACATAAAACTGAATATTGACAAAGAGATGCAAAAATATGAAGATTCTAGTTCAAAACTATCAGAGATAATGATATCTAAACACCTTAACCTCAAACTCATTAGTCTCACATATCTCAATCAATATGGATTCTCTCAGAAATCAATTTTCAGCAGCAAATATGATTGTTAAATAATTCACAAGTTACAGGCCTTCGGGCAAGAAGAGGTTAGAGAAGCAGAAGGAAAGTGGTGATCTCGACCTGAGATGTGATTTCAATTAAAAGAGGAGAGCATCTGTAAAACACAGTTTTATGTTCAAAGTGTCAAGCTGTTTAAAGAAAAGAGGATTATAAATGTAAATTACAGTCTTAACTAGTATGGTGTTTAAAACATTCTTATTTTTCATACATTAACAGAAAGAATTGATTCAATTGATCAACAAGGCATGTGGTATTTAAAAAATCCCAACTGGTACAGCCATTATCAAATCTCTCAGTGAAAGACAGAAGTGGTAAAATTTTCTGATGTTATTTAAAAATTTCTGGCTAAAGGCAGATAGAATTTATGTCTATGTTTTATATTTTTAAGGAGATAAAGGGCATGCTGGGGGAAGTCCTATTAGGCAATATGGTTCTAGGAGTCTAGTTGTTTTCTCAGGGCCTTATCATGGCTACTACAGCACATGGAAAGATTTGTATTGATCTGCTGAATTTTGGATCTGGCCTTAATTGTGCTTGTGTAAATTTGGAATTACATCACAGAAGTTAATGATATAATAACTGTATTAGATTAATGCAAATATTCATATTCAGACCCCGAATTCTTAGGATTTTAGTTTTGTTTCAAAGCCTGAAGATGCAAGTTGTAGTTATAACACAATTTAAAAATCATAATTTAATTAAAAATATTTACTAACCTAATTATTTCTATACTAGGCATCTCTTTGAAGTAATTATAATGATACATTTTAATTTGATGTTATCTGCATTCTGCCAGGGATTTTTCAATGGGCATAATTTGGATAAATATCAAGCACTCCAAATGCATTTGAATTCGGCCCAGGTCAATAATGGTATTACCGTCTGAAGGCCCTTGATGGGCTTAGTCAGATGAGCTGGGGAGTTTATTCCAGTTCTGATGGTGCTTAGCTGCTCTGACGTCAGATACAATTCATGCAGATAGAAGAACTGTACTGAAAAGGAGGCTCTGACAAGAAAAAAAAAGTTAGGCTTTGTTTAAAGTTCTACATTGCTAGGCTTTGAAGTGATCTGACTCAAAACTTGTTGGTCTGGGGCTCCTGTGAACATGAAAAAACTGGAACACTGCTCATGTTCTTAGTTTGTTTCCTTCCAAAGCACTCTATCCTTCATGGCTGGCTGGTCAGTTTTTTTGCCTGCACAGTTTCAGTTACATCAAAGTAAGAAAAGAATGCCCTATGCAGAAAATCCTTATCTCTCTAGAATTTAGGAGTACCCAATGAGTTCACCATCTCTAAGAATGAAAAGAAATTATTTTAAGATGCTTCAAAAATTTGTGTCCGTTCTTTAAAACTGCATACAGCTTTTCTCTATTGAGAGATGCGTGAAAGGGGAAAGGAGCTGTGATTTTTTCAGCTGTGGGTCACTAAGTGACTCATAATCAGATCTGAAAGGCAGCACCTGGTGGATGGTGAGAAGAGGCTCAGTGGAGATGGTTTTGTTGTGCAGTGATAGGAGTAAGGATTTGATCTGTTTTGCTGTCTTGGCATACTATGGAAAACATATTTTTTGTTCATGAATAGCATTATAGTCTGAGTCCAGTTGCAAGATAGGAAATGAAGGGTGAGGGAAAGTGTTTATGTTTAATGCTGTGGAATTATACCTTACCATGTGAAAAATTGTAATTTGAAGAATTTGGTCAAAAATGGGCTACAGTAAGCATAATAGGTATAACACATGTTTGTGCTACTCTACTTTTCCAAATCTGGTTATGTGTTGAATGAACTTTGTTTTTAAATATATATTTTGAAATGTGAATCGTGGTGAACGTCAGTGAAATTTATTGTACTATTAAAATCCTATTGGGCCTTTGTTTATGAAATGTATTTTCCTGTATCTGAGGTTTAGGGAGGCTTGATAATGAGGCTGTGAAGATTCATGGCCCCTTTTCTGCAGCTTAATTTAGGCTCTATATCAAATATGTAAAATAACATTATATCTTTCTGCTGCCTGCGTGTGAGATACATTTTTGTATTATTTTCCTGCCAATGTTATTTCTTCCACAAATGTAGAGCTGGAAAATGGTGACACACTGACAAACCTCGCTTTCAATTATTTTTCTAGGCTACAAAGAGTAAATCTGAAAGATAGTGTGGTCATTTTCTCGTAAGTTTTATGAAGGTGAGATGTGTTCATGGCCATATGTTCACAAAGACTGCATTATTCTTGATTTTAATAAACAGACAACTACCCAGGGAGAGAGGCCTCTCTTCACCATAGCTGAGGCCTTCTGCCTTCCAGTTTCAGATACCTGAAGATAAGCGATCCCACTGGAAAGCACTGCAGTGCCCCCACCCATATGCCAGTGACCTAGCAATAAGCTTCTGTTTTAGATGTCATGGATGCTCTAGTCCTTAGCTGTAATGGATCTCACAGGGTGGTGATCAGCCTGGAAAAGTGTTATTTGGATTTTCACGGGCTTGGTCCAATCTCATCCTTTATACAGCAAGTCACCAAGCCCTTGCTGGTGATGGGTTCTGTGATCCATCAAATGTGAGTACAGTGGGATTGGTTCTTGGGCTGTTTCAGTCTGCAGCTTAGTATCTCTCTTCCAAGGTTGTGTTACAGTGTGTGAGATAGGGAAATACCATATAGAATTCTTTTCCATAATTTAGGAATATCCTTCCAGTGCTGTCTTGTCTTGTAGAGTGGATTATTTACATCTTGGTGCTCAAATTTTCCCTGAGGTCAGGGTTCATGGAGAGCAGTACACAGGTGACTCTGAGCAATTGCTGTTAATTCTTCATATATCCCTTTTATTAACTGAATTCAGTACTCAGTATTCTTCTCTGGCCATATGCAGAAGAGAGATTTTCAAAGGATGGAGATGTCGAAAGAATAAGGTAAAATGTTCTCTTTTCTTAAAGACACATTCTTAAGTACAAGACAAGGGCATTGCTCCACGTTTATGTCGGTGTAATTGAAATTAGAATCCTGCCCTAGCAGTCTGTATGAAAACTGATAAAGATCAATTTTGTTACCTCAATGAAAACTGAAATATCAGCAAATTGATCTCCTCTTGCTTACACTGATAGAAACCAAGAGTAATCCCACTGAAGGCTGTGGAATGACATATGTAAAACTCGTGTTCTCTGATCAAGCCCCAAAGTATTTGGAAGAAAAAGCTTTCATTTTCCAGTATGTTTTAGATTTGCAAGGTTGGTAAGGGAATGAAATGATCTGATCCATCTCTAAGATTTCTACTAACAGTATGTCCCTGGTTTGTTTGTTGTTTTCTTGTCTTTTGAGTCCTACCTCTACCATGTTCAAGACATTGTTTAGCCAGAGAAACAAATCTTTAGGGCCAGGTTTTCTTTTCATATGTGTCCTGGGATGTCAAAAGAACAAAGCTTTGTTAATCATTGCTTATTTGAGATGCGTAGCATGGTATTACAATACTCAATATTAATTAGACAAAACAATTGCAATAATTATCTTATAAAAAGTCGGGCAGAATTATTTCTTTTAAAAATGAGGATAACCTCTAGAGGAGATTCTGTTCCAGTTACATTTTTGTTTTCTTATTTTTGGATGAATGGTTTTAAATTGAAATTACTGATATATCAATAACCTTTGGGTTCAACTGAATTAAGACATTTAAATGAAGTTTACAGGATTTTCTAGGTAATTTGGTAAGGCCTTTGAAATTTGGAAAACTATTTCAACTAACTTCAGGATGTTCCATGTTTTGATTTCTTTAGATATGACAAGGTTTACTGTATCTATGGGGACTAATACAGTGGGTGAAAAATAGAAATGGCATCCTACTCTTCAGTTTTATTCTGTTGAACTATCATGAGCAAGTTTTATCAAGACCCCATGTTTGGGCAATGTCACCCATGATGGGAGCAGAAGGCAGCCGTGAGAACAGATAAGCAATTCAAACATCAAATAGTCACTTTTACCAGGCACCACGATAGTTATTTGGCAAAAGTTAGGACTACCTCTAGCAAGAAAAGGTAGTTCTTTGGATTCTGTACTGTAGCTTATTGAAGGCAAAGAGGTACTGCAAGATTAATTCAATAAACTTACAGGTCTAGAATGCATACAAGCAAGGACAGGATGCAGGAGTATTTCTTCTCATTCTAATAATGGATTAGTAGACCAAATCTTCTCTTTGAAAAATCCAAATGTATTTCAGTTTTCATAAGATCATTTTAATTTTTTTTAATTTATTTTTGAAGGGAGTGTCTATAGCAAAAAGATTGATTACTGACAGAGCTGATCACTACAGGCTGATCTTATACTCTTCTATTCAAATCCCTGAATAATTTTCACTTGTAAGAGTTGACCATTGAAGTCCATAGCACTTCTTATGTGAGACAGATCATTCATGCAATTACAGGTTTAGAGGATTGGGATCTGGAATATGTTATTACAGAGTCATTTCCTGCTACAGTCTTGGCTTGTTGGCTTCCTATTTGCTGATTTTATAGGTTCTATTTTTCTTCCAGAAAAGATTGTTACATCATTAATAATGAATCTTATTATTGCTTTTAATTTTTGTGTTATCTCTAAAAAAAGCTTGAAGATGTATTCATTTCTTTAGAAGCACTTAAATTAAAAATGCTAGAGTCTTTGAGTTATACTCTGTATAATTTTAAAATAATTTTGGCATTTTTTTTCCCCTCTGGCAAGTGAAGTCTTTAACCTTATGGGATTCTGATTTACAGTGACACATCAGTCTTTTCAAAGGCAACATTATTATGTCACTAATACTGAAATGGTACAGTCAGAAATAAGCAGAAAGTAATTAAGGGACAAAATTATTACAGTGGAGCAGACTTGACCCAGAGACTAAGGGCCACACTCTGCTTGCTTTTCTTGAGCAAATAGTCCTGTTGCAACTCATTCAGGCATGCAGCGTTGGCATAAATCCAGAAAAAAACTCCAAGAAAGTCACTAGTGTAACTGAGATTAGAACCTATCTGGGACAGAATTATGTATGTATGAAAGAAGGAGGAAGAGGATGTCCCAAGTATTCATTTAATGTGAGTATGTATAGGAGGAGAATGAAAGCATTGGGCCAAATTCTTCTCCCACTTACAGTATCACAGCCCCATGAAGTCTGTCGAAGGTAGAATTTGATCTGACATTAGCACAGACTAACTTTTACATTTGCCAGACTCTTATTTGCTCACAGCATGTGGCAAACCAGAAATATAAATAAATCAAATCAATTTCTAGGAAGAACCCAGTAACCCTTTGAAACTTTCCTTTTTTTTTTTTTTTTGCATTACAAGAAAGGAAGAGGTAGAGAAAGGGGAGAGGATGGAGGGTTACATAAATGAGAGCAGGTGCGGTCGTGCAGAAGTAACTATTCAGCATATGTAAGTGCAGTTGGAAAAATCATTGTCTTGCAGAGAATACTTGAAATTGGTCCCTAATGGCCTTGGTTTTTGTCATATGGTCTTGATTATCAGGCTAAAATTGCATTGCTGATGCCTTTAGTGTGAGTGAGATGGATGAATAATTATTACGTGCTTGGAATACCTTTCTGCAGGGAGGATCCAGGACATCCCCTGGTCACTGCAGCTACCATTGCACCTTGCTGTCAAGAAAACGGCAAGTGGACAATTCATCACTTTCTTATTGTTCTTAAAATATATGGTTGTAATAATAAATGCTCAAACCTGCAGTAAGAATGGGCAATGTGGAGCCTTGACATTGTGAGAAATAATTGCAGGACCCAGTTATTTCTGGGATTAAGGGGATGCAAACCGTAAGTATCTTATTTTGTTTCCGAAGAACTTGCTTTATTTTTGTGTTCATGCAACCCTGTGACTGTATCAAGGAGACAAATGATCTTCTAGTAACTAAAATATGCACATACAAGATGCATTAAATTAGTTTAGAAATGATTTTTTTTCCATCTCTTTTTATCAGTTAAAAAAGAGCTTGCACTCTGCCTTACTTCCCTTTGCCTACCTTTGTCTCCATTACTCATTACTACTACAATAACAAATAGTGATGAGGTTTACAAAAATCTTATTGCTAGCACTAAGGATAAGTCTCTGTGGTATGGAGAAGATCACTCTGTCCACGTCAGCCCTGGCACAGAAAGGGAAATGTGACTGGAAGGTTCACAACCGCTCTAAGATCCATGACCATGACCACACTGCTCATTCATCACCCGTATATTTACATTAAATCATGGCTGGATGTGCTTGCCCTCTATGCAGTCCTTTGCAATACTGGCAATTAGTTATGGGAACCTCCAGTTCCTAAACCATGTTCATTGGATTCCTTGTAGCTACAAAACAGAACAAGATGGACTTGCTTCCTTCTGATGTACTTTCAGAAGGATTGAATGTGCGTGGGGTACAAGCATTTCAGGACGAGATTTCCAGTGTCTGCAGATTTTCTGATTAACTGCTTGATGCCATTTGCCATTAAAACCATAGTGAGGTGTCTCCCAGCAGTTTTGATTAAATAATCAGACAACCACCCCAACTATCTGGGTCAACTAACTACCTTTTTCTAGTTGTTTTAGTGGTGACTCCCTATTATGAACCTAAATAAATGGATGTGTTTAGCTTAAATATAAAGAAAAGAAAGAAAATGGTAATAAAAAAAATCACATTTGAAAGAACGGTTTTCTAACTATGTTTTAGTATCTCCCATTAAATTCTCTGTGTGCTCTTCTTGCATGAGTAAATTAATCACTGTGAAACATTTCTCTTGAATTTGTGTGTGCTTTTATACCTATTTTACAGATAGCTAAACTCAAGTAGTGTATCTCTACACCAAAAGCAAAACAAAATTTGTAGCTATGTTGGTTTAAATATAATCCTGTGATCTATGTGATGACTGACCGAATTGATAACTGGAGTTAAACCTGAACAGGAGCCTGATTTGAAGCACAAGCTGCTAGTCTGAGCTCTGTGATATTCACTGCTCTTTTCTCGTGTTAGCAGATATCTCAGATTGTCCAACTCAAAGTAAGAAGACTTTCTTTTCCCCTAGAGTACCAAAAGTACCTAAAGAAAGCCAAGTGACCTGCTTAAAGTAAGTGCCAGGGAAGGATGTGAGAATTTGGAATTCACTCCCATATCCTAGGTACTGCTAATTATTCAGGCAAGTATTCAGACAGTCTACCACCCTTGCTCTGTTAAGGGCTTGGTGTACTTAAAAAGGAAGTGCCTGGCATCCAGTAGTAGTGCAAAATAAATGCAAAATTCAAAGAGAAAGAGAAGACACAAGGAAAAGAGGACCTAACTCTGACCCTTTGAGAAAAACGCTCCTTGAGACAGATGAGGAATGAGTCTGTTATGCAGTCTTGCTGCAGTTATTTTTATTGAAAGACTTTTTTAACGCAGAATGCAAAAGTTGTTCCTCAAGCACGGCTGTGAACTCTGTGTCATGGGCCCCAAATCTGACTTGGAGCAAGCTGTGCTCCCTGCAGAGCTTTTAAGGGGAGGTATGCTAAGTGTCCTCACCCCCTTTGCCTCTATTCAGATACAGATATGAGTAGATCACTCAAAGTAGGCAGGGTCCCAAAGAAACTGCAGAAATTCAAGCTCCTACATAATCCTTCATGGTTTAGTTACAAAACTAAGCCATGAACAAGCTTTCAGGAGAAGTTGGGTAGCATCTCAGCTCCGGTTGTCTTTTGAAATTTAATATGGTAGGCACTGCTTGAGTGCAACCAAACCATTGACAAGTGAACTGATCTGGGATTTATCAGAGACAAAGAATATATAAGTATGATCCAGGTGATTTAAATCTCACCTATTGTGCCTCATTTGTTCCTGTTGATTCTGATTTGCATTGAAGCAATATTTCTGTTTTCTTGAAGTACTCTCATAAAAGGCTTGGTCTGACAGTATTTTGGCCACATCTCACAGAAGTCCCAGACATCTTCTGCAACATTCTCTGTTGCCAAAAGTCATGTATTTTTTTACCTTTCTCCGCTGAAGTCAAAGAGCTGCAGCAGGGTGTTGCCAAGGTCTGTAACTCTGAAGGTATGTAGAGTTGCTACCTATCCACACACTCTGCTTCCTGAGGAACGGTCTTTGATAAAATCATACTTCCTGGTAAAAATTAATGGAGTTGTCTTGCTGTGGATAAAATTCTTACTGCATACCACAGGGATGTTATTATGTAAAAGGATACTATTGATAATAAGGAAAAAAAAAAAAAAAGGGAGGGAGAGAAAAATTTGTAGTTTATAATGTCCTAGGGTTTTCTTTTAACTTTCTTTTCTAATTGAAAAAGCTGAATTGATCGAATCATTTGAGCCCCGATTTAGCTTTCAAAAAAAGAAGCAAAAGCTAAAAATGGCTCAGCAAGCAACTGAAATGCCATCGCAAGCTAGTGAGATCGATAAGGTAGAAAAAAAAAAAGAAGAAAAGTTTTTGAGTGACAGTGTAAAAATGAGAAATTTAAATACATCTATATTGTTGCATTTTGCTGCATTGTATGTTGCATAAAATACACTTTGGCAGTGTGTTTCCATGCAATCCAGAAGGTGATTTATTAGTAACACTGAATTTGTGTTTATGTTCCAAACTGTAAACTACACTTATAGCAATATTTCTGCATTAAGATATTAATACTAGAAGTGCTACCTAAGCTTAACTTTACCGATATGAGTCAAAATGTAGTTTATGGTGCTATAAATAGTAACATTGATATTGACACTTTCAGCAGCATCTAAGTCCCTCGAAAGCTGTTTCTGATACAAAATGAAAATACGGGGAGCTGACAGTGTATTTATACATTCCAGGGGGCACAAATATTTAATCACTTTCTGTGCTGAGGTTCCCTTGTACTTAGTGCTGAAGAGTATTTAAATGTTTAGTGATATGGTCAAATATTTCAATTTAAAGAGCGGTGTTTATAGGAATTATTACATGCTTGCTGTGGGTTTTTTTGTTTGTTTGTTTGTTTGGTTGTTTTTGTTCGCTTGTTTGTTTTTTAATAATAATGCTAACCTTATATATAAAATATTAAACAAGTATAATGATCATTGTTGATCGGGACTGATCGTTGATAATGGGTTTTGTCTTCATTCCTTGCTTGGCTTTTTGGAGACCGACAGATTCTCACTAGTACCAGTGAGAATTAAAGCTATTCAAGATGTAGCCTAGTATCATCTCTCTAAATATCATCTTTCAGGAGTTGGAAAAATACACATCTCCTGTTGAATTATAAATCTATTTTTTTTCTCATTCTATTTTTTCTAGAGGTCTTAACACATCTGTGAAACATGTGGGAACAGCAACCAGAACTCGTGACATTCCAAACTCTCCTTTAATTGAAGAGTCTGTGATATGGAGCCATATTATGGTTTTGTCTTTCTTCCTGCAAGACATGTGTCAGACTGTTTTATGTGTAACTTCCTGTTCATTGCTCAAAAGAAAAGTTGCGGATGGTCCTATCACCAAAACCTGATATTGGCCATTCTGAAAGTATTAACAGAGTTGATTTAAATTTTCCATACTTTCAGTTTGGAAGAACATCTGACAGCTTAAAGCCTTTAAAAAAATTATAACTGACCATACCTCATTTTATGTAGTAGCTCAAAGCACTCATTCAGTGCTCATTCATTTTGTTGTTTGGAGCTGTAGGTTTTATTTTCCACATGTCTAGAGAATCATTGCTCAGGAATGGACAAGTTTATCTCCCATCTTAATTTCCTCATTTCTAATTTGATTGCTTTCTTTACATTAACACTGTGTATTACTGATAACTGTTGGTTTCTTGGAAGGTCCTCAAAAGTATAAACTATTTTATCTAAGATGGATATGTCTGCTACATGTATGTGAGATGCATGGATACATGAGTCAAACTGACTGTATGATTTTCTCAAACAAGTTTTAGTCCTTTGTGTATTTATTCACAGAAGATGAGCTAGAACTGAAGGATCTGAATGTACTATGTTGATGTGAGAAATGTAGACCCCTTTGAGGCTAAGAAGGGTGTGGGAATCCCCTCTCTGTCTTGGTCTTGATTGTTAACCTTCTGTCAGAAACCAGCTAAAAATGGGGGTGATTCATGTGAGAAGGAGAATGAAGGTAGCTATGAGCACAGAGCTCAAGAACTAGCTAAGAAATAAGGGCTAGGAGCATATTTGGTTTTTTTTTCAGTACTGTGGTTGTGCCCAAATTTCTGAAGTCTCACTCAATCATAACTTGTGCGCCGTGTCATTCTCTTTTCCCAGAAAATTTCTTTTTCTGCTTTTTAAGTATTGCTTTTCTTAAAATGGTAGGAAAGGAATGGTAAATAACAGATCAGTTTTATCAAGCCTGATTCCTTGCAAAATATCTTTTGGGAGTTTGACAGTTGACACGGAGAGGCAAGGAGAGGCTAGAGTGAATGTTCTCTTTTCAAAGTCTGGTTGAAAACAACAGTGGAATCATCAGTTCAACCATTTTTTTACAGATTCTAGCTGTTGATTTTTTAAGACTCTACTTCACTGCTTTATACCCTTAAAATAACTTCTCACTTTGATCCACTAGAGCCCGTGTTTAATGTCTCTTGTGTAATTTAAGTTGTGGCTTTCTCAAGCTTTTCCCCAAAAAGATGACTATAGTGTTGTGGGTTGTCTATTTTTGGACACCAGTCAGTATACCTTATGCTATGTTGGAACAGTATATAACAATGAATTGAAAGAGAGCTTGTGTTTTTGTAGCTCTGAACCTTTATCCATTCAGGAAATAGCAGACTATTGTGTTAGAACTCTCTGAGAAAGCTCCGATTTTAGAGCATTACCTTCTTATTTTATATTTCATTTAAAATAACTTTTAAAACTGTTTCATACTGTATTCGTGAAACATTCAAGTAAGTACTCTCAAGAAGGTACTCTCAAGATTATGTTCTTTGAAGTATTTGGGATTTATTATTTTTTTTCCTTTGCTCTGTATCCCCCGATTTAATTAGGTAAGTTCTCCTTTTTCTTTTAGTATCCCTCACCTTCATTTCTGTAGGAATATGTGAACTCTAGTTTTATTTACAGCTTAAAAAATGCATGTATATGTAGATTCATGACAGTGTGATTAGTGTAAGGGAGACAGGGAAGGAATATAAAGCTAAGAAAGCAAGAGAAAAAAATGCAGTTCCATTATATACAACAACTGTACCATTGCTCCATTATTTGTTTGAATAATGGACAAATTGATAAAACTTCCATTGATTACAGCAGGAACAGAAGTTAACTCAAAATGAGCAGCTTTCCTCCATGTCAAATATTCAGTGGACTCAGGTGCTAATTTGCAAAGAAAGATCAACACAGATGGGAAAAGTTATAGCATGTAGAAAAATAGCTGGTTGAAATGCTGATCCACACAGTAAGGGCCTAATCTGCTTGATGCCACATACTGACTTCAGTAAAAGTCAAGGCCTTTGCAAGAATCCAAGCTAAATGGTAGCAAAAAATCTAGGTAAGGGCAAAGTGAAGTGTCTCACTGGTGTGAAATCACATGTATATAGGACCTTCCCCAGACAGGGGCCATACATATATGTTTTCTTCATTTATTCTAAAATAAATAAATAAATGCATCCAGGAAGATAGAGCATCCAAGGCAACCCATCTGCAGTCTTGTCATATGATAGACTCGGACAAACCTGAAGCTGCCAATACAACTGCTCAAGAAGTATGCCAAGGGAGCAGATGCTACCTCTGCAAGGATATTTTCCAAAGTTTGGCACTCGGGATCTTGTGATTACCATTCAGAGATGGAGAGGTGAGGAAAAAAAGAGGAATGATGTTGTCTTGGCACCTTGCAGTGTCAGCTTCCTTTTCACGTTCACCTGAACAATGTTTTTTCTTCCTTTATAAGAGTAATCTGGTGTGGGAGTTAAAAAATGAAACAGATATGATGAAAATAGAATACTGTAAAACTTGATACAACCTTTGAAATATATATTCAAAGACAAATTCATGAACGCATTTAGATTTATGATGCAAAATCATGTTTTGGTTAGCAAAAGGCCCACAGAGGTGCTGGATGAATCTGTGAGATCAGAAGGCAGAGGATAGCTGTGAACTTATTGGAAAGGAGGATTGTTATTGTTTTTAGAGAACAGCCTGAAAGAAATTCTGCTTATTGCCATTCCTGCAGCGTTGCCTCATTCTGAGGGCTGGAGTGTCCATTCTGGGCACTGCCAGGATCAGGACAGCAAGGAGCCATTCCTGCTTGGGCAAAGGTTTGTGCGTGGTGCAGTGTAGGCAGGGAGGAGAGGGGGCTGCCGTAGGGCCACAGCCAGCTCTTGTCCTGGCAAGTTGATGTTAGTGCTCTGCCTCAAAAACAAATAGAAATCAGTTCTTAAAAATAAAATAAAAATGCTGCATAGAGTGGTTTAAATACCTTATTGTTTTCTTTCTCTCTGTTCTACTGAGTGCAAAGGGGACACACAGCATTCAGGTGCTCAGCTTGTCCCATGTCATCCAATATCCATAGACAACCTCTGCAAATCCTTTTCTATTCTGCACTCACCCAAGGAAATGCAAATGTAACCAGCTCTGTTTCCAAAGGTTTATAGTTTCTTCCAGGCTCTTGCTGCTAAATAATATTCTGGTAATTTTGTTTAACATGAGAAAATACTCTTCAGGGCTCTAACACCACACTGGAGTTAGAGTTTTCTCCCTGGATTTCAGGTGACAAGGCCATGCTCAGAGCTCTTCCCAAACCTATCTGGCTTTTAATCTGACTGTGCCTTTAGTCAAGACCTGCCGGCAGAACAACTAGGAAGTGGCATCTTTTATTTTGTTATGAGCTCCGTTTGGGCTGGAACTGAGGGAGAAGGAGGTGTGCTAAGGCAGCATTTCTGATGCTGGTCCCTGCTGCGTGGTGACCGCCCCGTGCTCTCCTGTCCTGCTGAGAGCTCCGTCACCACATGCTGCTCATGCACGAGCCAGCCCCGTGTAGTCACACAGCAGCACCGTGCCCTTTCCTGCTGCTGGACGCTGCAAAAGGTCACCCAGAATGATCCAAGGGCATTGTTTTCCTGGCATGAACAGTGTGAGAGGGGACCTTTGGATAAATGCGGTACTTTCTTGTTCTGCCAAGGTTCCCCTCCCTGTTGTAGCTGCTGCAAAGTAGTGCAGTAATCTCAGTTCTTCCTTCTGTACAGCAACCTAGATGTGTCCTGATGTGCCCAGAACCCTCAACCAGCCCCCTACGTTTTCTTTCTGTATCAAGAAGTGTGGATCCTGTGATGGAGCCCTTGGTTTCACCATGTCCCTGCCTGACGGTATCAGCTCCAGCTGGTTGCCTACCGAGGGGGAGGTTTTGTATGGTTTGGCCCCATTAGTTTGACTGAACCAGCCACTGTGGTATCAAGGTCCTGAGCAGAAATCCCCAGTAACTGAATCTTATTTGCTGGGATGGAAATAGAGCAGCCAAGGCAGATCATCTTGTCATGTTGTTTTTATGTGTCCCTGAGTCGAAAGTCATTTTTAAAATGTGAGTGATGCAATTTCTTGCATCTTTCATTTAATATGCTCCTTAGTAAACAGTGTTTTAGATTAGTATATTTGTAATTTAAATGAAGATAATACATCAAGTCAAGTCAGAAAAGAAGGAAGAAGTTTAAGGAATGATTGATGCCTCTTTCAGCATTATGTCCTCTTTCGAAAAAAAAAAAAAAAGAAAAAAGAAAAGAAAAGAAGAACAAAGCATAAGGAAAGGGAAGAAGTGAGTTTATTGAGGATCGAGTGGGGTAAAGGAGAAAGAGAGAAACCATTGTTCATGGGCAGAAGCACGCTATTTTTAAAACCACAGTCAGCTCTGGTAGCTGAATCTGTTTTCTTCAGGCGCACTAATAAATTCTGCCTAATTCATTTTTTATTCTCTCTTGGGGTCTGCTTGCAGATTTGCCTCAACAAAGGAAGCATCATGTTACTTCTTTTAAATAATTGATGGCTCTTGGTCCAAGCCAGCTTGAAGGAAATTCAAAAATAGGTACTGATTGAGTAAATACCCTGCCTCTCCCGGCCCCAGCCCTTATTTATTTTTGCCGTCTGGGTGACTGGCAGTTGCTGATGATGTCATCGAAGCTTTGGGTACACTCAGCACTTAGAGCTCTGATTTCATTTATGTATTTATTTGTATTTAAGAAAAGGCAACATTGTTAATTGTGACACGTCTGATACAGCTAAGAGCTCTTCATAAATCATTGCTGGTGCTTTGCTGTAAGGGTGGCCAGGCATGGGCTTCATCAGCCCATGGGAGAACTGGGACCACTGAAAGGTGACTCATGTGAGACACTGTTACTGCTCTGAGACTTTCTTTGTTGGATCTGTGGGCATCTTGTAATGTTACTGCACAATGTGGTGTAGGTAAATGATTCTTAAACATAAGAGGGGCTGTGCAACCTGATCTAGCTGTATGTGTCCCTGTTTGTTGCAGGGGAGTTGGACTAGATGACCTTTTAGTGTCTCTTCTAACTCAAACAATTATATGATATGTGTAGGAAAAAAAAAAGAAGTATATATCTTGTCTTCCAAGCAGACAAAAGCTACTATGTCTCTCAATTAAAAAATTGTAATGCCTGAAACCAGCACTCACCTAGCAAATAGCATAAGGTCTTTTTGACCTTGCAACGTTACGTGGGCATGGATGCCATTCATCTGAACTGCTCTAGTGTCCGACGCTTTGGAGAAACTGTCAAGTATTTCCTTTAATGCCATGCCTGTGTTACCCACGCTCACATGGTGATCCTCGTGGAGTTTGAGCAGTTTGAGTGCCTGCAGCCATAATGGGATCAGGTCAGATCCAGGAGAGCAAAGCACCACCAGGGCATATCCTCATTGGTAGGTGCGGGTGGATGGAGCAAGCTGAGCGTGGTCTGGGAATTGTGCAGCTCTTCAGTGTGATGCTGCCGTCAAGCTGCAACTCCTGCTGTGTGTTACGAGTAGCGTGAGATTGAGAAGCACAGGATGAAGATGGATCTGTCAGGAGCGTGCCATGCATTTTGCATATTTATCGTTCTCATTTAGCTCTTGTAAAGTGAATGTTGTATTCAGTAAAGTAAGCATTGCGATGGCAGATAATCTGATTTTCAGAGAAAGCTTGCTTTGAAAAATGGAGGGATGGAGCCAGCTCCATGCATTTCCTTTCCTGCCATCCAGAAGCCAGCCTCTGCAGTCTGTATTAAGAAAACTGTATTGTTTAGGAGGGCAAGATGGAGCAATTAGGTTATTTTCTGGAGCCTTTCAATCTAGACAGCAAGAGGGCAATGCAAGAGTGAAACTTGAAACAACACTTCAAAAAAATGCCAGTCAAAGTGAAGCGAGGGAGTGCATGTTTGGGGATCTAGAAAGCATCCTGAACAAAGTAGTTCTCCAAGTAGTGCTGCACATGTGTAAGAGGTTTATCAAGTGACTGCGAATGCAAGATGCAGTTAATTGCATGTTGTGTGGAAGGGACTGTGAGCACAGAAGAATAACTGCATCTGAATTTTGATGCATGTGATTGTGTTGTCTGGTTACTTCCCTTAGCGGTTGTTCAAATTATCTGTCAAAAGCTCAGGTAAAAATTTAATTCGATGATGGAAGAAGCTTAAAAGCAGGACACTAGCTCACTTAGTGTGTTAATGCAGTCTTTTTCCGTAGAGGGAAACCAAAGACTTGCTGAAGGCATAGCATGCTAAGGTATATCTATTAGTGTATGCTTAACTCTGTTGCCTGGGAGCTTTTATTAAATGCAATGGCCAGGAAAATTGACCTCACTTTTTTCTTTGAGGGTTAGATCCTGGCTTATATCACGTACATACAAAAAGCTGGCAACTTACTTATTTTTCAGTGAAGAAAGCACTTAGTTAAAAAAAAAAAAAAAAAAAAAAAGTAGAAAAGCTTGCAGTAACATTGTTGGGGTTTGAAATATAAACTGCATTGCAGGATATGTGTGTGTTATTTGGTGTAACAGGGACCCTTTTGTCCATGGATATAATGTCATTTAACAAATTGCATGCCACAAAATACCCCTGGTTTTTCTGATGGCTGGGCTCTCTGGTTATAAAGTGCTACTGCAAGCATTCTGTTTAAGAAAGGAAGTAAAAGCCTCTCCAGGGTACATAGAAAATGCTGATCCACAATGTAAAAATGGACGCATTTTAATCCTTAAGTTATTAATTATTACTCATGATTAATAGTAATTATTTTATTACTACTCCAAACCCTTGGGCCAAATTGCTCACTGAAGTCAGTAAGAAATTTGCTGAAGAATCTCTCGATTTGGTGCGTTATCTCATTGTATTGGATATTGGACATTATCAGTTGCACTAAAGAGACCAACTGCTCTCATGCCATCAAATTACAGGATATATTTGGGTTGCAGGCACAACTCCATTTCTTTCAGTGTCATCAGATATAACTGTAAATTTAAAGCACAAAGGAAAGGGGAAATAATCCCTTAACCCAATAAGATGTAAATTAAAAGTTACCCCCGCTAAAAAGCATAATTCTGAATCGTGAGAATACCTTACTTATGTTCAGGAACACTCAGCTGCTCAGTGTATACACTCAGCACACCCGCGATGTGAAAGGGGATGGCAAGTGCTTTGGGATCAGACCACCTTATTTAGGGTTTTTCAGTGGGAAAGCTTGGACTCCCCTCGCAGCCTCTCTCTCCTCGAGTAACCAGAAGAATCTTTTCCTTGTGAACATATAGCTTGCAATATACATAAAAGCAGTTTGCTTTGATCCTGACAGCCAAACGTTTATTTTTAAACTGGGACTGGGCTGCGGTCCAGCAATGCTCTCTCCTTAGCACCGCGCCCCGGCTCCGCACTCAGCAGCGGGGAGGAGCAGGGAAGGGCCGGATGGGTCCTGGCGAGCTCCCTCCACCTCCCGCTCCCCTCATTCCCCCTTCTCCTCCGGTTTTGAAATTCAAATTGAATGCAATTTTCAGCTCATTTGAGCCAGAATATACTCTTGCTGAGCTTCAGTGGCTCTTAAATTCAAGCTCGCAGGAGAAAACAGATATCATCTGTCACTGAGGGTGGGAAAGAGTGTCCTCCCCACGTTTTATTCATGGGAGGCAGGGCTGGACAGACTAATTCAAGTCTTTCTGACTAATCGCTCGCTGGCAAACTAATCAGCTAATCGATGCGACTGGTTTCTTGTAGTTTGGTCTCTTTTGGCAGCTATTTCTGTATTTCTCCACCCTATTTAGTATTTGTATTTGATGTCCTAGAAGTGCCCTCGAGTCTCTGAATGCCTGTGTTCAGTTTCTGACTGTACCTTCTATTGTCTCCTCGAAAAGACAATGAGATAGAAAAGCCGAAAATCAGACAGTTGTTAGAGGAAAAGGGGAGGGAGAGAGATTTTCAAAGGAAGCTTTAAAAAACAGAGAGGGACGAAGGGAAAAAAAATGTGTTAAATGCATTGGTTGTTGTTACATCAGCTGCTTTAGGACATCTGTGGGCTACATTCTATATAAAACCCATTTTATATTAATACATGCACAGATATCTTATGGGTCATCTCAAGGGAGGGGGGAGTGCTGCTTTAAAATAAAGAAATTCAACTCCTTATTTTGCCATACTGTTTCTTGTTCTGTTTATTTATTATGATTTTTGAAACAGAAGAATCTATCAGAGAGGACTGGATCCCAGTTTCACTGAACTCATTTATAAACTCCTCCTTCATTTGGTGAAAATAGCACTAGTTTGGAGACTGGCAAACTACCATCAAAGGGAAATGTTGCAAGAAACAGCAGTTTGGTGGGTGCAAGGGCAAACCTAAAGTACAATCTGTGCTAGTAGAGAAAATAGGTTACTTAATCTAACAGCATGATAGCATTTTAATGCTGCTCTGAGCAACATCAGCTTGTTACTGGCAAAAATCCACAACTTGGATTTTTGTTGTAGCAAAATCTACATGCTGTAGAGGATGTCAGAAATATATGGCACATCTGCAAGTGGTGAGAGTGTGTTAAAAGTCAGACTGGCAGTAATATCAAACACCCTGCTGGTCCCTCAATTGTTTCATGTGTTCCAAAGCCTCGATATATTGCTAAACCGGATTGTAGGTGGAAACCTGGTATTCTGCAGCTTTGTTAGTACCTGTTCTTTGTTCCTTCCACTGGGCAAGGGTTCCTGCACAATTAGACCCAATCTTGTGAACAGTTTCACATACTGAAAGCATACTGATGTCAACCAGGGAAGGAATGCTGCAATTCCAGCATTACTTTATCCGATGACTGAAGACTTTTTTCTGCTAGTATGTTCCCTCCTTCCTTCATCCATGCACTTAGGTAGTGTAGTCTGATGGCATAACGAATTATTCAGCAAAATAAAAGTGCTTAATAATCTTCTGTGTTGCTCAAACAAACTGATATGCTTTGTGACAGTACTTAGCTGCAGCTTCAAACCCTGTTAGTTCTTTCAGTTCAGAGTGTTATAATCCCTAAAAAGTAGATACTTTTTTGACATGAGATGATTCAAAGCAGTAACTTCAGCCTATCCAGTCAGCTGACCAATTTGCAATAGCTCAAGATAGAGGCCTTACACAGAAGCCAGCACACAGTTATTGCAGAAGTTGGATGTTTTATATCAGAAAGTCACAGGCAAAATGCAGGGATGAAAGGCAAAAGGCACCGTCAGTGTGTACTAAAAGCAGCCCAAGTTCACTGGTGGGACTGGGCCCTTCCACCACATGGGCAGCATGTATCCATCAACCTGTGTGTGGACCATGGTGCAGAACAGGGAGGTGGCAGGCACACAGCTGCCTGGGCAGCAGGAATTTATTCCAGTAGTCCTTATGGTCTTAGGTGTTAGCTTTCATGTATTTACAGTTTCTGAAGCAGGGGATTTTGGAATCCCGATTTATAATTAGGCAATTAAATTCAGGTTAAGCCCTGTTTTAGGTATCTTGGTGCCTCTCTGAATCATCCCCTTTGTCTCCAGCAGCTCTGTTAGACATTGACACTGACCTGCAAAGCTGGTACTACAAGTCCTTATAAAGAAATCTGATATTCTTATGGAAGTTATGATGATGTATGTAAATCAGCTGCCACATCCACACTGTCACCTCTTCAGCTGAAAAAGAAGGGCAAATCATTTCGTTGGTAGCTGCTGAAACCGTCAGCTGCACTGTCATTAATACTCTACCCTCTTTCCTGGAAACTCAATATGTCAACTACCTGATGTACCCTTCCTCTTCCAAGAATACATCTCTCCATTCCTTCAAATTCTTCTTGAGCCAGGACCTCCCATCTGTCATTTTATTGTTCTTCTTCTGGCCCATTAGTTTTCTCTGCCATTCTTTTTTCATCGCCCCATGGTTTTTTTTGTTGGTTTTTTTTTTTAGAATTTTATTATGTGTTAATGACTAGAGAATCTGAGCTCCTTCCAAGAGTATATTAAGTGACATGTCTGAACACTGTTACACCTTTTATTTTTTCTTCTTTCTTATGGGCTATGATATCTACACTTACACTGTTAAGACCATAGTCACTCTTGGCACTGCCCTGCTTGGACTTCTGTGTTGGAGCTGTTTCCCAGGGATCTGCCCAGACTTTTCTTTTGCAATCTCTGGACAACAACTCTTTGTGCAGCACTGTTCCCCCGAAACAGATCTATCTAGTTCCTGTCCCTAGATATCATTTATGAATTTTCTTCTTCTTCACCCTCAATTGAGTCTAGTGGCTTGTCCCTGATAGTCTTCAAGTTTTTCTGTCATTCATACTTCAGGGACCATATGACACTGGAGCTCTTGAGAATAAACTATATGATGGTATTTGTAGAATAAAATGTATGTGGGTAGCTCTTAAAGTAATGCCTCCTTTTTATTTCCATGAAAACTGCAACAGATACAAAAAACACAATAACACTGTTTGATAGAGAAAATTCTCAGCTACTAAACACTGCTTCTCAACATAGTCACCACCATTAACTATGCATTTTTGTCAGACTGCTCCTCTGCTGCCACATATCACATGGCAACAAAATATAATGGCATATTGACAGGAAGGTTCAACTTCTGCTACCATACCACCACCATCTGCTTCTGATGTCATGGTACAACGTAATAAAACAGGAGGCATTATTTTCAGAGTAGACCTTGTGTTTTGCTTCACAGCAGCACTCGAGCTATTCAAATCCAGGTGAAATTATGAGTGTCTGCTGGTTTTGAGCATTTTTTGAAGCTGTTGGTTACAATGTTATTCACAGTTGTAATTCCCCTCTCTTGGATCTCACCCCTCCCTGGGATGTGCCCTCCTTTAGGCCCATAACCATCTTTCTTGGTCTGTTCCTGGTGTGAAGCTTTTCTTTGCAGAAAACATGCTTCTTTGCATTCCTCCACTCAAATTTCTCTCATCTGAACAGCGGCACAATCGTTGCTCTTTTTCTTCCCTTACGCATGAATTTTCACTCTTTTCTCAGTGAGATGAAGGAAAGGATTTTACTTAGCCTAGGTGTAGTTGGGGTAAAGAAATTGTATTCATTTCCTGATTGTCCTTAACAATTCTCCCAAGTAGAGAAGAAAAATAGGCCAGTGTTACTTCTGAAAAGAAGTCTGTTATGTCAGTATAAAGGATACCCTTTTGCTATAAACCTACCAAGCACAATGAAAGTAGTAATACTTATTTTCTGTCCTTCATCACGTGTGTTATTAGGGAAGAGAGGATCAAAAGAAATTCACTTTACAGGTATATCCATGTTCATGTTGATCATTATGAGCTTTTCTGTTCTGTTTTGCTTTTCTGTTACTACTGCAAATTCCACTGGCAGGCTGGTGACATTGTTAACCAGTTTTCCATCCACATGTATTGTATCCGTCCCCCATGTAGCAAGGCATAAAGGTACAGGGGTGGCACTGTAGAATGTATGACATAGTGATCGTGTCCTAGGCATGGTACTCATTAAATGCTGTGACGTCTTTGGCTCTTCTCCTTCACCGGACTTAGATGTTCTGACATATTCTGTATTCTGATTCCTATGCACCCTTGTGAGAACACATCTGTCAATAAAGTCATTGCAATGCTATTTTGAATAATCAGTTGCTGAGATGGTTGGTGACTGCATGTCACTCGTCTTTTGCCTTGGTCTTCCACTCCAGTGTGTTCATTCCAGGCTTCTGATAGTGATTCTGAGGTAGTCAGCCAATCAAAACTCTGGCTTATGTCAGTGGACATTGTCATAAAGGGGATTTTCACTTAAATTAGGTCTGTGCAACTCACCTTTTTGTTGCAGCACATATTCATGCATGACTGTCTGTGTTATTAAAGCACAGCTGTTACACTGTTTTGTGTGTGAGTAGATTATCGTGGACCTGAGGAATCCTATTAAAAACAGAGATTTCCATTTGAGAAAGAAATGGCCTGAATGCAAGTCATGGAACTCCTAAAACTGTCATTTTAGACTATGAAAAAACATGTTGGCATGTCGATGTGTATTTTGCATATGTAGATGTTTATCCATAGAGAAAGGCATATGCTTTATGATATCTCCTAAATAGCAGATTACTTGTTGCTGTTCAGAGGTCACTGGGTGACCTGGAATTCCTATTTGGATGTAACATGCTTGGTAGAGATCACAGTTTCAAATGAATAAATAACTGCCAACCAGACAGCAAGTGTTTGTGGTATTGAATGTATAAACAGTTATTTTTGCATTTTAATTTCATATCTACTTCAAATATTGCATATATTATAATTCTGATCGGTTGCTATTTGTTATCATTCTCTACTTATTTTTTATTTGTTTCTTTACAGTGCTTAGAGAAATTTAGTAGCGTAGGATCTGAACTACTCTCTTTGAAATTATCTTTAAAACTGCTATTGACTACAAGGATTAGTGGTCACTTTAGAGAGCCTGGGAAAATGGTCTTACAGAACACACAGCATCTGATTCCTAAATAGCTAACATCCTAAAGTCAACCCTTTGTCCAAGTCAAATTTCTTTCCATCCTGGCACAAACCAGACTGGGACAACAAATTGTATCAACAAAGAAACATGACATTAGCCTTGCCTATATTTTCAACAGCCTTTGTATTGCCATGGCAACAATAGTTTTAATTATGGAGAGCCAAAATGATAACTTGTATATCAGATGGGGCTCAGTTTTCCCTGTGGACAGAACTCTGATTAGACATTGGAGAAAAGCTTTGTATCTTGGTTTTCCTCCCAGGCTGGATTTTATTATCTGCTTTAACAGACAGCTGTTTTGCTCACGGTGTGAACTCAGAGGGGCTGAGGCAGGCTGAAGGGCTGTGGGACCCTGGCCCTTCAGCAGATGAGCTGAGTCTCCTGCTCTGGGGCAGCCTGCTAGGGTGCTGGGTGGGGTGTTTAAGACCAGTCGTCTTGCTGAAGGACTGCTTTTGGCTTCCCTTTGAACTGCTGGAGATCTGAGTATTTGGAAAAGCCTCGTGTGAAGTGATGTCTAATAATCAGCCTTGACAATGTTCAAGATTGTGCTTGAGGGACAAACAAGAAGTTCCACTTCAGTGGTAGAGATGAAAATTTGCAGAGCAACTCCACATCCAAATCCAGCTGTAAGGTGGGAAATAGAAGTCTGCATGTGTGTGTGGTAGGAGACATATCAGGAGTGGCTCCCTTTGCAGCCACAAAGGTATTGTAATCAAAAATGTGTGCGTTACTCAGGCAACTTGTATTGAGAGAAAAAAATTGTTTGATGTAAATCAAGGTATTTTCTGTTTTTCTTCTTTTTTTTCTTTTTTTCTTTTTCTTATTACTTACCTAGAATTCTAATGCACTCTTTTCCTATCTGGATGAATGGTGATCCTTGGAGGCTATGAGGAGGCTGATCCTAGGTTGTGTACTTCCTCACAGTGTTTTAAGAGATGTCAGTGAGGAGATGGGACATCTTGTAAGTTCTTCTGAATTTGGTCTGACACACTGACATTTTTAGTGTATATTCTCCCAATTGCAGGACTGAGGCAGCGTCGTCAGGAGATTATAGCCAGAGATCATGAAATCACTGAGAATAAGAGTTGCAAGATCACACCATTAACTAGAAATTCAATTATTCAAATGTGGCTCCAGAATGCAGGGGGCTCAGCAAGCATGTAGGCTAATGTTTAGACTTGCTGAATCTCTAATCCCACTCCTTACAGTGTTAGAACAGCTTTTTTCTTTTTAAATACAAAGCCCTGTGCAACCATTTCACTGCTAATCGTACTGTCGATTCACTTACACTTTTCTGAATTTAAGAAGTCCTGCTTGTATGATCGTGATTTTGGAATTTGAGTTCATAAATGAAGCCATTTTATGAAAGAAAATGAGAAGTTGTTTTTAATAAGATTTTATGGTAAATATGGCAACGTTAAGTCTGTCAGTCCTGGCTTTGCTGCACATGTGTAGCTCTGTGCTTTGAGACCCTTGAAATGTCTGTTTTTAGGACATCAGCAGGGGGCTAATGAAAAGGCTTTGTTGATTTTAACGAATTGCAAGCCACTGTAGCCAAAATAAATATAATCTGCTTTTTGGATTAGTTGTCACACATGATTTTACCTACTAACCGTGATTAAAGAACCCTGGTGGACCAGAAGCGTAGCTGCTCTCTGGTGACTCTTGCTAAAATAGCCATAAACAGAAGTAAATAAAGACTTAGGGCATTAGTTATCTTTAATAAACAGTGTCATAGCACATGATGGTAGGGAGAGACTTCAGAAACCCATATAATGTGCAGCAGTGTCACTTCCCAGTGCAGACAGGGCCATGTGAGAAGCCACCTGATCTACCCTCTGCTCTGTGTCTCACCTAGACCTTCCACTCAGCCATCCTCACCCTGCAGCACGCTCCAGGAACAAAGCTGAATATGTCTGAATCTAGAGGGATTCTACAGGAAAACGAAGTGTTTAATAGCTTGTGTAATTATGCAACCACCTAACTAATGTAATTCCATCCAGTTTGCAAACACAGGACTAGAGGTGGTCCTGTGGCTTGTCCTCACTGGCACTGTTTATCCCAGGTATTTTCCCACTAATAAGGGTAGATGTGCTTCCTCGTCCCATTCACGTCTGTTGCGAGAGGCAACAATTACTACTGATGGCATTGTACTATTCCTTCATACTAGCTGTTGCTTTTAATCAGTGGATAGAAGAAACAAAACAAATGAAAGCCACTTCTCTCTTCCTAGAGGGAATTACTTCTGTAGTACTGAATGTCAGCAACAATTTTAAGCAGTATTGTATGGGGCAAAACCCCTTCCTGAGAGAGGCAGAGAATGGAGGAGTTTCTCAGCAGGAGCATTGAAAGTCAGAACTTTTGAGACAAAAAAATAAATAAAAATAAAAATTGAGGGATTGCAAAACATGAGAAAGATGACTTCAGGGAAAAAAATTGTACCAAAACAGGGAGAGGGGCTGAGCTTTCTAACAAGTCTTCAACTTTTATTCATTTGTCCCTAATTGTACACCCCTGGAAGGCACATGGCACTGCTCTATGAAGAGTTTCTCTCTCATATGACAGCTAAAAACCTTCAAATTAATCAAGTAAATATCCTCAGGCATTTTAGAATTTTATAATTCTTTTCTGATGTATGGTGTTAAATTCTTGTTCGGTGTTTTCAGTGAAGTCATGCCATGGTTACAGTATACTTCTGGTTTTACAATATATGGAAGAAAAGCTTTGATATCACGCTCAGGAAGGGAGCAAGACCCAACAGGACGCTATCCTTCTCTTGGCTGGAAGTCATTAGGACTTTGGAGAACTGCCCGATGGTGTAATTCAAGTCTTGACTGCATATCTTATTGGTTAAAAATAGGAGCCAACTCCAGCTCATCAGTTTTGCTAAGAAACTATTGATTGTGATTAGCAAGCTTAAAAATAATTACCTGGTGTGTTCATTGCTATCTTTGGACATACTCTCATATTCCTACTCTGATAGAAAGTATTGAGCAGCACAGTAGGGTTATTTGATGACTGAGGTGTTACACTGTGCCGGGGATACTGAGCATGTCTTAATTGTTCCATCTCCTGGTGACTGACACCTGCACAGGGACAAAAACTCACAGGCCTTACTGAAGCTTAATGGGGGATACAGAAAGAACTATCTAAATCCCCTTTGTTCCCATAGGGCTTATTCATATTTCTAGTCACAATCATCACTGTTACCACTCAGATGTTCTTTGGCAGCACATAGGAGCAGCCCCAAACCCATAGGTATCATATCTTGCAGAGAAATAATACTGACTTGCTTAGCTCCTGGTGAACAGGAATGTGTTTCACCTGGGCTTTAACACGTAATTTAAAAGCCTGAAGATGCTGATTTGTGTATGGTAGTGAGTTGATCCCCATCAGCTGATGCAGTTCACCTGATAAAAGGCTGGCTGTCCCAGGAAGTTGTTGGTTTTTGTAGCAAAGACAGTTGTAGTAAGGAGTTGGTTTCTTGTTATCTACAAAACTATGTGTTCCAGTGGACTATCATCTGCTTCAGCCATCTGAGCATGTGAGAAGAGCAACTTATACCTGTCAGGCTCCTAATACAGGTCAGTAGTCTCTTCAGGGGGCTGCCTTATTTAGGCACCCTTAGAAATGCTGCTTTATAGCTGTGGGTTGTTGTGAGAGGCTAGGAAGAGTGACTTTTCTGTTTAAGTATGTTGTTGGAAGGGCAATGCTGATAATGCTATTGAGCGAGTCTGTGCCTTCAGGATCTTCCCACCTGGTTCTTCTGAAGCTGTATCCTGTGTGAATGCTTTTGTAACTTCATAACTCTGTGTTTTTTACTACCTGTTGTGGTTTTACAATTTTTTTTTTCCCTTGGAGTTTTATTCTTTTTTCAGCATGTATCAGGGCATAGGTGTACCTCAGTGAGCATCTAATGTGATGGTAGGGGTAGAACACAAATTAAATGGGTGATGTGTGAGATTCCTGTGGAAGTTCATTGTTAGGTTGTGCGTATAAAAGCTTTGAGTCTATCATACATTCAGCAGGCAGGGTGCAGGAAAGATCTTTGTATGCTTTCAATTCATATGGAGCTATTCATATGTTTGTGTATCAAGGAGAGGGTTATGTTCTAGTTTATTAATCTCTTAATATCTGCTCTTGGTATTCAGTACTGTAATTTTGGGAAAGGAGGTAATAATTAAATTGCTTGTGGATACACTGATCTCCTTATACCAGTGTTAGTATGCCTCATGCTGGTTTCAGATTTTGTGATACTTCTAAAGGTTAGTGAGGAAGTTGGTATGGGTGGTAACTGGTAGGGGTTTCTGACAGTAGCTAGGGGTATTCATAGAATTGTAGAATCATAGACTAAGTGACTCTAATCCTGCACACTGTGGCAATTTCTCTCTATAGAGCTGTAAACTCTCACTAGACTAATATGCAAAAAAATTCCAAACGACTTGCTACAAAGATATTACTGAAAGAGGTATTTTTTTCCATTGTGTTGAAAGGGGCTTACAAATGTGTTTAAATTCAGTACCCCTTATTAGCATTATTCCAAGATTTACAAGGAAGAAGCTGTTTAGGAGTGGATCGACTAATGAATATAACAAGTTAATGCACATTTCAAATGCGAACAGGGAACGCTGGCGGAAAACTAGTTGGGGTCTTGGCCATGGAGAGTTTGAGGTATTCAGAAGTCCCCCAACACTGACTTTAAATGCTATACAAATACAACTGTTACACAGTCTGTTATTGGCTAAGCAAGCAGTGATCTTATACATTTGCTTCCTGTATTATGTTCAATGCTTCTTGGCAGAAGCAGTGAGAAACAAGGAGAAATGTTTGTGCCTGTCTGTAGCTGATCGGTCAGAGTAAACTATAGCTAGTATGGCAATAATTAAATTACTTCAGACACATGGAAAGAGTAAAAAAAAAACACAGCAAAAAAAAATCACAAGGGAGGTTTCTTAAGGATAATTTTATTAAAAGTTTACGTTTGAAGTGATGTCATCCTTTTCATTCTCTGGATTCAATTGCCTTTCTGAAGCTTTGTCTAGTTATTCTGATGTGCGGCAAAAATATTACATCAAAGGTGAATGTTTGAATCCTGGCTGAAAATAAAAAAGAGGGTAGTGGGACATGGAGAGGTGGGGGGAGAACCCCCAAATGGCTAGAAGTTCTTAAAAGTAAAATATAAAAGAAAATAATAATTTCTGTCCCCTGACATATAGTTCAAAAAGTAGCCAAGAGTTTGAATCTGGCATGTCACATTGCATACAAATGAAGAAACTGTCACCATCAGTTCCCTTTGAAACCTTTTGATCTGATCTTCTGTAGTAAAGGGCATGTGACTTGATCAGGGCTCTTTCCCTGTGTTACATAGTCAGAGACCCGATCAGTTGAAATATCTATGACAGATTTATCCACTTAACTGATAGTATCCTTACTTCTTTCTTTCTCTCCAATGTTCTTTCCTGTTGTGGGTAGTTTTGCCAGGTGGTATGCTTCATTCATCCTTCTCCATCCAGGAAAAAAAAATTCCAACTTTAGCAATTCCTGGCTAATGCTGCATGTTATGTGATAGGCTATAATTGCTTTCTTCTGTTTGCCAAATGGATTTGTTTTTTTTCTCAGAAGAACAGGAAAGGGGAAATAAAATACTTCATGAAGACACTTTGCATTGAACTCAGTTTTATTCCAAAGGCACACGGGAGATATGTTTGGATAATTTAATTAAAGACTGTTGTTTCTGAGTACTTTTAAATGGATGACTGGAATATGTATGTACGGTCAGTAGTATAGGGGGAATAGTGGAAAATAAAAACTTTTACAGACCTCTAATACCCTTAAAAAGAACAATTTCTGTGAAGTGTTGATAGTGTTTTTATAAGTTGTATTAGTTTATGAAATTTAGTTGCTATTTTGGTCCAGAACCGCTGCAGTCAAGGAAGCTTTTCTTGAAAGGCTGCATTTTGCTACTGTGGCAATTGATAGCAAAACTAGCAAGGACTCTTTTTCCTGTGAGACTGTGCTATGAGGGAATGGAAGAAGGAATGAGGAAGAAACTAGGTTCTTCTGTTTTGTTCTTCAGAACAAAACATCCTTCAGCCCATGTGTTGTCACTGCTAGCCTTGCCAAGGAGCTGCTGGCTGGGGATGGCCTTGCTGAGCTGAGTGTTAAAATGGGTGAAAATTAACAGTCAGTATTTGCACAGGACAAACGCTGGAATAGGTCGTCTCTTCCAGCCTTCTACTGACTAACCCATGAGTATGTCATATAGTGAAGAGTTCTTTAAGAGAGAATCAAAATTGAGAACTCTGAGGTTACCGATCTGGCTGCTGGCCTGAGCAGGCTCTGCTCCCTCTGGTACAGATCAGGTATACTTCTACGTATATGGGCAGCATGTGTCTACTGATGATGGAGGCCAGGAAAAGGCCTGGAGCTGGTTTGTCTAGGAGCTGAGGCTGGCTGGACTGGCATAGTATGTTGTTTGCAATGCCTTCTGCTGAAAGCCCTTTTACAGACAGAAGTACTACCTTCATCTTCGCTGATGCACGTCACATGTCTTAACTACCAACGTGGGTGAAAACTCAGTTTTCCTAATGTTTCTTAAGAGTATATATTCAATGTAGTGTCCTCTGTATGGGAGAGATATGGACCTGTTAGAGTATATCCAAGAGAGGGCCACAGTATTGATCTGAGGAATGGAATACCTCTCCTGCAAGGATGGGCTGAGAGAGCTGGGAATGTTAATCCTGGAGAATAACAGGGTGTGGTGACATGCTACCTCTATGTGGCTGAGAGATGCTTGCAGGCCTCATCAAACTAGAGATGGGAGCATGTCTGCAGGTAGCTGGCCAACAAGAAGGCCTACTGGAAGAAAGACACAGGTGTGGCTGAAGATTGGTATACCATTGCAAGTTCCCTTCCAGTGGGAGAAGGGCAGGGGACTTAATGTCCTCACTCATTCTCTACTGAAGAATAAGCATGCAGGGGAAAAAGATGCTTAACACTCAGTGTGAGAGATTAGCAGAGCCAGAAAACTACCCATTTGCTTTCAGGGCTTCCTCTGCGATCAGCATAATTTCCTCAGGAGGTGAGGATTTTGCTGTAGAATGGAAGGCTGTGGAATGGCATGTTTACAAAGTAAAAAATAATTGTATTTATGGACTGGGAGTTTGAGACCTTTTTGGCCCTGATCACCTGTATCTGCCTGCTTTGTATACAGGGGGCAAGTTATTGGATAGCTTAAAATGTTGGGTGTTTTAGTAAAATAATAATAATAACAATTTAAAGATTTTCCCAGCTGTTAAAGGATGCAATTTTTCTTTCATAGGCCATTATGTATGCAAGACCAATTGGTAAACTGCAATATACTGTTCTGTAATTATTCTCCCCTGTAGCTTTAATGAGGAGATCTGTGCCCAGTTTGATGGGAGAATATTCTCTGCCGACAGCTACACTGAAAATCAAGACAGGTGTAATCTGCTTACTGTAGTCTGTGAATCCTCACCATGTGGCTGTTATCTCTAGTGCATGTTTATAGAAAGATGCTTGTAAAAGGATTTAATTTAATGAAATAATGGTAACTGACACCATGAAAATGAAGGAGCTCAAATATTACGATGAGGAGAGTCACAAATACTGGAGTAGATAATATTAAAAAAAGTAATGTTATGTCTTTTAGTTAATGCCATATGAAAGGAAAATACAAATTAAGCTGTGCTATGTACTAAAAGAAAATGCATTCTTTATTACTAACCTAGTCTTAGGACACACTTCAGAGAAAATGTATTATTTTGGAGGTATGTATCCAGTCTCCTGGTTGCCTGGGCTGAGACACCTTTCTTGTGTGGCTCTACATTGGTGTTTTTCTATGGTTGTAATCTTAAGAGCAGAATGCCTTTAAAAAGCAGATACACTGCTGTGCCGTAGCCAGAAACTGTGTGATAAAAGGGTTGACTGAGACTTTTCTTAGGAACCCACAGGACTTGTGACGGGGAGGCTTCTTTGGGGCACCTGTATGGTTGTGTCGCTATTTCTTTATCTGTACAGTGATGGTAGCTGAACTGTTTTTAGAGAAGCATCCAATAACTTACTCTTGTAAAACCTATTGACCAAAAGCAGTGCCTTCTTGCTAGTAGTAGCTGCACAGTATTGCTCTTTTGGAAAGACTTAATTTAGTCAGGTATTTGTATCGTATTTTTTTTTTAGGGGTGGGGTTATGGATGTGATTTTTATCAATTATCAGTCATTTTTAAGCATCTAATACTGACATACATCTAACACATTGGAGAGTTTAATATATGAAAGACTACTTACCATGTTTTTTCTTAGTGGTCCGTTTTTAAGTGCGGGGGGAAATGATGCAGTGCCAGCACTTCAGTATTGTGTTCCTGATCTTGTGCAACTTCTGTCCTTGAACATAATGTGTGAATGCACCAAAGATGGCACAAAATTGCTAGCAAGAGCAATACTAAGTGTTCTGCTTCTCAGCAAATTAATTGAAAGCATACAGAATTTGAACATCACGTGATGCTTCTGTACTTTCATGTTAAACTTTCTTTAGTGTTAAGGTAGATGCATCTCATACTTTCACTGTACTGAGGAAAGTGAAAGAGTGGAATCTAACATAGTATGTTACTGCATCAGGCAAAACATTAAAAAAATATGGAAAAGCACTTATGCTGGGGAAAGATGGGAGTTGAGCATTGCTGTTAATTATTCTTATTATGCTGATCTCACTCCGATTTTTTTGAGTCTGGTGACTGCACTGACAAAGGAGCAGCCTTGATTTTTGCACATATGTTATGTTCCTTGTAAAACTGGGCTCACAGATTGCTCTCAAGCTTTTACTGTTCCTGTAGAATGTTTCCATAGTTCCAGCAGTTTGATCACAAATGCAGCATCTCTCCTAATGCTGTGCAGGTTGATAAAACAGTTGCCGAGCTGGAGTCCCTAAAGAAATTATTAATTATCTGGTTAATGTGCATCAGGCTGTGGGAGTGTGAGATTAATCACCAGTGCTGGGATGAGTTGCTGAAGTGGATTTTGGTTTTTCGTCTCCTGTCACTCGGTAATGGCTTTTCCTTCCTTCACCATCAGGTGAACAGGTGCGGAGATGCTGTATTTTCATTTTCCTGTAGTCAGGAACAGCCGGTGACCAGGAGATGCCTTTTTCTCAGTCCTGCTGCATGAGCAGTTTACAACATGGAATGCTCCCTGCTTTGGATGTTCCAGCTGCAGGAGATGCTCCTACGGCACAGGACTGACCTGAGCCTTCCCAGAGAAACACTCAAACCCCTGAGCTTGGGGAGGAGCCCCAGGGCTGATTCCTCTCTATTCCCCAGGTCTCCAAGGAGCTGAATTATATTTGGGTGTGGAATTACGACTTGACTCCTATTTCAAGCATATTTATAGTACTTTGTATTTCTCAGTGAGCAAACATTCAGCATGCCTCCTTTGTTTAATGTAACAAAAGGAAAATGTGCTTCTGTGAGGTAGCTTCTGTGCCTGCCCCACAAACAAGTGCAAGAGAAGGTTCTAATGCAGTGGTTACTGTTATCAAAGATGTTATGTTGTGTAGATATTCAGCTGTGTTTGAACAAGTTGGGCGTTTCCAGTGGTGGTGGACCAACGATAGCACTCATGCAGTGTCGCAGCCCTGTTTCTGTCTTGTTGGCTGTTACTAAACTTGTGTAGCAAAGCTCTGAGATTCCTCCAGAGGTCCTTACTGGATAGCATGTGCTTCCACAGCTCAGTGAACTAATGGAAAACTGAAGAGGACTTTAAATCTTACGGTTATGATGCTATGTGGACTCTTTGAACAGCAAGTTATGACGTTATTGTGGCATCAGGACCACTGTCTGGAAACTGCTCCTGGTTTAGTGAGAATGAGTGAGGAGAGGCATTGCCTAAGGTCAGGGGAGCATCTCCTAATTAAGAAAGTAAGAATCTGTGAACAACAGTACAACAGTCATTGCAGTAATGTGTGCTGAGGGATAGAAGCAGAGACAGAATCCTTCTCTATTTATTAAAGAGATCCCCAGATCTGTCTCATCCCCAGACTACTCCTGATGTGAAATTATCTGGGTTACTTCATCAGATCCAGCGTAAGTGTTGCTTACTCTTCATCAGCTTATTTATGGCTTCCTATTCCTATTTGTCAGGCCTAGTGTATTCTCTCTATGGTAAACTGAAAATTTTTGACTCCCTTGCCACTTCAAACAGGAAGAGCTGCTCTTACATTTGAGGTTGTCTGAAACTACTCAGTCATTGAGTTCTTCTACGATTCTGAATCCCTCCACAGCTGAAGGAGATACCTTGGGAGAATAAGGGTGTGAAGTAGTGGGAGAACTTGCCTTTCCCACCAGCTGTGTGTTCCAGGCTGCAAGCCCTGATCAGCTTCACAGTGTCATAAACATCCATTTGTCTGGCAGCTATGGTACGACTTCACATTAAATGTGAACCCATTTGTGTTTAAAAACCCCTTGCAAGCCAGTCAGCATGGCAGCAGTAGGGCTCTAAATGTTAAAGTCTTAAGGGCTTCAGGTTGAGCATTTGCATCAGTTGTTTGGGTTTCTGCTCCTTGTAGAGCTTCCTGAGCTCAGCGTGATAAGTAAAATGACGTTTACTTTAAGCTAAGCAGATCCCAGCACTTGAAGAGATAATGAGGAAAATGGGACCTCCAGGAGACAAGAAGTATTTGTCTTCACTGGGAGGCAGGTCACTGTTTCTGTATGACTTTGTTAGCACCATGCATGTGTCTAACTATTTGGTGTGAACACAGGTGCACATCCATGGTGTGGTGCATAGAAGTGGTGTGAGAGGAGTGTGTATGTGAAACTTGATGAATGTATGAGCCATTGGGAAATTAAGTCAGTGGTCTCCCTGCTGTACCTGTTGATTTCTGATGCTTAAAAATAAGTGAAATTGTAGTTTTTCAGATGAGTAAGTTGTGCAAATCCATGCCTAATTTACATGTACAATCACCTTGTCTGCTTGTACAAATCAGGTAATTGTGCATGCAAATAGCTAATTAGCTGATCTCCTGATACACTCTCAGAATCTGTAAGTGTACACTAGCTGTGTAGTTATCATGTACCTGTGAACAAGTTGTATAAAAAAATCTTTGCCCTGATAACTGTTAGCAGATGCGGAGAGTTGCTTATATTTTTATGTCAACTTTTTGCACTGGGGTGTAGTGACTGGTGGTCACAACTGTTAATGTGGATCAGAACTGGGTGGGGATCTGAGGACACTTGGAATTACCAGAGGACTTTCTCTTCAAAGTTGCAGGCTAGCATTCCTGCTGCAGCACACTGCTGGTGCTGGGACCTGAGGTAAGCTGGTCTGTCCTGTGGCACGAGGCTGCAGGGTGCTCATCTTAAAGGAGCTGTTCCATCTGAGTATAGGGTCATGATAGTTCTGCCCTAGAACTTCAAACTTTGTGAAGAGTGCTTGTACATGCTGCTTTGTTCCCCTTTCACAATGTACAAAGTATTTAGGATCTTAAAACCTTTTGCCTCCTTCTGACTTGACAGAAAGAATTTATTGGAAAAAGATCTAAAGGGTGCGTTTTCTGATTTTATTTAGTAGTCCAACTTGGCGATCTCTTCCTTAGCTTTTCAATACTAAGCAAAAATAACCAAACAGTTAAAATGTGCAGATTGTTAAAGTTCTGGAACCACATGAAATGATGCTGAAATAGGGAAGATTCCTAGGAATTTCAGGATCATCTTTCTCCCATCTTTATGGAGTGTATTTCTATTATTTTTATAGCTGTTATATGGTGTGAAGGGAGGGGAATAATTCACTGTAGCAGAGACTTATGCTTTCAAAGCATACCCATTTGTTGGAACTGTTTGGAATTTGCCATTATATTTTTAACATCTGCATTTGTGACTTCAAGCTGACTGCACAAACTGAACTAGAGAGTCTTGTGGATGCAGGTATATTTTGAGCTCACTTCAAGAAAAACACAATTTTTCCAGTTATACACAACTTAAGCTCCTTATTCTATCATATTTGAGGCTTACCTAGCATCTAAATTTCCTTTCTTATGAATTTATTTTAAAACAAAGATGATATGTGCCAATACAATGAGACTTTAAGGATTCAAATCCTAAGCACAAAGTCAGAATGCAGGGCTGTGTGATGACATTCAAGTTACTTCAGATATTCATACAGTTAACATTTCTCAGGTATGTTTGTAGTAAGGCAAGATTTTCCTTACTTATTCCATAGTGGAATAGAGGATTCCACAGTGTGTTAAAGAGCAATAAACTAGATGCTGGTTATGTGAAGGCTGGGTTAGAAGAAGGACTACCTTGTTATGCAGTCCACAGCAGTGCTCACATCCTTAAAACAGACCCGTGACAGGAATTAAATGTGTCACAAATCCTGGGATGTGTATCTTGGGGAGAGAAGAAAAAAAAATAAAAAGCACAATGGAATGTTTTATCATCTGCGTGGCCACCATATAAAGATCCAAGGGAACTCCATTTATTACTTGTGTGGAAAATCCTATTTCTGGTAGAGCAGCATCCATCTAGTGGTAGTTGGTTATAGAGTCAGGAGAGAAGAGCATCAGTCCCTGTGGGGACATGAAGTCTCTTGTCTGAAGGTCAAAGCATTTCTAAATGAGTACAGAGGAAGTCCCTCATCACTAGAAGAAAATCTGCTTAAAGGTACACTTATAAGGAGACAAGATGAGGACTAAATTAGGGGAACCTTTTGTACAGCCTGTCTTTAGCGTATATAGTGAGCATAAAGCTCATAGGTCTCCCTCCTTCCTTTGTCAATCCGTGGTGGCAGTGTGGGATGTGGGAATTCAGGAAGCTGACTTAGAGGCTCAGATGTCAGGTTGCATGCTGATACCGAGAGTGCACTTCCAGTCTGTGGCTCGTGCTTATCAGCTTCAGTGTCCGAGCCATGGGAGCTGGCAGGAAAAGCTCATGCTTTGGTGGTGTGTGCACAAGCTTCCCCCACCCCTCCCGTGTGTGTCTGGCAATTTAAAGATGTGAAAATCTTTGAATGACACATTCTGATTAGCAAAAAGCTTGGGCCTATCTGCCCCAAAAGGGAGTTGTGGAGGATGTGTGCTGACTTTATGATTGCCCATGTCAGACTTTCTCCTCTGCTGCCCTGATACTCTTTAAAAGAATGGTGGCAGTTGTCTGTTAAATGCTTAACAAACTGTTAACTGTTTTTGACAGTGCCCATAGGTTCTATGATTTCATAACTGATTATTCTTCAATGAATTTTAAGTCATTAAAAAGCAAAATAGCTGTTACATTATTTTCCAGTGTTGATCAACCAGGTTTTCATGCTGACTTTACTGTAGTCTGTGACCTGGAAATGAAAACTGGTTTGGAAACAAGAAGGAAGTATCAGGGAGAAGCAGCAGTTCTTCAAAGGCTCTCCTGAATGAGACTGGAGGAAGCTGGACAAATGAAGCTTCTGTAGGGACAGCTCAAACCCTACTTCTGCTAGATCAGATAACTGCTTGAAGAATTGTGGCTAAAGGCTACAATGCATCTCTAAGGCGTGACTTGGTTGTTTTCTGATCTGACACTATCTATGGGCTATGAAGTGTCAGATGGAGAGATGAAGAGCCAGTTGTCCATGGTTAAGGGCATACCCATCAAGCACTGAAGCAGTACCCTTGTTCCTAGGTATCTCTTTCAGAAGATTCTAAAACATTATTCTGCCTCCCCACCAATTACTTACAGTCATTAAATAAACAGAAAGTGAGGTGTTAAAGTAAGTGCTAAAATGCTGCAATGCTGAGATGACTTCTTTGCCTTTCGGTGATGAAAGCAGCAGTGCTGGCCAGTGAGAAGTTGACTGCATTTGTCTGTTTGAGTGGTGTTGGAGGAAAAGCTGATGATTGAACTACTCTGGATGTTTACAGGAGAAACCTTTATGAAGAGTTGGTAGCCACAGTTCAAATGAAGATATATACCACCAGTCATTCCTGGTCTGCAGTAACAGGGGTTTTCTCAAGTTTCTTGCTTGAAATCTCTCTTATTGCAGTGTCCATAAAGCATGATCTTCATTACCTCTAGAACATAAGAGACAGATAGTATTCTGTTTTTGTAAAAGATTACCTTCTTTTGGCTTAGTTTGCTTTGGTAGAACCAAGACAATCCATCTGAAATCTGTCAATATCTAGTGCTTTGCAGTCAGTGCATGGTAAGCCTGTGCTCAAGGTGGGATTTTGTGGGGTTTTTTTTGTATGAAATAGTCTGAAGGGGCTATGGGGAGGGACATCCCCACAGTCTTCTCTCATGGATTGGGTGAACATTTGTCTTTGTTCTTACCTTTCTTGTCTCTACCATGGTGGTGCCTCTCCTTACAACAGGCAATTCTGCTGGCATCAAAATAAAGTGCTGCTGCTTGTATTGGTCCCTTCATGTAATGAATGGGAGAAGGAACAAAGCGTGAGTAATGTTTGCTCCCTGATGTGACTGAATTGTGCCTAGTGCTCTCTAAAACTTCTCAACTGAACTGTCTCTGGAGTATAGACCATTACACCTCCAAAAAAACAGACATTGGAGCACAATATGAGAGGATTGTTTTGTCCTGCAGTGCTTTTATTTGCAGAGTTCATCCTGGGAAACTCAAAGCATTGCTAGTTTTAACAGAAACTCAGTACACAGTGACTGACTTCTCCCAGTGAATCAACCATTCATTGTATTGACATTTAAGTTTGAGTTCTTTTGTATATCCCTGGTGCGGGAAGGAAGCTTGCAGATCAGCTGCTGCTGCTGATGAGTCCTACTTGCATTATTAGGGATAACTTGGTTTATCTCCTTTGACACTTTTCTGATATCTCTTGATCATTAAGGTCTGGATTAAGTGGGGAAAAAACATTGCTTGCACAGATGTTATGTAGCTTCTGCCTCAGATCTTTTGTGAGAGAGTTTGGGTGCTTAACATCTTCCAATACAAAAAGAAAAATCAAAGTCTTGGGTACAGCTTCCTACTGTCAGGTGCTGAGATGAGGTTTAGGTGAGCACATGGCAGAAACCCAGATATTTGAAAGTCACATTTCAAGCTGCGTTTAATGTAACTGTAGATAAAACAGGTGGAATAATATTTTGTTCATTGATTTGATGGGGAGGGAGGGGGTGGAAATTGGGGACGTATTTTGTGCATTTACTTAGTGGGCTAAATGACACTATTCTGTGCTGTGTTCTGTAACAGAGTACAGATTTCTGTCCTTAAGGCTGATCAGTGTTTCACAGGAGCAGCAGGTGCTTATGGTGCTCCTGAGCAGCTGAAATGTCGGGGAGGCTTCACTGTAGTAGCAGAAACATGATGGTAATAGTGAAAGACCTGTCCTGGAGGTTGATGTTTCTAACAGTGCAGTACACTCTCACCAAGGCAGACCTCTATTTATGCCAATTTGTTCCTCATCAGCACTTTGAGGATTACAGAAAGTGATCTTCACTTTGTGAAGCTGTTATCATAACCATTTATACAGGGAGAACTAAGTCTTGGGTAACTTGTGGCTTTCTGAAGGTTACCTCATGTGTTGGTAAACAACACATAAATAAGAAGTCTGTCCATCTGTTTTCCATACTGCTACTTTCTTTGTTTTCCCATGCTTTTTTGACTATTTGGGAAGAAATTCATCACTATGCAGCACCTAGCATGGCTTCTGTACACAATGACTGCTTAAATTGCTGAGTGAGATCTGCTGATTCTGTAGAGGGGAGGTAAATTGGTCCAGGACATTAGGGGCTGCTTTACAAAAGACAAATGACTGCATGAGATGTTTCTTCCTAGGAGAAAAAAGAATGTTGGCATAATCAGATCTGCAAACAAATGATGTAAAAATAGCTTCAATAATGAAAAGTTGGTAAACAGAGGTATGGCAGCAATTGGGAGACAAGCTGAACAGATCTAAGGTTAAATGAATTCATTGTCTCAGAGTTTCTCTGGTTTATTTGGTGCTAGGACTCTTCTAGCTGAAGCAGAAGAGTAGCTAATTGTAGAACCAAAAATTCATCTTCCTGTAAACCAAGTGAAACTGCCCAATGCTCCAAATATTCAAAATGTGCGTTGAAAGACTTTGGATGTGTTTCCTTCTGCAGAGTCCCATTCTGTATTCTTCTTGCTGAGTGAGCAACTTGGTTACTGGTACGTGCTTTTTTTTTTTTTCACAGAGGCAGCAAGGGACTGTGAGGCTCTTACAGTGTTCAGGTCACCTTTCTTTCTCAAATGTGGTTTTATTAGCCTAAAGAGAAGATAATGCGGGAATGAAATGTTTGTTTTTTCAACTTTTTTTTCCCCATAATATCCAGAGTGATTTCCAGGGCACCCTCAGTGAGCACCAGAAATGTTTAGTCTAATTTTCTTGCATTTAATTGCTTTGCTGATCAACAGCATTGGGTGTGGAAGATCTACTTCAGGAGTCCTGGTCTCCTTTCCTCATCCTGGAGTTGAAAATTTTCTTGTCTTTTTCAAGTGTTCCTAAACATGGCAACAAGCGTGGCTCTGCAACAGATGCAATTCTTTCTATGTCTCTAGGTAACATTTTAACCTGTGTAATGTTCACAGCACAGCACCGTAAGTAATATTCCAGGAAATACGCTGCCGCTTGTTAAAAAGGATAGGACCCCAGAGATGCCTTTAAATATGCCTGTAAAGTGAGAGGTGCCAAGAGAAAGATAATATGGCTGATTATAGTTATTTACCTTACATTTTCATTCGCCCTTAACTGGGTGTAATTTAGGGGCATGAAATCTCTTATTGGAAGTGTATTTGCATTAAACAGCTCTAAGCAACCATGAAAGTGCAGAAGCTGAAAAATTGACAGACTGGGTTCCTAGAATCCCAAAGTAGCATTTTTGTAATAGGCATACAAACAAATCAAATAAACATGTTTTGCTTCAACGATTTAAAGAATATGGTCTTTGGAGTAATTTGTCTTTTTATTTTTTTCTAAACTATCATTTCTAACCTTTTCATTGCCTATCTCTAGTTTGCAGCTCCTCCTAACAATCTGCAGCAATTTCCAACCCAGCTGTTGTGGTTGCACAGCATTGTGCCTTTGTTTAGATTTCCATGAGCTATCAAATCTGCCTATAAAGGGGATTACCTGGCTGGTGATGTTGTTTTTCAGGTCTGCACTTTTTAGGAAATAATTGCTTCACAGTGGCTTTTAAAAAAATCAAAATAATAATTAAAAACAAAAACTCTGAAAATCCAACTTTGCTGTTGGATGGAGTCCAGTCTTGCAAGGAGGTGCCTTTAAGGATCATAAATTGTAATCATAGAATCATTAAGGTTGGAAGAGACCTCTAAGATCATCTAGCACAACCATTCACCTACCACCACCATTATGCACTAAACCATGTCCTTAATTACCTTTCCTTAAACACCTCCAGAGATGGTTACTCCACCAGCTCCCTGGGCAACCCATTCCTCTGTCTTGCCTCTCTTTCTGAGATGTGCTTCCTAGTATTCAGTCTTTAACCTCCCCTGGTGCAATTTGAGGCCAATCCTTCTTAGGCCAGCGCTGATATGTGGGAGAAGGATCTTACCCACCTCACAAACTGCCTTCTTTCAGGGAACTGTAGGGGGAGAGAAGATCTTGAGCTTTCTCCAGTCCAGAGGAAAATCAACTGCACAAGCAGTAGATATCTTTAATCAGCTCATGATTCTGTCGGAGGACTTAATTTTTTTGTGTACTTCTTTTAGAATACAACTGCGTACTATTAAACAGCTACCCACTTCTGCCTTTTCTGCTTCTACCACGTAATAGCTGGTCATATATTTCATATTCTTCTTCTCTCCCACAAGGCAGTATGTTTAGCTGAAGTTTTGTGAGAAGCTGTGATCTTTATGTGAATTGAATTGTTAATATGAAAAAGCATTAATGGTATTTATTTTGGTGGATTGTGGAATGACTGAAGGAGAGAAGCTGGTAAAACTTGTTTCCTATATATAACGTAGAGCCCATAAGAAACTTCATTCATGCTAAGGAATGCAAATATGTCTGTCTGAATCTGTTACTGTGTATGATTCCCATATTGTGCTGTGTTGAATGTCTTCTAACAATATTATTGAAAAATATATCCAGTATTCATATTTGAATGTTTCTTATGTTGTGGGTGTTAGGTGGAAGCCAGCATCTGCCTTGCTCTGTTCAGTGTGAAAGATTTATTTACTTGAGCGTCTTCAGTTTTGGTTCTCGTTTTGCAAACAGTACACTTTAATTAAGGCTTGTCACTTGAGATCTAATGAATACGTTTACTGTAATGTCTCCATCTTCAGGAGCTGAATTTGACTTAGGAATCCTCTCTGTTGTAGAGGAGCTGATAATGAGTTTGAAGGTTGTTTTTCTTTTGGTTGTTTTTCTTTTTTTCCTTGGGAAAAGGCTATTCTCTGGCTTGTGCTGCTCTCACTGGCTACAGAGCAGTGGAGATCACCTGAAGGATCACACTGTATTACTTTGCACAGTGTGCAGACAAAAACAACAGATAAGAAACACCTTAAAGGCTTGTCTATATGTTTAGTTCAGGATATATCTGCATGGTATTGTCTCTTACTTTTTATACTTCTGATGCAGTTTCAGAGGTGGCTTATTGATTATACTGGAAAGATTAAGAAACTCTTTTCCCTAAATTAAGTTTGTCAGTTTCTGAAAGACCTTTAACCAACTATGAACCATCTAACACAGTTGTTTTTTTTGTTAACCCTTCCTATAAAAGCATATGCATCTTTCACCTGTGCATACAAAGTGGAAGGAGTGCCATGCAGCTCTCCCAAGGGCACAGCTTGCATCTCCAAATCTTGTTACCACTGGTGTTAGAGCTGCTTCTAATGGCAAGTCAAAATCCAAACTAATCTTACTGTTGTATGAATATAATTTGGTACCTCCTTGCTAGAAAACATTAGAAAATTTATTTTTCTGGGAAGTTATCAAAGTCTCAAACTTCAGAGTTGCATTATTTTATACCAAACACAACTTTTGAACTAGTTTAAATCAATATTGCATCACAGTGCTATTGTCTGATGCAGTGTTGCAGTGCAAAGGTTTTGGATCTTATGCATCTTCTGCAGCTTTTCCTCCTTCTATCTTCTCTGTCTTTGTTAGAAAATACTAGGGTTTGCATGGAGGATGTCCCAACAATGAGAAGGGACAAAAGAGAGGCTCTGGGGGGTTCCATCTACCACCGAACCTCCTGATAGGGAAGGGATCAAGGTGTTTACCCCAGATCACAGGTAGCATGTGCCCATTGCAAGGTTTGTGCCTCCCTTTGCTTGAGGTGGTGGTGCACCATGTCCTGGAGCATTTCAGCAGAAAGACACTGGAATGAGCAGTGTGCAGGACCCTGAATGGGTCATCTGTGGAATGGTAGGTGATGGCAAGGGACAAACAAATGCCAATGATAGCTGTAAGCATCCTTGACCTGCCTTAATTTTTCCTAATGTGACCTATTGTTGCCAGGGGAAGATGTAGACAAATGCAATAATTAACACACAAAGAAGTCAGAGCTATAGCAAGGCTCTAAAAGGAAATGCATTTTAGTTATTTTGTTGTTTAATTAATAGGGATTTTGTTGTCAGGCTAAAACAGACTAAAAATAAACAGCTGTATAGTACTTCATTAAGCTGCCTGCTTGGAGTGATTTTCCCATTGATTAGTCTCAGGGCTAATGCTGGTTCATTCCTCATTTCATTGCTAATTAACATCAGCTCTGCTCCTGACCACTTGACCGCACTCTCTCTGTGAACATGTGCTGGTTTGGCAAGTAATAACATCTCCCTCCTTAAAGGCAAAATTAAGGCGGAAAATAACCATCAAGCATAGATCTTTGGCTGCTCCTACTGTAAGGAGAGCAAGCTAAAATCTATGGGCCTGCATGAAGGGTAATAAACATAGTTTACAGAGCACGGGAGTTTGATCGAGGAACTATGTAAATACAGATGATGAGCTCAAGCTGCTGTGTGAGCTGACAGGCTCAGCTCATCTCACAGCAGCTGAGTTGATTCAGGCTCTTCTGGGATGCCAGCAGTGTGGATTGCCTGACCCAGGAGCTCTCAGCCACCAGCCTTCAGGGGAAGGGCTGCTTTGAATGGGCGATTCTTGCTTCTCTGGGTTCCTGCAGTGCTCTTGCAGTCTGAATAACTGCGTTGGCAGAGGGTGCAGCAGGAAGCAGAATGCCGTAGTTATAGCTCTGTCGGGCTGCTTCCATGCAAGGGGAATATAGATGAAAATAGAGGGATGAAATACTCAAATTGGCATGGCTGCACTCTGAGAAAATCTCTATCAACTTTAATGAAATTAGCAGCCTCTATTCTGGGTGAAAAGGTCAATTTTTCCATAAAGCCCAAGTAAACCAGCATTTTGGAAAACATCTACTAAACTTGGCACGGAATAAATAACATTATCCCAAAGTCTTGGTTCAATTCCAGATCATAGCATTTTCTTTTAATTGAATTGGGTATTGCATTTCATTTTCAGAAAGTCTTTTTTTTTTATTCCTACATTTTGAAGCATTCATATCTCAGAACTAATCAGAAATTCATCCTTATACAAATCTATCAATCAGGAGCAGTCACTGGAGAGAGAGCTTGCCTGAGTGATAATCCTTTTTTTACCTTCTTTTGAGAAGAATCCTAATTCGTATGTTCATCAATTATATATTTTATATATTTCCACCATTAATTTAATGGATTTAGGGCTCAGCCTTACAAATACTTCTACACGAGTGACTTTCTCACAAGCAGTTTGCTCATATGAGTGAAGTTAGCCATGTGAAATATTTGTAGGATAAAGTTTTACGGTTTCTGTGTGTATCCAAACACAAAGCCTTTGCTTTCCTAAGTCCTCTTCTTTTATCTTTAGTAAAAACAAAAACAAAATAACAAAACCATCTGCTAATAAATTATTTGAGTAACTGTTTTGTGATAAGAAAGATAGAGAAGCCATAAATAACCAGTTTGGATTGGAAGACTCCCAGTTCAGTGTTGCCTATGTGGTGGTATTATGTGACTTCCTTGGATGGTTCTGGAATTGGCCTCAAGGCAGAGACAGAACTATAGAAAATCCTATGCTATTGTCAACTGACTGTAGAAAAGACTAAAACTGTGTTGTACTGCTGGCTTGATGCAGTTGGAGAATGGAAGTGGAGTTTAACTGCTTGTTCTGAGGATGCATCCAGCATCTCATCTCTGTAAAAAAAGACATCTATGACAGTTTCAACTTACGATATTCCCATTTCTAGCCCCGATCAGAAGCAAAATGAAACAGCTAATATGTGTTTACATTAATAAGAAAATATTTCCTTGGATTATTTTATTTCTTTAGAACTGTAAGGAGTTCTGCATGGTGCAGTGTTTTGGTCCTGCTTCTGTGTTTGGTAGATTGGCATGTGCTCTGTCACTTGTATTCAGTTATTTATGCCTCATCCTTCAGAAGATGAAGGAAGAAGCTAAGAGCTCTGAAAACACTTATGAGAGTGACATTTTAAATAAGAGGTTATGGGAAGTTGACTTGAGTGATGGAGAGTTTGAACTTCAAGAGAGGGAGTACTTTTATACTGATGCCCATCCTGGCCTTGTTACTGTCTCTCCTTAGATCGGATTCCTTCAGCAGTCAGAGCTGAACATTACCATGAGAGCTTCAGTCTCGTGGATCCTATAAGTTGATATATCATATTAAACAAGCCCCAGTATCTTCTTGGTCTGATTAGAATTTAGTGTTTTTACAAACCTCTGGATGGACACCCAAAGGAGGATAATACATTATTACAAGTTAGCAGCATAATAAACGTTGCTTTTTCCTTAGGAATGTATTTCCTTTAGAGGTCCTGTAGAAAAATAAGTTTCATTAGTTGAGCGTTGAGCAGATATACAGCAACAGGATTGATTGTAATAAGCCTCTCCTTTTTACCGAAATCCATTACTTTCTGAGCTATTAAGTGATGAAAGGGATTAGGAGAATAAAAAAAAATCTTAAGCGGGACTGTATTCGTAAATCTAATAAAGTTGATAACAGTAGAGCATTTTGTGGAATTTGCATGTGAATTTATAACATCCTAATCCGTCAGTAGGCAGTGTTGTGCTGCAGAGGAAAGGGGCTGCACCATGAATACAGGATAAAAATGCAAGAGCGGGATTTCTGGCCAAGAAGCTTTTTTCCTTTTTTTTTCTCCTTCCCCCATATGGATATCCATATGTTTTATCACGGATTCCATACTTTTGGTGCCAGGATCCATATGTTTAACTTTTGCTCAAATAAAAGACTAAAATCATTCTTCATTATCACTTTTTTCCTAGCTGGTGTTATTGTAGACATAACCAAATGCGAAGTTAAATGTTCGAAGCATACTGACATAGGATGCAGTTGGCTCTCATGAGAGGTATTTAAAACCAGTACCTGGGGAGTTCAAGGGCTGGATAGTCTTCTGAGTATAATGCCCGTTGACAGTGCTTGAGCAATGCATGGGGTGCCATCATCTGATTGCAAAGCCCTGGTGAGGTTTTTTTCTTGTAAAAGAAGAGCTCCTTCGGGTGCAAGGATGAGTCTTGCCTTAGTTTTATTTATTTCTTGACCTGTACTCTGATTCTGCTTAGCTGTGTATGATGCAGGCAGATGACGTGGTGGAGCTTCACTTCACCTCTGCCTTTTCTCTTTGCCCAGTACCTGCAGTTGGTAGAACAGCAGCAGAATTTAGAATTGCTGATAGGGAGAATTTGGGGTTGGCTGTAAGGATGGCACATCACCATCTCCTTGACATGACCCAGTCTGCTCTTTGCCAAGCAGATATCGCTCACTGAGCATTGTGCCTCATAAAGTTTCAATTTTCCCTTTTTTTTCCTTCCCTTTTAATGGAAACATTTGATAGAATACTTGTGAAAATGTAAAGCATAGTTCAGTGTCCCTGGTTAACCCTTGGGATAGGTACCATGTAACCATCAATAATAAAATCTATGCATTGGTTCTCTATTCAGATCCTATCTTCATTTGGATTTGTAGTCTGTAACTCTTTTTCTGGAGCAATGTGACTGTGGTGTGTGCATTTACTGCAGCTTGGAGCTTGCCTCCAGTCAGGCTCTATCTTTTGGCTAAGGCACTTATAATTTGTGGAACGGCTAAGCTATTTTGAAACGGAGAAAATTAAGATAGTTATAACTACAAGTGTTATGGTATGCCATTTCAAAATAAACACAAATATGAATATTTTATTCAGTTCTTGCCTCTTGCCCATGGAATGCAGCCCCCTAGTAGCTTTGAAATTGTGCTTTATCCTCGGCATATCTGGTAATAGAAGCTTTTGTGGAAGGTTAATAATGCGTCTCTGATGTACTGTGGTTATTTTTCACATAGAAAGAAAAAGCAGCTATCTTCTCTGAATAAACCAAGCACGGGCATCTTGACCAGAGAGGAGGCAATGCATGCCAGAGGAACTCCACAGAAATACCCACATCTTGACTCAAACTTATTTTCAAGCTAACCCTACTTGCATCAGAGACAAAACCAACACTTCCAATGATACCATTCAAAACAGATGTGGTTCCTGATATTATCTGTACAGAAGCTGTAGAGAAACTTAACCTTTCTTTTGAGATTTATGTGTAAAAGTTAACATCCATTTGTGAATTTGCATTCCAGTGGGAATAACCTACCTTTCTTGGTTGTGCCATTCTTTTCCAGGGCTGTTGCTCTTACCAGGTCAGTGGCAGGCTAGCAGTGAGTTGCCAATTGTGAGCTGCTTCATATGTCTCGATGGATAGTGCAGTGAGACACTGCTCAAAATGGACAGCTCATACAGTGTGCCCTGCATTTGATGACCTTCAGCATGTGGCTGTTGCTGGACATAGTGGTCAGATGTTCAAGTTCAGTCTCCCTGTGCTGTCTGACCCAGTTGTGTCTGAGCCATCTCAGACAGAGGTCTTGGTGTGAGGAGCTGGTATTCTGACCCTCATGTTGGCAAGAAATTGGTGGTCACCTACTCATTATATTCCTAGCAGGTGGGTAGACACCAAATATTAAACACAGCAAAAGCTGATTGTCCAAATAAGTTATAAATGATACCTTTCCTCATTTCAGAAATAATTGCAGTGTGAAAATGTTGTGCTTTTTTCTTTGGTTTTCACCTTCTGCCCTCACCCAGCATTCGAATACCAGATTGAGCTTATTTTAAGATTCCTTGGGGCAGTGGCACTGCATTCCTTCCACTCTTCTATTCCTTACCGCATTACCTCACCACATCAGCACTTGTTCCCCCGCTGATGGCATCCAGTTTCCATTCCATTCACAGTGGCCAAGGATCATATCTCTGATCCACTTAGAAACACAATGATCTCTACCCCTGAGAATGCAAACGCTTTTTCAGTCAAATCTATTGATCCACAGGGCTCTATTTCTGGCTTTCCATTCACTCATTTGATGTTTGGGATGCTGGGTATTCTTTCTGAGGAAAGAGTTAACTTGGTTACTAGGAAATCTGCGAAGAATTCTTCTGCAAAATCCAAAGATAGATATGATCTTTTCTACATGCTTCTGTATGTAGAAATACCTCCCTGAAGGAGCAAAATTAAAAACCCCCAGCCGGTATTGCACCAAGCTGTGTGACAGTGTTGGACTGAGTAAGCTATTGCATTCTTAATCCAAGCTGATTCATTGAGGAAAGTTATGTTCAGCTGAAATAAGCAAACACAGACTGACTTCTGCAAGGGAGGAAGAAAACGGATTGTACCCAGTCTCCAGCCTGAGGGGTTTATAATGTAGAAAGACGAGGCTAACAGGTAATGTCACTGGATGTACAGAATGAAGTGGTTTGCAAAACACACAAAATCAGTGGAAGTGAGTTTGTGAAAGACTAAAACTTTCTTATGGTTGCTGCCCAAACAATGTAAATCACGAGATGATGCAACTTGTTTCATAACGCTTGTCTGGCTGTGGAATCACTGAGCTACATTAGTATGCCTTTTGTACCTCAGCTGTACCGTCTTAGGCTGTGAGGATTCTTTAGTCGCAATTCTTTAGTTGTCAAGGAAAGCAGGTTTGTAGGACTGAATATTCCAACCTGTCCATGTAGGTTGTATATTGAGACAAACTCCTTCAGGAGGCAAACCGAATGTGCTTTGTGTGGTGTGGAAATACTAGAAAGTATATTTAGAGCAGAAGCTGTGGAACAGGATAAATGGCATGAGAATGGAAGGCTGAGAACCAAGGACATTTCCAGAAGAAAAGGAAAACAGGTTCAAGTAAGCTCTGTGATGGCAGACCCCAACTGGAGGAAGAGTGCATGACTTGGAACGACTCATGACCCTGATTGGATAAGCAGCTGTACGTATGGTTAAGGACTGCTTTGGAGAGTATTTTTGTTGACATGTGAAGACAGGTAGGAAAGTTACAAGAGAGAACTTGTGAAAGTATATAAGGGATGGTAAAACCTGTAATAAAGGATTTGGATCATCAGTGTCTGAGTCTGTGCCTCAGATGCTGCAGTGTGGTCCATAGGAAGTGTTCATCTGTCGTCACTGATAGGACAGACTATAGAGTAAGTACACCTATGTGCCTAACTTTGACATCGTTGGTGTTCAGAGACATTCTCCATTGCTCCACAATGAGATTTTGTTTCATAAAATATGGGGTTTTAAGAATTTTTGGATATTGTTCAATCAACATTGACCTTGAACTCATGTTTCAAAAAATCCAGTCACAACGATGTTGAGGGAGCTGTGCCTGAGTTGATTTAATTATCCAGGCCTTAGGCAATTTTGAAAATATTGCCTGTAGTTCATGTCTTCTGGGTTCCAGCCGAGTGTCCTGTTTTTCCCTATTTGTACATGTCAAATGAAACCACTGTTTCCTGTGCATTTCTCATATAGATGTTTGATAAGTACTTGGTATGAGAGAAGATTTCTTTATTACTCAGCACTAAGGCTGCCAAGAGGTAGAGTAACTAACCCACTTTGGTCTTGATTTGTGTCAAAGCAGGTGACACAAAGGTATTGCCCATGCCTTATGGTATGGTGTTCACTCTGATAGTGAATGTGGCATAAGTAAGACAAATGGGAGGTAATGGGAAAAGTCCTGTGTGAAATAATTTGGGGGGCTGACTGTACACAATAATAGTATTTTAGTATGAGCAATGCTCCAAAAAGTAGTACCTTCATTTTATGATGTTGACTCATGATGTCAGAGGGGAATGTCTGTGGTATGGCAAGGATGTTGAACTTTCTCACCAGCGTTGTACTGAGCATTGTTGCTGTGAGACAGGTGGCAGCAGAGGGTCATTCTGACAAAGTGGTGTGTGACAACATTCTGACAACATGGGAGTGAGTATGAAGAAAAGTGGTGTCATTGAATTTCTCCATGTGGAAATAAATGCACCTATTGACATTCATCAACATTTGCTGAACATTTATGGAGACCAAACAGCGGATGTGAGCTCAGTGAGATGGTGGGTGGTGTGTTTCAGCGGTTGTGACAGTGATATGAAAGATAAGCCATCTCCCTGATGGCCTGCACAGCTGTTACACCACAAAAGCAGTGTTTCGTAGCTGAGAATTTGCTTTATTTAATAGCATTATTGTGCTTTTTGTATTTATTGTAGTTTCCATGGAAATAAATAGGAGGCATTACCTATGTATAGCTATGAAGAATATTATGTGAGAAAGATTGACTTCTTAAGGACCACTAAATTTTTTGTAGTACAGGAATTTACTCTGAAGCTAAGCAGATATTAGCTCCTGATGCATGGTATTAGTTTGCAGTCTGATGTGATTTTCCTTACTTCATTCTCTCCATTAATAATAGTGACATAAGCTTTTTTTCCTTCCACTTCTTTTGTGATCTTTGTCTGCAAAAACAGGTAGCAAGAATACATGGTGCATTTTGTATTTTTCCTATGTGGATACATTATTTATCTGTTAGCACTTGCAAATTTGAACTAAAGGGAGAGGCAGAAAATTTCTTTCTCAATTAAGAAATAAAAATAAAAAGCAGGTAGAATAGTGTGTGAACAAATCAAATGCTATGGGATGGACATACAGTATCTCAGAACATTTCCATTGCCTATGCAGTAATAATTCAGTATTCTAAAACATCAGATATGTAATAGCGCATGGATGATCCTTCCCTCTATACGGACATGAAATGGGCTTGTACATAAATGGGATGGTTCACACAGTCGAAAGCTTCCCTTCTGTCTGGTAGGTCCAAACTACTGATAATCTCTGATTCCTGTAGACGACAGGGGTATGGGAAAGGCCAGAGTTACCTGCACAGAATTGTGTGGATGGTCCTTGATAAATCTTATCCTCCTGACAAAGTTCTGTATCTTAGCTACAGCAAGTAACATAGAGTGAAAATTGTTGGCGTAAAATAAGGAAGACTAATTACTTAGATGATTTTATCTCTTCTGTTTTTCACTCTTTGCTCCTGATGCATCATTCACTAATGCCTTTCCATGTGGAAAAGAAAAGAATCAAACTCTTCCTGCCTCCCTCCCTTATCTGCATGTGCACTCAAGTGCCTGTAGGTCTTGCTAAAAGAAAGTGTCTTTTCCAGCCAGTTAACACGTGTTTGTGTTGTTTGGAGCAGCGGCTTAACATGACTTCATTTTCTTAAGCCTTCCCCTTCCCAACCCTCCCTCTCCTAGTTCCAAACAACTTTGGAAGGCAAAAAAGCTACTGTTCTATAGGCTTGTAGCTACTGTGTTGTTTTTTTCTTTTTTTCTGCTAGCTACTTGACATTGTTTTACAGCTGGACTCTGTGGATATTTCCAAAAAGCTCAGCTAATTCTCTTGTCCTCTTTTATCAAGGAAATTCTTGAGAAGCCACAATAAAGCAGCTGTAACCCTGGTGATGCTTACAACTGCAGCCAAAAATAGAAATCTGTGCTTCGTGCATTTTCTTAATGAGGGTATGGGTTTTTTTTCAGTGTGGTCCTTGACACCTAGCCAAGTTAGGGCTGGCTCTAAATGTTTTGTACAAGCTTTATAAATAGCCCTAGATAGATGGGCACTGCTTTTTCCCAGCGGTGTGCCCTCTCCTGGCTTGGCTTTCCAGGGCTGCTCAGGGCAACTGTCCTCTTGGGACAGGATGGAGCATTTGCAATGAGCCTCTCAGACTGCAGCAGCCAAGAGTGCCAAGAGCTTTGCAGGAGGTGAAAGTTGCCTTAGGTTCCTCTTGGCTTGTCAAAGGAGTCTCAGCATCTCACAGGATTAGACCCATAAGCTTTTGATATTAATAACTGTCCTCATGTTCATTTTGCTTACGGACAGAATATATTTGGCTTTTGATCATTGGTAGAAGTGGCCCTATAACTGGATTTTTGTGCTCTCACTGTACAAACAGAAAACCATAGTTTATTTGCCAACTCAAATAAGAGCTTACGAATGTAGAGTTTTTTTTTTTTCTTGTGGCATAGAACATGGCCAGTAATGGATATGAAACAGCTCTGTTCTGGGATTTCAGTGTTCCCACAGGCAGGAGAGAGAGAGAGATATGAGGGAAGATGAGCTAAAACTTTAGGAAAGTTCAGTCAACAAACTAAGAAGTGCAGACATACTGATTTATAAAGATACTATAACTTTTAAACATGTACTTTCAATCTGAAGGTCTGCAGTAGGGATTTTAAAATATGACTATTTAATTTTTTAAAATTACATAAATTAAATGAACAGCCTATTAATGGGACGCCATCAGGATCACATGGCCAATTCAGTTCAAGTTATATTATCTTGCTGGCCAGATTTGAATAAGAATTAAGAAATTACTATTCAAAGTAGTATGGGACATTGATCCTCATTCACAATGAAATTCGTCACCATAACTACCTGGAATTCCAATGCTTTTGCCGAGGTGTTCCACTGAATCTTCTTTATGGAGCAACTAGGAGGGGACTGTATTAGTCAGAGGAAAAAAACTGCTAATTAGTTGTTCTGCCTACATGTTAAATGAAGTCTTGTCCTGCAGAGAGCTTGCAGATAAGCACTGAGACATGTCTAATGAATGGTAACCCAGATCCAATAGCGAATTTCCTCCCTTTGGTCCACTGCTTGACTAAAGGTTCACTTTAGGAGCTATTTATCTCTCCTCATGAGAGAAGTATGTCCTTTATTTAGCAGTTGACACTTCATGTTTGATCTTGGCAGATCAGAGCATGTGCATTATGGCTAGCCAAGCTGAGTGATGTGTTTCAAAAATACGTTGTTCTCAGTGATCTGTCTCCTGGAATCTCTATTGAACCGAATTACTAAATCTACTAATTAGGAAAAAAATAATTATTTTCTGCCATTTCAAAAACATTTGGAAACCTAAAAATATCACCTTAGTTTAGTGCTTCATTATTAAGAAAGAGTAAAACAACGAATTGCTGAGAAAGGGGAGGCAACTCAAGTTACTGTTTAGAGAAACAGAGTCAATGTTATTAATCTTAGCTATGTTCAGTTTATTTTATAAATACTAATTTTACCAAGCAACAGCATTTTGACTCGACTATTACTACTGTGCATTTCAAGTCTAACTTCCGTGATAATTAAAATGTGAATATTGGAATCTTATTCTGCTTTTCCACTATTTTTTTGCTCCAGTTAAACTTCCTTGACTTGATGTTAATTTACACTCTCACAAATGTGAGAATACTAGGCTCAGCATTTCAGCATGTTGAGATCAAAACATTTTAAAACATTTTACTGACAGACAACACTTGAAATGGCAGATGCTAAGTATTTGCATTGTTAAGCGTTTACAAATCATTGTAGTTGTGTGTAAATGTTAAAAGAAACCCTACTAGATTAGTTCTTTTGTGTAGGTATAACTTAAATTTATCATTCTGGATCTTGCAGTACAATGAAAGAATGGCAATGGTCACAAATGTTTGCATTGCTCACCTTTACCTGAGACATATAAATATTTATATAATTTTATATAAATAAATATTTATTTATTTATTTATTTATCTGATGTAACGTGGATATTTTTCCCTTGAAATGACTTGTAAAAATCTGTTATTTTCTATGGAATCTTTTTCCACATTTCCTATAGCTGGGCTTCCTCCCCTAGGATCTTAAATCACTCTCATAGGGTTTCCCCTCATCCTTGCTTATAAATTAGAAGTTCATACCTACTATAAAAGCATGGTATCAGGGAGTAATGTTAGTGTGTCTTGGCACTAACTATTTACCTAAAAAAAGTTAAAAAAAAAATCATGGATTATTATTTTTTTTTTTGGAAGGGACTTTAAGGATTATGTATTTCAACTCCCAGCTGTGGGCAGAGCTGCCCCCCACCAGCTCTGGTTGCCCAGGGCCCCATCCAACCTGGTCTTGAGCACCTCCAGGGATAGGGCATCACAGCTTCTCTGGGAAGCTGTGCCAATGTAACCAGTACACTTCTTAATCTCTAATCTAAATCCAGTCTCCTTTAGCTGAAAATCGTTAGCCCTGGACCTATTGCTATGTGCATTTCTTTTAAAAGAATAAGTCCCATTGCCATATTTCTTGTAGGACCTTTTTAGGTAGCGGAAGGCTGCTGTGAGGTCTTCTCCAGGTTGCATAACACCAACTCTCTCAGCCCCTCTGCATAGGAGAGGTATGCCAGCCCTTTCATCATCCTCATGGCTCTCTTTCAGACTCACTGTAACAGCTCTGTGTCTTGTGCTGGGGGCACTGGGTCTGGATGCAGTACTGCAGGTGAGGCCTCATGAGAGGGGGACAGTCATAAGTTCATAAGGTTGGAAAGGACCTACAAGATCATCTAGTCCAACCATCCTCCTATCACTATCCCTACCCAACTACTAAATCAAATCCCTTAGCACCTCATCTAAACGCTTCTTGAACAGCGCTAGGAATGGTGCCTCAACCACCTCCCTAGGCAGGCCATTCCAGTGCCTGACCACTCTTTCAGAAAAATGTTTCCTCAGGTCTAATCTAAATCTTCCCCGGTGCAACTTGTGGCCATTCCCTCTCGTCCTGTCATTAGTCACCTCCCTTGCTCTGCTGATCAAGTTTCTTTTGATCCAGACCATGGTACAATTGTCCTCCTGGGCTGTAAGTGAACGCTATTGGCTCATGTTGAGCTTCTCATGAACCAGCATCCTCTAGTCTTTCTCCTCAGCAACACTCTCAATCCACTCATCTCCTTGTCTCTACTTTTACTTGATTATGGTATAGAGTTGAGCACTCTACTACCCATGATAGTTATCTATGTTCTTAGGGAATAAAATTAAGCTTTAACCTCTTTTGTAAGTCTCTTCACTACCTGCATCTCACTAGCAATGAAATTGGAAAATACATTCTCATAGCTTTCATAGTCATGGCTAGAGTTAGAGGAGCCTAAAACCTTTGAGCGAAGACTGGGATATCAGGATCTGCTTTCAAATTTTCAGTCCCAGTTGGCCCAGAGATATTTTCAGAGAAGCAGCTAGTGATGCTCCTAACTCTAGACCTTCTGCTTTAGATGCTGTGCTGAAATTGTTCTTGAATAATGCTTTTTGAAATGCAATACTTTCCCTTTTTGAACTATGAACACTTCTTTTCAGAGGGTTATTTTGTACCAGGTTCTGGTTTAACTTTCAAAGCCTGTATCTATGGAAGGTCATAGGCAAGGGTGCCAACGGGGCTATCTTCAGGGAATTCAGAGGGAATTTATACCCTGAAAACAGTTTCCTGATGGAATGTGGACTACAGCAAAAGACTGGTTATTAAAAACATGCACTTGTATAGCAAGAGCTTGAATTTTACTTCATCGGTTGTTGCAGAATTGTTAGATGCCATGCAGGCCGTGTGTTGTCTGTTTTGTGGTGGTTCATGGAGCTGGAAATCCATAACAAAAGTCTTGGGAAGGAAGCAAACCAGCATGCGTGATGTAGAATCTGACTATGAGCTCAGGATATGTGGTTTTTTTCTTTTTTCTTCCAGATAACATTTCCAAAAAAAGAGAAAATGTAAATTTCATCAAGCTGGTCCTCTGACAGCCAGCAGCCTGATGTATACTTCTTAAGGATGTTCAAGTGTTATTGTTCGTATTGCGGTAGCAACTAGAGACTTCTGTCCCTTTGTTCTAAGCAGAATGCAAACATATATCAAAATGACAGTTCTTACTGTACAGTGACTCAGCTGTGACTTGTTTTAAAGCCTTTTCTGAAATTCCTGTAGTTTGCTGCTTGCTCTGTTGTTTCTCCTTTAAAGTTTTTACTTTTCTGTGAATCTTGAATATTCTTGTTCTGTCCTGAAGAGTTCTGTTCATCTAGTTGAGGAAGAGAGCCTGTCCAATAGCGTTTAAAATAGTTTTGTTGCAGCATCAATAAAACTTATTTAACTTTATTAAGAATAAAGCCTACTGAAACTGAGGAGTTAAAAATAACAAAGGCCAGGGGCATACTACTTCAGGCAGGTGTGTGTCTGTGGAGAGTTTATGCAAACTAACCACTTAGAAACTGGCTGACAAGCTTTCTGCTTAGATGTCAGACAGTTTTTATTTTAAATGTTCTTCTTACCTGCCTCTCATTTTATTTTTGCCTGTCTATTGGAAATATTAAATGGACCTGTGTGACACCAGGGTGGGAAATGTGTGCTCCCAAATTCTGAAGCCTGCTGTGGTATCTGGAGCAAGGGAAATATCCAGTGCCAGGAAATGTGAAGGGAATTTTCCTGTGTCAAAAAAAATGAATACCTAAGCAAGATGTTTTTTACTTATTTTGATTTTATTCCTTTGAACACATTTTTGAATGGTTTTGTATGCAAAGCCCCATGTTCATATAACTGCAGTGATCTGATCAAAGTTTCTATTATGACATTCCCCTTTGAAAATGCATTGTAAGTTCCCCCTGTTTTTTTTACTGCCAAGCTCTATTGGACCACACAGCTCCAGAGAAGAGAAAAAATACTTTAACTGAAGTCTTGCTTTGCACTTACATCTCTTCTATTGTTCTGAGTTTTAGTACCAGGGATGCTGAGATCTGCTCAGGAAAGCAGACGAGGTTATGCCTGTCTTCAGTTCTGCTTAGCACATGCTCAAGTATTGCTGGAATTCACAACCCTTTCGTGAAGCAGCATTGGTGTGGAGAGAAGCTGGGATATGAAGGGTCTTGAAACCACCTCCCCATCCAATCTGAGTGGTTGCTGCTTAGCCCTATGTTGCTGAGCAGAGCATGACCAGGCTTCCAGCACATCACTGCTGCTGCCGGAACTGATAGGGATGAAAGTTGCCCACAGTGCAAGGCAGCATGCCTTCCCTTGCTGTGTCCACAATAACGAGTGGTGTAGTGGCAGCTGCCCTTTCTAACAGCTTTATTTTATACTTTTTCCCTCACACAGTGTAAGCTGACTCATCTGTGGTTTTGTAAAACTGGGACAGCCTAGCAGGGGACAGTGCTGTCTGTGAAGCACCTTCACAGGATAATAATATCAGTAATAGTACAACTGCCATGACAATTGCAGGGACAGGTGAATTGCTGTGTGTGTGTGTATACACCGTAAACAGTTCTCTTAAAGAGAGAGGTGGAAAAAACTTTCAGGTTCAGTGCTGGGTTTTGCTGGAGCTGTGGCCAGGCAGTTGCTGAACAGCTGAGCTCCTGCCCACGTGCTCCTGTAAACTCTTCACCTTGGTGTTATTTGGAGAGAAGGAGGACTACAAGAATTGCTTTAAACAAATAAATAGAGCTCGCAAGGATTCTTTCAAGCTCTCCCTGCATAGGCTTTCAGCTAGAAGTAAAATATTGTGGATAACAAAAAGCAACCACTCTTGCCTGAGCAGTGTTTTTCTTCTCCTGCCGTGTCACTCCCTTTGTACCAGGCACCCAAGTGTGGCTCCTCCAATTTCCTCGCTCTCATCTGGTCCAACAGACCTGGCGTTTGTTGACTCTGGGGCATGCTGCAGGGCCAGCTGTTTTCTCTGGCTTTTCCTGATGTCGTATTAGTGGGGTGCAATGGGATAAGGTGAAGCAGTGGCACTGCAGGATTCTGGAGCTCTGTTAGTATAGCTGGGGGAAGCACGGTGACTGCTGCACATAACACGGTCTTGGTTTGCATGTTTGCCTTGAGTTTTATGGGGCAAGAGTTTTGTAGCATTTTTCCTGTGTATTTTAGACTGATCTATAAAGAAAATGAAGTGCAATTTGAAACAATCTTTGTTTCTTCTGATCTGTTGAGGCCTCAGGGGCAAAGAGCAAACAGATGAAGATGGTGTTTGAATACCAGCCTTGTTTAGAAATCTTAGTTCAACAAAGCAATATTTACTTGTTGCTGGTAGGACAGCTGATGTTCAGCAACCCAACCTGCTTAGTGCCCTTCCAAGGGGCACTGGCAGTAAGAAGTAAAAATGCACAAAGTGGGATGAGGTTACCTGGGGAAGATTATAATAGCAAAGCTGACACTTTTTCCCCTTGTTCTTCAGCATTTAGATCTACGGAAATGCTTGATCCTATTTGTGTTTTACTGTCACAGTTAACATGTTACGTAGTCGAATACAGATCAGTCTTAGCCGTCTCATAGCAAACATCATAAGGAGGCAGACTGCTTCAGTAGCAGTGCATTTTAAGCAACTCTTCTATAGGAAATAGGCGCAGTAAGTTACTGACTAGCAGGTTTTCCATCTCCTTAGATGTGTACTTGTGGGGAAAATGGGGCCATAAGTCAGATGGTTTTTTTCCTCTTTAATTTATAGAAGACCGTGAACTGATAAAAGCAGGAGGAACATTTTATTTCTTCTGATATCTGGAAAATGTTATACCTCGTTCCATTTCTTAGTTTTCACTTCTATGCAAACAACACAGAGACAAAAACCAGGACATCTATTTTGTGCAGACATGAGGTTATTTATTTACCCATACACAACTATGTACGTGTGTGTATGTATGTATGCATGAACCCCTATACATGCATGTGCTTTTAGAATGCTCAGCCATTTTATTTTTTCAAACTCCTAGGTTTCAACATTTGACATCCTACTTCAAAAAAAACAAGAGATTAAACAGGACCCATTATTTTGACATCAAATGCAAGCTCTAAACTGTTGCTAGGATACACTATATGGCACCATAATATTGCCTCATTGTGAGGTTATATTGTCTTAAGTGTGGAGAGCAGGCCATATTATAAATTTAAGTAAGTTGATAGAAGAGATAACAATTGTGGCTCTTATGCTAATTAAAAGGAGATGAATGCATATGATGTAATTCCGTCATATACTCTGGTTTTATTTGGACAACAAGCAAAGTACTATCAATAAGCAATTTCATTACAGTCAGTGCAGGTTTTGTCTACTTTCAGTTTCCATCTGCATTAATTTAGAGTAATTCCGTGGGTCTATTATTGATTGACATCAGTGAAACTATGCAAAAATTTGGCTGTGTGTGTCAGATCTCTTTATTTTCACTATTTTTGTTTTGTGATGTTAGTAATTGAAACTGTGAGTTGGCTTTTAATTTCAACGGTATCAATTTAAAGTTGTCAGCTTTCCCTTTATATAGGGCTCAAATGAGCTGCAAACTTGGTATATTGTGAATAGAAAAAAAACGGTTGCCTTAGATTTTCGTTGTAGACTTGGGGGAGTTGTATAATTGCCTCAGATGTCACATCTAAATTGGCTCAGATGCAGTGTCTAAATGAGCCAAAGTCAGTGGATTTGTGTCCATATGAAAAAGAAATGGATGGTTTTATTACTTTTAATTTGGTTCCTGTGTCTCATCAAGACGTAGGGAGCATTTACTGTGCTTTATGCAGATGCGTTTGTCCATATCACCAAGCTGAATGGACATCCCAGCTGTTACCTTAGAAAAGTAACATAATCTAGAGATAAGCATTAGTAATGGCACTGCTCAGGGCCAGACCAGTGCATGCTTGGATGGGCCATCACCTACCAAGCTATGGTAGATTTAACTAGAGCTATGAAAGAGGTTAGAGACTTGACAGAGGAAAGCAACGTGAGCTTTTCTACTCTGGAAGAGGGTGCAGTCAGTGAAGCCTCTGAAGGCTGGGCTACAGTGCTCCTGTAGACAGCTGCTGAAGACAGCTGCCAACAGTGGTGAGCAACACTACCCTAAAGCAGTACAGCTGCTTCCAGTAGGTTTAACAGCCATTGTTCCCACAGCTGCTCAGGTGCACACAGTTTGGGAAATGCTGTAGGCTTTATTCATCATGTTGCCGCAACAAGAACTTTCCGTCTTTGGGAGTTATCAGGCAAAGAACACATGCTCAGTGTTCACATAGTTCCACTCCCTGGTTAATGGCTAAAAAACTATTTCCTACCCAACCCATTGACTTATGAAGACAGCAGTTCTGGACAGCTAGTTTGGACTGGGTAACTATACTTTAGCAGATGGAGTTATGTTTTTCAGGTATTGGTTTCAATGACTTTACAAGCTCATGATGTTACAACACCAATAATAGGTTCTACTTTGTTATTTGATAGCAATTATTTTCGTGTCATTTCAGTTGAACAATGAGACCCTTCAACATCTATGTAATCACGTCTGTGCAAACATCAAGCTAATTTCTGTGGTATTTCTTTTATGATGTTAAAATGTTTGGGTTCTTTTTATTATTATTATTATTATTATTTATTTTGTGCCTATAGAACCAGAGAGTTTCAGTTCCTAGGCTAGCAGGCACTTTAGAAGCCAGATTTCTCTGTCAGATATCCCCTAGTTCTCTGAGTTTGGGACACTGCAATTCTAGAAGTGCAGCCATGAACCTAATCAAAATTAGAGATGGATGTACAACAACAAAAATAGAAAATGGTCTACATATTTTGGCTAAAAAGCCCTTTCCAAGGTCAGAAAGAGAACCAGTAGCAGAGCCAGGAATAGAACCATTATCTCCCAGGCCTTTTTCTTTTTCTTCTGTCCCAGAAGACACTATGCAAGGTACAATATCCATTTGACAAATTGCACAGTTATGTGATGAATTGCATTTATAATGCACATTTTATGGCCTCTTTTGGCCACTTCCTACTAATCCATCTTTCCTGGGGTATGTTCTTAACACTCTGCAGCTCTCAGTGGCTATTAAACAACACAAAAACATTCTTTTCTTCCAAATGTAGAGTTTAACATAACTTCTTTGGTCTGAAACAGAGCCCTGAAAATATTTAGACTTGCTCAAGTGGCAGGTTTAAAGTCCAGTGTCCTTCAGCCCAAGGGGTTAGAAAATAATTTTTCTATGACAAAAGAGACAGGACTTTCCCAGTTTCTTATTAAGAGCATAATTTCCTCCTACCCCTGCACGCTTATAAGATCTGATATTTGTTCATTGCTCAGTGGTTTGGTTCCAAATATCATTTAGACTCTTCATGAGACTTGCTTCCTTCAGTCAAAATGTTACCAATCGCTACTCATACCCAGCCTACAGCGATCAGCAAGTTATCCATGACTTTACCATTGTATAGGTAACGTGGACATACATATACTTGTAGGCTTATTAGTGAATATTTAAGAACATGAAGTAGTTATTTACTATAGTCATAATTTCTTGAGGTTTCTTGCGATGAACACTTATGTTCTGTGGCGTATGCTAAACCAGGGCCCAAGTTGTCAGGACATGCATAGATGTAGGCAGATGAATTACCCGTAATCAGGACAGCTGGAGTTGGATGAAATCCAGCAGGACTTATGGGCCTCACTGAAGTTAGACATGTAAGATCCTGAATAATGACACCTTTAAAGTATATGCTTAAGTGTTACACTGAGCTGAAGCCTCCTCAAAGTTACTGAGGCATCTTCATGAGGACAGGTAGATTTGTGGGGCTGTATGTGTATTGCTACTACATCATGGTCTTAGAAACATCGCTTAAACTCTGTCACCTAGGTTATACACCTGTATAAAAGCATCTGCTTCTCAGTGATCTTGTGAGAATTAATAAATAATGAATTTCTTTAAAAACTTTTAGCTGAAAGCTGTTATGAAGGTACAAAGTAGTACAGTTATCTATGTCTGTAATACTGTGACTCTAAACAAGCATTTGTGATTCTAATGAACAGTTTATTAAAAAGAAGTTCTTATATATGCACTTAATAGTGCAAACATGAAAATATTGCTATAAACCTGTGTCTTGAGCTGCATGACAGAGGAGAGTAGGAAAAAAAAAACACCTTTAGGAGAAGATGCTCTAAATTAACATCTTGAATGTACTTGATCATAAGACTTGTTGAAAATTCTTTTCTCTATCCATTCTTGTTTCTAGAAGATTGGAAGAAATAGCCTACCTGCCTTGGGCACTTTATGCTGTGTTTGAGAAAACATGAACTAGGAAAAAAAATTGTTTTTATTTTTAAATATGATCCTATATGGACAATATTATTGTTACCTTTCTTGAAATGTGTCCAGAATTCAAATCTGGAGGAAATAAATGTGAGAGAATGAAATTGGCCTTAGACAGTTAATAAATTCTGAGCAGAGATGCATAAATCAGTGAGGGTATTTTTCAAACTTTTTTTTTTTCCTCTAAAGGGGTGGGCACAGGCGAGGGAAACGTCTTTGGAGAATTGTTTTCTATCAGTTCAGAAAATAGAGAAAAGAATTCAGCAATACCCAGTGCTGGTTAGCAGATTGTCATTTTTGGGTTTGATGTTCCTGGGTTTAATTGTCTTTCATGTGAACAATGGCAGGAGCTCTCTAGTGTGCCATGCGAGCATGATAAAAGGGGGCTGTTCTTGCATAGCAATGCCTTTTTTTTATTATTAGCGTAAAAAATTAGCAAGCTGGAAGTCGTTAGGAGTTCCATTGGCATTAATTGTAATGCAGCCTGAATTTGTTTGCAGACCAGTGCAGCAAGACAATAGCAGTAGGGAAAAAAAGCAATATTAATAGCCTTTTACTTATTGTATCATTTTAGTGAACCTTAATAAGGTGTCTGCTGTCAACTGGAATTTATTATTTAAAAAAAAAAAAAGACATGGTAATTGATGTATTGCAGTAAGTATGGATGAGGGCTCAACTTGATTAATGTATGAGTTGGCTTTTTAAGGCATTTTTAAAAAGGCTTCTTAACTGGGTCTTAAGAGACTGGCACAAGCCCACTGTAAACTACCTCGTTGCAGTTGGAAAACAGCCTGACAGCTGCTGATGTCTCCTGTGGCTTTGCTTTTATTTTTTTTTTCTGATCAGAGAAAACTGAAGTAATATAGTCCTCGTCAATAATTGCAGTGCTTAAAAATCTTATAAAGGGATTTCTATTCTACCCTCCGGAGATAACTTTTCAAAGGTTAAATTAGTTTTACTTGTGTGTGCTTCAAATATCTCAGCTCCCAATAAGGATCAAGTTTTGTTTTAAATAAACTGCTAGTTTGTGTGTTGTGTTGGATTAACACCTTGCTGGTACCTTCTATTTCAATATGAGTTAAACTCTACAAAGCCTTCAGTTTAAGTCCAGATGAAGTCCTCCAGAGAAAGCTTCAATTTACTGACTCACTTGGGTAGTTTATTTCAGAATACGTATTCATTTCATTGTCTTGTTTTATTCTCATGGTTTTAACTTGAATTTATCAGCTTTGGCGTGCTATCATATCACTCAACATAGTTACACTGAGTTATACTCCTGGTGGGTAAAGCTCTTCACAGGGAGCAGAGGGCAGCGCTGAGCTCTGCTCTCTGTGACAGCGACAGAGCCCGAAGGAAAGACATGGAGCTGTGTCGGGGAGGGGCAGCTGGGGATTAGGGATAGGGTCCCCACCAGAGAGTGGTGGGCATGGCACAGGCTGCCCAGGGCAATGGGCATGGGCCTGAGCTGACAGAGTTTAATGAGCATTTGGATAATACTCAAAGACCTAGGGTTTGGATTTTGGGTAGTGCTGTGTAGGGTCCAGAGTTAACCCTTGTAGGTTCCTTCCATCTCAGGATATTCTCTAATTCTATATTGCTGAAATGCCAAAGGTTATGCATTAACAGGAAGACTCTAATGCAGATTGAGGAAACTACAGGAATACAGGTTGTGAAACAGTAATATTTCTGTAACCATATGCAATTCTTAGTCTTAAACCATTTATTTCACCCTAGGTCAAATAACAAATATTTGATACACTGTATAGAGAAGATGCTTACACTCATCAAGAATTTCAACTGTACTTCTCATTAAGTGAATACACAGCTTTTCTTGAAGAACAAATTGAGCTTTCAGCTATTGTTCAGTTAATCTGAATATATAGCCTATATTTTTTTGTTGGAGTCACTGTGAGCCTAAGGTGTAAGGTGGTGAAATGACAGTGTCTAGTTCTATTAAAAACTTCCAGATTTGTCTCCTAGGATAGTAGGTGACTTTCTCCTGGCTAGAGTAATCAGGGTTCTCCTTTCTGTAATGCTGTCTCCATCAGTGCTGAAAATGTCATCCAAGTAGATATCAAAGTCAAAGGGAGAGAAACAGACTTGTAATTTGTCACAGTAGCATGTTGTCCTTCCTGATAGCTCTGGGTCTTTCCCAGAGGAAGTGCTCAGGCTTCATTATAGATGTAAGCTTTATTAGAATAGACGTCATCAGGTTCAAGTGTTAGGAAAAGCTTTTGCCTGCTAACAAAGGCCATGGCCTCAGATAATGCAACTGTTCTTCTTACTGAAGGCTGTATGTCTGTGTAGATTATGTTCTACCCTTTTATTATTATTATTTTTTTTTTTGGACGTGCTGGTCCTGCTTGGAGATCTTCTGTGATGTCATTTTTCCTTTTTGAAGGCTACAGAGAAGGTCTTAAGTACACTGTTGTCAGTTCTTTTATTTTGAATCAAACCGCTTGCCAGAGAAAAGCCTAGCTGTAGCTGTTCTTGAAAACTCTGTATAGTCTATAGTCAACTCATCCAAAGTCTGTCGTATGTGAATAATAGTTCCTTTAAGATTTCTTTTTCACGATTCAGATGCCAGGAATGAAGCAGTACAGTGTATTCATTTGTGGCAGGTTTGCTCTTAAATGAGGCTGTCACATAGTTCTAAATATGAGTTTCCAATTCTTTTTAATATACTAAGTACAATTTTAAATTTATTTCTATGTAAACTACCTTCTGGTTGAGCAATGCAGGTGAGGGGTAATTTTCTAGGAACTTTCTTATCATGTCACCTTAATTTTATCCAACAAGACTTCTCTCTCCAGTAACTGCTACGTAAAACCTTTATTTCTTCTATTCCTGATATCAGATGAGAGAAAAATTGTATGAATTGATAGTGATATTTAACTGCATCAATTTTAGCTCAAGCTCTGTTGTTCAGTCTGATGATGACCCAGGCCTTCCCATCCCAATCAACACTCTGGTGTCTTCAACATCCCATTCTTGATAATATTTAAATATCGGCATCTTTGGTACTCTTCTAATTGCACCTCTGCGACAGATGCTGCAGTGGCCCAGCATAATATCTCTGTTATCTAAGCAAAAAACAACAACAAAAAACTGAACAGCAACAATAAAAAACCTGCTGTCCCAGTTGTTTCTTCATTTAGTCTAACTCGTAGTTTACATGATACACTTCAAGGTCTGATTCACCTCAAGTTGTTTTCACCTTCTCATTCCCTTCTATCCTTCATCTTTAGGCATGGGCTATCTGAAATCTGATCCTGAACCCACCCAAAGGTTGCAAGCATTTGAAAGCTAAGTGTGGGTTCTGAACAAAATTTTACAAATGGTTTCCATTTTATTAAGGAGTCAGATTGAAAACCATTAATAAAATGGAAACTCTGCAGCTTAATCTAACCTTGATGTATTTCCAGACTAATGCATCTGCTTACAGCTCTGTCACCACTGGAGCTGAGAACTGAGAGAACTGTTGAATACATTTTCATACCTTTGCATTATTTTTTCCAATCCCAGGTTAGGCTGTTTCTCAGCTGTTCCATACATCTTTCTTTCACTGACTTTGGCTAGAATTAGAAGAGCCATGCCAGTTTTTATTTGAACTCTTGTTTGCTGCTAATTTTGTTTAGTGGAAGAGCAGTGATGCGAAAGGGAGGCTGAACTCACAACAGACTTTGGAGGTAAATAAAACTGTGTTCTACACAACTTAATAATCCGCAAGAAGCGTTACTCTGAGCAACATCATAGCACAGCCACATTGAAATATGTAGTGATGGTGACTGTGTGTTAAAACATTTCTTAAGGCTCACTTGGTGAACCAAGGAAAGCAGTACAGCATATGAGAATAGTAATTATATTCTGGTTATGGATTGTTTGGCTTGGCTGTGCCATGTGCACAAAAGTGCAAGTTCCAATTCACACTGCAAACCTGTGGTCCCAGACCTCAGCAAACCTGATTCATCTACAGGGTTTCACTTCTACAAAGTTTGAATTACCTCCATGTTTGACTGCTGAAACTGCTGCTTTGCTGTGTACACTGAGAACTTTTCCCCGACCCCCAAGAATTCAGTGACCCGATTGATGTATGGCAGTTACCTTAGTTATGTTGCAGATATGTTGCAAATCTGATAATGGATTTATCATTGAAATGTGGCTTATACCTGAACAGTAATTACCACATGACTATAAAGTAGCATTAATTTGTGTAATTTTATATTTCTGATCAGAAAGTAAGTAGTTTTGCATGTATTACTGAGCAGGTATTTCTAGCCTGAACCTAGCAAATGGATGAAAGATTTGGGGGTGATCTTAAATTTGCTTACGCTTGCAGTTTTCAAGGTGCATGCTTGAAAAAGCCCAGTTGCCTCTCTTCTTCAGGTATTGTTACAAATCCTTGTGCAAAGTCTTTTTACTGGAACTAAGGAGGTCTCATCTCCTGCAGTGTAACAAAACGCAATTCTCAGATTCCTTGTTCTGAAAGTGGCCTCTCATTATTACATGAGTAAAAATACAGATGATCTGTGCCAGGCGCAGACAGAGACTAGGTGTCTGTGCTGACACATCAATACAAAGAACTGTTATCATTGGAAAATTTCTCCTTCTAAACCTGGGCTTAAACTAATATGAACAGACGCATAGAGGTCCCAGCAGGTGACCTTTGTTCACATGAGAATATGTCTGCTCAGGGTTTCCTTAGTTCATGTTAATTGATTGCCTGATTGGATTGATTAACTAATTGATTTACTGCGGTTTGTGGTTTAACACGAGGTTTGGCTCAGGGGAGGCTTTTTGATGTGGGATAGAAATTTTGGAAATTCCCTCCCTAGCAGCAAACATTACTCCATTGTCCTACACTGGAGGATTCCTATTGCAGAGGATACTAATGTCTAGCACGAGTAATACTTTGTGGGTGGAGTTAGAGTGAAGCAGTCTGAGGAGTGAATTTCCAGCATATTTGTAACCTCCTGATCATTTTTTACAAGCCCACTTCAGGTGCATATTGGGAATGCCTGCATGCAAGTTACCAACCTACTCATTTTTTTGGCAGACAATGAGAGGTTTGTTTTCAAAGTACTGTTCTTTTCTTCTTTCTGTCGAATTACACTACTAATCATTTTCTTCTCTCTCTTGCTCACTATTGTGCACATGATAACCTTAGTAAATGAAAACCCTTACATGAAGCCAAGGAATTGCCCTGGTTCTTTGGTTTACGTGCATTTGGAGTAGTCTGCTGGCATAAGGTACTGTTAAATGTGAGATACTAGAACCAGAAATTAGGATCCATCTGTCAGCTTGAAAACATGTTCCAAGTTTCTGGTGTAGAGAGTTGGAATGAATTTGCTTACATAAACTCGTTTCAAAGAAATACTATTGTTAGACCCATGTTGAGGGCACAATAGACTTTCTTTTCACGCTCTCAGCATTTCTTGATACATAAGAGACTAGGAAGAAAAAAAAATTATATATGTATGTATTTTCTATTAAGCTGTTTTGGAAATAGTCCTCCCATATCAAAGCATGTTTAAAAGCAGATTGCATTTGATAGCAGTAACTAAAATGCAGTAAGAAGCAGCCTTTTGATCTGTTGCAAATAAACTCTTTTGCAGATAAATATGTTACAAGTGTATTTTTGTTCATTTGCTATCAAATTTAGTAACAACCAGTGCAATTGAGTTCAGCCAAAATGGTTCCATATCAGAGTTCGAATACATACTTCAAAATATTAAAAGATAATGATTTGTATGGCATTGTTATATAATGCATTTCTTGTCTTCTCTCGTGTGCATGTGACGAATTCCAGTTGATAAGCCCAGGACTCTGGAGTCAGTTGTCTGGCTAGTTATTAAGATTAAGATAAGTACTGAGAACGGAGAGATACAGTGCATTGTGCTGCCCTTATGGGACTGGGCCACCTCGGATTCCAAATGTAAACAATGAATTAGTTTTCCCTGGCTTATTTCAAACCTGAGGTGTACACTGTAAATATTTGTGAAATTTGATGGAAAGAGTATGGAAAGATTTTTACTATTTTTTATCTGTTACATGTAATTATTAAAAATCGAATTTTACTTTACGCCTCAAATAATTATATATCATCTTTAAAAATTCAAGACCATATTCTGTTATAAAAAAAACTCTTTTTCCCCATCTTACCTGGGACATTTGAAAAAATGCATTTGGACAGCATTATCACTGCACGCTTCATGCTGGATATGCTGCCACAATACCAACACTTTATGATCACAGGGCAAATCTTAGTTTAAGGGCTGGGGAGCAACACTGCAAGACCTGAAATACAGAGTACTGATGTCAGTGAAAAGTCTCAATATAACATCAGTAAGTTTTGAGTCAGGTCCAGAAGAAAAGTTAGTGGGCTGTGTTATGTTTCTGCACTAGAGTGTAAGGGGCATCATGCTGTCTTTTGCAAAGGGAAGTGAGAAAAAAGTTTTCTGTTGTTCCATGCTAACAAGATATCAGTGAGATATTGAAAAACAAACCAACAACCTAACGCAAGCAACAAACTCAACACAAACATTTTCTGAAGTTGACTTATTACTTCTCACTAACAAGTATGAGATTTGCTTCAAATTGGTAGCTAACACCTTCAGGAGAGCAAAATTTATCTGTAAATTCTTTTGAGGAGTGGTAGAGAGTAACTTAGAATGCACGTTGAAGATATGTGCTGTGTAATGTCAACCACTGGGTATCAATTAATTTTTGTTAATGAATTTAAAACCAGATGTATGGAAATGGTTATACAAAATGTACACACTGCTGAACAGCTAACTAGTCCTTGGGGCTTGTGTTTTCATTATCTATTTGTAAATCATTTCAGCGAACATGATCTAATGGAGCAAAAACGGCTCTGACATTTGAATTGAGATTTACCAGATACTTTCTTTGTTTTTCCTTGCACCCTGAGTAGGCATGTTGCTGTACAGCGGAGCTGTGTCTGTCCTCTGATTAATTACCTCTAGTGTGAAGCTAGTTTGTAGGTTATGTTCTGTTTCAGAAGGATTATGTCTAAACTCTACAAATATTTCACATTAGTGAGTAAGGAAAATTAAAGAACCAGGAGCACAGCTGAATGGTCCCTGGTGATCCCTACTTGCTATGATATTTTTAATGCCATGAGAAATAAAATATATGTATGTTGTTAACAGTGAAAAGCTACCCAAGAGAACCATGTGAACTGTTTTTCCCTGAGAGTCAGAAAGTTGTATTGCTGAATTAGAAGCTGTCTCTTTCCTTCGTATGTCAGTTAAATCATTGTGCTTCCTTAGCTCCCCAAAGGTATATGCTGTGATTTCCTCTTAACCAGCAATGAAGATAAATGGCTTCTGTATCTTTTCTGTTTACAGTTATCTTAAGCGAAACCAAAATTAAAACAGAATCACTGTGGAAATCACAGTTCCTTGTAGAATCCTGAACGTAGGATGAGAAGCTGGATTATCTCTGAAATGGGATACATATGTATGGAATGTAAAACATATGTCCGTGTATATACAATGCATGTATTTTTAACTTCAGTTACTAATGAACTTTGAGAAATAGAGTAATTTAAACAGTATCTAAATTTCATGTGCTGTAACCAGATAAATGAAACTTACAGAGCAGACTGGAATATCTGGAATACCACACTCTCCTTTCCACTCCCCCCCCCCCCCCCACCCATTTATTTATTTATTTATTTTTCCATGGCCTGTTTTTTATATTGTGGATGTGTTTGTCCCAGTTAGCTGCACATGAGAAATCACTGAGATGTCAGCACCGCATAGGCTGAGGGCAAAGCTAGATGGGATTCCCTACTATGACACTAATTGTCAAAACTCCTATGATATGAGGAGAGCGTGTTCAACCTTGGTGCTGTTGCTGCAGTCTAGCAGAGGTGGTGACTGGAAGACCCTAAAAACACCTCTATGCCCTAAATCTATTTTAGGTTTTTATCATAAACATACTCTCTGGTGCATGCGTATAGTTTTGTGCTGTATAATCGCAGTGTGAAACTTGCTATGTGTTTTAGCTGAACCCTGCTTGGTCTGAAATACCCACGTAGTTAGCATTCCTGCCAATTTGGTATGATTGAGACCTTTACTTGAACTGACCTCAGAAGGAATAGAAGACTAATTGAGGCAGCCCCAGTTCTAGCTCTCTAGAGGTGTAAAACACTGCAAATGGTATCTGGTGCATGCATAAAAAGGTTTACGTAGTGCAAGAGGGCTACAGAAAGGAAAAGAGACTTTCATTTCTCTCAGCAAACTTCCCCCTCTCTGCCCTACCAGGCTTTAAGAAAAAAAGCAGTTTTATTCCTGTCTTCATGTCTTTGCATGGTAAAATAATAAATAACATTTTTAAAATTATTATTTTTTAAAAGAAACGAAAACAATGCAGAAGGTAAAATTAGGACAGTGCTTGGGTGCCTCAGGGCTGTAATTAAGGCTAACTAGATAGAAAAGAGAATATTCTACCTCAGATTTATGCTCTGAGGGGGGGTTGGGGAGACAAAGTGAAATACAGCAAAAGAAACCCGTAATTCCAATGTATTCAACTCACCCATCAGAAGAAATGGCATTAATTCAGGTACCCAATTACTGTAATGTGGTTCAGAGCACCTCAATAGGTGTTTCAATCTCAAGCCAGGACTAACATTTGTAATCCTTTAAATGCACTTAAGAAATTGATGTTACAGCCCCACAATCTGTTAGGGGCCTTGCTTCCTGGCTGATTGCAAAGTATCCCGCCATTAATTGGATCATCAGAATGTGATCCGCGTCCTGGTCCTCGGATTATGTAAGACTGACTTTGCTCTGACGCGCTGAACCAGAGGCTGCTTTTGCTGGATATTTTGACCCTTAATGTAGATAAGTGGTATTTTTCATCAATCTTAGCTTGCATTAAAAAAGGGAAATGTCAATTCAATGTGGGGCATTTAACTTAATTCAACATCTTTTAATTTAATACCTTGGAAAAGTTAGTCTGTCTTCGACCTGCTGGATACTTGTGCTGATGGTTTGTAGCGCTGGACTGAAGGCACCTCATCCCTACTCAGTGATATGGTCAGATCCCAAAAGTTTCCTCATGCTTTGTCCCTGTATGGAAAGCAAAGGAAGAAAGAAAGAAAGGAAAGAAAGCCGCTCAGTGCTGTTTTGCTGTAATCAGTAATAAGTTCCTTAGCATCTTTGGGCTGTTCCCCCAGTGACTGTTTGTGGGAAGTACTTGAGGGAAAAGACACAGAATTAATTCCATGTTCACTGCACTGTTTTCATCTTAGGGAACAGAGTTTATCCTTTATTTATTTATTTATTTATTTATTTTAATCAAGGTAGTTTGATTAATTCACGTGATATTTTGTTACTAGATTAACAACTGGCTTAGAAATCCTCTGCATCAAACCTGAAATCGCATTCAAGACAGAGAAGATGCTTCCTGGCAGAAGGAAGCTTTATCTCAATTAAAATAAATACATAATTTTCATGGTAATACCTATGGTTAGTCACAATTTAAGATGACATTGTAGCACCTCTTAAAAATGGCTATTATTTATTATTATTTTATATGTATTATATATATACATATATTTCCCTTTTTCTGCACTATAAAAGCCCTCCTAGTGCTTCCCTTCCCTTTACAGAATGTTTTTGTCCCCGTAGCATTGACAGAGGTTCGGAGGTGACTGCAGCAAAGAATTTTCTGATGAAAATAGTAAGCTTCCTCTTTTTCTGGGCATTGCAGTGAGCGTCAAAGTCATTTGACTCTTTGTACAGCTTTGAAAAGTTGTTTATGGCCGTTGCTGATATGGTGTTGGTATCCTGCTTATTAGGAGTGAAGGTGAGGAGAACAACATCTGGTTTCATGGCTCCAGCTTCTCAGTTCTTGATGACTTTTTTTGCAACTTATGCTTAATAATCCTAGATATGGAGATACATATTAAAAAAAACTACAAAAATCACTGTTAGAACCCAACTTTCTCTGTGTTTCAGAGAAAAAAGCAAACTCTCTTTAACAGCATCCCGTGGTGGTAGATACTCAGAGAAATCTCTTTGCAGATGAAAGTGTCTTACTTAGGCCTTTTTTTCTCTTTTTTCTTCCTTGCCAAGATCTCAGTCTGATTTTCTTTTTTCCAGCTGTACCTCTCCCCACTATTCTTCAAGGCATTCAGAAATAGTGTGATACTGTGGGCTGGAAGAGCTGTCAAGACACCATAATGGTGAGGAAGTGGTGGGACTTCTTGTTTTACCATCGTCTTCTAGTTTATCAGGAGGTCTTCAAGGCCTTTAGAGTTTTGAGAATATTCCAGGTGGAGAAAATAAATTTCTTGAGGCAGCATCTTTCTTCTTCATGGGAAACATGTACAACCCAAAGGAGAATTGGACCAGAGGGTGGTTCTTGCATTTCTTCCATTCTACTGCAGGACAAGGACCTGTTAAAAGTATGGCATGTAGGAGAAAGAGGTCCAGAGTTTGAAACAAGGAGTTTAAGGCAGATTTCTGGGACCACATCATCAGATATCTCATCCATACAGATTTTGCAGTGGCTAGAATGATGCTCTGTAAACCTTCTGGTGATTCTTTGTGCTAATAAGGTATAGTAGATTAGCAGAACACTCAGGTTTGTCTTTTCTGAGGGTTTACAGAGAATAAATGTGAAAGAAAGAAAAAAAGGCTTTTGGTTGGAAATATTTGTGTTCAAGATCACAGAAGTAGGAGAAATGGGCTGGCATTTCATGTGAACTAACTCTTGTTAGCAACAAATTGTGCATTTGTCAAGAGAAGGCCATTTCTGCTGTTGGTTTGGGTTTGTGCAAGGTCTGTTGCTCGTACGTAAGTGCCTGACCTTGCCTTTTCTCCTCCTGCTTTCCTCTTGATATGAACTGAATGGGCAGGTAGATATATGTGCTTCTGGTCAGCCAGACTGGCGCTTGAGGAGATACAGTGCTGCACGAGGACAGTATAACCTTAAGCTTATACTGCTGGCTGCAGTAGAAGAAACGTTTTTGGTCCCTAGCAGCTGCCTAGGCAGCTTCTTGAGAGAATTGGTTGTGGTGTTTTCTTTCCTTGCACTTGGGAAGCTCCTGGCATAGGAAGATCTCTTCTGCAATAAGAAGGGGCTGCTAAACAATAAATAAGAGCCCTGTCTAGATATTCCTATAAAATAGTGAGCAGGTTTCAAAAAATAGTATTTTTCTTCCAAACTTATTTCATGTTACAGTATTTGAATCTCCCCTTGAAAGTATTGGAATGAGATAATGAGATTGTGTTTTCTCCTTGAAACTGCATCCACGGAGTAAGAATGGGAGTTCATGTTGCAATGCTATACTTAGTGAACTAACATGAAAAGCAAAGTCAAAAAATGTTTATATGCATATCGTCTGTGAGAGTATTACACCTACCTGAGCTTACCTGTTTTCACAAGCAGTGTGGAAGGAAGCTCACTTGGTACAAACGGAATCACCTTTTACCTTTTCTGACCAGAGCGAAGTTGTATCCTCTGCCAGCCCAAATTTATCTCCGAGACTTCCAGATAAACACTAGTCTCACGCTCTGTTCATTCAAGAATACAAAGCTCTTTTATGAAAGGAGAAATACAAAGTAACGTAGGTAAGCCTGTAATTACTTTGGCAATAGAACAAACACAATGTTTCTTCCTGCTTTGAAAGGGCCTAACCTTCTGTAGGGAGAGTGGATTCTGGGATATCTCCAGTGCTGGTAGGGTAGTGTTCCTACAAGCAGCAGCCTTTCCTAGCACACCTTTTGCAGCACACGGCCTGTTGCTCTGCCATCCTGGGCAATTGATTTGGGACACAGATGCTGTCTCAGGGTGTTTTGTTGCATGGGGGTTGCACTGTAAGTGCGTCACTTCCCATCTGTTTAATTGGAGCCTTGTGTGACACTTCTCTGCTGCTTTATCCCCAGACAGAAAGGTGATCCATGTTTTTGCTACAAGGTTGGAAAGTAAAGTTGAGTTTGTGATGAAGCAGATATATTGGCTTCCGATGTTTTGAAGACAAATGGAGTCTCATCCATCGCTGCTACACCAGTATGCCGGTGCTGTTTCAGACTGCTTTGGGTTAGGGTCTCAGTTTGCCCTTCCTTCCTAATGGGGTCCCTTGGTGGTGGATGCCATCGGAGTGCAGGATGGATGAGGTGCCCTAAGGACCTGCAGCAGGCTTGCCTTTTAAGCAGTGCCTCGCTGAACTGTGAACTGGGGCTTTCTTGAAGCACTATATGAGGATATGAATTCAACCTGGAGACAAAAAAGGGAACAAATACCACAAGCAGCAGTGTGTGTCAGTTTGAAAGCACATGCTACTCAGTGGCAGTATCAATATGCATCTAAAATTATTTTACTGTGGTGTCTCAAGTACTTCTCGGGAGCTCTTTGTTCTTGCTCCCTGTGGAACGGGCAGAGAATAGCGGCTGGTGCTCTGCTTCAGCTGCTGTCAGATGGGCTTGCAGATGAATTAATTGCATCCTCGCTAATGACCAGGGGCTCCCTTGCTGCCGGGGAGATGGCCCCTCTGCCTGTGGGACCACAGTGAGCCAGCTTCATGCGGTGGGATAGCACGCATAGAAATACTGAGTGGGGCAGTTGGCTTTGTGGGAAGGGGTATACTCCTTTGGTGTTGGAATTGAGCTTGAGTTTGTGAGTTCCCTTCCACGCACGCAGCATTGGAAAGTGAAAGCACTGTTTCTAGTTCCCAAGCTGCACTCACATTGAACTTTACCTGTGATTTCTTGGATGCTCTTACGAAAGGGTAGGACAAAAGTGACTATTGCTCTATTGCATGACAGTTTGTTTTGGTGTGTCATAATAGCTCACGTGTATTGGGGTGTGAGGCTGAGCAAGTGTCTCAAACGGCTGATTTGGATTTCAGCATTGAGCCCAGCTGCTCCCTCACATACAACACAGCAATTTGGGTGAACAATGGCCCCACGTAAAGAGGAATCACAGACAGACTTCTGCTGTGAGGGGTGAGCACTCCTACTCTTGTCTTTTCCCTTTCAGACTTTTGTTCTCTTCTTTAAAATTTCCTTCCCCCAGCTTACAGTATGGGAGGACACTTCCGTGTGAGATTCTGAGGAGTGTGCTACATACTTGTTAGCCTGGTTTGATTGTATTGTCTTCTCTGCTTTGCCTACTTACAAAACCCTTGCTGCTTCAAGTAGCTATGAATGTACCAGTAAATGCATGTTACAGAATGAGAAGCAAAACAGAGAAGTCTTCACCCAAGATTTGGAAATGGTAGGAAGTGACCTCTTGCACTGCTGCCTTTTAGATCTTTAAGACCTAAGCCACCCTAAATCTACCGTCCATATAAAAAGCTGCATTTTAAAAGGCTTTAGGAGGCTTGCTGACCTTGCAACCTACTTTGTAAGGAGTCTGCACCCACAGCTATTAAACAAAATTAATTTCAGCACTTTTAAATTGTTAATCTTGCAAAAGACAACTTGCTTGCTCTCCAGTGATCCCACAGGTCGTCATTCTGTGAGCTGCAAGCCATCACCAGGGTTCATGGCTCTGAACATCATCAGTCTGCTCATGGTCTCCCAAATGCCTTGCAAAATTAATTCCTTTGCCCTCCGTGTTTCCTCCCCCAGTAGCCCTGAGCTCTGGGCACTTGGCAAGCTCTCAGCATGTAGTGGCTGCACCACAGGTTATTCTCTTTTTAAGGTTACCCCATCCTAAATCAGTGCTTCTGCTCTTCAACTTACTGTAATGAACTTTGGGCAGCAGGACACTAATTCAATAGGAAATGACAGTTTTAGTGTTCAGAGCGTTAGCTTCTCAGTCGCAAGGGCGACGTCTCTTGTAAGTTAAGTTTCTCCATTCCCGTGGGGCAGATGTTTTACCAGCTGCTTATTTATTTTGTATCCTTTCATGTGTATTTTTTCTGCTTGAACATGAAACTTGGAAACATTGACTATTTTCCTTCTCATAGTGATACGTGTGAGCCCATTGAGGGTGGGGGAGGATGCGCATGCTGTATCTGGTATTACTGTGCCTGCTCCTTCCACCTCTTTTGTCTCTGCCACTCAAGCCAATTTCAGCTATCCGCCGCCTCTCATTTGGGATAATAGCCTCTCTTTTTACTGTTGTCTTGTCATGTTTGATTCGGCAGCACAAGGGTTTTAAATTAGCCAAACCGTTTGCATGCTGGGCTTCCTCTGCTGCCACTACCAGTTGTGGATCCACTAAACCACTTGATGCTGAAATTGATGATTGCTCGGAAGGAATAAGAAATTGTTGGTGGCTACCGGGAAGATTCATTCATGCCGAGCCCCTTTTAAGCAACATAGGGGGAGGGAGAAAGATATTTCCTTCATTTCCCCACTGCCTGGCTGGTGGCTACATTGTGCCTGTGCCAGGCTCCTGCTGAGTGATTACAGCCTTGCTAGGCTGCCTAGTTCCTGTGATTTTGAAATAAAAACAGAAGGGAAAAAAAAATGAGGGATGTAAGGGGAGGATAAAGCTCCAAAGACTCTCAGCTAAATCCTATAACATGGAGTTGTATTTTCCCTCATTGGCCACTTCTATGCTTTTGGTTGATTCATTCCCCCAGCTGAAATTCTCACCCAGTAAAAGATTCACTGTATTGGCCAACTTGGGCTGGGTGACAACCAACCACAGCTAGCCTGTAGGCAGCAGGATGAGAAATGATCTGTCTTCAGTAGGCTCTGAAATAACTGAGAACAGCTTCAAAATATCCTGCACCCCAAAATGTCTTTTCCTTATATTACTGGCTAAAGACATGGTGACCCACAGTTAGTAAGGGAAAAGAAGAAACTGGTGCTTGTCAAACTGTACAGAACAAAACAATGGAAGTGGTAGAATTAAATGTGAATTACTAAGCACTATGCTAGGGCTGTACTTACATTTTACGACTATACAGTCACATACAAAAAGTGAAACATTTCTTTTCTCCTTTCCGTTGAGTTTCTTTTTGGCTTTCTTCTGGAATATTCCAGCTCCACCTTCCCCACCACTTGGTTATGGTGGTAACTGGTAATTCAGGTAGCCAGTCAGAAAAGGTCTCTGCAAGTCTTGTATACAATGAGGTAGGATTTCCAAATCCAAAGACAAATACTGCCTATGAGAGATTAGTAACAATCATAATTAAAAAAAAAAATCACCTCTATTAGCCTTGTAGGTGAGCTCACAGCCATTAAGAAGCGTGGTTTCAAAATTTACAGTTCATTATATAGTGTCTCAAGCAATACTCTAAATATATCACAGGCAGGAATACGATTGCATAGCATCCAAGCCAACAAAGATGTTCTCATTTGATCTAATAGTGCTAACATTATTAGTAATATTCTGGCACTTTCTCTCCTGATTACTAAGCCACATGTTCCCTTGCATAAGATGCCCTTTTTCTGCTCACAAAAAATGATAAAAATTACCTATAAGTTTGAAGATGTTATTACTAACTTTATTTATTTCCTGTATGTAATAAATCATGCAGAAATCATGTGAATGACTTAAGATCTAAATATACAGGCCTAAGAGGGAGAATCTCTGGAGGCCAGCAATGGAGAGCTGCTGTGCAAAGCCGGTGCTGCAGGTTTTTGTTTTTTGCCAATTAACAGCAGATTGAGAAGTCGTGCGACAGCAATGGGTTTAGTCCTGTTATCTGTCTCTAACTGTGCTGCTGCTCAGAATTGCTGATTTCTCTGCAAAATCATGACAGATGTATTACTGGGAAACATATTGGTTGAGTAGCTGGTGAGAGAGTTAATGCAGAGGATAATAAGTAGCTAAGGCTGCGTCCTCCAGCAGACTTTGATGTGTTTTGATAATATATGGGATGGGTCAATCTGCCCTATTAGCAAATGTAGCCAGTTTATGCTCTACATACAAACTAGAGATTTGATAAAGCACTAAATTAGTTTTCACAAGGTATTAGATGTTAGATACTTAATGGGATCATCATGCTTTTGCTACACTTGGTTAAAACGCGTTCTGTAACAGAGGCATGAGGCAGCATGACATTTCACCAGGAGAGGAAGCGTGTCTTGTGACTGAATCACGAGCCTGGGAATTATGAAGTCCAGACATTGCTTGGCTTCTGGCTTACCCTCTGTGATTTACCAGAGTTTTCTCTTCTTGCATCTGTAGAATGGGACTGTGTCTGTTCCTTTTCCCTCTGACTCTTTTTGAGGCAGACAACAATGCTTGTGGAGTGGATTTTTTGGGGGAGGAAGGAGAAAGAAGGGTTGCATGTTTTGTTTTTGTTATTTGGCCTATCCTTGGATGCAAAGTGTTATAAGGAGCCAGTAATTGTAATTCTGTGAAGTGCTTCTGCTGTAAGAGACTAATACCATCCACCTCAGAAGGTGTTAGGGAATTCCCTAAACCTAGCAGCAGAGGATTTTCAAGTTCAGATGCATTAAGCAAACTTGAATAAGAAATCTTAGCAAAGCATGAAAGAAGATGTTGAGGTTTTTTGTTTTTGTTTTTTTGTAGTTGCTCAGCTAGTTCTTGCAGTCGATCTGTACCACTTCTTATAAGGTGAAGTAACTAACACCCATAGTTCAGTAGGTCCAGAGTCAAAAATCCCGTGGTAAGATACAGCACATGAGGATTATGTCCTTCCCTAGGCATGCTTGTGTACATTTTACCAGTGGGGAACTCAGGGCAAAGCAAGTGACCTTCTTGCAACAGTGGTTAGTCTCCAAAATGGGTCTTGTCTGAGTGCTCCCATCACCTGTGCTTCAGTCCCTTCAGGAAGGCTGCTGCTTCAGTTAGCTGACAACAATCTTATTAGCTTATTTCTTCACTATCAAATAAAGGAATGTAAAAGATATAAAGTGGCTAAGCAACTTTTTTAGTTGTGTTTTCTGTCTAGTTAATTACAAACCTTAAACTGCTGACAGAAGTGTATGCTCATAGCTAACTTCAGAAAACTATGCTTTAAAATCCATTCAGCATGTGTTATTTGTTGTATGAGTATGTTTTATGTCTATTTTTTTGTTATAGTTATTAATCCTAAGGTTTATAGATATTGCTCTTAATTACATGGGCAATACCTTATTTTATTTTTCTCTAAGTACTCACAAAATAGCCAGTCCCAAGTGAGCAGTGCCAGGCTTCACATTCCTCCCAGCCCCAGGGAGACGTCCCTGCCTTTCTGTGAAATGCCACATGAGTGCCACACATAACCCCCCTCATCTGAAAGCATAGAAGCTGCATCCCAATATAGATCACAGTGGAAAATGACTCAAAATTACATGACAGCTTCTCCGTCGTTTTGCCCCCCTTCTTCTTCTCAGCCTGTTTCCCAGATGGGCTGTGGTAAGAGATGTGTGGTGTATGGCAGTATTTTAGTTCACTGTGCTAATAATCCCTTTGCGTGTTTCATTAGCGCCTTATTTATAGGATTGTGAGAGGGCACCTGCAATGCAACCTGTGTCCCGGGGACTGACGTGGTTTTGGAGTCCCGTTCCCCGCTGCTCTGAGCTCAGCATTTTAGAGACCACAGAGCCTGGGGAGAGTAAGAATTGGGGTGCTGGCATAGACAAGGCTGAATACAAGACCTTCCCTTGTAACATCCCATAAACTTGAACTTGGCAGGCTGCATTTTCCCTAATAAATTCGCTTTTGAAGCCACTTGTTAGTCAGGCGCTGTGCTCTCTAACTACAGCAAGGGCCTTGTGTCTTGGGCATAAATTACTCTTGTGTGCCACTGTCTCTGAGCAGCCCCCCAGTTATGGATTACTTTGTTCTCGACTTGACAGGAACATAATTAGAGCTGTTGATGAAATCTACCAAATTGTTCCTCCGTGGCCTCAATGGTCAGGAAATTTGGCTGAGTCGTATTTGTCACAGACGTAAAGGCTCTAAACACTTCATATTAACTATGTTATTAATGTGCCCTCTAATCTGTCCGTGAATTGGTAACACTCGGAGTGAGCTTGTGCTCTAATAGCACCTGGTGATGAATACATTGGAATGCTGCTAAAAAGTTTCTGTAGGGTGAAAAAAGGAAATGTTAATAAAAAGTGAATATTTCTAGACTGTTTCTTTTTATGTCTGTGTATCTTTGTTATGCTTATATATATTTTTTTGTTTGCTTGCATTTAATGGAGATTCATTGACAGACCCTTTTCTGTTCTATAGGATTTGCTGACATTTTGGCTGTTTCATTGCCAGAGGAGGCTTTGTGTGTCCCAAAGGAAGTGAGTGATCTGGCCATAACAAATCCTGCCAAAATATTTTAACACCGTTACGATTTTCTAGTGCAATGCATAGTGAATGTGACTAGAAAAGGATGGTGAGTGATGAAGGGGATCTGCGCCCTCTCCTGTGCACTGCTCTGGCAGAATGCACAGGCAGGAGCTGGGGTGGTGGGAGACCATGGCCAGCAGCATGCTGCTTGGCTCTCTAGTGTTTGGCTTTGGAGAGAATGAGTGTGAGCTGCTGTTGTACGCCAGCCTTTCCAATCTGGGTCCTGTTTCTGAACTTTGCTAGAGCTCAGGGTGGTTGGATGTGGGGGGTTTAGTAGTTCATGCTGAATAATTGTTTGGGCTGCTGTGACTGTGCAGTATGTTTAAAACAAGAAAATGTGCTGGGTGCTTGTAGACCATAGAATGGCTTATGTTGGAAAGGGCCTTAAAGCCCACTGAATTCCATTTCCTCCCCCCCACAGCCCTGATATGGGCAGGGTGGACCCCAGCTCAGGCTGCCCAGGACCCCATCCAACCTGACCTTGAGCACCTACAGGGATGGAGCACCACAGCTTCTCTGGGCAGCTGTGCCAGGGCCTCACTGTCCTCTGAGTAAAGAAAGCTGAGAAAGATCTTAGTGGCTGCCCCTCCTGGAGGGTTACAAGCCACTGCCTGGCACAAAACAATCTAGCTCCTACAGAGCAGTGGGCAGTGCATAAGTTATAAGAACTTTGGGTGGTTCTTAGTAACATGAGCAACTGTGTTTGAATGAAGTGTTAACACACAAAAATACTTAATTAGGAATTTTCTTGTATGACAGTATGAGAAAACACTTAGATCCTTGAGATATTCTCTGAACAAGCAAGTAAATTATCTTGTATCTTAGCTTACTGATTTACTTATTACAAATTTGGTACATATATTTGAGCAAAAAAAAAAAAAAAAAACACACACAAAAAAATCCATGCTGCCTTAAGTTAATATTTAGTACACAACTTAAAACATAAAACCTCAGGCAGTTCAAAATGATGGCTGTTATCCTACAGTCAGAATGTTTTGTGCCCGATGTGCACCCTGCTAGATCAATCCTACGTGGTGTTGTGCTTCGAGGATAAGCTCTATTTTCTTTGATTGTTCTGAATTCACATATATAAGAATAAGCAGAGCAGCTAAATGCTTCTGCCAGCAAGTTTTGCTGAAGGAGAGAAAGCAAATGAAAAATAGAAAAGTTGAGAATGGCTGCAGCTGCTCAACATGAGCCATTTTTTCCACCTTTTCCAAAGGGTCTGTCCTTACCAAGGTGTTTGCAAGCCTGACCCATGTTGTCACATGCTCTCAGACTGACATAGGTATCTTCCAGCCTCTTACTGTTGGTGACTTTTCCCATCCCAATGTTTCTCTATCAGTTTGTCTTTGAATGCTGAGCAGAGCTACAGGTTATAGAATCACAGAGTTGTTTCCGTTGGTAGAGACTCTTTTAAAGGTCAGCTAGTCGAACTCGTTCGGTGTCCTCAGTGAATAAAGTCACCTACAGCAGGTCAGGGTACTCAGAGACCCATCCATTTTACCCTGAATGTCTCTAGGAACAGGACATCCTCCACCATTCTGGGCAGCCAGTGTCAGCACCTCACCACCCTGAGACTGCAAAAAACTTCTTCTTTATATCCAATCTAAACCTTCTCTCCTTTAGTTGGAAACCATTTCCCCTTGTCCTGTCACAACAGACCCTGCTAAAGAGTCTGTCCCCTTCATTTTTTTATAGCCCCCCTTTAGATACTGAAAGGTTCTTGTGCTCATCTCCAAAGTCTCTGTCCATTTTTTTTTTTTTTTTTTGCTGGGCTTGCTCCAATGCCACTCCCACACAGTGCCATTCACAGGGCTAGAGATGCTGCTACCAACATGAGTTAGGGCTCACTTTGAGACCTCAGCCTATGACCTTAATATTCATAAACAAAAAGGGAATCTAACTCTTAACTTTCTCATGCAAATCAATCTATTTCTAGTAATGAGCAATTTAAAGGTGTTTTTTTTTAATATGTAGTTGCCATCTCTGGAAATCAGGATCAGAATTCAGGATGCTCAAATTAGGTGTTAGTGCATGTAGATACTCTGTTGATGACTCTATTATTAGAATGAAGTAGACCAGTACTTTCCCTATGTCTTTTATTTTTTTTTGTTGCTTTTGTCTTTTCTCTGTCTTCATTTTGTCTAAGTTTTTCTCCTTCAGTTTCACCCTTTAGTTCATTTCTACTAAAACCACGGGGTCATGGAGGGCTTATTAAATAACTAGGTCATGTTACTTGTGGTGTGTTGAAAAATGAATTACACTTTATTTATTTATTTTGTCATACATGTGTTTTTATCACTGTTCTAAGATAGTATTTTATTTGGGATATTAGTACCCAGAAGTGTGTGCTGTCCTGGCTGGACTTGATTGATCTTTCAAAAAATGCACATTCACTACTAAGGATTTGTCTTTAAATAATTGAGCACTGTATTATTCTAGAACATTACTGGCTTTCTGTTTATTTTCAGTTTCTAGTCAGAGTATCATGATGCGTTCTCAGTATCTTCAAATCTAACTCGTTTCACCTAGTAGACCAAAGCATATCATGAACAGAGCAATCATAAATAACCTTAATTCTAGTTTCACTTTTTGTTTAAGAGTAGGTAGCAAAGGTAGTTCTATGGAAACAAAACCACTTGGGACTGTGAGGGGAAGATAGCATCAGAACCAGGCTCTGGAATTTTGATTTGATAAAAACTGTATATTCTTCAGCATCAACTGTGGAGGGTATGTGTTAGTAGACACTCATGCTTGAAATCAGGCTTCATAAGAAATGATATGCAACAGACTTATCACTTTGGGAAAGGTTGTTTCTTTTCCAGACATAAATTTCTCAGCTGTTTTATTTATTAAAACCTGTTTATGGCATAAAGGGTATTTCAAAGAAATTTCAGAGCGTTCAAAGTTTCCTTCAGGAACTGTACCTAGACTGAAAATTTATCACTGAGTATTTCACATGTTCAGCTACATCTCTCCTGTGTTGTTTTTTTCCTAGTAAAATAGAGTTTGAGGAGTCTGTCACCAGACTGGTCAGTGCAAATCTTTTAATAGGCAATGCCACCAAATTCACTCACTTGTGCATACGCTCAGGCAGGCGTGCACACAAGGAAACATTCTCCAGACACACATTCCTGCAGTGTACAGACATGTACTGTAAGCTGAATCCAAAACAAATTCAGAAAGAAATAAAAAGTGAAGTGTACTGCAGGATTTTAGCCTCCTGCTGGATGGAAAAGCTTCATGGAAAAGCAGCCTTCGTGGTTCTCAGTGCAATCTTAGGACTTGAGATGACCTGATGTACACTGGTGGTGTTATCCTTCTGAAAACTGCCACTGACCTGTCCTCAAAATACATAAATCCTTAATGAGTGCAGCTGCTCAGGTACAGCAAACCGGATTTGTCAGAGTCCAGCTATGAAGCTGTGTAGTACTTGACCTATATGAAGTCATAATGTTTCCAAGAAAAAAAATACTGTCTCAACCAACAGAATACTAATTATGACCATTTCTTTGGATGCTGATTTCTCAGCGGAAATGTATATGGACATAAGATCATTCTTCTTGGCCAGGGAATGACCACTCTAATCGTATATAATGCAGTAGCTAGGGAGTGCTTCACAAGTGTGAAGACCAAAAAGATGCACCTCAGACTGTCTCCACTGCATGGCTGCTTACCAAATGAATGCTTTTGCTCAGTGTTTCACTGAGAGTAGCAAGCTATTCCCACAGTGTTATTCACCTCTTGGGAGTTAATAGGAGAACACTTGGTAGATGTGTTCCATCACTGATGCTTTGTTGCCTGTGGGTAGCAGGGAGCTGAAATGGAAGATCTTTAAGATGAAAAAATCCTACTTTACAGGGCAAATGAGAGAGAGAATAATGTTCTGGTTTCAGCTTTAGAAATAGCTTTCTAAAGACATCTGTTGGCCCAGGGTGCTCATCTAGGAAAAACTGAAGCAGTCTGTTTAAGCAAAAAGAAATGAATGGGGAGTGTGCAGTTGCTCGCCCCTCTCACTGTGTGAGAGCTTGAAGTAGAGTGGAGGCTGAGATAAGAGTCTGCTGCTTCTCTTCATGAAGAGAGTATGAATGCAAGTTTGCAAAGATATTAAGATTTACTAAGTAAAGTCATACTTGTCAATAGCTCCTTTTGCTAGATATTTAAAGTTCAAGTGCTTGTTTGCTTTGGTTAAGTGCTCTCAAGTACTTTAAAGCATTGGCCCATTTATATAAACAAATAGTGAAACTCACTGATAGTCTTCTCAGAGTGTGTTACTCAATATTTGGTTATCCTTCCTTGGGTCTGGAAAAGAATTATACTAGCAACTTCTGGCATATGTGACTCTTTGTTAATGAAGTATGATATTAGATCATTTTAATATAGGCAATGACTGTTCTACACAACCGTGAAGAAATAAAGGGAGTTAGTAGCTCAGAGAGTGACTTGTAAAAAGATTTATCCAGAACTCAAGTCTGACATAAGGAGAAGAATAAGCTGGAAGCCTCATTTCTTTTTTGAGTATTTGTAGTAGAGAACTAATGCTATACTTCTGTAATTTTTGTCTTTCTGCTCAACTGTCTTAAAGAATTTCTTTTGGTACAGAGGGTTGCACAGCCAAACTCAAACAGGCTCCCAAACCCTGGGAAACTCCTGGTCACATGTGCGTGGCCATTCACAGAAAGAAGTACCAATACTGAAAAAGGGATCATGAAGGGTGTTTGCATGCCTTCCCACAGTGTTCTCTGCTAGTGTTGTAGTGCTTACCAGCTAGCTGTCCTCCTGCTGGCAGCTGTTCTGTAATGACAGTACTCTGTAGGAATTGTGGTCTTGTGATACATCTGAGACATGGAAGCCTTGGAACACGTGTTATCAACCCATTAGCTTTGTTTTGTTGCCCTCTTGTTTTATGTTTTAATAAAAAATAGACTTATTTTTTGTTACTTTTATGTATGAGCTACTTCATATTTTCATGTGCAGCCCAAGACAATTCCTCTTCACTCAGTGCGGCCCAGTCAAGCCAACATCTTTGAAATGTAGAAAAACGAGCCTACCTTATACATATTCAGTTGTATAAAAATAAGCATTATTTGGAAGAATCATTGGGCAGAAGTTATCCAGTAAAGTCAAGGCTGTTTAGTTATCTTAGTCAAAGGTAAGGTGAATGCTAGCAGGATATGTTCTCCAAAAGTAGATCTTAAAATCAGCATAGAGATGTAGCTGGGTGCTGACTTCAGGCTAGAATGTTTCTAATCCTCTATTAAGAAAAAGAATACTTTGCTCTAATAATTTTGACCTCTGTGTTTTCTATGTTCCTTATGTACTGCCTGTGAGATTCAACATGTGTTACAAGTGGATTTAGAGCTGTTGCTAATTTAAGCTGCACTTAATAAATCACAAGTTTGAGGTATCTTACAAATCAGCGAATGTGGCATAGTTTGAAGATTGCTTTTGTCAAGTTTGATTAGCTCAAAGAGAAACCTTTTCTAAATATTGGTTGTGAGATTAATCAGGCAGTGTAAGACCTTGAATTATTCCTCATCACAGGAAAACAGTGTAATGTATTATCTTGTCTGATGACAAGAAAAATAACTTCTGAGGTTTTAAAATTTATGCTTTAAAGATTGGTCCAAAGTAAAAACTTTCAGACCATTTTATGTTTGGTGGTTGTTGTTTTTTTTTAGCAACCGAGTTATTTTCTCTATTACACTTCACTTTCCTTGTGGTGTATTCCCATATTACAAGCTGATAGTACCAACATCATTACAATGAAGGATGTTCTCATTATTGACTCCGTTCTCAGTTAATTATAAGTTTGTCGTGTTTTAATGAGAAGGATTAAACTTTCATATTCCAAATATATGTCTCATGTTGCTTGCTTAGAAGCTTTCTAAAGGAGGAGGTTGAGCCATTTATCTGAATAGTGTGAACAAGGAGTATTTTGTTTCCTCACGCTAAGAACTGGTTACAGTTTTCACAAATGTGCAGAAGAGCTCAGTTGCTCTGTTTTGAAATAGACTTCTGAAATTTGGGCAAAAGCAATCTTGTTCTCTTCTAGTTTTTGATCACAAGCAGAAACTTTCTGAACTGAAATACTCAGACTAGCATTATGTCCTGTTAATATAGGATAGCATATGTATTTTAAGCATACCATAATTTTCAGAAGTAGTTCATTATTCTTCTTTAATACATCTCTACTTCGTTCTACAACTTTATTTAAAGAAAAAAAAGGTGTTTTTTTTTTTTTTTTTTGCATCCTTACTTAATTGCCTCTCTTGTGAAAGCGGGTTTGCTGCAAAGTCACCACCCCTCATAGTTTTCAGATTCAGATTTCATCCAGTGCATCTCCACGGGGCATCTATCAGTCTTTCTCTCCAGTGATTTTTCTCTCCAAAATTCAGTGCATTCGCAGGCCCTGTGTTTTGTTTTTTTTTTTTGTTTTTTTATTAATCACATCTTCTAGCAAAAATCTGATGCTTGTTCATCTTCTGTTTCCTCTCACAACTCCTTTCTAATGATTACAGATCAAATCCTTTTTCAGAACGCTTGTTCTTTTGTTTCTGCACCTGTAAAACACCTAAGCAGGACGGGTATATTCTAACCCTGGTGTAGTTGTAGTGCTCCTGCTGCTCTCAGTGTGGCTGTTTGGTTGCTGTCCTTCCCCCTCCCCCCCACATCAGCCATTAATTGGGTGCGTATTGCTGACATGTATGTAATAATAAGCACAGACCATTATAAGTAGATGTTTCTCATGATACAAGCAGGTTCTGTTTTTGTGGCTGCCTAAATCACAGGAGCCTCTTACTAAAGAGAACAGATTCCTTTCAAAAAAATAAAAGCCTTCATTAAATACTTTTTATATTGCTTGTTTAATGGATACGAAATTAAAACAACCTTGCAATTTGAATAGCAATGTCAGCTAATACCATGTGAGCATGATTTGAAGGGACTTGGATCAGCTTCCCCCTTGCCAGGCCCTAACCCAAAGTCTGGGGCAGCAGCGAAGGGACTTGGATCAGCTTCCCCCTTGCCAGGCCCTAACCCAAAGTCTGGGGCAGCAGCTGACACCTAAGGCCAGACGCAGTCCTGCTTGATCTTAAGCTTTGTACCTCACTTTGGCAAGGCATGAATTTCTTCATATTGCTGTGTGTGGCTCAGTTGTGGCTTTTGCACCGCTTGAAAGTAATTCAGTAGGCTCCTGCATGGCAATGGGAGTTTTATCCTTTACCCTCCCCCACTGTCGTCCATCCTCACGCATATTTCTTACGGATATCGTTATTATCATCAGCATCTGTCTTTTAACTGATGATTTATTTGTCTCCCTTTATACAATACTAGATCTGAAATTACGTCTGTCTAGAGATAAATGCATGGATCTCAAAGATTTAATACTGGCTTCAAAATTTTATTACTAATAACTAAATATGAAATTGTTTTAAATTAACCAGTAATTATTTAGAATGAAGAGAGAAAGAATAAAAAAAATATATGTATATATTTCCCAGTCGAACTAGACCCCACTCCTTCCAACCATGCTGCTGCAGGAGGTTTCAATGGTATGAGTAAATGTATTTCTCTTAATGCTTTTGTTTAAAATGCTATTGTTTCATCTGAGGTGTGAGGAAATGTGCTAACCTTGTCAATGTGGGTGCAGTAGAGCAGAAATGATAACTGTATATACTTTTTCTTAACAAAAATACACTATGTGTATGTGTGCGTGTGTGAGAGAGAGAAAGAGAGAGAGACAACTTATTTAAATCCTGAATACAGTCAGACCTCATATGCATTGTTTAAAAAAAAAAAAAAAAGCCCTAAAGAATTGCATATGGATTAGGGGGATGAATATTCTATTATTTCAGTCTGTTCTGCTGATCTTCTTATTGTGACTTTGCGCTTCAGAAATCTGCCAGGAATTTGGCTTTGCTGTACTAGGCAGTAATTTTAAATGTGTATCAAGCACTTGATAGTGTATGATTTGCGTGCTGTTGCATTCCCATTCCTTAAATTTTCCACCAATTTATTACTTTTTTCATACTGTTTTAATATTTCAGGATGATGAATATATACAGCATCATTAAAGGTAAATAAAAAATGCATGAAATTAAAAAATGGAATATTAGATGTTTCTTTGCTGTAATCCCTAGGTCCAATAGGAATGAAATGTCTCTGTTCTGTCAAGTAATCCCTAAACATGATTAGGGACCTTGTAGTTTCCACATAGCCCACATAATATTTGTATCATATAAGCCTATTTATGTAAGGTTTGAGTAAAAGTTGTTATTAGAAGACCTATAAACCTATTTTACAATTCAAAAAGATATTCTTGCCTCTTAATCTCTCTACTTTTATTATTTTGCTGGAGTTGGTGGCAATGCGTCCTTAATTCATTTTTCAGAATTGTTACATCTTTTGGGTACTTAGGTCGTGTATTAACGATCCCGATGAAATGTATTTTAAGGCAGAGAATGGAGAGTTCAATAGTTCATCTACTGGTGTAGCTTCTCCTGAAATCTGAATTGGAGGAGATGTGCACCTTGGCCGAGGCCCTTTCTTTGACATCCAGATCTGACTTGAACAAGAGATCAGGTGGCGTAGGGGGGTGTTCTGATTTTGGGGAAGTGGAGGTGGAAAGAACAAGAAAGGGGGGTAGTTTCCTGTTTAATTCATGTTGTATCATGTCAGCGATGTTAGATGCTTTTGGCAGCAACTCAGGATGTTTTAGAAGTTAGTTTCTGATTAGACTGGCCAGTAGGATGGCTGTAGGGTGAAAAGGATACTAAGTTGGAAAGGCTGAGAAACCTGGGTCTGTTCAGCCTTGAAAACGGATGACTCGGAGGGGATCCGATCCACATCTATAAATATCTAAGGAGTGGGAAGCAAAGGGATGAGGCTGGACTCTTCTCAGCAGTATGGGGCAATAGGACAAGGGGAAATGGCCACAAACTGATGCATAGAAAGTTCTGCGCAAATGATGTTCTTCCCACACACTTCACAGTGCAGTGACGGAGCACAGGCACAGCTGCACAGAGAGGTGGTGGAGTCTCCTTCTCTGGAGATGTTCAAGACCCCACTGGACGCCTACCTGTGCAACCTGGGCTAGGGAGCTGCTTTGGCAGGGGGTTGGACTAAATGATCTCTAGAGGTCCCTTCCAACCCCTACAATTCTGTGATTCTGTGAATAAAAACAGTGATTTCTGTGGTTTGAACAGAATTCTGCAAAGGAAATATCTTCAAATGATAGCAGGGGTCAGCTGTGGTAATCTCACATTTCCCATAAGGAAATCTGAGACTATATAAACCTTGAGACACCTGCTCAAAACCCCCTGTGGAAATGTCTGTATTTCTCTGACATTGCACTGAAATGTTACTCTTATTTCATTTTTAGCAGTTAGGGTGGCATTTTAGCAATAGCTCTATTCTTGTATTTATGAACTGAGAGAAGCAAAACTGCTCTCTGCTGAGCCCAGGGTTCCTCTTCCAGGAAAACTGAGATCAATAACTGTTATCAAGCCTACATTTATAGGGAGTGTTAAATGACCACAAAGTCCTGATGTTCATCAATTAATATGGTGCGCTTATTACTGTGCTGTGCCTACCCCAATGTGCTGTAGTCAGAACTTTTGATCTTTGCTATCATTTTAAGCAGTCACTTTCAGTTATCAGCATTTCTTTTTAACTGGAGCTCCTGTATTGGTGCCAGTAAGTGAAAGGCAGGTGACACTTTTCCTTGCCAGCCTGCTCCTTCCTGCTGGTGATGGAAGGTAGGAATGTGATGCTGAGCTTGAGGCTCATTTTGGGTTGAAAGGCAGGGAACTGTAAGCATTTTACTATTCAGTAACAAGGCACGCTGCAGTCAGAATGGTGCAAAGCCTCAAAAGTGAAAATAAAAGCCTTATGCACAGGCTCATTTTCAGGCGCCTTTATTGCCTCAGTTTAAGTGGAAAAGAGGGATTTGGTAAAGAGAGAGCTTAATTTAACAAAATAATATTATGCTTTCAATTCTTAACATGAATGAATTATTTGGATACTTAACAGTGTAATGTCTTTGAATAATGCTGGTACTTAAGATAGAAAAAATGATATTGCGAATGTGTTGTGTTTGCCTCATGATGTTTTTACCAATTTTGCATTTATGGGAAGCAATATCATTGTTGCGAAGTTTCCAAATTGCTTTTTGCAGAAATCTGCAGAAATTAAATCTCTTCCTTGTTATGAAAATGAAGCGGCGTCTCGAGACGCTGGCACATCAGTACAAATCTGAGGAGAGGATAAGCCCAGCTCTGCTAGCAGTCATTGTGTATCCCCTATTAATAGCTGCACAACATTCTGTTAGGTTTAGGTTGCCATACAACAAAGTAAATCAGCGTATGTTTAAGCATAGTGTGTGAATGGTGGCACAGAAGTCTCCCAGGACCTCTTGTGCTTCAAGTTAAGCCCACGCCTGACTGCTTTCTTGGAGAAGAATTTAGCCCACAGAGTGGAGTAGTGTGTGATGCAAGAGTAACAGCAAATTATGTAAATGGCAAGTCTGCGGAGAGAACATCACAGATCAATTTCAGGCTCAAAGAAAATAGCTTGAATACAAATCTGTGTGGGCCATGTGAAGATTTCAGGCTGTGGTGTTATGGTGTGGTGCTGCTACACAGATCTAGTCTGCTGTAGAGATCTTCAGCAGAAGCCTGCTGGCCTTATGCTGGTTTCTTTTGGAACAGCTTTACAGAAGGCCCCACGAGTTGTCTGAGAGGTGGGGGGTGTGGGAGTGCAGGGAGAAAGCCACTCATGTTCACCAGAGCCACTGAGCCCGTGTCATGTCTTCTCATGTCAGGTCTTCTAGAGCTGGATTTAAACCACATAAAAGTGTTGTCTGGAATGCATATAAAGTCACAGACGGAATTAAAGCAGCTAATTTTTACAAATGTGAATGGTTCTAATGGAGGCTCAAATTTAAAGGCTAGGGACTGATTTACCTTCATCAGATGTTTAATGGGATGCTTAATTTGATTGCTTCTTCAAAAAACTGCTCACAATAGTCACAGTATTGCCTGAATGTCTGGGTAATCAAGGTCTCTGTGTGTGTTTACACCTTGATTTACATGTGCAAATAACCAGAAGTTAATGGACAGATTTAAGCTCAAAGTGGCAACTGCAGAGCATTCTCCAGCATTATTTTGCTGTTTTTGAAATGAGTATACGCAGTCGTGAAAGTCTATGTATGGGAAAGCTTCTGAACTCAAGTTGTAGAAGGCTCTTCATTATGAAAGCTATAAAACATCTCTTTTCAGCAAGGTTCAGTGTTTTAATCAAGATATTTAGGCTCTTTGCATTAAAACTAGTATGTCAGCCTACCTCTTTATAGCCTAAAGGCCCCAGTAGGTGGGTTTATATTTCCATAAAAAAAGAAAAAAAGGAAAAATGTGTAAATGAAAGCACAAGAGCAGTTAAACATACTGTAGGAAATACAAAACGCTCTATACTTTGTTCTTTGTCAGGATTGAACATGTTTTCAATGTAAGGACAACAGTTACTGTTGTCACCCTTTTTATTATCGGCCACGCTGTAATGTATATGAAGGGTAAGGGAATATTGGACATATGTGCTTGAAAATGCTCGTTCTTCCTCGTTATTTTTACTGCAGTAATTCTACAGTAATGAATTATCAATTACATTAAGTCTTTTTATTTCCTATGGCACGGTTGTAACAACTAAAATTAAGGGAGTTATGCTCACAGTCCCTCACACCACTCATCCTGCTATGGGCAAACTTTTGCTGTTTTCTCACAGTAACCTTTACAAGGCAAACGATAAACATTATTTCTGTTTTAATGACTCCCAAATAATGTCATATTTAAATGAAATGCATTTTGCCTCAGCAGGGTTCTCTGGATTTATGAGTATTTTTGTCCCATATCCTACAATAATGTGACAAATATTATTTGCATTTTTACTGTTTTCTTGAATACTTTTAAACACCCATTTTTAGGAGGTTTCAGATTGCTTTTGAACATATTTGAATGCATTTTTAGCTATCACCAAGCTTAAAATAGGAACCCTTTTTTCAGCTTATCTTTATTAAACACCTGTAAAAAATCAGTAGTATTTCTTTTTTTCTTATAAAGCTTTCTTCCTTTAACAAATATCAGAAATGCTGCACAGTTTTTTTTGTTTTTTGTTTTTTTTTTTTTAGTATGGAGTTCTTTTCTTAGAGCTAATGGCTGTTAAAAGGTCTGGTAATGTCTGCTACATACACTCACTGTCATAAATGGAAACATGAAATCCTAATGCAATGCATCCATTCTTTACCTATAATTAATCAATATTTTCCAACTTCTAAAATATATGATCCTGTCAAGAATTTTAGAAATGGCTGATTTTTGTACAAACTATCATTCTTGCAGATCTAAAGAGTAGATGGCTGGGTCTGACAGTAACTGACTCTTGCCAAATTTTCACTTTGCAAATTTTAAAACCACAGTTTGTTTGTTTGTTTGTTTTAAGTTAAATTCAGATTTATTTTTTTATAATTATTCTGTGCCTTCATAACCTAAAGGTGAACTAGCAGCTTCCTCTTGTTCTTGCATATAACCGTTCCACTCTGTGCTTCAAGTTGTCTGGGTTAAATTTTGTTTTCTTATTATTTTTGTTTGTTTATACATCTTTTTAAGAATGAAAATTGCCTGATTACTTGGAGGCAATGTTTCTTGGCTTAAACCGGATTTAAAAAAATCATTGAACGCAGTTCTCTGCATAATCATACTGAGTTGTCTCTAACTTCAAGAGAGGTCAGTGGAAAGATTTTTTTATAGCTGTTATGCTGCAGAAATTAGATCAATGTGTATTTCTTTTTTTGCTCAACTCCTCCTATTTAATTGAGAAAGAAATATAAACAGGCATGCATCTTGTACTGATCTTTTGTGAGTAAACCAAGTCATTTACTGTAACATAGCAGACAGTGTGTTCTCCGTTATACCCCTGTGCTAGAATCAAGTTGAGATTAGGGCTCCAGGATGGAATAATGAAGAAAGGAAGGAGCAGAATTAAGGGAAGGTGACAAATACATAAATAAGGGTACATTGGCCTTTGCTCTGGCATTGGGGTTTATTTTAAAAGGATGCAGTGGTCTGCCTATGAGGAGAGAGGCTGCCTGGTGTAACAAGAGAGTGGGGAGTCCTGTGGTGCGCAGCTGCTGCTGGAGCCACTCTGATAAGATTGTGTGAGGTGCCAGCATCGGCACACAGCCTTGTAGCATGTCACAGTGCTTTCACGTGAACTGAGCTGAACTGTCTCCTCACATTCCCTCCTGCTCTTCCTCTCACTCTCATTTTCTGCGCTCGTCGCATTGAAGTCAAAGGAAGGAAAAAAGATTTGAGGCTCGCCCAATTTGTTCTGACATAAAGAGATGTTTAGCTCTGTGAAAGGTGGTAGAGGCAGAGTGCCTGACTGACATCTCAACAGGCTGTCTGCTGGGATTGCTTACTCCACGTCCCTTCATATTCCTGCTGTGTCCTCTGTGAGTGCTCACATCTAATCTTCACAGTGAGACTTCCACGAGTCCCCTGAGCCTTGGTGCTCAACACTTTGTTAGATGGGGCATGCAGTGCCACAGCTTTGCTGTTGTGTTTGCTTCTGTTCTAGTGTTTTGGGTTCCATTACATACCAAATATATATATATTTTTTTCCTCAAGAGAGTTGCTATAATAATAGCATATATTTCCTAATTTCCTTGGTCTTCCCTTGACAAGAGCAGGTTTGGGGTATATCAGGTACAACCAGGAGGGGGAAGAAAATAAAAGACCCCAGTAAGGCAGAGCTGTAAGCAGCATTCTGTGCTTTTGTTTTTAAATGAAGATGCATTGACCTGCTTTCCTTGGTTTAGAAAACAGATAAAATACCCACTGAACGAGCAACACAAGGTGTAACACTTTGATAATAAAGGTAAGACGGCATCTGATCACAAATGCTGGACTCTGTGCCAGGGACTGCAAGAAAGCTTAGTTGTTTAGGGCTTGTTTGCTTTTATGATGCTGCACACGTTGTGATGCATTCTGGTATGCCACATCCCGTTACATCACATCAGGTTAGCCGTGATGCCGAGTAGCACCAAGAGCACGAATTAATGAGAGCTAATGCTCACCTCGTGTTGTTGGAGCATTAGCGGGTACCTTGTTCACTAGAGCTGCTTTCAGGATTCAGTCCTTCTTAAGCAAATGTGATACTGAAGATATATGTATTAATTTCACAGATAGAAATGTTATTTTTCATTAGGCTTCTCAAAGTACATTAATTAACAGATGTGGTTTAATCCTCGTTAAGCCATTAGAAACAACCCAGGTTCTGTGTTCAGGGTCTTTCTCTGCTCGTTTTTAAAGGCACATCTTTCCTGCTGGTGGCAATTGTTGGTGACAAATGACAGCATTGCACTGTCCTCTCTGCTTCCTGCAGAGCTGAGGTTTCACAGCTGCTATTCCAGAAACAAGCTGTGCATATCCTGAGACCTATGGCAGTGTGTGAATGGTTGTCACTGTTCAAATTTCATATCAGTTTCAAGTATTGGATAAATATCTCTTAATATAATTCTTCTCCTGAGGTAATGAGCATCAATATCAGAGTGATTTCTGAAGAAAAATTGTATTCTCAATCTTTTTTTTTTCTTCAAAATTGGTGGTCTAAGCTCCATCCCAAATGCAAGAATGTGTGTGGTGAATAGCTGTATAGGAGAAATGAGACCAACACCAACAAGCATCTTCCCATTTATTTTTTATTTTTTATTTTTTGAAATATGAGGTTGTGCCAAAGCAGTGAGTGAGAGAATCTGCTTGGCTGGATTCTCTCACTTCACTTCTGTAGCACAAAAGGGCTAAACTCTCATTGTTCTGTTAGTGGCTGTTGCAGTTACAGGATGCTGCTGGGTGGCCCAATTTGGCCGAAAGACCAAACCTCAGTTCTCAGAATCGAGCTACTCAGGGAATTTTTGCTGGAGCTATAGGGTTATCTTGTACCAGAAAGTATTGAAAAGTGGTTCAGTGAGTATCAGGTACTCAAGAAAAGACTCACCCATATGTCAAGTTCAAATCTCTTATTATCCAGCATGACTAATAACTGGGCTCATGCGGCAGCAGGTATAATTGATGACTGGATCATATTTATGTAAGAGCTGCTGTCGTGCTTCATTCCCATTTCAATGTGTCTGTCTTTATTTTGCCTGCGTGTTGGAGTCAGCACAAGCAATTGTTAGCATTCCTAAAATACACACAAAGGAGTCACAGCGTCTGATGTTTTCACTATGGGAATGCTATGGGTGTGCTCCAGTCCACGTAGCCTGATTCTGGCAGCAGCTGGGGTGATCTGAGGTGTGTGCCTGTGCACTGTGCAAATGGCTCTTCAATCTCAATGTTTCATAAAGGGACATTTAGAAGAGAGAGTGCTGAGGCAATAGTGCTAGCTGTGCCTACCTTGGTTTCTCAGGAGGCATATCCCTACTTCTAGAGGCATGTCACTGAACAGGAGCATGTTGGCAAGCCCTATGCTGTGATCCAGCTCTCTGTGGCACAGCTCTGGCTGAAGTGTGTTGATGCACCCAGAGGTGCTCATGGCCAAGTCGCATGTAGTATTATGCATGTTTGGTGACTTACTGGGTTAAATATCGAGCAAAAACTATTTGCTCACCAGTAAATAGGCAGTACTGTGCATTAGATGTTAAGAACTGTACATAAGCAAGTGCATGTTTGTGTGTCTCCAGGTCCACAGTCTCGCTTTTTTACTATTTTTTTTGTGTATGTACAAAATATTCTATGATGTTCAGCTACGTGTGGAACTTTTTTTATATAAGGATGCATCTGTACCTATATAATGGTACAAGCCTGTAGTGTTAGCTCATGTTGGTAGTCTCCAATGGTTACGAAAGTTACCATTAATTAACAGGAATCATGTGAATTAAAAAATGGACTTAAAATACAGTAAATGATTCATTAAATCAATTCAAGAATTGACTTAAAATACAGTAAGTGACTTATTAGATTAAGCTTTAGAAAGACATCCAATAAAAAGGGGGGGGGGGAAGTAGAAAGAAATAAAAGCTGGGAGGAAGCTGTAGTTTGGTATCCTGAGTTATTTCTGATTAAATTAAACATGTGCTAAGCACGAAAAGTGGAAGCAAGGACGTTTATGTGAGTACTACCAAATATCCAGATAGTGAAAGCACCAATAGTGAAAGCACTTGAGCGTCACAGAAATATTTCTATGATTTTTATACCACTGAGTTTCACAACAAGGCTTTAGCTGCATGATGCTTAGGAGCAAACCAAGAAACTATTAATTTACTGAAACTGAGTAACTGTTCTATATGTCCCTAGGTTTGTTGAACATAATATGTATATGTTAAACAGTTTTCCATGGTAGTTAAAAAAATGACATTTCAAAGAGTGTAATAGTGTAATGAAATGTAAACTGAAAACAGGAATGAGTTAATTAGACTAATGATCCCTTGACTCCTTTATTAGCCAGCTCTTTAGAAATTGGGATTAGTTTTGTTTTCTCTGCTGAATAAAGACAGGAAGGATGATGTTGATTCTAGTAAATGACAGCACCAGAAGAAATGAGTGTTTTCCTGTTCGTTATAGGTTTCATCATTTAAGATAAAATTTAGCCTTCCTACATGCATACCTAATTTTATTACAACTTAAGTTCAGCTTAGATGGGAAGAGAGAAAGCAGGAAGATAGTTTAAAAACGCCTGCTGGTTTCAAAGTAGCGACAACTTTAAAAATGATCTACTGTATGTCAAATTGGGGCTTGAAACTTTAACACTCTTAGTGTGGGGTAGACTGTGTTTGAATTTAAACAAAGTCTTCAGAAAAAAACAAGCTTGACAACTTTTTGATCTAGGGTTTGAACACTTAATTTGTTCTCTCTATAGGAGAGTGATTTACACATTTCTCTTGCTTTTAAAGGCTATCAAGAAGCGTGAGAATTATCTCTATAGTGGTTCAAACCAAGCATGCACAGAGAAACAAAATTGTTTTTACAACAAATAGGAGGATTTGTAAGTCAGCAGCTGTTAGTGAAACAGCATCATTAAAACTTCCTGCAATTCTAGACCTCGCTCTTGGGAGTTGCTCAGGCCAAGCAAAACCTTAGCTGAAGTGCTGAATTATAGGCAGGAAAGAGAAAAAACAGAATTTAAATTGGTGGGAATTAGTGCCGATTCACCAGGCTAATTCCTGCCCTCAGTGCCCCTCAAGTACCTGTTCTGCAGGGTTGGGATGAGGAGGGTAGGACAGGAGCTGCTGACAGCCAGCTTTTAAGCTCAGTTTCTTTCGGGTAGGTCTTTACCTTGTAAAGTAACAAATTTCTCGCCTTCCTCTGAAGCCTATAGGCATAGAAGGTGCCCAGTGCCATGCAGGATCAGCTCTTTAACAAACGCCCAAGGAATACAAGATTTATCATGCAAATGAAGGAATGGAGAGGAGTTGGCAGCGGCTGAGTTATGAAGCTTTTTACTTATAAGCAGGACTCATTTACTATCCCACACTTGCTCATTAAGCATTCTTTTGAGCACCGCGCTGAAGCAGAAGGAACATCACTAGTCTCTAGTTCTGCCTCAGGTTTTCAAGAGCTTAGCTTGATGTTGGCAGGACAGGACATCTTGAGTCCTGTCCTTCTAGGCAAAGAGCCTCTGGCATGCACTGAGGGCCGCCAGTTGGGTTGTGGATGCTATGTGCCCCCTCTTTGTTGCAGATCAACTTGATGCTCTATTTTCTGTAGTCCCAGTAGGCTGTGCAGCCTGAACGTCACACACGGAAGCTCTGAATGTTACTGGTAGCCCAATGCTGTGCCTGAAATGCTGTGCCTGACCTTGCAGCTCAGTATTAATTCGGAGTGGAAGAATTAAAATTTTCCATTCTTTTGCATTGTCATGCCTCACATTGATAAGCGCAAAGAAATGTAAATAAAAAAGACCTATTTCACAACCCTAGCTACAACCTTTTTGTTTTATGACAAAAGACAGTTAATTAGCATACTAGCAGTAAGCAGCCTTCTCAAACTCGTGCTAATTATGTATTCTGTTGACCGTGACTCCAGTCATAAGGTAATTGGCTTGCAGCAACATGACATTTCAAATCATCTCTTGAAATTACATCAAAAAGCCAGCCTGTTTTGTTTTGATAGGGGAACAATCAATTTGATAAGTGGTAACACAGCTCATTGTTTCACATTAATTAGACTAATTGCAGCATGTTAGCCTCTGAAATAGACAGAACTTGGAGAAGACAAAGGCTGTGGCCTTTAGCATGCAGTGCATGTGATGGTTCCACTTGCTTGCACATACTGTAGGCAGGAAACAGAGTTGTTAGGATTCAGCCTTGCGGGAGGCTGGGTGTTAACAGGGGTTTGATGTGTTATGCTTAATCCACTGGCTTTCAATTATAAGATCCAGATTCAAAAAATCCTTGAGAGAGGAAGGGGAAAAGAGCCATTTTTATATTAATGGTACCAAAGTTTTCACTGATCTTGGGTTTTATTTTCTGAAAGAAGTGCAGATTGGCAGCAGGATCTCTCTGGCATCTGTAGGCTGTAAAGCCTTTCTATGAGAAGGATTCACTGCTGCCTCTTGTTTTTCTTGCTCATTTCTACTTATGTTTATTTCTTAGTATACCTTTGCTGGACTATTTTTCTTTTATCACAGCGTCACGGGCTGGGTGATGCTGGCAGGAATCTCTGAGTCCATCTGATTAAACCCCTGCTCATGCAGTGCCACCCAGAGCAGAGTGCTCAGTGCTGTACTCATATATTCCCTCAAGAATAATGACAAAAAAACCCATAAAACAAAAAAACTCAGAGGATGGATTACTGAGGGCAGATAGTAGAGATACATAACCCACCCACGTGTTTCTAATTTGGAGTATTGCTGCCTGCTACTGAGATTACCAGTAGTACTTATCTCTGTGATGATTTTTATGATCAAGCTATGTCATCTGTAGATTGACATGACCAAATGGATTTCACTTGTGACCTAATTGAAATGTAAACCAAAGTTTTAAGAGATGAAAAGTTTAAAGGGTTATCTCAGTCCATGAGTTAGGCTAGTTTTGCTGTTCACACCTTAGTGTACAGTGTTTCTGGCACGCCGAACTCAGCGTCAGGCCACTGGATGTGTAAAAGTTGTGCTCTTTGACCTATACCTTGCTAATATGTTCAATAAATGGAGTCATAGTTGGCAGCTTCTCTAGGATGGAAAGGAACAGCATCAGACAGTAAATTCTAGCGTTGTTGGAACGTGATGAAATCTGAATGAGGCCAAGCCTGACTCCTCTTCTACAGCTTTCTAGCCTACCTGTGTTTAAGCTGAGAAGGCATTTCAGCTCTTCTAATTACCTCTACTCAATGAAAAGTTTCCCCAGTTGAGGGGAAAAAAAAAAAGTGAGAGATAAGATATATTTTACTGGGATGTAGGGGATTGTTGATACTCATGAAATTCCTCACACAAAAGCTGTAATTCTTGGTTTGTTGTCTATGGAAAACGATGTTTTTCAAGTGAGCGTCAGAGATATAGACATTCACGTATTTGTACAGTGGGAGCCAGGCACACGATTCATTTACCCATTTTTGTTTCCATTACCCTCCTTGGTTGCTGGCTGGTTAGACAGAGAAAGCTTTGGGGCAGAGATTGTTAGTTAAACTTGCCTCTAGTCTGTTTGGAGAAGTATAATTTTATTTAAATCAAGGAACTTGTTCCAATAGCTTAACACAGTCATTGCTAGTTTGGAGCTATATTTTTACTGGTTTTACTTATGTTTTATGCTGGCCCCTTAGCAAATGGTCATAAAGTCTGCTTTAAGTTCAGCTACCAGTGACTTCATGCCTCTGATTTATTTCTATCACTTACTGGCAAGAATGTATTTTTAAAGATGTATTCTAAGCAATTCATTCCTCTCCACCTCCTCTCTTCTGTGTCTCGTTTCTCTTTTCTCCTCCTTCAGTGTTTCAATTGTCTTTCATTGAGCTTAATGTTATGCCAGTGTTAGAGATGTAACTTTGGTGCTCTTGTGCTATGAAGTCCTGGGCTCGTTCGGGAGGCAGATTAGAAAGAAGTAGGACGCTGAAGCCTCCCAGCATGCAGTTTCAGCACTGGTCCTAGTGCCACAGCGCTGCTGGGATGCAACCTGCACCCTCGCTGCCACTGCAGCACCCGGCTCCTGCTTGGGGCAGAGCAAATCTGCTCTCAGCGTCACTCACAGGAGAGCTTGGCTGCCAGCCCAGGGCTGCTAGGCTCTTCCCTGCTACACCTGAATGAGATATTGATGAGACATCGCTACCTAAACACAGCCGAGGAACACTAGATTAAAAAATAAAATAAAACTAAATTGTCATTGGGATGACAGAATAATTTTGAAAGTTTTGAAAAAAATTTTGAAACTAACACTTTCTGTGCTGGACTGAAATGATTGCTATATAGAGCCTGTGCTTACCTGCTCAGTGACGGATCATGGATGATCTTATTTAAATACTTTTTTCTATTCTCATGAAATTCACAACAAAATGGTGACTCTGAGAAACAGGGGCATGGGTAAGTCACTGCCAAAACTGATTCCTGTGATCTGACAAGGTGCTGAGTTCTTCCAAAGGTGCTGAATTACTGGTTTCAGCTTATTTTGAGGGCCAGCACTCAGTTACTTGAAGGACTGTGCTTTTAAGTTTGATTATTATCCAGACAAACAAAATCAATGGGGTCTTCTGAGAGGCAATGTGGAAAAAGAGAAATGAAGTTGCAGAGTTTTGGGTTACATGAAGGTTCTGCCAGTGGGGAATTTTGCATGGATCAGAGAATAGTGGAAAATCAGGAGCAGAGCAAAAAGAGATAAAATAAGAATAGTTTTTAAATAGGGATTGCTGGCAGAGCTATTAATCACACACATCTTTGAGCGCTAAGGGTTGCACAAGTGGAGCTAATAGTGGAGGAGAGGGTTATTTTGCTGATATCTTGAAATACACTATTAAAAGCAACAAGCAAAATTAAAGGGAGATAATGCCTGAACAGATTAATGACATGTAATAATAATTAAAACAAAAAGAAAACCCCGTGAGTCAAGATCCAAATGCAAAACTGGAGTATTTTTGAAATTCCTAATCTTTATGTTGTGGCTGTTAAATATTTAAAGGGATACCCCATAAAAAGAAGGAAAGAAAAACAGTTTTGAAAGTCGCTTGTTTTAGCATACAGTTGCAATTGTGAGATTAGACACTGATCTCATTTACACTAATACAAATAAATCACAATTTCTGCTGTTTCTCTGGCTGTATGCCGCAACTGTGACCAGAACGTGGACGATGTTAGAGTCTTTATTTTTTTGTTTTATTTTTAAGAGATTTATCTGTACCTTCGAACTGAGTTAAAACAGCAAGAGAAAAATGCATTTCTGTAGCTGTCTAAGTTGGCCAGTGCCTGTCCTTTCCATGCACACACGTGAAATGGGTTTCAGGTAGAGGCCTTTTTTCTGAAAACAGCAATCGAGCCTCGGGGAATATCTGACAGTACTTCAGACAGAACGATCATTATTGTATTCCCTTCCAAAATGTACAGCATTGTTTTCGGAGTGGTGTCATTTCAATCAGTTTAGGGCAAGCTGAACACAGTTTTAGGAATTTGCAAAGGGTTCATAATCTCCTTATATGAATGATACCTTCTTTTAAAAATCCTTTTCTTGCTGTTTCTTTGACCTTCTGCTCCTAACACACAATCAAACACATCTGATGAAAGAAAACAAACCTGAATTCTGTACGGACCTGGAGTTGTGTAACAGGCCAGGTTTTCAGTGAAGCCTTCTTAAGCTGTAAATCAGTGTAAAATTTAGCTCATATTGCATTCTCATAGGAAATGGGTTATATGATAATTTATGTTGAGCTGATCGTAACTAAGCACCTCGTAGTAGTGTCCTTCAAAAAATTTTAATCAAGATTGTCTTTTTCTCTCCACCTCTCTTGGTGCAATTTCAAGAGGTTTATTTGCATGTCAATCTGCACGTGTTACTGAAGTTATTCCACTGAAGCAAGTGCGGTGTCTAGGCTGCATACGTGTTTCACAGTGGCCTCATGAAAGGTGACTCTTCGTTTATTGCTGGCTTGTGCTACTGTCAGAGTTGGGCCTTTCGTTCTTATAAACCTTGAAAACTGGAGTATTTTCAGGCTCCTGTCAGATCTGTTTCCCATGTCTTTTGGTTCTTTGTGGCGAATGAGCCTTCCTCCTAGGGGAAGAAATTGTTGATCCTATGAAAATCACTGAGATTGTCCAGCTTTTGCTTTAAAATTTTTGTTAAACGTGCTTCTAAAGTGTGCTTAACATTTACTTTTAGGTGTACGATTTCTCTTGAGGTTTTTTTTTCTGTTTATCATAAGGTGAACAGTGTAGGAGTTCCAGAACCCTGTCTCAGGTAGCAAATACCAGAGGAGTCCTCAGCAGGACAAGCTTGCCAGAACTTCTCTAATCTGAGGGCTGCCTAATTTTATGATGCTTCCACACTGTCTAATACAATGGGACTCTGCTCTCATTGAAAACAGCTTTACTCCATAATCGACCATAATAAACAGTTTCCCATTTAAGGATGTGTAATCATGGCGACCAGGGTAAGAAGAGGTGTGCTGGCTAGAGTGGGTGTGTGACTTCTTATGCAGGTCTTTTTTTCATAATTAAAGGATTATATTATGCAGTTACACATGGGTGGATTCTTGGTAGAGCCTACAAAGGATAAACAAGATTTAAACAGGCTATGAATGGATACTGAAGATAAAGGTTATGAGTTAAACCCAAAGAGATTTGCATCTGGAAACCTAGCTGAGTGTATTTTTAGTTAGATTGAAGGTTTACATTTACTTATTGACAACCGAGACAGAAGCAGCATTCATGCTATGGGGGAGCTTTGCAGTTGAAGGTGGAAGACTTGGGATTTGTTGAGGGGTGGCTGAAGTGGAGGGATAGGAGAACTGCAGTGCAGAAAATATAACCAGATAACCATAGCTGTAGCAGATGAGCAGATGAAGTGAGCTAGGGGATGCTGAGGCCACTGGTGTGGGAGGCTGAAGGTAGGATGTTGTCTCTTCGGCAGGCACTTTGTAACTTGCTCTGTGTAATGACATCAGGAAGTGTTCAGTGTGTTTGCCTCTGGATCCTGCTAGATCAGCGGTTACTGCTAGGCTGGAGGTTTTGTAACAGTCTTAAAGAATGGATGGAGATATTCCTACCAAACGCACTTTCTCTTCCTACCCTTCGTGTCTTTGAGGGATTTTTCCTTTTTTTTTTTTTTCTCTCAGTAAACATCAGAAGTTGAGGTGTTTCCCAATTATCTTTTCCTTCCCACCAGTCATTTCTGGCTGTGTTCCAAAGAAGAGAAGATGACAGATTTTCATTGGTCACTTAATTGTGTATGCCCATTGGTTTCAGTGACTTCCAAATTCATATTTTTGTGTGCTTGGGGGCTTTTGTGACAAGGTGCTAATGGGTTCCTGGCTGGGCAAGCACCTGTGTCAGAAAGTGTTTCATAGTGCTCCTTATTTATCCAGCTCTGACTGCTTCTATTAACTCGCATATACCTTTATTGCAACCCCTTTTAGTTTTTGCTGATGCATAACCCACTTGTGCAGAGGAAACTATTGCTCACACATACAAAGGAAGCTATTAATTTCTCTACAGAGAGAATGTGGGAGTTTCAAATGAGAACTCCACTTCCACTTGTGCCTGAGAGACAAGAGGTAGAAAAAACTCAGACACTGACTTGTCCAGGGATTTTTGTAGAACGCTCTGAGACATCCTGTGGAGTGGGCTCTGGGTAGCTGCTGGGTGTCCTGCTGCTGGAAATTTTCATTTCCTACTGTCCAGATGCATTAAATGGTAGATAACATACCATACACAGTTTCCTAATAAAACATTGTTGCTATAGCTGCTTCAGCTTTATGACTGTAGCTTTAAAAGAGAAGTGAAGCCCTTGTGGGTGTTAGACCATCTTCTGTGTGATGAAGAAAAACTTAAGACCTTTCAGGATATTTTGTCTAAATGTGGGTGTTAGTCACAGCAATGAATATCTTTGCTTCTGAAAGAGACTGGATTTTCTGTTCAAGTTCCTTACATTTCCTCTTATATAAGTAAATTATTGATCATGTGATGTATTTTGAGGGATAAAATAGGTTTCTCATCTTAAATCTATGGAATAGCTTAACTTTTTATTCCAATCCAAAACAGGGAAAAATATATACATATTGTATGGATTTTGCCCTTTTATTACTACCAGCAAGTAAATGCTGTGTATACTGTGAAGTAGGGCAGTTACATAGCATGTTGTTCTTTGTTTTAAGGAGCACTTTCCATAATGTGATTGTCATCAACTTGTTCAGTGAATTTTTTTTATATACTTTAATATGTAACCTAGTCCACTCTTTAGTTTGCCCCTTGCATTTCTCTAAATTTGAAGATATAGATGGTGACATCTAATAGACATCGTTTATGCTTATTCATTGATACGTTAAAAATATTTTTCCTGAAAGGAAAATGACCCCATGCCTTAAAATTAGTAAATGAAGTGTGTTATAGCCAGTGCTCATCTGATAATAATGAACAGAAACTTTTATTTTCTTTGTACAAAGGAGTATCGTTTGAGGTTTTTTGTTTGTTTCTTTCTTTTTCTTTTTCTCCTCCTGCAACTGTACTGTTGTTGGAGGTTGCTTTTTATAAAGCTTACCCAGTTGGAGATTTTGTAATTACCCCTTGATAATAATGATGATGATGGAGTAGGAACTCAACACACAGCTGAGCTGCAAGCAGTGCTTTGTTTGTGTTGCTGGAAAAGCAGCTGCTAAGGAATCTCGTGAGGTTCTTCAGACTGCCCTGTCCTTCCTCCTGGTACTGCTGTGCTACAGAATATCTTCAGGACTGTTCTCTATTTGTAGATGGATATCTGTACACGGTATCCATGAAACCATCAGATTGCAGGGAAAAACACATTTCTGTGGCCACTGTTCAAACCCAGAACTCTGCACTCCCCAGGAGAGAAGCTCTGTATTGGATGGATCTGGGGCTTGACTCTCACACATTGAGACTTGGACATCTGTTGTCCCCACCACAGAAATCACCTTCCAGATTTGCTGCTGCAGGAGTTTCTGAGTAATTCATTGTCATCGATTAAGTTAGTCTAGAATTACTCTCGTGTACCTGGGAACAAAATTAAGCCTCTAGTCTGTTCTGGGAAATTAGACAGATATGTTTTTTTTCTAAGTAGTTTCTAATTCATTTCATTAGGAAATTATTTGATGAATGTAATTTAGGCATTTGGGATAGGCATAGTGTCTGGGGTTTGAACAGTGACAATTTGTAGCTGGCCAAAAAGAGATGAAATCTTAATATCTTCACAGAACACTTCAGAATTTTTTATCCCTAAGCATTCAATGCTTTAAAGATGTTGTAAAGGCATGCAATATTTGATTCATTCTGAAGATCTGGGAGTGCCCCAACTTATTTCCAAAAATGAGTTTGACTATCTTAAAACTTAGTCCTCTCATGGAATAAGTTTGTGTCGGTGGCAGTTGTTGTAATTTTCACAAATTAGAAGTCTGCAAGCATTAGGCAGAGATTCAATTCTGCCTTTCTTAAGTTGCATAAAAAATCACCAAGGTTTTGTTCTACCATGACTTGACAACACTTAAGATAGACTTAACATAAAGCTTTTCTGGTGATGCAATATTCTTGGCCACAGAACAACGTAACTGAGTTCACTGGAAACCTGAAGGGAGGTGAAACCACCAAGGTCAGTGGCATGATTTTATTTTTGTAATGTGGATAAACAGATGTTCACTTTCATGATTATTCACACCTATGCTATTGGACATTAAGTAAAGTATCTCAGCCTACTGTTACACCTAAATCAGGATCGTTGCTGCTAAAGGCAGATGGAAAGATTTAAATTCTGTTGGATGTTGAGAGAATCACTGAATATAATGTGTTGTAGTTGAATTTCAATCCCATTTCACTAGTGTTTGAAACAAAATACTAGGCTATGCCCTTTGTTAAATTTGCAGACTTTTTTCTTTTTTTTCTTTTTTGTAATTAGTGGAGTACTCAGAAATCTGGTCCACTGCACCTTTGTTGGTTTCTCTGTAGGGTCTTATTAAAAATTACTTCCCATATGCAGAAAAGAAAACAGCTCCTTGCCCAAGAAGTAGTCCTTGAAGTGTGTTCAGGGGAGTTTGGGGGGGATGATATTACAGTACATTAATTAATGTAATCTTTTTTTTTTTTTACATCAAAATTGTATATCAGATTTTGGGTTTTTTTTTCCAGTTATTCTATATCACTTTGATACAAAACAAACAAACAAAAAAAATCCCCCACATCTATTTTCTGTTTATGTACCTGCAAATATCCTATATGCATTCAACTTATACTGTCAGAGCAATACTAAGCCGTTGAAGTTTACCTATAATTTTGGCATAATGGACTTCAGTTACTTCTAACACAGCAGCTCTTTCCTTGTCTTTGCTACGTCTCATTCCTTCTAATCTTGCTTAGGTAACTTTACTCCCCTCTTCTGCCATTCTGTTCTCAGGCCTGAACTAATTTCTCTTTAAATTAATGCCAAATAACTGGCTCTTCTTCCATCACAAGTATGCAGTCCATCAGATATGTTAAAACTTAACTATAAGAGAAATGAGAGGTAGAAAATGATCAGGATGGACAAGTATGTTTGAGAGCAGGTCAGGCCATTTGTATGCCTGGTCTCTGTCTTCTTGACTAAACTGTATCAACTGTAATCTTGCTCATACATAGTAGCATCATGAAGCATCACTGGCTGCGTGCAGAAGTGCACCTCCCTGGCCTCTTGCTAGTAGGGTATAATGACAGTGGTAGAGTCTCAGTAAGAGAACAACGAGAGAAATAAGCAGAGGATCTGTTTCTGTGAGTGAGATTTTCTGTATCTTTCTCTCACTATGCAAGTGTTATCAAGACAGCGCTCAAAAAGAAACATCAAGATGGGAAATGTGAGAACTGAGGATATTTGTTGTGGTGGTTTGTCAGCCTCTTGCATATCCTGTATAAAACAAAGAGATTTTAAGCCTGTGATCTGAAAGCTTAAAATTACATTAATAAATGTCTGTATAATCCAGTGCAGCTGGAGTCCTGCCACACCTATATGAATATCTCTGGTTATCTTTAATCCACGTCTCACAAATAAAACCCCGCCCCTGTATGTGTTTAAGTACTTAGCTCTATGCTTTTGTCTTCAGTCTCTGTTTAGATCCACAATTACTAATAGCACTTGGACAGTTGCATGCAAGACATCTTGTTAACATTGACGGTGAGCTTCACAGAGCAAGGTGGATGTTATATGGTTAATAAATAGATATACCTAAAGCTCACTGTAGCTTAACAACAAATATGAATGGGAGAATAGCCTCTTTCTTTGCCTTTCTTTGAAAATACAGGAAAAGTAAAATGATAATTTGTCCAGCTAGATCCTTACTTAAAAATATCTTGGGGAAAAAACTGAGAAAAATATATTATGTGATATATGTATATAAGCCCTCTATCAAAGAATCTAGATCATTTTAAAAATTCTAAGTTGGTGATGTCCTTGTTTAAAAATGAATAAATAAATATTGCTTTTACAAGTATGTAGGTTAGGTGATTATGAACAGGATGCTGGAATCATTTAGTTGTAAAATTGAGAACAGAAGAGAAAAATTCTCATATTTATCTTCTCTTCTGACACACAGCATTGATGCAAACACATTGAAATAACTCCGAATGTGATGTTTAATACAATTTTGCCGAAGAGAAATGTGTCCAACTTCAAGCCAGTCAGAGCTAAGGGAATTATTTCTTTTTTTGACTCTGACAGTTATCTTGAAATAGTCCTTTGATGAAATCCTCTCCTCTTTCAAGTCCTTGGAAAAACTCCTACGATGAGATTCATTTCACCTAACTTTAGACATCTGAAGTGTAAACTTCTATATCTGAGCTCCCCATCCTCAACTCTTTATAGCTGATGGAGAGAAAGCAGGCCTTCTAGGGTACGATTCATCTTGCTTGTTTTGGATGGCTTCTTCAGAAGAGAGAAATTCAACCCTGTAAGTGCCTCCCTCTCTTTGCTGGCTTTAAAGAGATACTAGGTGACCAAGTTCAGCAGTATCACACTCATCTGGTCAGAAAAAAAGCACCTGTTGCGACTTCAGAGGGAATTTGGATGCCCACGATTTACTTGGAAAGATATCACAGGCTCTCTGTGAGGTTCTTGCAAGCTGGAGATATGTTTTGGTTATGGTCCCAAGTGCTTTCACACTTCTACCTGTGTTCTCAACATTCTGTGAAAATCTGTTCAGCTGAGGAAAATCTGCTGGCATTGTAGATAGAATGTTAAGCTTCTTCTTAAAGGTACTACTATTCTTCACATACTATATCTTCATTCTTCTTCCAGTAAGCACACAAATGCTCTTAATCTGTGGCCTAGAAACTCTCTCATTCACTTCAAAACATCCTGGCAAAACTTTAATGCCTTCAGAGGAATACTAAAAAACAAAAAGTCATTCTGATACCTCTTTTCTCCTTGTTAACAGTATTCTTTCCATTCTTAGCTTAGGACAGAGATGAGCCAAGGAAGAAATAGATATGAGCCATAATGAAAAATGGGAGATTTATGAAATCACGTGCAATAGCTACACAGATATGACACATAATATGGGAAGCATGATAAGCAGCAGACAATATGTAGCAGCTCTTCTCTTAAACTTCATTACAGTGTCTTATGAAATAAACTTGATCACTTGAAGGTGGGAAACAATCTGACTTCAAAAAAGAAAAATGAAAAGGAAGGGAAACGTTACAGGGATTTGTCATTGCTTCTAAAATTAGAAACAGGACTATATTTTCAGTAGGTGATTGGGGAATTACTGGGGTAAAACTAGAGGTGCTGTTTAAGATGCTTTCACTTTCTGTGTTGTGTCTTAAAGATGCATTCCTTAGCAATGTTTGTCTGTGCAAGGATTGAATAAATTCAAGTTCAACATCTCCAGCATTTAAGATGGAGTGATGTGTTGTTAGCTTGCTGTTGTATGTTGAGGGGAGCTGCTGGTGTTACAACTTAATTCACTGGACTTTCTTAACCAGGGAGCAGGCACACTTTAGAGCCTGTTGTTTCCTTGCTGGCCAGTTGGATGGGTGCTGGTTGACGTGGCCTCCATGCTGCAACAATCACCTGGTCAATGCTGAGTTTCAATTAGTGCCAAAAACGGCTGTTTTAGTCAGTAAGCCATCTCCTTGTTTGGTGTGCATAGCCTGGCAGATTGCAGTGTTATAACTGTTAGATTGCTCTACTGAGTTTTGGGGTAGTTTACTCTTCTGTAAGTGGATAAATGAAGAAGCAGAGGTGATCAGCCCAAATGAAATAGCTGGAACTTGTGCATGTAAGCAGAGCATCAAAAGGATCCATGAAAGAATGTGGCATTCAGGAAGGTATAGGGAAAAATGGAAATTTGAGAGAGCTGTTAAAAGACAGGATCTGTGGAAGATAAGCAAGAGAAAAGTTTGGTTAGGAAGGTGTGAAGAAGGACAGATCAAGTTGTAGGTAACTCCTTCAAACCTTAGAAGTGGAATTTTGTTCTTCGAGTTACAAATGTATGGATCCAGAATTACACGCTGCTCCTGTCTTCATGTAAAGCTGATGAAACTGAGGCTGGTGTTGTTTCATCCCGTGAAAAAGGAGTATGTCAGATCACTTCTCATCAACTTCATGTTATTTTGGTGTGATCCTAAAGAAACCTCATAAAACCTTTCTTGTATCTATGAAGCAATAGTGACTCATAAAGAAAGAAGAATCTTCCGTACAGGGCAAAAAAAGATTTGGTAAAAATGACGTGTTTGTGTGCAGATTAAAAAAATACATATCTAATTTATTATTTTACTCATTTTTATATAATTGCCTGATTTTAAAATACTTAAGTGGAAAATATTTTTACTAGATTAGAAACTAAAAATGTGTTTACACATTCTGTGTGATTTAGGATTTTCTGAGACAAGTCATTTTAGAGCAATTTAAACTATGTAATTAGTATCCTCTATAATACCACTGTATCTTTTTTGGATGTGTCTGTCTTCCTCTTTTGTTCTCTCCTTTCTCCCCATAATAATGCCTCCTTGTTCTTTTGCTGTAGTGGTGTTACTTTGTAATTTGTTTCATATAACTAACACATTTCTACTTACCTGATTTAACAGCTATTCAAACGTGGGGGTGCATTTTCCAGTCAAGTCTGAATTTCAGATGTGACCCTCAGCAGACGATTATCAAAATCTGAAATTCACATCTGAATAAAAGGAGTTTTTTTGTGGCTGTATGTGTAGAAGTGGTTTCTTTAGCCTGAGGGGTAACAGTAAATACAGAAAGTGAGATGAAAATGATTTTTTTTTTCGAATGGATATTTCATTTTAACGAAGTATTTTATTCTCTTTATTCTTCTCCTCTCTGCTAGGAAAAAAAAAATGTTAAACACGTTGAGTCAGGGAGACGTTCCTGCACTGCATTAGAATAGCCATCAACGTCAGCTGAGACCATTTGGATCATGTCACTTGTCCTAAAGTGTGTAGCTGTTTTTAAAGAAAGAGCATGTCATGTTCTGTACAGGGATCTTTAATGCATGAAACCTGTTTGAAGCAATAATAAATCAAATCCTTGCTGCTAAAACCAGTGTCTGATTTTCCCATACGACAATCTCTATCTTTCCATGTGTAAAAACTTGAGACAATAGCAAGAATAATTCTGCATCCACAAGTATTGCAAATTATTTTGATCACAGCAAACTAAATACATAAATTTAGCAAAATAGGAAAAAGAAGCCCACCCTGGAATGTAAATGGCACGTCCGTTTGTCACAATGCTTAATAATGTACTCTTTCTCTACAAGCATTGTTATAGGAGATTGCAAGATGTATAGAGATATTTTCATTATTCATGCTCTATTCAGGAGGCAGTTCTACAGACATTTTTCTCACCTCTCCCCTAAAAAGTGGAATAATTAAGAGCAAGCAGAGGGTTTGAGCCTTATTTGCCTATCATCTTTCACTTCTGCATGCAGGTATTATTTCTGTTACATTCAAACCATTTACTGGTGATGTAAAGAAAAATCAAGCTTTTGTATTTTTTTTTTTACTCTTCATTAATTACTCTTTGTCTGTGTGCAGATATAACAAATAACAGTAAAAGACATGCAAATGTTAATTCATATCAATTAATCTGGAGTAGGTTAGGAGTGCAGATTATTTTAGCAGCACAACTTAGTTTCAAAAGTAGTGTGAGAATCATAGAGCCATAGATGACAGGAATCTCAGTGCTGGCAGATACTGCCAAATATTTCTGTCCACAGGGTAAAGCAGCGTTATGGTAACTACAGATGGATGGGGCTGAGATCCCCATTTGGGCAAGGATTGAAGTTGAAGCTCAGTGAGACAAAGGGTTCAAGGGCCTGACTGTGACACCTTGTGAAGTTTGCTGGCTTTGGATTTGGACAAAAAAAATAAGTACTGAAAAAGTGTAGTAAAAAACATGCGTCAAAGCAGTGGGCCTTATGGCTGGATCTCTTTGACAGTGGTGTGCTGTGCCCAGGAGCAGACTTGTACCAGAAAAGCTGCACCAAGGGCACTGGGCAGTGCCTGGTGGTGACACCCACCGGCCCTCGCTGAGACTCCTCAGCAAAGGTGCCCAGCAGACCCCACCAGAATGGTGTTTGCTTTATAAATGTGTTTGGGCTCCAGGCTGCTGAGGAGTTGCAAGGAGGCCGGAGTGCACCTTGCATAGGCTAGGGTTTGAACAGCAAGCTGTAATGACTTTGAGTTACATCAGAAGTGGGCTTGCCTTCAGCCAGTGACCTTGAGCTGGAAAATGTTAGCCCCTTATCAGCGACCTGAGCCCTGAGGTCGCTTTGTACTGTTTTGAGTGTTTTTGCTTATGGAGATTGTTTTATTTAGTTTTTTAATCTGGTGCAGCAGAGTAGAGGTAACCGTTGGTTTGTTATAAAAACAAATGCTCCGCTGACCTTTTCCCTTGCAGTTGGAGGGCTGCAGAAACCCGAGGTGGCCATCACCTGCCTGCTTGTTGTTCCACCCCTGGGTTGCTCCAGAACTTCCAGTTTCCATCAGCTCAGCTCCCGGTAGCAGGCAGGAGTGCGGAGCATGGCATGGGGGAAGTGTTGTGATTTGTTGCCATGCTGACAGTGTCAACTTAACTACAGCTGACAAACAGTTTTTAAATAGAACATTTCAATTCATTATAGTATTCTCCATCTGTTTTTTTTCAGTGCCTGCATACACGCAAAACATCTGAGAAATGCTACCACAATGGTTTAGTTTACTTATCCAGCCACAAACATTAATTAGTTGTTGAGAGTGCTAGTTTAGCAAGCAAGTAAAATGTCAATATTCTACTCTTTTACTAAAGGAAACTGTTTTATTTATTTAACAACAGCAACAAAAAGTACAGCTGCTCCTGCTTTTAGAGTTTTTCAAATTGATTTTTTTTTGAGTGGAAGTTCTGTATTGTTGGTGTTTCTTTTATTTTAGTGCTTTGTTACCTCTTGCTTGTGTGAAATTTTACTTCCTTCCAAAAGCATCTGTCATGGCTATTTCCAGTGTGGAACTGGTAACAGAAAGGGAGCATCATTTCATAATTAAATCAGGCTGCTGGGGTCAGATTTATAGGGCTTTATTCGTGGCTTTGCCACTGGCCCACTCTATGACCTTGAGCAAGTTGCACATTGCTGTATCTCAGTTTACCTATAGGTAAACTAATATTGACTTCCCTTGAGGGGATATCATGAGCCTTAATTAAGTGTCTGCAAAGTTCTGTGAGATAGAGGGCTGAAAGCTGCTAGAGACATACAAATGATGACAGCAATGACAATGATGGCACCACTTTCCCCAGAAACTTCCCCTGTAGCTGCCACAGTCACCAGGTGAGCTGTGAATCCATCAGTTCATCCATCACTTTCTCCTCTTAGACTGAGCCCAGCTGGCCAGTTTGCTTATTAGTAGCTATTAATAAATCAAATCGTTTTTGCCTTTTTAATTGCATCTCAAAGAGTAACGCAGTTCTTTGCTTTTAAATTAAAAACTGTGTGACAATGTGTCCACTAGAAACTGTGCTGCTGCTCTGTACTCTTCTCAAGTTATTGATGTAAAAAATGGGTTAAAATCTAAAGTTAAGAAAACATATAATTAAAGCATGCAAAACTTCTGGCAGAGGGCTGCCTCTTCAAAGTGTGGGTATCGCTGTACTTCCTCGCAGAGTTTACACTCTAAGTATGCTCAGCACACGTATTTTGAAAGTGGCCATCTACCCATCCACAAGAATCCCAGGGTAAAGCAGCTGGTGTACTGCTTTTTGGCTGTTCATATTTAAATATATACATATTATAATAAAATCAGATTTGCGAATTATTTAAGTTTACCTCATTGTGCTTTTTATTTTTAAATAACAGGAGCACAAATAAACTATGGGAATAACAACTGACAGTTTATTTTTAATTTTGGGCCAAAAGTTTATCTCACCAATCTCATTAAAATGGAGTATATCCACTAAAATATTGATAACATGATTTCATTTGAATTTGTCTCTCTCAGATGTGAAAAGTGAGTGGCCCATGTGGAAATGGATACTCGTAGAGGAGTCCTGTGCACTGAGATCAATGGAAGAAGCCCAGCTGGCTGCTTCTCTCTATTACTAATTTATAGCAAATCAAGCAATACTTCCTTCTCTAACATATCCTAAATGCCAAGTCATATAGGAATCCCTTCCCAAGTACAGGAAGGGATTAGGGTGAAACCAGCAGTAGGATTTCCCATTGATTTCAGTGTAGCAATTGCCCAACATCTTATTGTATTTTAGATTATCAGCCTTGCAGCTCTGTGGAGTTTGCCTTTCGATCAAGTGCACAATTTGCTTTCAAGGGTTGCTTTTAGGTAAGCTGAAGGGATGCATACCCTGGCAGGCATCACCCTCCGTAGCAGTCCTGTTGTTGTGATGCAGCAGAATGGTGCTGATGGCAGCTCTGCAATGGCAGGCAGGGAAACTGTGTGTGTCATCAGTAGCTGCTGCCGTTAGAGGGGAGATCAAAAAAGAAGGTAGCAGGGAGGAAGAGCAGCCATGTGTACGTGGAAAAGAAGAATTATCTGCAACTGAGATATCTCCTCACGGTGCTAACAGAAATCAAAAAGATTTCTTAAAAAGGCTAACATGGCAGTTAGTGGAGAATTTGACTACTGGAACACAAATTGAGCAGCAAGGGAAGCAATGTATTTTGGGGCACACTGATCCTCTATGTAGCCCAGAGGCTCCCTTTCGCATCTCAGTAGCATGTGAACCACCAAAGATTGCTAGTTCACTGGTAAAAGAAACCCATGTAAATAAAATAAAATCACATGTATATACATATATGAATGTATTTATATACAAATGTATGTAAAACAGCGGCTATATATTGTTACTGTCAGCCTGTAACTTGGAGGGGAGTATTTTGTGTTGAAGCATCTCAGCTTTTCCAGTTACAGAAAATTTTCCTCTTGCTCCCTTCCTGATCTCTCTATTTTATTTTTCTTAACCGTGAACAGTGACTTCACTCTGGGATCCTGCAGTCGGATAAAAAGAACAAAATACAGAAAGATAAGTTCTTAAAACCACTGTGGGCTTTCTTTAATGGTAATCATTAGCCCTGGTCTGAACTCTATTGACAAAATGTTGGAGTAGTCTTGAAAGCAGAGCGAGTGCTCTTTTAAAGGAAGAACTGGTTAATTAGGAGATCTAATGCAGCTGACCTAATTCTGTGGCTCAGTGCTAACTTTTCTAATGCACTATAACATAAAGATTGGAAAAGATACATATTGATTCATTCAAGTCAACAAGTCAGAATTTTGATTGGAAAGTTAATTTTGCAATTGCTATGAAAAATCTTCTTCCTTCCAGAACAGTGCCAGTTATTGCTTGGATGCAACTTGATCACCAGCCTGGAGTTCATGTGTAATCATTTCATGATTCATAAACTTTATGGCACAAGAATGAGGGACCTATGTCCTTACTTGTAAATGGTGCAGCTGTGAGTTACTGAGTCCTCTTGTAGCAAGTGCAGGAGTTCTTGTTTTTTAAATAAAAATAGAGGAAAAGGAATTTACGTGTACTCACTGGGATGGTTATTTCTGAGGTCTGAAAGCATTTACTAAGGGTGTGTGAATGTTTTCATCGTATATAGGGGTATATGAGAAGTTGGTCCATTTTTCTATCCAAACATACCTCTTCTCAGGGCAACACTATTTCCTGTTATTCCTTTCTCCTCAACTTTAAGTATCAAAGATGTGAAAAATACAGATTTTCTGGCTGCAAAGGAATCTGTTAGAGTTAACTCCTCAGCAGGGCAATATAAATTCTTCCCTACTAGGCTTGGCAAAATTAAATGCCTCATCCACCAGTATTGATCTGGTTTCCTTTTTCTGTGGATGAGATGCTGGTGAATTGTGATTGCCTTGCTGCATAGTATCATCCAAACTTCAATAGCAGTTTGCATGTTTATAAAGGCATTCATATCCAACTGAGACACCCAGTTAGGAGTTATGAATGACCTGGAGGAGCTCCCTCCATCCATTGACTGTATTTGGTGTCTGGCTTTTGTCTTGGAGTAGGTGTATGAGCATCCCTCCTCCCACTAGCAGCATTGCTGTGAAGTCCGGCTTTAACAGGGCTGTGCTGCAAATCTGTGCTCCAGAGCACACAGCTATATTCCAGGGCTTGCAGTGTATGTTCCTGCAATTGGTCTGTGTGGTGCAGAACAAATGTGATAATTAGCCAAGGAGGAGAGGACTCTCCTGGTTCCTGTGAGATGATACTCTTTTGTTAGCATCTAAAGTACACATCTGTTTTAACAGTGTTTTTTAACAGTTTTGGGGCTTTCAGCACTTTGATAAAGAAACAATTGTGTTTTTTCCTTCTTACTCTGAATCACAAAACTCTTCTACTCTATTTCCCTTTGATTTGATATTGGGTCTAGGGAGTTTTCCAATCCATAATCTAGCAGCTGTGCTTTGACATCTCTTTTCAGTTTTTTTTTTGTGGAAATCATGTATGAGTAAGATATATAGGATTTGTCTCAGAAAAGAATGTGTTTCAGCTACAGTTTTGTTCTGTGGTAATGCATTTCAATATGTAAGTGCTTCGGAGGCAAAGTCTCTGAAGCACTAGTGAGTGAATGCGAAGAGGTCTGCAGGTCTAGCTGCAATAAGGATATATTTTGTCCTCTTTCCAAACAATCTGTTGAGTTTTAGTCACAGTGAAGCTTCTATAAAGTATTTATAAATAAAGGTATGAGTTTCTCTCAATTCAGCAGCCACTTCTTTCAGGCTGACTTAATAGTTTCATAGTCCAAAGGCCAAGTATGGAGATAGCGACTGTGGCAAAACTGGTCATTTTAAGGAGTATTTGAACTCTTTCATTTATCAGATGCTTTAAATTAAGCATATTTCAAAGAAAGAATATGTGGGGATCAAATGTATAGAAGAGCTAGCTGAGAAAAGAAACACTGGGAAAAAGACTTAAATGACAAAATTATTTAATTCACATTTTTAGTTTTAAGGAATGACTGTTGTATGAATACAATGCATGGGCCAAGCTTGCTAGTTCATTCCTGAGATGCTAACATAGCACAATATGATGCTTGTCTGCAATATATTCTGATGGCGCAACTTGGGTTAAATCATAACATCTACTCAATCCCTGTCCTACCATCCCTTGCTTGTTCTTGCTCTGTTATTAATCAGTTACAGGAACAGCTTTTTGAACTGCAGCTGGAATAAGAGATAAAAAGGGTGCACTGGCTGCAGTCATGAGAGATGGGACAAAATTCACAAATGTGGATGTTCCTCTTCTAGGATAGATTCAGTCTGCTTTTGTTCTTTGAAGAATTCCAATGTGTTGAATTATAATGAAAACAACTGAAGTAAAAATCCAGCACGCTGTTTTCAGTAGAGTACAAATTCTTGCACAACACATCAGCATTTACCTCCAGTTACAGTTAATTCAACTCCAGGCTGTAGTAACTGAAAATCATTTCCAGCTGATGGAGGCATAGGCAGATGCTTATGTGAAGTGCTCAGCTGCATATGTATAACTCTTTCCTGTGTAACAGATTTTTTTCCCACCTAGTTGGTAGTTTCACAACAAAAGCGGGCGTGAGAACTACTGTGTTTTCTCACTTCAGTAAGGTTTTATTTCTAGATGAGAATTGAGGCACACTGAGAACATGAGGAAGCTGTTGCGTAATGCCATTATGCAAATGGTGTGGGCTCATCAATATAGGGTATTACAGATGTACCAGCAGTTCAGAGCAAGGCAAGAAGGATGATCAGGTGCATGGGAGAACTCTCATGAGGAGAGATTGAAAACAGTGGGATTGCTTACCTTTGCGAGGAGATGAATAAAAAAGACATAAGAATCTATTATTTATTATTTTGCATAAAGAAGGCAGTTTGGGAACAGCTTTTCTTTCTATCTCATGATGCTAGAAAAAGGGAACACTATAGAAAGGTGGCTGAAAAATGTTTCACCTGGTGTGCAATTAGATCCTGGATTATTCTGAGAAGTTACTAAGGGATTTAATGTGTTTTAGGAAAAGATCTGGAAAAAAATATGTGAATGAGAATATTCTATGTTGTTAGTATGTATTTAAAAATACTAAAAGAGGTCTGAAATGATAGACTTTGTGTTTCCACTCTAATTGCTAGGAGACGTTGCAAGGACATTTTCTTGGGGGATGGGTTATCCCAGATCTGCCTAGTGCACGGTTTTTTGCATTTTCTGCTGACGCATCAGGTTATGCTTATAGTTCTAGATGAAACTAGATTTGAGCCCATGTGGCAATTTCTGTGTTCCTGGTTGTTTCATTGTCAGGCTATTTCAACGGCTGTTGATGCCAGCTCAAATTTACAGCCATATTACTTAGTGCAAGCTACTTGTGGCATGAACCGTCCTTTTGTTTGGAACTTCTTCAGTGTTTACAATACTGTAGGTCATGGTCTATGAGCACAGATATAGGCACAGTGGTAATACAAAAAACAAATAGTAATTGTCCATGTGAACACTTAGAAAACATCTCCAACTACAAGGATAAATTACTATTGGTAGTTGCAGTTATGCATCATGTATGGGAATTGTTTATTATTGCAATTGTTACGCTTTCTTCTCTCTATGCAGGAAGGAGGTTATGGCCGGACATAAGAATTAGAGAGTAAAACAGCTTCCCCATAGAAACCAGTGTCCAACTCCACCTTGAGTCCCTCAGGGAAATAATGTTAGTTATTTTTGTCTAATCTCCAACCAACTGAACTTCATGTTGTAAAACTGTCACGTGGACCAGGTTAGAATTTTTGCTCTGTATTTGAGGTAGCGAAGGAAAATGAACTACCTTTGGCTATCAGAGGCTCTCAGGGCCATACCCTTCCCATGGTACCTGAGTAGCAGTTAGCAGTACTGCTACAGGATGCCCTAGAGAAAAGAATGTGGTTCTTACAATATTTGTCCCTTTGCCACTTATAGAAAAGCATCCTCTAGTCAACACATGCTCACAGAGCTGTATGTATGTATGTTTAAGCTTCTTTCTTATACATATACAAATACATACTTGTACTCTAGCATATAGGCAAATGTGTATGTATCCAAAAGAGATGATCACCTCCTGCTGTTCAGAATTCTTCAAAGGAACTCAGTGTACCAGCGTGCGGTCCCAAAATAAGGCACTGAAAATCTCAGCAATCCTATGAGGTTAATACAGTTCACTGTTGCTTAAATTAGATCACTGTAATTCACTGCATCTCTAGTGGAAATTAAATTTGTGTTTATAACTAAAGAGCAAGCTAGCCAGGTTCAGGAGCACATTTGGGATGCAAAATACATTAAGCCTATTGTGGGTTGGTTATTGGTTTTGGTGCCTTGAACTCTTCAAATGAAAGCACACCATGATACAAGAAGTTACTTGTGGTATTTTACTTTCCATTTATGAACTCAATTTTTAATTTTTTTTTTTTTATCAAAGTCTTCCAAAACAAAGAGGAGACAAATCAGAAGGCACTTAGTCTATTCAATCTTTATGGTAAAGCAATGAAAGCATAAGAGTTTTCTGATGGATTCTCGAAATGAGTGCACAAAACAGCTAAAGGAAAGGGGGTTTCTCATTTAACTTCTCTTGGGGTAAGAGCTTCTCGTTGATATCAAACGTGGAAGAAAAACTGATTTTATGTCATCAGACTTCATTACTGAAAATACAGTGGCATTCTGGTCTCTAAGTACTGGGAGGCTTTTTTGTTACAGTGCTACTCTCTAGTAGATTGTATAAGGAAGTTGGAGATGAAACTACTGTATGCAGACAAATCCATATTGTTGCTGTCTGTATGCTTGCTGTGAAACTGCTCTACAGCTATACAGTTTGAAAGCAGAATCTCATGAAAGTAAAATCAGCATAAAAGTCAGCTTTAGACTTCTATATTCATATTTATGAATTGAAAAACCTCAACCATGATCTTATCTGGAGCTGTGGTAGCCGTTGACAACAAATGTGCCCTTGAGAAAACTGTATACTGTAATGTAAGGGAACCATGGATATTCCATCCTACTGCTTCTTGCTTGCATCGGTGTTGTTATAATAACAGTAATGGTAATTATTATTAGAAGCTTGGGTGCCACAGCATATTTCTGAAGGCATGCAACTATTGCTCAAGCAATCAGCCTTGAGTTTGCAGTAGCTACTCTGAAATGGATTTGCCTTTTTACTCTGCTCAGAGTGAGGAGAAACACTATTCTCTTTTACTGTTACATTTATGGGTTTCTGAAAATTCAGGATAATTAATTTTTTTTCTTCTGCAGTGTTCTCTACTCTTGTTCAAGCTGCATTTGTTTGTACTGATTTCTGAGTCCATGCTCTTCCCCACCAGGTTTTGCTGTAGACCCATAAGGACTTTGGGTTCTTTTAGAGTGGATTCTAATAAATTACAAATTAAATTTCTTACCTATTTTCACTACTGAGGTTTATATATATATATGTATGATTTTCTACAGTTGCTAATGTTCTGTTGAGGCTTTTTTAACGTGGTAGAGAGGCCTTGGAGAATGCAAAAATCAAGCAATGATTTATTGTTACCTGTATTGTTACCTTAAAAGGGTTTCAATACAAAACTTGGGAGAGTAATCCAGCAGTAAGACCCAGAATGTATCACAGCATAGCATGCTCCATAGCAAGTGAAAATGCAGCAAAAATGGATAATAAATCTAATTCTGATTTAACATCTCTCTATATATAGTAGTTACGTGAAAGATGTAGCATTGCAGCTTATTGGGCATCTTTGGACAGGAACCCATTGAATTCAGAAGCTGAAGACCAGTGTGTTTCAAAACATAACAGCACTGAACATAGGGAGTCTGGGGAGTTTATAGTGACAACGAGGTTGTGAGGGAAAAGGAACATTTCTTATAACACTTACATAACAGCATATCTTAGAATAATAATTGAGAGTCCTGGTGAACAGGTTACGAAACTTTCTTTCCTATGGGAATTTCATTCATTGAAAGTGCTCAACTGATTAAGTAAACTGCCAAGAGTGTCAAGTAAAAGGGTAGACTTTACTTTAATTTTCCATATTTACAGTACTAAGAAATCAAAGCCAGCCTGATCTGTACGGCCACCCTCTGTTACAAAGTCCAAGAGTCTGCACTCTTTAAATGACTGGTATCTCATTGTTTAAATAGTTTTTTGATAAGTAACAATATAATAGTGTTGGTGATTGCCTCATGATTAGCCTATCAGGATGGCCTTTTAGGTTGTGGTCCTGAGTTTTCCTTTCTGCTTTGTACTCATATTATTAATAAACAAAGCACACTGGTCTTTGAACTCTCAACCAACACAAATGCCTGTGTATTTGTATGTGTGGGTGCACGTGTGCCTGTGACGTTTTGTCTTGGCACTGTGATTTCTTTTTTAACTGACAGAGCTTACTGAATATCGTGGTGAAGGTTTTTGAAAATTGCTTTCCTGTAAATCAAACTTCATGAAAATTATTTGTTAGATGGGGAAGAAACCACAAAGTCTCAGAGTAAAAAGTTTAGAGAGGAGTAGGTAGAGCAAAGTAGGGTAAGTTCACAAGTGAATAAGAAAATAAACCAAAAAAAGGAAGAGCAAGAACTGAGAAAAGGAAGGTTGGGAAGACTAAGAGGAGAGTCGCCTCTTATTTGCAGAGACCCTAATCCTGGTGTTCAGAGTTACAATTGTTGGGCAGCGTTGGTTGTTCAAGGTGTAAGCTGAACTGAACTCATCCTTCTTTCCATCGAGGTTCTCAGTGAACCGAGTGAACAATCTGCAAGTGAGTGTCAAAGGCCTGCAGAGGACTATTCATTGGGTTTATTCTCACCAGGATATATATATTTTATCTGATCTGAATTATTCATTGGTAGTGGAAAGCCTGTATTTATAACATAGTTTCATTTTTACTGGCTTCTTTTAAAAAAGATTGAGCTTTAAAAAAAAGATACAAAGATACAGAAAATAATAACCTATTTATTGGTGTATTAGGAGAGGCACCTCTGAACAGTAGCTAGTGTTTTGTTTTTAAATATGAATATACATATGTAAACCATGGCTCATGCCTATTTTGTGGTAAGTATAAAATATCTCTACATGAGTACTGTTTGTCTTGTTCACTTAGAGAACTGTATAGGACAGGAACAGTAACGTGCTTCTGTGAAAATATGATGTGTAATATTATATGACTCGTGTAATCAGGAAATACTGAACATTATGGAGCATTCAGTACCTGTGTTTAAGTTGCTCTAAACTGGAATAACTCTGATGCTCAGAAATAAACCTAATGAAAAAAAAGAGAAATGCTGCAATCAGTGTTGGTAGCTGGTACTAGCAGTAAATGGAAGTACAAACATGCTTCTTTGTGCTTTTTTGAAACGATCAATTAATTGTCCTGTAAAATATATTAGAGGTTAGATTTTTTAACTACCTAGAGTTACAAACCCCTTTGGCCAATTTTTTTTTTTTTTTTCAGAAAGCTTTAACAGTTAATTTTTTGTTCTTAGCAGTGATTTGACAAGTGATTTTCAGGGCAAAGATGAAGAATTTTACTTGAGAATCAAGATTATTTTCTAACCCTTGGAAGAGAACTATACCTGTAGGAGATGTTTAAAGATACCATTTCTGCTTTCTACCAGAGAGTTTTTTTTTAGGGGTGACAGGCTGGAAACGTGGAAGTTAATTTTCCTCTAACTGGGGAGGTTTTAAAACTAACTGGCTTGCATATGAAATTACATTTCTTCTTCTATTTATTTATTTTTTCTCCATTTCTTCCCCCACATGAGGTAGCTCTATGGAATAATAAGCCTGGCCAGTTTGGGATCTGAACACAATCTCACTCACTCTCATGTTGTTTGGCACTTGAACAGGAGTGACAGGCTTTGGTTCCTTTATCAAATAACTCAGTGTATCTATTTTTGTAAGCCGTGTCATTGGCTGAAAAATGCAGGTCCCTCTACAATTAAGGGGCATGACCAGGAGGAACACAGGCGGTCAGACTTTACTTGGACTCCTAGCAGTTAATTGAAATTCTACTCCAGCCAGTTGAGATGGGAAGTGATATGAAGATGTGGAAAAAAACTGACTTGAATTGATTTTTCCCTCTTTTTTTTTTTCCTAAGAGAAAAGACAATTGTTTGTGTTTATTAAGGGAATTTGATATAAGTGCTGGGGAATAGACCAGAAAAGAGTTGGGGCCTTCCATGTGTCACTTCTTGTTTTCTTACGCATTTTTTAAGTGAAAAGAGAAAAATGAAATTGCATACTTTCACCACATTGACATCTATCTGCAGATAAGTTTAACCAGGAAAAACACGTACATAAAGTATACAAGCATTAGTGCTGTAGCATTTGACAAGATGGTTATGGTACACCAGATATGCCTGCCACAACTTTGTTTACCTCAAAAAATTCTCAGAGGCGTGAACACTACTCCTGCTTGACTTTTTTTCTTCTTTTCTGAGTGACCAAATGGCGAGAATCCTTCCACCATCAAGTCGTAGGGAGAGGCTGGTGCACTCATGGCAATAATAAGGCCAAAAAATTGTTTTGAATTTCCTAGAACAACAGAACTCCTTATTTCTTGTCATGTGAGCACTACTCATCAAAGCAGACTGTCCTGTTACTCAGATATGCTCATCAGGATTATCACCAGTTCAAAAGAATTTTTTTCTCTTGACTTTGCAAGAACACCAATACAAATTTGCTCTGAATATAGGAATGTGAAATCTGTGTAAGACTACAGCAGATTTGAAAGAAGTGAGAAGTGAGTCTGAATCTATTGTATTCATATCCACATTCCCTCTGTTTTTCTAAACAGGTGTTGCAATTTTCTTAACTATGTAAGCAGTTAAGATATCCCTAACTTCAAGTACTAGCTAAGGCTGTGCTAGCACTGAGAAGCAAATGGGACAAACCTCATTCTCATTCCTCTCAGGGAGGAATATGCCATTATGGAGTTTTATTCAGTGCTTCTTTGTTTTGGTCTGGTTTGGTTTTCTCGTGTGACTGCTAACACAGGATTTGATTCTGTGAAACGATGGGCAATCTCTGCTTCCAGATATTAATGAAAGTTTATGGTGATTAAGAACTTTGTAGATTAGGCCTTTGTATGAAAATCCTCAATTGTTATAAATACATGTGACATTGTAGGCTTAGTCCAGAATGAATGGTTTTCCTGCACAATTAGGTAAATCTCCAAGTTATCAGTTCACCTAGCTGATTAAGCTCATTGAAATACCCTTGCTCTAACTTGGACTTTGCTAATACTGAAAAATAAGCACAAAATGCTATAAGCAATAAATAAATAAATACGTCTTAGTCACTGGCCACAATTTGAGGAGGAAAAACCTGTGGAAAAAAAGCTGGAAGCATGATATTAACTGGGTTTGGTTTGATATTTGGACAAAGAAATCACTGCTCCGAGCTGAGCAGAGAGATAAGCGCCTTGACTTGCAATAGATTAAGAAACCTGCATTGGTTAGAACAAACCATGTTTGAGACTCTCCCCAAGTGCCGCCACGTTTAGATTTAAGATTAACCGCAGCAGAATGGTGGAGCGGCTGTTTGTTTTATGAAACAATCACTAATGACATTAAACAGACGGTGCCCCTTCCAACACGATTGTTCATTTGCGATAAACTGAGAGAAGCCCACAAGAGATTGCAAAAGAAAACTCATAAGTGCTTCATTTTGAGGCTCTTACAATGTCCTATTGGAGGTGACAATTAGTGACAGAGAATAAGAATCTAACCGCTAATGCATTAAGAATTTTTTTTTCCAAATAATTTGTAAATATTAGCTTTCCTCTATCTTTATACCAAGGAGCTGAATGGTAATAATATAATGACAAGGTTTTCTGTGTGGATTTTTTCTCTCTCCCTCCCCTTGCTCCTGTCTGTACGAAGCCCCCACCAAGCATTAACAGTATTAAAAAGAGTGTTATCTATTAGTTCAATTAGACATCAGACATTTACTTTTCAATGTATTTGAAGACTGATTTGATTTGGGTCCAATCATTTAAAAATAAGAGAGCAGAGCTGTGTACAGAGCTGTGTACAGATATCTGTAGCTCTGAAGTCTTAATTGCAAATTCAGATAAGGATTAGAAGGGGCTGTATCTCTGTAGACCAAAGGTATTTGCTAATACCTGAGATATAAAAGTGGTTAAATTCAATATTTACTAATTTAGGATTTCCACTTTGGATTTTGATTAAGCTTTTTGGTTGAAAACCCCAAGTTATTAAGCTGTGATGAAGGAAAAAACAGCTTTTATATAAGCCTCACTTTAACGCCTTATTTCAAATAAGTTGTTTTGGACCTTCTAAAAGCTGTTATAAGATTTGATTTAAAGTCAAACCCAACCCAAAAAGCCAACCAAAAATATTGTCAAAGGCCTGTTGTAGCATTAAGCTTTTGTTTAGTACACAAAAAAATATATTAATAAAAAGTGTTTTAAGTGCTTATTACCGAGATGGTTTGTTTTGAAACAGGCTTTTTCACAGCAGTTTTTACACTTCATTGTGTACTGTGAAAGACACACTAAGTAGAGGTTGTCAGGTTCCCATCTGAAGTAGTCTACTGCTGGGGAATGCAGCCATTTATGATGCCACTCAAGCAGGACTAATCTAGAGTAGATCTCTTATAAATAACCAGCCAACAAAAATACTAAATCATTCCCTTCTGCTGATTGAAGCAGGCAGAATTGCTGCTTTAAAGAGCAGGAGATGCTCATTACAGAGACATGCAGAAAGAATTAGTGAATCTGTATTAGTGAGTCCCCTGGATATGTTCACACATCAAACCTCAACCTTCCTGGAGGAGTCAAGGCATCAGTTTCACATGGAGTAGTATTTTGAGAGCTTTGCTTTGTTTTCAGGCAAATGTTTGATAGACAGCTGTTTTGTGGTTTTGTTTCTGCATTATCTACTCTGTCTGTTGTAAATCTCCCATTGTAAAACTGGGAATTGTATGTTCTATCTTGCTGTAACCAATGCCCACATTTAGTATAAATGCAGATTTGTGAGCCCTGCCTTCTCTGCCCAGTCCTCCCAAGGCTGCACCCTGCTCACAGGGGCCAGACTGAAATGATCTTTTACACGTGAACACGTGCTTTGGAAATATGGTGCTCAGTCTTCCAGACCCTATTTACATGACTAGTCCCTCTTATGAATAATTAAGCCCCCTGTATATTGCTTATGGAAATGGAAAAACCACTTCAAAGTTACATCCTCGCATTAGGATACAAGCTCCTTCTCAAAAGGAAGGAATATTTTTAATTTTTTTAATTGGAGTGACTTTTCTGTGTTAATGTTAATACTTAGGCATCAGGAACACACAGTTATTTAAAATAATAATAATGATCCTGGATTATTGGCTTGAAGACTTGGGAGGTCGTGGATGGGAAAACACTTTTGGCTCAAAGATTATGCCCTGCAATTTGTTGATGAGCATACCTCTTGTTTTGGAAAAGAACTGTTGCTTTGGGAATTAGTGAAACCTGAAATGCACTCAGGTTCAGCACTCAAGTCCTTGGTGCAGAGAGTGGCCAGCAGTGGCTCCAGACCTAAGTAAGGGAGTGCCTTTGTGCTGCATGGGTCTGTCCGCTTTGCTCTGTCTTTCCTCTTTGGAGGAAAAATCCTTGGCAAAAATTAATCTCAAAATGAACCAGTGCATCTCTTGCTGCAAATGGCATGGAGTAAGAGAGGTCCAGTGCTCACCTAGTTTAAGGCTAGAGAAGTGTTGCTGAGTTTACACCTGTTTCCATTGGGCTCAGATCCTTTTTAGACCTCAGACTGGTTATTACATGGTTTCTGTTGTTAAAAAACTGAGGCTGACAGAAATGATGGGTTGCAGGAAAATGCAAAGGGTGAATGGGAAGAAAACATAAGAGTTAGTGTGTGCATTACTTCCTGAAATGAGATTTACTAGCTGTAGTTTTATATCTGACAGTATGAGACAAAGTATCTGAATTCAACCCACGACAGTGATCTTTAAGTTCTCTAAAAATTCTTTTGTGGGATATAAGTGTTTTTTTTATTATTATTATGACAGGATATTTTCTGGAAGTTACTGGTTGTGACTAGCTGTAGTTTAGATATTTGCTAATGCATTTCCATGTTGGTTATTTTTTCAGGCAGGTCAGTAAGAAAATGAAAAGAATAAAAATGACCTTGCTAGAGTTGTTGTTTGATAAAGGTCTTTTTTTATTCCATTAGCCTCCAGATCAGTTTTATGCTGGTATGAGTCCAAACTAACTCTCTGGAAGTAAATTCTTCTGAGTTCAGATTTGGTGATGTAACCAGTAATAAAATTTGGCCCAGTGTAGTTATAAATATCCATCAAATAAAAGCGATGGATTAGGACCCAGTAAATTCTAATTCCTCTAGTGAGATGGCCTCTGGATCACTTTGCATACAGTGCTGTCTAACCAGACAAGTGAAAGGAAAGCAATGCTGGGACAGGGGCTGATGTGAAGACAGGCACTGCAATCAGTGCTTTGGAATGGCGAACATCACCAGGTCAAGCAATGTACACAAGTTATCCCAAGTGACCTTCAAAGTATTTGAGACCTACAGTACTATGTATTCAGCAGTTTTGTGATGCAGTTATTTTTAAAAACATACTTCTGACCTGGGAAGAACACTAAAACCAACATTTTCTGACTTTAGTAAGGGCTCCAAGCAAATGACTGCGAGACATCCGAGTGACATCCAGGGTGATAATGGGCAGCAGTCATTGTGGAGCTGCTGATGGCTGGGCAAGGAAAATTTATGACAGATGGACAAATGTTAGCAACTTGAACTTCTATGCAGTAATTTTTGCTTTGGTTTTAACACTAGTACAGACTAAAGAACTCATCTCTGATAAACCAGCAGTGAGTTTGAACTGCTCTAAATAACTCTTTATAGCCCATCAATAATTCTCTGAATTTCTCCTATTTATAAATGCTGTTTCCTTTTCACGTATTTTAATTATGTTGTCTTTCTGTGTATTTCTATGCCTGTTGGGCCACTGCAGTTTTATTGTACACAAAATGTTCAAATAAGTCTTAACATCCAGTGTTCTGTCTCCTGTTTGCATTTTTAGCATAAACAAGAATTGGTCTCTATCTCAATGGACAGAATGCACTTCCTATCGTGTTTTGCAGCATCACAGATATTATTTGTGACTGGCTGTTACTTGTCTCTCAAGATAGTCAATGATAGACTGCTGATGGTTATCAGTATGATTGCATTTAATTATTATCATATCCCAAACTGAAATGATAATCCCTCGTGGCATGGCTTGTACTTTACCTTTTCATTTACAATGCCTTTTATGAATTCTTGAGAGGAACAGAGAAATAAGCAGAGATCAGCCAACTGAATAGCATAGGAAAAGAAGATACTAAAGGCAGAATGCTTGCCTCTATGTCATATTCAAAAAAGCAAAGCAATACATAAATAAACCTTTGAGGTTATGGAATAGTCTTTTGATGTCAGAAATCTCTAAATGAGGGTTGGATGAAAGGTGTGTTTGCTGTTGGCATTTTTGATATGCTTGAGTAAAGAATGCATCATCTATCTTGGCCAAAAAATCTCTCAAAATTCTCAACTGAAAGGTAGGACCTCATATTTTATGTTGACTCAGAACAGAAATTTAAATTATTTTCTCTAATTGTAGGTCTCTTGATTATTTAGCTGAGGAAACTTGAGTCCAGCTTTCAGATTTGAGCATAGTTATTCACATGGCTTTAAAGCTGTATCATTTGATGTGAACAAGGTTTTAATATCTAAGAGCTGTTAGTTTGGTGTCTTTGAAAAGCTGGTACGTTGTGTCTGGAATTGAGGAGTCAGAAATTAAGCCCTACAATTCATGAAGACTTTGCAGGGCGTACAATGACATATAGTTCATTTCATTTTTCATTTAAAATATATACTGTGTTTAAGCTTCTCCAGAAGAGAGTTGGTCTGAATAAATCAGTGTTTTCACCAACTTTCAACAAGGTTTGCAGCAATCCACAGTTGTTTGGTGTTTGAGTTTCTTTTGCCATAGTCTCAGTCTCCAAGGCTGAGAATTAAATCCATCTGTTTGAATAGCAGTGAGAAAGACTGGTAAATCATTTAAAAACATAGATGCTCAGCTGCTAGCAGTTCTAAACAAGTTCTTTCTTTTTCTTTCTTTCTTTCTTTCTTTCTTTCTTTCTTTCTTTCTTTCTTTCTTTCTTTCTTTCTTTCTTTCTTTCTTTCTTTCTTTCTTTCTTTCTTTCTTTCTTTCTTTCTTTCTTTCTTTCTTTCTTTCTTTCTTTCTTTCTTTCTTTCTTTCTTTCTTTCTTTCTTTCTTTCTTTCTTTCTTTCTTTCTTTCTTTCTTTCTTTCTTTCTTTCTTTCTTTCTTTCTTTCTTTCTTTCTTTCTTTCTTTCTTTTTCTTTCTTTCTTTCTTTCTTTCTTTTTCTTTCTTTTCTTGAGATTTAATCTGTGAAAAGGGCTGAATTCTTTTTAACGTTGTTAGATATTCAGTGTTTTTTAAACTGTTTAACTGATTGAAAAGAAGTAGCTGAAGGTGTTGAGGCTTTCCCAAATACTTTCTGTGCCCACGCCTTGAGAAAGAAGTTCTCTCAACAGCCATATGACAACAACCTAAGTGATGTTGTTAAGGTGTTTCAGTGGTATAGCATCCCCACAGTGAGCCCCTGTAACTTCCAAGTGGAATCCTGCTATCCCTCGTGCTGAAGTTTGTAGCTGATATTTCCTCACGAGCTTGCTGGGAACATGTGTAACACACAGGTTAAGCATCCGCTGGCTCTGCATTTGTCAGGGGACTTGCTTTACCTTGAACTATTGCACAGAATTGTAGGTAAACAGGCAGGAATGTGATGAGAACGTACACAGAAGAGGGATTTGTATGAGGAAAAGTTACTTCTGCTTTGTTCATTGAACAAAAGAAAATAACACTTTGAAAGGCAGTAAGTATTAGTGTGTTATTATCACATCCCAGCTTCTGCAGGGGAAAAAAAAAGTTTAAAGGACAAAGAGAACTTTTCTGAGAGACAGAAATCCTCTCTATACTATCTACGTATTTAGCATAGATGATGTGGTTTGTGTGCTGCGAGTACCTCTGCTATTTCGTCTGTCTGGTGCGTGATGCGTTTCCCAGATTAGAAGCATTAGTGCCCTCTATTGTTCATCAGAGAACTGTAAATATTCTTGCAGATTATAGTCCTTATTATCACTCTTGGTATCAAACAGACTTTTAACAAAAAAAACCAAGCCTATCATAGAAGCACGTTTCTACATGCTGAACTGCTTAATCAGAAGGAGTACGTTTGTTTTCATTTTTCACTGTATTCTTCTATAACTTGGAAAAAAATCAAATAACCCACGTTGGGGAAAAATGTGTGGAAGTGCATGTAGAAATAGATAGCCCTTTAGCTCACGTATTTGCTGACAAGTTAATTTCTTTATGTGTAATTCTTAAGGACTAAAGATATTTTTAATCACCTGTTCTGAAGTAATCAGAAGGAATATTTGATTTTTTTTTTTTACTTCCCTCTCTGAAATACATGTTTTATTTCTATAATTCACACTTATTTGCTAGGCTAGTAGAAGAGTGCAACTTTTCTGAAGAATGACGGAAAAATATCTAAGAAGAAGAATGACGGAAAAAAAGTCTAAGCAGTGGGACATTATTTTATTTTTCCTAAACTACATTAAAGTCAACTGCAAGAATGACAACTTCATTCAAGGAGATCATTTGGAATTACATTAAACAGCTGCTATTAAACAGCTGACAACAAAGGAGACCATTTTGATCTCAACAGTGCGGAGATTCCTGCAGCACGCTCCCCCAGCGATGTTATGAAGAACACATTGTGCTCTTGTATACCAACACACAGTGCGCTCCCCACTGTGCTTGTTGCCAAACACTGCTTTTTCAAATCACTTTGTATTCAGTCAGGGATCCGGGAAGTCCAAATCCAGCCAGACAAATGCAGAACGGCTTAGTCGAAGCAGCTTTGACAAGTGCCATCACACAGACTTGTCGAACCAGAGAGACGACAACAAACAAATATGTAGTCGTGGTCAACGGGGTGTGGATCTGCCCCATTGTGTGTGATGGCACTGGTTCCTAAAGAGCATTTTGCCACGGACACTGGTTAGTCTTTGTTAAAGGGAGGGGGTGCGACAAGGGAAATACTTGTTAGCTCCATACAGATGGATCTGCCAGACCTCTTTGCTTGTATTTATTTGTTCTTTGTGGTGGTGCCAGACACAATGTGGGCTAACACAGAGCGAGCACACCTGTAAAGGGGCAGATTGAACTTGCCCTAGTTAGCTGAAGGGTGAGGAATAAAATAGAGTAGAGGCTATTGCACAGGTCATTGCCTTGTGCTGTCCTTATCTCTCAGGATAGGAGTGGAACCTTTCCTTATATCACTGCAACCTACGGCTGGTCATAGCATGCCACACATGATGCACGTGATGTTCCTCAGTAGCTAGGTTCTTACCAGCCGGTGCAATTGTAACAGAAAATAGGTTACAGTATGAAAAGCCACTGTATATTTTGCTCCATAAGTGGAGACTTTGTGTAGTGATCTCTGAATAATATGAAGGCATACTGTTGATCAGAGGGTTAAAATCTATCTTACTGCCTTCTAGCTAAAAGGGAAAATTCCAGGAAGTGATTTCTCTAAATGTTCAGATTTAAATTTCAGATTGCATTTGCATAGCATTAACTGTGTTGAAGAAATATGAAACTTTACTTTCCCAAGAAGTTTTGAAAGGTGATACAGTTAATTTTTATGGTCGATCCTTAGTTTCAGTTATATATGAGAATACTCTTTCTCACTTCCACAGAAATAACATGGAAAAAAATGTGAAAAGTCACAAGACGTAGCTTTGCCAATCACAAAGCCACTTTGCAAGCTTGTTTTAAAGAATGCATAGTATAGATAAGGAAAAAAAAAACTGTAAGAGGTGTATTAGATTCAACTTAACCAGGATAGAAACTGGAGACTCGCTTGCCCACTTTGCTGTAAGACAAATTCTGTCTGTCATATGGGTATCCTGCTAGGAATGGGTAAAAACAGGAAGGTGATCTGCATGAAAATGTTAGAAATCAGGGACTGTGAGGGATTTCTACTCTTGCTTCTTTGCCAAATGGTATGTGTTGAATCGTGTTGTTGTTGGATGTGTGCAATTTTAACATATAAGTTTGTTGAGTTTGAGAAGTGGAGACTATCAGGCTTGACTGTATATCATGAGTTAAAAATAATAATATTTAATTTGGAAACGTTCATGCTTGGCTTTTTGAAAAATGATTCAAGCTACATCATGTGTTTCAAAAGGTGCTAGTGTAACAAAAACCATGAGGTGATCCAGAATCTACAACACTCCACAGTTACTTGTCTGGTCGATTCTCCCCCTTAAATCACCACATCTCTAAAATAGTATTTTTCTAAAGCACTTCATGGCCTGAAAACCTTACTCATATGTGCTTTTTGGGAATTCTCTTCTAGTCAGTGCATGTCTTTGCTAAGTTAGACTCTGATAATAGTGAGGTTAGTCTTACTACTCTGCTGTTAACAGTGAAGGGACATTTCACATTATTCAAAATGCCATTTGAAAAATTTCATTTTCAGAGATGTAAAAAGAAAAAAATCTACGTAACACAAACCAACAACAAATATCACAACCCTTTCTATTCGCAATTCTAGAGCAGTAGGTGCAAATGAGAGTGTAATGCTGCAGCTGCTTTCAATTGCCTTCATTGTGTGATTGTACCTATGGGGAAGTTTATTTCTGGGTGCGACAGTGAATTAAACCAGTTTTCCAGGATACGAATGTGGCTTGTGTGTTTGCGGAATTGAGTGTTGAATTTAAAAACAATGGGTCTTGATTGTGCTTGGGCTTCAGGCAATGCTGAGGCTCCTTCCCAGGCCCAGCCCATACAGGGTATGGCTAAGTTCTGTCTCAGTCTGCAGTCAGGCATTTTGCATTTTGTTGTGGCTTCTCTCCTACTTGAGCACAGGGCATTTCTCTTTCTGAGCAGGATTACATTTAGTGAAACACGGCTCTGCTATGACATGAAAACATTTAACGAAGTTCAGCATTACGTATTCACATTTACAGAGGTCTGCATGTAAGTGGGTTGTCCAACATTGTGCAATAGTGTGCACGCTTACCTTCAGCCAGTATGTAAAAGCGGATGTACAAGCTCAAGTGATGGACTGATAAAAGGAAAAATAATATAGAAACTGGTTAGAATGAGTATGAGGCTAATTTTAAAGCAGCCTCTCTTCTTTATGTCCTTATTTAGGCTTAAAGTAATTTGTCATTAACTGGTAGACATTCTTCTCAACATATAGCTCAGTGTTAAGGACCTGACACTCAGTGGCAAGCCACAAGAAGGCTGAAAAGGCAATATCATGAATAGTGAACTCTCTCTTGGTTTCCTTGACACCTGCCTAGTGCATACTGCCAACTATGATAAATGGAGCAGAAACATAGACACTTACTAAAAAGATGGAGCAGAAGCTAAAGGCTGGAGAGAGAGACACAGGAAGATATATGCTTGATCTCACTTGGAAAGAGAAACAAATGAGTAGGAGAGCAAGTGAAGTTGAATGACATCTTGAAGACAGGAAAGGACTGAGGCTGAAATGGCAGGAGGCCAGCAAAGGGAGCAGATGGAAGGTGGGACAAGTTTGTTACCAGCGAGGCCATTGGATAATAACAGTGCACATACTGCTTGAGAAACAGATGAGGTGAGCTGATAATCATTCTGAATTCTATCTGAATGTGTCTTCTATTCAGATAGTTCATATCTTGAAGTTGGTTTACTTCTTGGGAAACTTCCCTGGCAGATGGAAGAAAATTGTGCCATGCGATGCTCAGAAAAGCAAACATGGGAGACAGCAGAGCACGATAAGGGAACTGAGATGCATTCCAAGACATTTTTAGTTGCATTCCAGAATATTTTCTTAAATGGAAAACATTGCTTTCATTACTTTAAACTGCTGCCCACAAAGAAGCAAGGAAACATTAAAGAACACTGATAAAGCCTTGGGAGTTTTTCCCTTTCAGTGGGCATCAGACAAAACACACCACGTTGTTTGGCTTGATAGTGAGGACAATTGAATTTTACGACTTAATGGTAAGATAAATGTGTGGCCACTACTCTTCTTAAAAATCCCGTATATATTGACAGATGAGTGAATATGACCTGACCTTGCAAATGCCCCGAAAAGCAGAAGAAACGATGTTCCGCCTGCAGGGTTCATTAATTAGTTGAATTTCTCATCTAGTTCTTCTGGGTTAGCTCTGTTGCTTGCTCTGTTCCAGAAGGGGCAGGTGTGTAGAAGCCATCTTGTTAAGTATCTTCAAGATGTGGCAATGCAGTCAGCAAAATGCGTTCAACAACTTCTGTCCTCTCAGGACAGAAGAAAGAAGCTGTTATCTTTTGGGTAGCTACATAAGCCTTTTAGATGACCTGACTGAGATTCAAGCAGTCCTTGAATCAATCTATGGAAAATGTTTCCCATGGTTGCTTTTCTTCTTAACTATCCAGCTATCTCTCTTCCATCTGTAATAGTTATATTATGATAAATCAACAGACACGAGTAGTTACAACAACATAGTAACGTGTGCTATCTGATTTCTAATGATAGTTTAGAAAAATGTTTTAAAATGCTGATAGGTTAGTATCAATCATTTAATTATATTCTAGGTTTCCACTTTATCACAGCAAATTTAAGGACTAAATATTTGTTCTGCACTGTACCATGTACACATGCCTTCTATGAAGTTTGCTCTAGCCATGTGCTTGCACAGTCGAGGGTAAAAGCAATCTGTCACCTTGACAGCATTTGAAGGATCTGCAGTGCTTTAGGAGGTATGATACCAGGGCAATTGTTAGTTTCATTCATCCTCAGCAATAAAGCCATTTTCAGTGCTAAGGGTAATAAAAGTTGGCTGGTCTCTCCCTCACTCTCAAGCAGGCAGAACATGCCCTAATCTCCTGCTCCAAATCATGCAGCAGGCAGCAGCTTTTGGGCCATTGGTGGTAGAATTAGGAACAACTGACTGCTCTAGGAGCTTTGTGCTGCCTTTGAATCCAAGCAAGCGTTCTGCATTCCTCACCGCCTCCGTGCTAACTGCCTTGTTTTTGGCAATAATAATATCATTTTATGTTAACATGATGATATTC